>NC_058087.1:172667377-173867377 GCF_014858855.1 Bufo gargarizans | reverse complement strand
TTCCAGTATAACAGCAATTAGCCGTCATTGTGATCTAATTTACTTCATCAGGTTTTTGTTAGAAGAGAATTACAAAAGGGCAAAATGTTACTCATTGTGGAAATAAAAAGGAGGCAAATTAGAAAAATACCTTGTATCTCAGCTACTCAGAAGTACCTCTGCTTGCCCTCCAATGCTCATTACTACTGCGCATGTGCTGACAGTAGGAATGTACCTGTGCAGGCACGGGATTACAAGCCAAGTTAGATGACGTTGATGGTACCCGACTCTGTCAATTAAGGCGGGAGTGGCCAACACTGCACAGAGGAGAAGTTAAAGGGGTTTTCTGAGCTTTGAATACTCATGACCTACCCTCAGGATAGGTCATCAGTATCTGATCGGTGGGGGTCCGACAACCGGGACCCCCCCCCCCTCCCCCGCCGATCATCTCTTTGAGAAGACAGTGGTGCTCGCAGTAACACCGTGGCTTTCTCTCAGCTTTTCCTAGGCAAGTTCATCGGTTATGTGGACTAGTCACAGCTCAGCCCCATAGACGTGAACGGAGCTGAGCTGCGATACCAAGCACAGCCGCTATACAATGTACGGCACTGGTAATCAGGGAGAAGGCACCTGTGTCTTCTCAGACAGCTAATCGGCGGGTGCCGATCCCCACCCCAGAAAATAGGTCATAGGTCATCAGTATTAAAATCTCGGAAAACACTTTTAAGATGCACTCAGGGGCTAAGGCCCACCCCTCAGTGCACTTAAGCCCTCATTTGCTTGCACATTAGAAGATGGACATCTCATTAATAGTGTAACTAATATGCATCATCAAGGTATGCTTTTACTCAACAGGATCAATCCTACCAGGTATTATACCTAGTTTAATAGGGTTAATCCTGTTGACAGATGTGCTTTAAATCATAAAATTCTGTCTAACTGGAGCCACCACTAGAGGGAGCTTAGGGTCTTACTGCATACATCGAACCCAGTAATAACACAGTATGCACAAAATTTCTAAGCCCCTCCCCCTTCTAAGTGTTGACTGTAGCAAACCAGTAAAAAATGTATTATTTACATGGAGTCTGTCACCAGTAAATTTGCTGTTAAACCAGCCTTCTAGGGCTAGCTCAGCTAAATGTAATGATACTTTTCACCTAGCAATCCGCTGCTTCATTCTGGAGAAAATACAAATGAGCCGTTAAAGTTCACAGGGAGAAGGTCTAAGCCACTTTGTGAACCCTTGCACCTCGTTCATTCCCTATCAGCCACTCCATCTCCTTGATTGACAGAACAAGGTTCCTGCATAGTCATGTCACCTGAACCTGTCAATCAGGAAGAAGAGGGAGGGGCTGGCAGAGGAAGCAGGAGGAGCAAGGGTGGCTTGGTCTGCCCTCAGGGCACTTAACGGCTCATTTGAATATGGATTAAAAGTATATTTTCTCCAGAATGAATCAATGAATGACAGGTATCATTATATTCAGCTGAGCTAACCCTACAAGGCTTTGTGCCTGGTGTAACAGTGAATTTCCTGCTGACAGAGCCCCTTTAATTGTCTAGGAGACAATGCAGGAGATCTGGAGCTAATGGAAATACATACTGTAGATCTGGCCACAATTAAGATTTAATAAGAAATTAATCATCAAGTATTATTGAACTGCAGCAATAAATGAAAATAATAATAAAAAAAAATCATAATTAATGAAAAATAAATCCCTGCCAATCACACGTGAAGCCTTTTTCTCATAAGGACCCTAAGTATTGCATGTTACATATATATGAAAATAACATTTAGACAATGGCAGAAAAATATTCTATTGTACTTTTTTACCTGTTCATAAAGAATTGCTTAAAAATGGTAAAAATTATATTTTTTAGTTTGTGAAAAATATAAGTTAAAAGCCCTGTTTGTCCAGGAAAGAAAGATGCAAATATCAATAAAACCTAAAAAAGAAAAGAAAAAAAGTTATAGCTGTTTAACTAGTACATGTGAAAACTTGCAATAAATTATACTGGTCATTAAAGGGCTTCTCCGGGACTTTTATATTGATGGCCTATCCTTTTGGATAGGTCATCAATATCCGATCAGATCTATCCTAAGGATAGGCCATCACTGCAAAAGTCTTGGAAAAGCCCATGAACACGGTGCACCTCCACTCCCTTCGCTTCCATGGGACTGCAAGTACAGTGCTCAGCTTTCTATGTGACTCCCACAAAAGTCAATGGAGCCATGGTCACGTATGTTCACCATCAAATTTTACTCATGGAAAATGCCTTAAAAGCATAACTGAGTTTTCAACAAAAAAAAGTTTGAATAATGGCGATGCTTCATCGTAGAGTCATAACTGTGAAGGAATAGGTCTTTTTTGGGGGGCTTCCCTAATGTCTTCCTCAGCCTTATTATTCCCTGTTTCACTTGCACAGCTAGATGCATTTCTCTTATAAGCAAGGGCATCTCCCTTTCGTGGAATCTGTCAGTACTTTATGCATTGACCTCACTTCCCACTATGTTTGTTTTCTTCTAGGAAGCTCAGAAAGTGGATAAGAAGGGTAAGGTCACACTAAGGGTCCATTCACACGTCCGTAGTGTATTGCGGATCCGCAGTACACCCGGCCGGCACCCCCATAGAACTGCATATTCTTTTCTGCAATTGCGGACAAGAATAGAACATGTTTTATTTTTTTCAGGAGCCGCGGACCGGAAGACCGGGGCCGCGTTCCGGAAATGCGGATGCTGGACAGCACACTGTGTGCTGTCCGCATCTCTTCCAGCCTCATAGAGAATGAATGGGTCCGGATTCGTTCCGCAACAGTTGCGGAACGGATCCAGACCCATTCTACTGATGTGTGAATGGACTCTTAAAGACACACAGGAACTTCTCTGATCTTCAGAAGCAGCGTAGAAGCAGTTCTTTTATCAGGATCTCAGCTAGTTCTGACATCGCTCCCATTTCCTACGAACGGTCTTCTGTATCTCTGTTACTAGGGACGGATCTTGCCTGACAGACAGGCAGAGGACTGGAAGTTAGGTAGAAGTGAGACCCCTAGTGGCCATGACGTTTTACCTTTTTTCAGGAGGATGCAGGCAGATTTTTAAAATTAAGTGATTTAGAAATTTGCTAATTTCACCATTTCCATTAAAATAAATGAAATTCTGTGAAAGTACAGTGACTCTTGAAGGGCCAAAATGGCCCAGGTAAGCTGCCAGACACATTGTTTTTGCTGGAATTTTTCAGTGGAGCCCAATATCTCCTCTGTTACTAACTAGGAGAATAGAATTTTACAGTGATCCAATAGAACCTGTCTCTTTTTATTGCAATTACCGGCAGCCATCTAAGAATTTAGATCTTTAAGAAATCACGATAACAAAAACTGGAAGCTTCTGTCCTGCTGAGGAGCATTGTATCACCTTTGAGTTTTCAGAGACAATTATTTCTATATTCTAGAAGATACTTAAATCGGGCGCTAATCAATTCCTATTCAAAATGACAAAAGAGAAATCACACGGCAGCACAGAGTCCACTAATTGGTTATGAATATCCCCTTACTCCTTCTAGGTACCCTTATTAAAAGAAGACGGTGATTGACCTTTTCTAGAGGTGACACGAACAAAGCGCCATCATCCCAGATAATCACCGACTCTCAGCTCATATTCTAACACAGATCACTGGAATAGAGGCTTTCAGATCGCATACAATACTTAGGATTTCCAGATAAATGCAACCTGATCCTTCTTCTCGGCTTCTCCATATCACTGGCCTCTGAGGGAGGGGGATGTTTTGTTAGAAACAGTTTGAAGACCATGAGTAAGAAACAAAATGGTGCCCAGGTGTAACGTACTAGGCAGAGCCGTCAGCCAATTCCTCGCCAGGTCCCATCGGCCAACTCTAATATTCCTCCTATTTCATGCTCCTCTGAAATCAGTACAGCCTGAGCTTTTATTATCAGGTCTGAAGGTGACACTTTTGTGATTTTTAAATATTTCTGTGAGTTTAAAGAAAAAATTCCTCTGGCAAAACAATTCTCCAGACAGATCCACCACAGAGCAGTGTAGCTTGCATTTTGTAACCTAGAAACCCAATCAGTACGCCAAAAATAGAAAAAACATTGAGAACTGCTAAATATATTTATTAAAGAGGATATCCAGGATTAGGGGAAGCAGGATCCAGGATTGTGGATGAGCTGCAATACCAGTCACATCCCATAGACAGATGTGGCACTGTTTCTGAGCCTTTTTTAAATTAAAATGGCCTAACAGGAGAACAGGCCTTGTTGGCCATAGCAACCTATCACAGCCCAGCTTTCATATTTTCACAGCAGTTTAAGAAATGTAAGCTGAGCTCTGATTGGTTGCTATGGGTAATGTCTAACCTTGTTGCCTTATCAACCATAGCAACCTATCAGAACACAGCTTTCATGTTTCCACAGCAGTTTAAGAAATAAAAGCTGAGCTCTTATTGGTTGCTGTGGGTAACAAGGTTACACATGTTTTTTCTTGAAAAATTGTGTAGCTTACTATATTTTTTTGCCTGGAGAACCAATCACTAAAGATATGGAGTGGAGTTTATTATTAAGATGAGAAGGGCATACTTACCAGCAATGGAGTTAGTAAATTCAGGGCCTTTAAACCTTGCTCCCAGAACGCTCCAGACCACCCCCTAATGGGCAGGACTTACATGAACCCTGCCCATGTATGGGCAAGGACAGTCGAAATTTACTGGGACTGGTTCTAAATAATTAGGCACATTAGACTGTGGGCTGGTGTCGTTGATTGACCAGTCCAAGAGCGGTGGTCCTGTTTCGCTATCTCAGTAGTCATCGCCTAAAAAGGTTGTCTCTGGAAGGTAGGCATACTTTTTTTAATTTTATTTTTTTTAAGGCCAGACTGGGTTAAATATAAAACAAAATAAGAATTACTATCCAATCCCCGGCCACATGACCATATACTGATGACAGATGTGGATGCTGTGATATTCATGGACATGTCACACCACATGACCAGCCTTAAAGGGGTTTTCCTCCTTTACCACCACTTTTTTTATTTTTTTATTTGGCACCGGAATGTGGTCCACCTAAAACATGAAATCCTGGCTGCTCTGTTCCATTCCAGAAGCTCCAAGGTGTCTCCAAGCAGCACGTCACTGCTGGGTCACGTTCTGCTTGTGGACTTGTCACTGCAAAACCCCTTAAAGTGGTAAGTGGAAATCAAAACTAGGTCTTGGACAACCCCTGTATTCTGTAAAAGGATTATGCCATGACTGATGTAAAAAAATGTAATCCAGACATCTATAGAACATGACAATACCTTTCTAACAGTTATGACCAGCCCTGTACCTCACATTGGTCTAGAGATCCTCCCATTAAATGATTTAACTTCCCTATTAGATGTATCTCAAGCTGGCAGCTCAGGAGGTGTGTCCTTTCTGCTGAAAATCTTTCACTATCACAGCTTGGGGATGTATCCTTTCTGTTGCAGCTCTCTCGCTATCACAGCTCAGGGCATGTCTCCATTCTGCTGCAGATCTCTCCTTATCACAGCTGGGGGGGGGGGGTATCCTTTCTGCTGCAGCTCTCTCCCTATCGTAGCTCAGGGGGGTGTCCTTTCTGCTGCAGATCTCTCCCTATCACAGCATGGGTGGCTTATCCTTTCTGCTGCAGCTCTCACTATCACAGCTCAGGGCGTGTCTCTTTTCTGCTGCAGCTCTCTCCCTATCACAGCTGGGGGGTTACCTTTCTGCTGCAGCTCTCTCCCTATCATAGCTCGGGTGGGGTGGGGGGTTCTTTCTGCTGCAGATCTCTCCCTATCATAGCTCAGGGGGGGGTCTTTTCTGCTGAAAATCTTTCACTATCACAGCTGGGGATGTATCCTTTCTGTTGCAGCTCTCTTGCTATCACAGCTCAGGGCATGTCTCCATTCTGCTGCAGATCTCTCCTTATCACAGCTGGGGGGGTATCGTTTCTGCTGCAGCTCTCTCCCTATCATAGCTCGTGGGGGGGGGGGTTCTTTCTGCTGCAGAGCTCTCCCTATCACACCATGGGTGGCTTATCCTTTCTGCTGCGGCTCTCTCCCTATCATAGCTCGGGGGGGGGGGGGGTCTCTTCTGCTGCAGATCTCTCCCTATCACAGCCTGGGTGGCTTATCCTTTCTGCTGCAGCTTTCTCCCCATCACAGATCATAGGGGCGTATCCTTTCTGCTGCAGCTCTCTACTTGTAACTGTCACAACTTCTACGTGTAGCTATGACTGGAGGCAGTTGAAGGATGGAACGGAGCATGTGCAAACACCTTAGTAGGTGGACATGTACGTTGCTATACAGATTGAACACCAGGAGGCGCCGTTATAGTAGAGAGAAAATCTCAAAACTGAAGCCTTTTTTGTAACAGAAAGTAAATTACAAACGTGACTAACTTTTCATGCTGAATTATAGTAAAAAAAAAAAAAACATTTAATGGTGGCACAACCCCTTTAAATTCAAAACTGATAAACAGAGCTGACTTTTTAAAAATAATCTTTATGACATTTTTTTTAATAAAAACTTTTGGAAGAACTAGCCAGTTAGGCAAGTTCACAGCTCAAAGAATACAGACGTCTGCACAGAAGCTTTCTGAAATAGTTTTATTTTATGAAATATTTATAATATATACATATTTGAAATTCCGGCAATTAATTCATGGTGGGTGATTTCAAATTCCTTGTGAACATAAACAACATAATGCGGGAGGCTTCACTGTAAACTGTTTGTTGTAAAAGCAGCGAGACGGTAAGAAAAAACATATTGCAGATATAGACAGATGACACACTGCTTCCATATTACCATCTAACATAGATCTACATGAAGAATAATTCTAGGGTTTAATATTAGCTGCACAAACAGCATTCGATTCTGGAAGAAAAATTACTGTATGATAACATGATGCCAAAAGTATTAAAGGGCATCTGTCAGCAGTTTTGTCCCTATGACACCGACTGACCTGTTACATGTGCACTTGGCAGCTGAAGGCATCTGTGTTGGTCCCATGTTCATATGTGCCCGCATTGCTGAGAAAAATTATGCTTTATTATATGAAAAAAGATTTTAATATATGCAGAGAGAGCTGAGGCCTCTAGGTGTAATGACAACGCTCAGCTCTCTCTGCAACTGCCGCGCCCTCTCCACTTTTATTTCAGGCAGTGTAAAGGTCGTAACACCTGGCCCTGTCATTCAAAATACAGAGGGCGCCGCAGTTGTAGAGAGAGCTGAGCCTGTAAGTGTAATGGCAACGCCCCCTAGAAGCTCATTTGCATATAGCCTTCAGCTGCCAAGTGCACATGTAACAGATCAGCCAGTTTCATAGGTACAAAACTGCTGACAGCTAGCTCTTTGTAGGGTAGGTTCATGCGCCCAAATAACGGTCTACTGTAGTCAAAAAACTGTTTTGTATAAGTTGGCATACTTTAATTCCAAAAATGCATCAAAATTTTGGCTTAAGGAAACTCATTTCAGCCATGCTCCCTTTCCCTGGAAGCCACACCTGAGGCTTAAAATGCTTAGAAAAAAATGTAAAACAGTAAATATAATGCAAGGCATGCATGCCAGTTTACTGGCGCTAAATGCGCCCAAAAACTGTCGGACTTTCAATAGTAAATCTGCCCCAATGTATCAGTTTTAGGCCTCCTGTGCGCCCCGTGGTCGTGCTGCGGCCCGCAAATTGCGGCCCGCAGTGCACGAACACCGTCCGTGGGACAGCCGCAGTGGATCGCGGACCCATTCACTTTAATGGGTCCGTGATCCGGCCGTTCCGCAAAAAGATAGGACATGTTCTATCTTTTTGCGGAACGGAAGTACGGGATGAAACCCCACGGAAGCACTCCGTAGTGCTCCCGTAGGGTTCTGTTCCGTGCTTCCGTCCTGCACCATTCCACAATGCGGTCCGCAATACAGCTACGGAGCGCACACGTTCGTGTGCAGGAGGCCTTACTCTGTGTATTCCGTAATCTGCAACAATAATGTGTAAAATTTGTACAATTGAAATTGGACATTGTAAAGATGTGCCAGATGTATGCTGGATGATAAATCTGGTGCACCTTTAAGATTATACCAAGTATCTGCTGGCTTATTTTAAGTCAAACTTCTGCCTGAATTTAGGTGCACAGTAGCATGATGTCACGTCCCTTTCCAGCTAAGCCAAGTTCCTTGCCGGACAAGTCAGAAAATGTATCAAAACTAGTGATGATCAAGCACCAAAGAGCTCGGGTGCTCTGGCCGAATATATCGGGATGCTCGGGTGCTCTACTGAGCACCGGAGTATAATAGAAGTCAATAGGAGAACCCGAGCATTAAACAAGGCACTCCCTGCTCTGAAGAGGGGAGGGTGCCTGGTTCATAGGAAAAGGTCAGAAATTGATGCAAACACCAATGAAATGGTTCGGGAACAGCATGGGGAGGATGTCTCTATGCATCTTGGACTTCCAGGTCGCTGCTGGGAACCATGTTGTCCGAGTAGTACGCCACTTTTACAGACTGACAATAATACACATAAAACCGGAAAAAATATATATTTTAGAGGAAAAATTGTTAGGAAACATTCTTTCCTGAATATTTACTTGTATATAAAGTGCAAGTGCTGCCAAAAATTACAAGGAAGAGGCACTCCGATACAACCTGTATATCACATAAAGGAGGGCCTCATTCACATTGTGGTACAATTGTTCAGGTAGTGGGACTCCTACACTTATAAAGTCTATGGGCTGCCAAAAATTACAAGGAACCGGCACTCCAATACACCCTTTGTTATACATAAAGGAGGGCATCATATACACCCTTGAAAAATTATGATTGATGGCCTGCTGATGACCCTCAAAAACATTTAGAGCAAGGGCCTGCTGGTGACCCTCTAAAACATTAGGGGCGAGGGCCTGCTGCTGCTTTCGTGACTCTAGATAACCTCTGGGTGATTGCACGTCCCCGTGACGGCGACGATCCATTCGGATGTCTGTCTGACCTATCAACTTTCGATGTTCTTTTCTGCGTCTGCCATGGTGATCACGGGTAATGGGCAATCAGGGTTCGATGCCAGAGAGGGAGCCTGAGAAAGGGCTACCACATCCAAGGGAGGTCAGTGGCTGAAATCTGATTGGCTGTTGTTGCCTTGCCCTTTTTTTTCCTAATTGTGAACCACCCAGAGAGGGTGGGTCAAGTTATTAAAGCACAAGCATCCAAGGAAGGCAGTAGGCAGTCGGCAATTACCCCCTCCCGACTCGGGGAGGTAGTGACGATAAATAACAATACAGCACTCCTGTTATTGGAATGAGTACACTTTCCGTTAACGAGGATCTATTGGAGGGCAAGTCTGGTGCCAGCCACCAACTTGCTCCCGGCCTCCACAACGTTCACCCAGTGTGCCATCATGATGAGGATTGTGTTGACCAGACTCTTGGCTACTGAGACTGGACTCTAGATAACTTCTAGGCGATCGCATGTCCCCGTGACGGCGACGATCCATTTAAATGTCTGCCCTATCAACTTTGGAGCAATTTCACTGCAGACACCCTCTATATAAAAAGTATTGAAAATGATGGAAAAATATATTAGTTTTCAGTTATATTTCTCCAATCTCTGGCCCTGACACACAGAAGGTATTGGACAGATGTCTCTAGTCACTGCAGACACCCTCTATAGAAAAATTATTTGAAAATGATGGAAAAAATATATTAATTTTCAGTTATATTTCTCCAATTTCTGGCCCTGACACACAGAAGGTATTGGACAGATGTCTCTAGTCACTGCTGACACCCTCTATAGAAAAAGTATTGAAAATGATGGAAAAAATATAGTAATTTTCACTTATATTTTTCCTATCTCTGGCCCTGACACACAGAAGGTATTGGACAGATGTCTCTAGTCACTGCAGACACCCTCTATAGAAGAATTATAGAAAATGATGGAAAAAATATATAAATTTTCAGTTATATTTCTCAAATTTCTGACCCTGACACACAGAAGGTATTGGACAGATGTCACAAGTCACTGCAGACACACTCTATAGAAAAATTCTTGAAAATGATGGAAAAAATATAATAATTTTCAGTTATATTTCTCCAATCTCTGGCCCTGACACACAGAAGGTATTGGACAGATGTCTCTAGTCACTGCAGACATCCTCTATATAAAAAGTATTGAAAATGATGGGAAAAAAAAAATTGTACTGTAGCTATAAAATACTGCTAACCTGCCACCACACACTATAGTCCTTAAAAGGACTTTTGGATCTTTGAAACGTTTTTCTACTGAATTGATTGCGATCAAACACCCTACACTCTCTGTACCTTCTGAAGCGCTGCTCTTCCTGACTACAAATGAGCCGAACATGCGTCATCGGATGCTATATAGCACCCGATGAAGTGTTCCGGCCAGCCAATCACTGTAATGCCAGTAGCCAACATGGCTACTGGTATTACAGTGAGGGTAGTACTTACCTGCAAGTTTATTGGCTGCATAGCAGCTGCGAAACATGCGGGGAGGAGCCTCAAGCATGGCGCTCGAGCACATGCGGTACTCCGCCCGAGCACCGCCATGTGCCGAGCATAGCGATGCTCGAGCCGAACAGCAGTTCGGCCGAGCATGCTCGCTCAACACTAATCAAAACCCCTTGATAAATGTGGTGTATAGCATGCATGCCAGAATTGTGGTGCTTTAGTAAATCTGCCCCAACGTGTGCAATATTCTACCAATGTGTTTTAATTCCCAACGATTGTAAGGCTGTCTGATTGCAGTCAAAGGCCAAGGATGGCAGCATGTCACTTCTCCAGCATTTGTGTAGATAGGACCTTAAGGGCCCTTTTTTATTAGGGGTCCATTATTGTCATAGCCTGGGCCAACTGGAGTATCCTCTGGTACTCTGGTTGGCCTGTCAAACCCTACACTTCTCTTACCAACAGCGAGTAGCCAGACATTGGACACCCAGATAGCAGCTGATCACCAGGGAGGCTCCATCTTAAGAACTTAGACAAATCCTTTAACTTCTTTGAGACTCCAAAGCCCTCCTGACTTAAGGCATCTGTCTCAGATAACATCCGACTAATATCTCTGAGGAGGAGCTTCAGACTGCCATTTATTCCATAAGTACTTCTCAACCTGATGGTTTTCTCTTGCTAAATTAGGTAACTGTATGTGTTGCTGGGAGCTGGAGGTCTCCGGCGCTTTATCGGTTCTCTTCACCAATCACTTAATGTTTTTTTCTAAAAAAGACTTTTTTCTTCCTTCTGGTAAACCGACATTAATCTTTAGATGGAAACCAGCATGAATGGAAGAAAGCTTCTGTCACCTGTAACATTTGCTCTTGACAAATTGATTGTAAAGTCTTAGCCAGAGGGTCGTCCATCAGTGACAGAACTCGCTTTCTACTTCTCTGTCGGAGTTCTCATTTGACTGGCACTTTCAAGTTAACCTGATACTTCTGTGAAGGATGAACTTTCTTGGAGAATCCCATAGTGCTTACCAGGCAGGTGTTGTTTTTGTATGGAGATACAACTCATTTTAGGGCAGATTTACTAATACCATCTAAGAGTTTAGATCATGCAAACTTAAGGCCAAGGGCGTATTGGCCATAGACCTTACAGGGAAATTTCCCAGTGGGCCGATGCCCAAGTGGATGCTTGAGCTCTCCTCACAGCTGACCAGTGGAAGTTTTGGGGGATAAATTTTGTGCTGTTGGCAGTATTTTGTGATGGACTGTGGTATTTGGCTCTGCTAGGTTGGTATAATGTGCTGGCCCTGCCTTCCTTCAATTTGGACCCAACTACAAAACGGGCCACTTTTAGTATTTTTTCCAGGGGCACTTTAAGTTCCCAGTCCGCCCCTGCTTAAGGCACCTTTACATGGGTCAGTGAGCTGGGCAATTATTAGGAGTGACAATATGTACAATAAACGCTTTGCTCGGTCCTTCATTGGGGCTGATCACGTTTGCCCAAAATGTGCCCAATTCACTCACAATCTGTTCAGTGAGATTTACATTTTGTGTCCACGGTTAAGCAAGAATTTCCAATATTGGGCAATGTAAGTAGACAAAAATCAGGCGGAGCTGCACATATCGGTGTAGGAGGAACTCCGATAAGGAGCTGTATTTGTAGACTTTATTGACAGTAGATAATGTGTTTTGGGGCTGAATAGTCCCTTTCATCAGATTTCAATCAATGTAAATTGGATCCCGATGAAGAGGCCCGTTCAGCCCCGAAACACATTATTCTACCATCTACAAAGTCTATGAATACAGCTCCTTATCTGAGTGCCTCCTCCACCGATATGTGCAGCTCTGCCTGATTTTTCTACTACTTACCCTGCCTTCTTATGTTTAGCCCGCTCCTGGTGCCGCAGGCCGTGGTCGAAAGCCTTCTGGAGTTTTGTGCCTCTAGCACAACTGACTAAGGTGAGCATTCAATCGGCTGCCTTGAGTATCTGACATAGCGGTCCTACCCATCTGCACTTCTCTTGATTTTCTTGTAAAATATTGGGCAATGCCAACTATGAAGATTCAGCCCACCAGTGGATATGACCAAAGATATGCCCATAACTGTTACAGTCCAACCAATAGTGAGACTTTGTAAAGATAAATGTTACATCTATTACCAGCTAAACAACTGCGGCGATAAACAATGACCCAACTGATTTTTGTTTTTACTTTTTCAAAATATTTTTGCATATTTGTATTTTTTAGATACAGGCATTGATTTGAGCATTTTTGCCTGACTGGCCAGGTCATACAGCTACGGGTGGACTGGTGAAGCATTGGCTCCAGGCCCCAATCAGCTACTCTGCTTTGGCCAAGATATTTCGATACAGCAATCCACATTTACGTATGTTAATATTTCCGGACTAAAATACCAAAATCCCATGATTATGGTTTTACAGGAAAGACTACAGAAAACTCTATGAGTATATAGGAGAGCCGTCTGCAGTTAATCCGACAGTAGTATTCAACAAAAAGGCAGCAGGTGGGGAGACAGGAATAAGCAACAGACAACCCAAGAGTGGATTACCTATTCTTGCCATGTTGTAACGTCCCTGTGGGAAAAGAGGCGATTACAAAATAAGTGGAGGCTTATATAAAAAAGCACTGACATAAAAAGACACAATAACACAGTAACATATTCGTGCTTTAGCGCAAGCTAATGTGAGGACATAATGTGAACCTGCCTCAACTCTTTCCATAAAGGGAAAATATCTCAAGGAACAAAAATTTACAAAAACAGTGTAAAAAGCCTAAACCACTGCCCTTCAGTGTTCAGGGCTCATGCACACAACCATTTTTCCAGGTCTAATGCAGGACCATTCACTTCAATGGGGCTTCAAAAGATGCGGACAGCACTTCGTGTGCTGTTTGCACATCTGTTCCGTTTCTCAAAATTATAGAACATGTCCTATTCTTGTCCACATTACGGACAAGGATAGGACTGTTCTATAGAGGGCTGGACATTCCGTTCCGCAAAATGTGGAATGCACATGGCCTCCATCCGCAAAACAGGCAACCGTCATGTGCATGAGCCCTTAAAAAGGACCTGTCATCTCATTTTTTTAACTTGCCTTTCTAATGTAAAAACATTTCTGGAGCATCCATCCTTATGACTCTATGATGCGCCATTCCTTTATTTTTCCTGCTAGAAGTTATCAATGAATTACTAGCAGTCGGCAATAAAGGTCCATATACGTGTTACCAGTTGGGGGAGTGTCCCTGCACAGTTTGACACTGGCAGCGCTGATTGGATAGTGCAGGGACACATCCACAACTGGTAACGCCCATCTGGACCTTCAATGCAAACCGCTGGCAATTCATTCACAACATCAGAGGAAAATCAGCAAAATCTCCTAAAGTCTATCTTTAGGTTTGATGTAAAAGATTACCTCTCTTTGTGATATGATCATCCATTGCTGTAAAATTAAAGAATATATTTTTTGTCGCAAATGTGGAGTTTTACATTCCATCGTTCCTTATCCTAAAGTTACATCGTTTTAAATTATTCTCAGATATTCTAATGAAGAAATGTCATTGCGCCCAATAGGTGGATGCTATTTCCTAGCAATTGGGCCGGCAGTCAGTAGGTGACTACATTGGTTGCCTATACTCCAGTGGAGTCTCCCACCAGTATTCACAAGTGATGCAGGCGATGCACTACTTGCACTTCTATCCACAGGATTTATCTTGGGAAGATGCTGCAGGGAGAAGTTTACGACTATGGTTTCGTTTTTTAATGGTGCAGAGGACCAGCGGGAGACCTGATGTCTTCCTTCTAGATTTTTTTATGACAAAGAACAGAAATGATGGACCGCCAAGAGTGTACAAGACACTACTGCCTGAGGACAGGAAAGGGTTATTTATCCAGAGCAATGGTTAAGGACCCCTTTCACACGGGCGTTGTGGGAAAAGGTGCGGGTGCGTTGCGGGAACATGCGCGATTTTTCCGCGGAGTGCAAAACATTGTAATGCGTTTTGCACGCGCGTGAAAAAAATCAGCATGTTTGGTACCCAAACCCGAACTTCTTCACAGAATTTCGGGCTTGGGATCGGTGTTCTGTAGATTGTATTATTTTCCCTTATAACATGGCTGTAAGGGAAAATAATAGCATTCTGAATACAGAATGCATAGCACAATAGCACTGGAGGGGTTAAAAAATAAATAAATAATAATTTAACTCACCTTAATCCACTTGATCGCGCAGCCGGCATCTCTTCTGTCTTCTTCTTTGCTATGTGCAGGAAAAGGACCTGTGGTGACGTCACTCTGGTCATCACATGGTCCGTCACATGATCTTTTACCATGGTGATGGATCATGTGATGACCGGAGTGACGTCACCACAGGTCCTTTTCCTGCACACAGCAAAGAAGAAGACAGAAGAGATGCCGGCTGCGCGATCAAGTGGATTAAGGAGAGTTAAAAAAAAAAATTTTTTGAGGCAATTGCACAAAACAGCACGTAACTTTGCAGTCTTGGTGTTAATTCACACACAATGGAAAGTTCATATAACACAAGTCACCCTGCTGGCAGTTCTGCCTCCAGTAGTCCACAGAAGGCTTTAGGGGGCCTGTTTACCCAGCGTGTGGCTATCAGCCCTCCAGCACGGCACAAAGCCTCAGATCCCAAAAACAGAGACATCTCTGCTGAGCCCAGCTGCCTATTTAAGGACAGCCAGGTGCTGCCAAAACCTGGACCAGCACTTAAACTCCGGGCCAGTATCTGACCTCACCTGGCTGGAAACCAGCCCAGCCGCACGTGCTGGGAGGAAAATACCTGCCTTCCCAGACAAAACCCCTCGCTCTGTCACAATATATATGCAAAACACCTGCTTATTGATTCAAAATTACCTGTTTCCCACCACCCTTGTCCTGTGCGCTGACTCCGGTTCACCTATCTTCTGGTCCCGGACTTGTTTTCATCCTACCAGGCATGGACATAGTCACCTGTGCTGCTGCAGCCATGGACTGGCTTCAGCAGCGATGTGTTACTTGGGAACACGTCACTGCTGAATCCAATCACTGGCTGCAGTGGACTAACAAGGTAGGTAGGTTGAAGATGGTTGAATCTGAACCAGTGCACAGGTATGAATCTGTCAACAATCTATGCAGGCCATGGGACAACAGTAAATGGTTAAATATTTCAACCAAAACCCTTTTAAGGACCTGGTGCATCCGCCGTACCTGTATGGCAGGTAGGTGTCAAGCAGCTAAATACTTTAGTGTGCCACTGTGAAATCCAGAATTGCTACAGAGAAACCGATAGACATAACTACTGGTCTAGTCAAAAAGGTGCGAGATGAAAAGTTAAATAATTCAGAGAAAATAAGAGTTTCAATTGTGCGGCTCGGTTGGAGTTGACGGAAAATGTTAAGAATTGTCTGGAGCCTTGGAGAGAAAATTGTGGAAAAACAATAGAATACATCTACAACGAGAGACAGGGGAACAAAACACTCCGAGAGCGCAAATTAAAACCCACAGACGGCACAATATTGTGCGGTAATTATGCTTTATGAGTTATTTTGCATATAAAAAGGGGTTTGCGCCTTCTGTCACCATCGTATACGTAAAAAAACTAAAAAACAAACAGCCACTTAAATAGTATACAGCTTAAAAGATATGTGCATAGCTGATTACAATTAAAAGGCTCGGTCTGAATACAGATCAGATAAGAACTGTTAATTAATGGTCTGGGCAAGAGCTGCCTTACACCTGGTACTAAACCGAGCATGGCCAAAAACACCGATCATGGCTCCGGTAAACATCAAAAGATGCCATACATTATTACAAGGATTATGTAGTTGTGTGTAAAATACACAAGGGCATACCGCGGCTCCGTACGGTTGTATGGAACTGCAACATGGCCGTCTTATGCCTCTGCTTTCAAATGGAATTCAACCCGATGTATTGCACTCCCAGTCACCTATGTAGTGCTGTCATCAGTTTTGCTGGGTTAAAACTGCTGACAGACTTCTTTTAATCTGCAGGATATTTGTAGAGTAGATGCAGTTCTTGCAGTTGTCCCGTAAAGACTGGGGCCCAAACCCAAGCCGGTCCAATACACCTGTTCAGGATTAGGCCTCATGCACACGACAGTTGTTTTTCTCGGCCTCCGTTCTGTTTTTTTTGCAGATAGGATGGGGACCCATTCATTTCAATGGGTCAGCAAAAAAATGCTGATAGTTCATCCGTTTGTGTCCGTGTATCCCTTTAGCAAAAAAAATAATTGTGCATGTCCTTCTACTTTTTTCACATTTGCGGACAAGGATAGACATTTATTACAAACGGATCCTCAAAAAAAAAACGGATGCCGCATGTGGGTTTTTTTTGCGGACGCACAATTTGCGGACGCAAAAAAACAACTGTCGTGTGCATGAGGCCTAAATCAGATAAACAAGCATCCTAATATTAGCAAAGAAGGGAGGAGGACACAAGTCCAAAAATAAATAAAAAATGATCTTGCTATTTCATCTCCTGTACTCAGGTTCTGCTCCAGCACAAAGCAAGTATGAAGATGTTAGTTCAGTATTATATCCCATCTATGGGCTTCCTTTGCATTTCCACCTCTGACGGCCATTGTCAGGAAATGTCTCAGCAAAAAAAAAAAGTAAGGGTCCATTCACACGTCCGTTGTTTCTTTCCTGATCTGTTCCGTTTTTTGCGGAACAGATCTGGACCAGTTCTGTACCCATTCATTTTCAATGGGTCCTGAAAAAAAAAAAATCGGACATTGAGCTTTCCGATTTTTTTCAGGACCCATTGAAAATGAATGGGTACAGAACTGGTCCAGATCTGTTCCGCAAAAAACGGAACAGATCAGGAAAGAAACAACGGACGTGTGAATGGACCCTAAATCTGAACATCCACCGATGCAAATATCCCCCAAACCATGGTGTCACGGCTGTTTAAGGGTAACAAGAGTATACACAGTAAAAAGAGCTACTGACCGGACCCCAAACTAGGGAAGAGAAAGGGTGACCCCTGTCAGACCCTCAACACTCTCCCTATGCTGCTAAAGCACATGCCCGGATCCAAATGGTGGAACGAGGCATGCCCGCGTACCTTAGACTGATGAGCCCTGTAACCCCTACAATAGTGGAAGGGGCACGGCCACCGATGCCCTGCACAGAATATGGAGGGAACCGGGGCCACCTCAGATCCAGTCAGGAAATCACCAGGTACATAACAAAGTCTGCACACTTAGCTGATGGAGCTGCAGCCGCAGAGAAGACGGATCCAAGGACCGCTGGCAATATCCGGAGTGCTTGCAGCAGCAGAACACAGGTCCAGAGAACTAGTAGCTAAAGGAGTGAAGATACTCAAGGCAGAGCTACAACTGACAAGAGAAATATAATCCACGCCCTGCAATAGGAGGAGGGGTGATTTAAAGGCAGAGAAATCAAACGCAGGAGAGACAGCTGGGAGTAAGACCTCATCACAGGGGCGGAGAAACAGAACAGTGAGAAAACCTCCAACCCTAAGTGACATCATCACAGGGGTGGAGACACAGAGCTTTGAGAACGTCTCAAAGCTCTGGTAGTGACAGTACCCCCCCTTCTACGGGTGGACTCCGGACACCCAGGACCCACCTTCCCAGGATGAGCCCTATGAAATGCCCTGATAAGGCGAGTGGCTTTAATGTCCGACATCGGAACCCACATCCTCTCCTCAGGACCATAACCCTTCCAATGAACGAGGTACTGAAGAGAACCGCGGACAATGCGAGAGTCCACAATTCTGGAAACCTCAAACTCCAGATTGCCATCAACCAAAATCGGAGGAGGAGGCAAAGAGGAGGGTACCGTGGGCTGGACATATGGTTTTAAGAGAGATCTGTGAAAAACATTATGTATCTTCCAAACCCGTGGAAGATCAAGGCGGAAGGCAACAGGATTGATGACTGACAAAATTTTATAAGGCCCAATAAACTTGGGACCCAATTTCCAGGAGGGAACCTTCAGTTTAATATTTCTTGTAGACAACCACACCAGATCACCCACATTCAGGTCCGGACCAGGCACACGTCTCTTATCAGCCACACGCTTATACTTCTCACTCATCTTTCTGAGATTACTCTGAATCTTTTGCCAAATGGTAGACAAAGACGAGGAAAATCTCTCCTCCTCAGGTAAACCAGAAAGAGCCCCTCCCGAGAATGTCCCAAACTGCGGATGGAACCCATATGCACCAAAAAATGGTGACTTATCAGAAGATTCCTGACGACGGTTGTTCAAAGCAAACTCAGCAAGAGGGAGAAATGAACACCAATCCTCCTGGTTCTCTGCCACAAAACAGCGCAAATATGTCTCCAGATTCTGATTGAGGCGCTCAGTCTGACCATTCGACTGCGGGTGAAAAGCAGAAGAGAAGGACAGCCGAACCCCCAGGCGAGAACAGAAAGCCTTCCAGAACCTGGACACAAACTGCGTGCCTCTATCGGAAACAATCTCAGAGGGAATGCCGTGCAATTTAACAATATGATCGACAAAAGCTTGCGCCAACGTTTTAGCATTGGGTAAACCAGGGAAAGGAACGAAATGAGCCATCTTGCTAAAACGGTCCACGACCACCAGGATCACCGACTTCCCCGAGGAACGAGGAAGATCCGTGATAAAGTCCATGGACAGGTGTGTCCAAGGACGGGAAGGTATGGGTAACGGGAGAAGGGAACCTGAAGGTCGTGAACGAGGGACCTTAGCGCGAGCGCACGTCTCACAAGCCGCCACAAAACCCTCCACAGACTTACGAAGAGCCGGCCACCAAAATCTCCGAGCAATGAGATCTACCGTGGCTCTACTCCCGGGGTGACCAGCAAGAACTGTATCATGATGTTCCTTAAAGAGTTTGTGACGTAGCTCAGGAGGCACGAACAACTTCCCGGAGGGACAACGGGCAGGTGCCTCAGACTGGGCAGCCTGGACCTCGGCCTCCAAATCGGAATATAGAGCAGAAACAACTACCCCCTCCGCCAAAATGGGACCCGGGTCCTCGGAGTTTCCTCCTCCCGGAAAACAGCGAGAGAGAGCATCAGCCTTCACATTCTTGATCCCAGGGCGGAAAGTAACAACAAAATTAAATCTGGAGAAGAACAGAGACCATCTGGCCTGTCTCGGATTCATACGCCTGGCCGACTCCAGGTACGCCAGATTCTTATGGTCGGTAAAAACGGTGATAGGGTGCCTGGCCCCCTCCAACCAATGGCGCCATTCCTCGAAAGCCAACTTGATGGCCAACAACTCCCTATCTCCCACATCATAGTTTCTCTCTGCCGGGGAGAGTTTTCTAGAGAAAAAGGCACATGGTCGCCATTTGGCAGGAGAGGGGCCCTGGGACAAAACTGCACCCACACCCACCTCGGAAGCATCCACCTCAACAATAAAAGGTAAGGAAACATCGGGATGCACCAAGATGGGAGCAGACGCAAAACTCTCTTTAATCTTAGAAAAGGCTGCAAGCGCCTCCTCCGACCAAGAGGAAAAATCCGTCCCCTTTTTTGTCATGTCAGTAAGGGGTTTGACAATAGAGGAATAATTCAAAATGAACTTTCTGTAGTAGTTAGCAAAACCCAGAAAGCGCATCAATGCCTTCTGATTTTCAGGAAGCTCCCACTCCAGCACAGCACGGACCTTCTCCGGATCCATGCGAAAACCAGAAGCAGAGAGGAGAAAACCCAGAAATTGAATCTCTGATACCATAAAAAGACATTTCTCCAGCTTGGCATACAGTTTATTTTCCCGCAGTATCTGCAGGACCTGAAAAAGATGATCCTGATGAGTCTGAACATCAGGGGAAAAAATCAAAATATCATCAAGATACACCAATACAAATTTCCCCATTAAATGATAGAAAATACTATTAACAAAATGCTGAAAGACGGCCGGAGCATTCATCAGGCCGAAAGGCATAACGAGATTCTCGAAATGCCCGTTAGGGGTATTAAAGGCCGTTTTCCATTCATCCCCCTCTCTGACCCTGACCAGGTTGTACGCGCCTCTCAGATCCAATTTGGAAAACACCTTGGCCCCAACAATTTGGTTGAAGAGGTCCGGGATCAGAGGAAGGGGATAGGGATCGCGAATCGTGATACGGTTCAGCTCCCTAAAATCTAAGCAAGGTCTCAGAGAGCCATCTTTTTTTTTAACAAAAAAAAAACCCGCGGCAACAGGCGACTTTGAGGGACGAATATGCCCCTTCTCGAGACTCTCAGAGATATAGGTTCGCATTGCGAGTCTCTCCGGTTGTGAGAGATTGTAGAGGCGTGCCTTTGGCAGCTTGGCGCCGGGAATGAGGTTAATGGGACAGTCAAACTCCCGGTGAGGAGGTAGCTCCTGAACACCGCTCTCGGAAAACACATCCGAGAAATCAGAGAGAAATGATGGCAGAGTTTTAGTAGACACCTCTGCAAGAGTGGCTGTGAGACAATTCTCTCTACAAAAGTCACTCCACTCATTTATTTGCCTTCCTTGCCAATCAATAGTGGGGTTATGTCTAGTGAGCCAGGGTAGCCCCAAAACTAGAGGAGAAGGCAATCCGTTAAGGACAAAACAAGATATCTCCTCCACATGAGTGTCACCTACAGCTAGCCGGATATTGTGAACAATGCCTTTCAGAGATCTCTGCGAGAGTGGGGCAGAGTCAATAGCAAAAACAGGTATATCCTTTTCTAATGTACAAACCTGAAAACCATGCAAGGCTACAAATTGAGTGTCAATAAGATTGACGGCCGCTCCACTATCGACAAAAATCTCACAAGGAATGACCTTGCTCTCTAGCGCCACCCTGGCAGACAGGAGAAAACGGGAACTGCAGGTCAGAGGAAAAGCATCAATTCCCACATCAACTTTGCCCAAAGTAGCAGATGAAGCAGAACTTGATGATCCACCTCTTGAGGTTTTTCTCTTATTATCGCTCTTAGTACAGTTCAGGAATCTCCTAGACGGACAAACATTTGCCAAATGACCTATGCCCCCACAACAAAAACACACCATATTCTGAGGACTAAATCCTCTTTTATCAGGGGCAAGTCGGCCTAGCTGCATGGGCTCCTCCTCAGAGGGGAGCGAGACAGGATGAGACCCCTGCATACTGAATGAGTCCGCACCATTGCCCCTAGACTGACAATGACTGGACAGAGAGGTCTTGTTTCTTTCCCTTAGACGCCTGTCAAGGCGTACCGCCAATGACATGGCAGACTCTAAGGATGTTGGTCTCTCATGGAAAGCAAAGGCATCTTTCAAATCCTCTGAGAGACCATGACAGAACTGACTTCGGAGTGCAGCATCATTCCAGCCTGAATCAGCTGCCCATCTCCGAAATTCAGAACAATAAAGCTCCGCAGACAGTTTGTTCTGGCATAGAACACGTAAGTTCGATTCTGCCAGAGCAACACGATCCGGGTCATCATATATCTGCCCCAGGGCCACAAAAAACCTCTCCACGGATCGCAGGGAAGGATCCCCTGATGGCAGCGAAAAAGCCCAAGTCTGAGCATTACCTCTGAGCAGGGAGATGACAATCCTCACCCTCTGTTCCTCATTACCAGAGGAGTGGGGACACAAACAAAAATGGAGTTTACATGCCTCTCTGAAGCGAACAAAATTCTCACTGCCCCCGGAGAACGTTTCCGGAAGTGAGACCTTTGGCTCGCAACAGACTCCATGAGCCGGAGCAGAGCCCAATGCTTGTAGCTGAGTCAGAGATTGACGGAGATCCGCTACTTCCAAAGAAAGACCCTGCATGCGGTCAACCAGGTCAGAAAGCGGATCCATGTCAACAAGGACGGTTTTGGTGGATTATAATGTCACGGCTGTTTAAGGGTAACAAGAGTATACACAGTAAAAAGAGCTACTGACCGGACCCCAAACTAGGGAAGAGAAAGGGTGACCCCTGTCAGACCCTCAACACTCTCCCTATGCTGCTAAAGCACATGCCCGGATCCAAATGGTGGAACGAGGCATGCCCGCGTACCTTAGACTGATGAGCCCTGTAACCCCTACAATAGTGGAAGGGGCACGGCCACCGATGCCCTGCACAGAATATGGAGGGAACCGGGGCCACCTCAGATCCAGTCAGGAAATCACCAGGTACATAACAAAGTCTGCACACTTAGCTGATGGAGCTGCAGCCGCAGAGAAGACGGATCCAAGGACCGCTGGCAATATCCGGAGTGCTTGCAGCAGCAGAACACAGGTCCAGAGAACTAGTAGCTAAAGGAGTGAAGATACTCAAGGCAGAGCTACAACTGACAAGAGAAATATAATCCACGCCCTGCAATAGGAGGAGGGGTGATTTAAAGGCAGAGAAATCAAACGCAGGAGAGACAGCTGGGAGTAAGACCTCATTACAGGGGCGGAGAAACAGAACAGTGAGAAAACCTCCAACCCTAAGTGACATCATCACAGGGGTGGAGACACAGAGCTTTGAGAACGTCTCAAAGCTCTGGTAGTGACACATGGTCCTTGAGATCAGAGGAGAGGGACTAGCACAGAATATATTACAAATTTAGAAATATTAAATAGGGGAGCTAATCCTGTAGCCAGGGATGATAACACAAATACAGTAGTTTAAATCTCTGTAATAAATTCCGAATTGGGATTAGAATTAAACTGTGAAATAAAGTATTTTTTAAAAGAAATCCAATTATAGTGAGTTATAACAGAGGAGGAGCCTCTATACACAACAAATATAACAAGACAGCCCAGCGGGCAAAGTAATACATACAAAAACAGTGTGACCAGAGGTTTGAATAAAAGCAGGAACGTTCTCACCCGGTTGTTGATCAGGATGTCTCATGGAGAAGACTGGGGGTGAAGAACGGTCCTTGGATGCTTCTCGTTCACACACAGAAAGATAGATGAGCCCCTTCAAGGATGGTTGGAGGCGAGATGGTTAGCCCTAGGCAACCCTAAGAAGGGGGGGCAGGGGCTAGTAAGCCCTACCTATCTACACGGGGACTTACCCCGCAAGGAGCGTCCCCGTCCGGATACCTGTCCCTGTGGGGACAGAAACCCTAGTAGTCCCTAAGAGATGCTCCCTACGTGTCACGTTTCAGTTCGTTCACAGAATATCATCAGGGGAGATAGATGGTACACACAGGGCTATGGATTGGGCCTGTGCGACCAAAGAGACAAAATAATACTAAAAAGGGTATTTTTAGGACATGGGTCAGAGGCCTAAAAAAGTGTGGGGCCAGTCGGGCTAAGACACACGGGGCATGACCGCATTGGACGTGTTAATCGATATAGATGCACCAATGGGTGCCAGCTATGCAGTAACACTTGGGCCACAGGGACGATCAATCCAGGGGCAGGCTGTCGGCAGAGTGTACTCACCGCTCTGTGTCTTAAGTACGCTCCGATGCCGCCGGATTCCCTTGCCGCTTTCTACTTCCGGGCACGTGACTAGGTGAACAGGGTGTCACGTGCCCGGTGGAACGCAGGAAGTGAGCGTGCGTTCCACCCCGACGCGGCCCGTGGAGCGCGTCGCCAGATGATGACGCCGCACAGCATGTGTTGAACCACATGACCAGAATCTGGTCACGGGGCGCGCCGGGCCGAAAGGAAACGCCCACTATCCCTGTGCCAGGCAGGAAGCAACGGATGTATTGGCAAGTGGCGGAGCGGAGTGTGGGCAAAGTAATTGGGCACAATAATAAATTGTCACAATTAAATGCCAGGTGGATCCCAGGTTCTAAGGATCCATGGTAACGATTCATACATATGAAAAAGATGAACTAGACTATTAGAGGCAAATTCAATTGTACATGGGCAAAAGGAGCAGTAGAACTGACCCGACGTAAAAAGAGAGAGAATACATGTTGGAAAAATCAAATAAAGCAGCTAAAATTAAGCTGTTCATTTAATCCCATAGGGGCCATTGTCTTTAAATAGTAAATCCAGCGCAATTCGCGCTGCAATATGGCACGGTCCCAGTCTCCTCCACGTTTGGGGGGTGGAACATGATCAATGCCCATCACAGTGATGCGGGCTTTCCCGTTGTGTTGACGGTGAACATGATTGGCGACCGGAGTGTCTTTAGCTTTGATTATGTCGCCAAGATGTTCACCGACACGTCTGCGCAGTTCCCGGATAGTTTTTCCTACATATCCCTTGCCGCATTCACACGACAAGAGATAAATGACACCGCGGCTCCTGCAATTAATGAAATGGTGTATATGGTATGTCTTCCCTGTAACCGTGCTACTGAAATCTTTACCGGTTTTTAGATAGGGACAGGCAATACACCCGCTGCATCTGAAGCATCCCTTAATATCAGATTTGAGCCAAGCTGAACCTGATACAGAGGGTGGGGGTGTGAATTTGCTCGACACTAATGTGTCGCGAAGACTCCGTCCTCGGCGATAGGTGACGTGAGGATAATCCCCCACCACTTCTTTTAGATCGGGGTCTAGTTGAAGAATACCCCAGTTTTTTTGGAAGATGCGTCTGACTTCCCCAGCAGCCCTATCATAGGTCATGATGGGGCGAATGATGTTGGAAGATGGCGTGGTGCAGGGTTTGGGAACAAGGAGGGATGTTCTATCTGAGTGTAATGCGAACTCAAATGCTCTCCTTAGGACCTTGTCGGGATAGCCACGTTGAAGGAACCTGGTACGTAAGTCGGCAGCCTGTCTGACAAATTCTCTTTTTGTGGAGCAATTGCGCCTAATTCTGAGATATTGCCCTTTGGGAATACCTCGCCTAAGTGGGAGGGGATGACTACTCTCCCACCTAAGCAGGGTATTGGTGGACGTCGGTTTACGGTAAATCGACGTCTCCAGAGCGCCAGCAGGTGTATGAGAGATGAGGACATCAAGAAATGGTAACGTGGTGCCCCCAACCTCACAGGTGAAGTGCATGCCGATCTGGTTGTCATTGAACATCTTCACCAGCGAACGGAACGAGGCACCGTTCCCGTTCCAGATGATGAAGATGTCGTCAATGTACCGCGCCCACAAGCCAATCTGGTCCAAGAGGGTGGAACACTCGTCCCTAAAGACCAGAGTCTCTTCCCACCAGCCCAGGAACAGGTTGGCATACGACGGGGCACAAGAACACCCCATCGCGGTGCCCCTGAGCTGGTGGTAGAGTCTCCCATTAAAGGAGAAGACATTGGTGGTCAAGGTAAACTCAAGAAGGGAGAGGACAAAATGGCTGTGGGCGCGGTACTGACAGCCACGAGTACTGAGAAAATGCTCAACTGCCTTCACTCCTAAATTGTGAGGAATGTTGGAGTAGAGGGCCTCCACGTCGATGCTAGTTAGTAGGCTCGTGTTGTCAACGTGAATGCCCTCTAGTTGCTTGAGCAGATGTGTGGTGTCTCGAGTATAGGACGGCAGCGAGGTCACAAAAGGTGCCAATACACGATCCACATAGATCCCTACATTTTGGGATAGGTTCCCTACCCCAGATACTATGGGGCGCCCTTTCAGGGGACGTGTTCCCTTGTGGAGTTTAGGCAGACAGTAAAATGTTGCCAAACGTGGATGAGTGGGCAACATGAATTTATACTCGTCCTCAGAAATAATAGATGCAGTCTTAGCTTCGTCGAGAATGCTTTTCAATTCCAGTCTGTATCTATTTGTTGGATTTGTAGAAAGAACCTCGTACGTGGATGAATCCCTCAGCAGGGCCTCGCACATATCCGTATATTGACCGTGGTCCATGACAACCGTGTTGCCCCCTTTATCGGAGGGCTTAATCACTATAGAGTGGTCAGTCTCCAGACTAGCTACAGCGGTGGCATGGGCCCGGTCAATATTGGAATGGAAGGTGGGACGTAGATTCTCAATCTCTTGCGAGACCGTGCTGAAGAAGACATCCACGCACGATAACTCACCCAGGTTGGGAGGCATCCTATTGCTTTTAAGTTTAAGGTTAGTAAATGGTCCCTGGCCCTCTAATTTGTCGAATTCTCCGTCCAATCCGTAAAGCAGGCGAACGTCCGCTAGAATATCCAGGGGTATGCCTAACTCACGGCACTGTTTTTTATCCTGGAGTTTATAGAATTTATGCCAGCGGAGCCTCCTGACAAATAGATTGAGATCTTTGAATGTTTCGAACAAGTTAAAAGAGGGGGTTGGGACAAAAGAGAGGCCTAATTGCAGTACCTCTATCTCAGTGGAACTAAGATTACGGGATGAGAGGTTAACTACCTGGGGACCTCTGGGTTCGGAGGTTGTTGCAGGCGGTTCCGTAATGGGTATATCTGTTGAGGGGTTGGTGGACCTTGGTATTGACCTGTCCCTCCTAAAAAACGAGGGCTAGGGGTACCTTGATATTGTCCCCGTCCTCGTGAATTCCCCCTCTGGCGCCCACGTCGGTTACCTCCCCGTGATGGAGGTCTCGGACCCTTAAATGAGTTGTCAGAGTCTGAACAGTCGGTGTCGGTGGATGACTGTTCAATTAGGGCTCCTGTGGGTTCCCTCCTATTAGCAATGGAGGAGTAGACTCTATTGTCTTTGAAATCGGCCAGGTCCCTCACAAACTGCCGATGCTTGCGTTCCTTCAAATGATACTGGTATTTTTCAAGAAGGTTCTGAAGTTGTTTTTCCTTATTCGCAAACTCGGCTTCCTGTGAGAATACCTGGGCCGATTCAATACTCGCATTCAATTTTTTATTTAGAGTCTCAAGGTTATTTTTCTCCTCTATAAGCAGAAGACGCATTAGTCTCAGGGAACTTTCTGTGGCTTCTTTTTCCCATTTACTAGTAAATGGGAAAAAGAAGCCACAGAAAGTTCCCTGAGACTAATGCGTCTTCTGCTTATAGAGGAGAAAAATAACCTTGAGACTCTAAATAAAAAATTTAATGCGAGTATTGAATCGGCCCAGGTATTCTCACAGGAAGCCGAGTTTGCAAATAAGGAAAAACAACTTCAGAACCTTCTTGAAAAATACCAGTATCATTTGAAGGAACGCAAGCATCGGCAGTTTGTGAGGGACCTGGCCGATTTCAAAGACAATAGAGTCTACTCCTCCATTGCTAATAGGAGGGAACCCACAGGAGCCCTAATTGAACAGTCATCCACCGACACCGACTGTTCAGACTCTGACAACTCATTTAAGGGTCCGAGACCTCCATCACGGGGAGGTAACCGACGTGGGCGCCAGAGGGGGAATTCACGAGGACGGGGACAATATCAAGGTACCCCTAGCCCTCGTTTTTTAGGAGGGACAGGTCAATACCAAGGTCCACCAACCCCTCAACAGATATACCCATTACGGAACCGCCTGCAACAACCTCCGAACCCAGAGGTCCCCAGGTAGTTAACCTCTCATCCCGTAATCTTAGTTCCACTGAGATAGAGGTACTGCAATTAGGCCTCTCTTTTGTCCCAACCCCCTCTTTTAACTTGTTCGAAACATTCAAAGATCTCAATCTATTTGTCAGGAGGCTCCGCTGGCATAAATTCTATAAACTCCAGGATAAAAAACAGTGCCGTGAGTTAGGCATACCCCTGGATATTCTAGCGGACGTTCGCCTGCTTTACGGATTGGACGGAGAATTCGACAAATTAGAGGGCCAGGGACCATTTACTAACCTTAAACTTAAAAGCAATAGGATGCCTCCCAACCTGGGTGAGTTATCGTGCGTGGATGTCTTCTTCAGCACGGTCTCGCAAGAGATTGAGAATCTACGTCCCACCTTCCATTCCAATATTGACCGGGCCCATGCCACCGCTGTAGCTAGTCTGGAGACTGACCACTCTATAGTGATTAAGCCCTCCGATAAAGGGGGCAACACGGTTGTCATGGACCACGGTCAATATACGGATATGTGCGAGGCCCTGCTGAGGGATTCATCCACGTACGAGGTTCTTTCTACAAATCCAACAAATAGATACAGACTGGAATTGAAAAGCATTCTCGACGAAGCTAAGACTGCATCTATTATTTCTGAGGACGAGTATAAATTCATGTTGCCCACTCATCCACGTTTGGCAACATTTTACTGTCTGCCTAAACTCCACAAGGGAACACGTCCCCTGAAAGGGCGCCCCATAGTATCTGGGGTAGGGAACCTATCCCAAAATGTAGGGATCTATGTGGATCGTGTATTGGCACCTTTTGTGACCTCGCTGCCGTCCTATACTCGAGACACCACACATCTGCTCAAGCAACTAGAGGGCATTCACGTTGACAACACGAGCCTACTAACTAGCATCGACGTGGAGGCCCTCTACTCCAACATTCCTCACAATTTAGGAGTGAAGGCAGTTGAGCATTTTCTCAGTACTCGTGGCTGTCAGTACCGCGCCCACAGCCATTTTGTCCTCTCCCTTCTTGAGTTTACCTTGACCACCAATGTCTTCTCCTTTAATGGGAGACTCTACCACCAGCTCAGGGGCACCGCGATGGGGTGTTCTTGTGCCCCGTCGTATGCCAACCTGTTCCTGGGCTGGTGGGAAGAGACTCTGGTCTTTAGGGACGAGTGTTCCACCCTCTTGGACCAGATTGGCTTGTGGGCGCGGTACATTGACGACATCTTCATCATCTGGAACGGGAACGGTGCCTCGTTCCGTTCGCTGGTGAAGATGTTCAATGACAACCAGATCGGCATGCACTTCACCTGTGAGGTTGGGGGCACCACGTTACCATTTCTTGATGTCCTCATCTCTCATACACCTGCTGGCGCTCTGGAGACGTCGATTTACCGTAAACCGACGTCCACCAATACCCTGCTTAGGTGGGAGAGTAGTCATCCCCTCCCACTTAGGCGAGGTATTCCCAAAGGGCAATATCTCAGAATTAGGCGCAATTGCTCCACAAAAAGAGAATTTGTCAGACAGGCTGCCGACTTACGTACCAGGTTCCTTCAACGTGGCTATCCCGACAAGGTCCTAAGGAGAGCATTTGAGTTCGCATTACACTCAGATAGAACATCCCTCCTTGTTCCCAAACCCTGCACCACGCCATCTTCCAACATCATTCGCCCCATCATGACCTATGATAGGGCTGCTGGGGAAGTCAGACGCATCTTCCAAAAAAACTGGGGTATTCTTCAACTAGACCCCGATCTAAAAGAAGTGGTGGGGGATTATCCTCACGTCACCTATCGCCGAGGACGGAGTCTTCGCGACACATTAGTGTCGAGCGAATTCACACCCCCACCCTCTGTATCAGGTTCAGCTTGGCTCAAATCTGATATTAAGGGATGCTTCAGATGCAGCGGGTGTATTGCCTGTCCCTATCTAAAAACCGGTAAAGATTTCAGTAGCACGGTTACAGGGAAGACATACCATATACACCATTTCATTAATTGCAGGAGCCGCGGTGTCATTTATCTCTTGTCGTGTGAATGCGGCAAGGGATATGTAGGAAAAACTATCCGGGAACTGCGCAGACGTGTCGGTGAACATCTTGGCGACATAATCAAAGCTAAAGACACTCCGGTCGCCAATCATGTTCACCGTCAACACAACGGGAAAGCCCGCATCACTGTGATGGGCATTGATCATGTTCCACCCCCCAAACGTGGAGGAGACTGGGACCGTGCCATATTGCAGCGCGAATTGCGCTGGATTTACTATTTAAAGACAATGGCCCCTATGGGATTAAATGAACAGCTTAATTTTAGCTGCTTTATTTGATTTTTCCAACATGTATTCTCTCTCTTTTTACGTCGGGTCAGTTCTACTGCTCCTTTTGCCCATGTACAATTGAATTTGCCTCTAATAGTCTAGTTCATCTTTTTCATATGTATGAATCGTTACCATGGATCCTTAGAACCTGGGATCCACCTGGCATTTAATTGTGACAATTTATTATTGTGCCCAATTACTTTGCCCACACTCCGCTCCGCCACTTGCCAATACATCCGTTGCTTCCTGCCTGGCACAGGGATAGTGGGCGTTTCCTTTCGGCCCGGCGCGCCCCGTGACCAGATTCTGGTCATGTGGTTCAACACATGCTGTGCGGCGTCATCATCTGGCGACGCGCTCCACGGGCCGCGTCGGGGTGGAACGCACGCTCACTTCCTGCGTTCCACCGGGCACGTGACACCCTGTTCACCTAGTCACGTGCCCGGAAGTAGAAAGCGGCAAGGGAATCCGGCGGCATCGGAGCGTACTTAAGACACAGAGCGGTGAGTACACTCTGCCGACAGCCTGCCCCTGGATTGATCGTCCCTGTGGCCCAAGTGTTACTGCATAGCTGGCACCCATTGGTGCATCTATATCGATTAACACGTCCAATGCGGTCATGCCCCGTGTGTCTTAGCCCGACTGGCCCCACACTTTTTTAGGCCTCTGACCCATGTCCTAAAAATACCCTTTTTAGTATTATTTTGTCTCTTTGGTCGCACAGGCCCAATCCATAGCCCTGTGTGTACCATCTATCTCCCCTGATGATATTCTGTGAACGAACTGAAACGTGACACGTAGGGAGCATCTCTTAGGGACTACTAGGGTTTCTGTCCCCACAGGGACAGGTATCCGGACGGGGACGCTCCTTGCGGGGTAAGTCCCCGTGTAGATAGGTAGGGCTTACTAGCCCCTGCCCCCCCTTCTTAGGGTTGCCTAGGGCTAACCATCTCGCCTCCAACCATCCTTGAAGGGGCTCATCTATCTTTCTGTGTGTGAACGAGAAGCATCCAAGGACCGTTCTTCACCCCCAGTCTTCTCCATGAGACATCCTGATCAACAACCGGGTGAGAACGTTCCTGCTTTTATTCAAACCTCTGGTCACACTGTTTTTGTATGTATTACTTTGCCCGCTGGGCTGTCTTGTTATATTTGTTGTGTATAGAGGCTCCTCCTCTGTTGTCCATAATTTTAGATTGACCGAAAATAAATGCTAAGTTTTATCCCTCTGTCCTACGGGATTAGTACTTATTGCTACCTAATTTTGGGATTTAGTTGGCCTGATTGACATACCTGGCCCTTTAGTTGATTCCTATAGTGAGTTATACCATTATAGTCCTACCGGGGCCATTAGAGGTTGCCATGCAACAGCACCTAAGTGCTAAAATAAAAGTGGGAAATCCAAGGTACATGAAAGTCAAAAAGATTGATTTACTGAACAGGATACAACTTTCCAGTTTACAATAATTTAATCACAAAATGTACATTGCGCTTCTCTAGCTGAATCTTGCACAAGCATCCAGGCTTGGGGTGGAACACTTCTCTTTCTGCAATGCAACCTCAGGGCAGACTATCATCTGCACCTTGTTGAGCAGGTTGCTGTACTTACAATGTACGTCTCCACAATGTCCTCTGCGCGATGTAGATATTTTCACCTATGCAAGTGATCAATCTGCTCCTCAAGTGTGTCCAGTCTCCGTAAGACTTTAAGGCTGGGTTCACACCTGAGCGTTTTACAGCGCGTTCCTACGCGCTGTAAAACGCTCAACAAGGAGAAACCAATGATTCCCTATGGGAATGGTTCACACTTGGGCGTTTTACAGCGCGTACGATCGCGCTGTAAAACGCCCGACGCTCCAAAAAGTACATGAGCGACTTTTGGGGCGTTTGTGGCCATAGGACACTGTAGTGAATCACACAAACGCGCGTCAAACGCGCGTTTACTATTACAAAAACGCGCATAAAAATGCGCGTTTGCGCAACGCTCAAGTGTGAACCCAGCCTAAACTCCTCAAGTCAACACATGACAAGAGAGACTTAGGCTGGGTTCACACTTGAGCGTTGCGCAAACGCGCGTTTTACGCGCGTTTTTGACGCGCATTTTTATGCGCGTTTTTGTAATAGTAAACGCGCGTTTGACGCGCGTTTGTGTGATTCACTACAGTGTCCTATGGCCACAAACGCCCCAAAAGTCGCTCATGTACTTTTTGGAGCGTCGGGCGTTTTACAGCGCGATCGTACGCGCTGTAAAACGCCCAAGTGTGAACCATTCCCATAGGGAATCATTGGTTTCTCCTTGTTGAGCGTTTTACAGCGCGTAGGAACGCGCTGTAAAACGCTCAGGTGTGAACCCAGCCTTAGTGGTCCTTTTAGACAGCTTTTCTCCAAAGAGCTTCTCTCTACATCTCTTCTTTTACATCTGGACTGCTTTCTTAGGGTGCATTCACACGACCACATGTATTTTGCGGTTCAAAAAATGCGGATCCTCAAAACATATGGATGGCGTCTATGTGACATCCGTTTTTTTTTTTTTTTTGTTGCAGATCCATTATAACAATGCCTATTCCTTTACGAAAAAATGGACAAAAATAGGACATGTTCTATCTTTTTTGCGGAGATACGGAAAGGACATACGGACGCAGACAACACACAGGGTGCTGTCCAAATTTTTTATGGACCCATTGAAATAAATGGGTCCGTGTCCATTCCACAAAAAATGGGAATCGCATGCGGAGCAAACATACGGTCTTGTGAATGGGGCCTTAGTGTGCAAAGTTCTTTCGGGCCTTGCTCTGATCGGTACCTATTTAGCTTTCTCACTTAACATGTATCCGTCTCCTCTTGCTCTAAGGGTACGTTCGCTTCTGCTGCATGTCCGATCGGGCACAAATGCTGGCTGGACAAAAACCATTGCATTGAACTGTTTTCGTCTGGCCGAAACTGGGCATTTATGCCGGAAAGCTGCTGGATCACCAGCGGACTCCATTATAGTGAATATACAGTGGCAGTGAATATACGGTAGTGAACTGTAAAATCTGGCAATGCCGGATCTGGCAAAATCTGTCAAAACCACCTGCCGGATATGCTGCCAAGACTGTGAACGTACCCTTAGATACACACTGACTCGCATCTCAGGACTAGACTAAACTGGACTAACCCTTCCTCTCTATATAGAGGGGGTGACACCGGCCCCATCTAGTGGTGGATATGAATGCAACCTATTAACACCTTGCATGCAACTAATATACCATACAAAAGCACATTATTAACCCCTTTTGCAATGTACCGTTGCACTGCAATAGCATGCTGCAATTACTATAATCGAATACGATGGCTTGATGACATGTTAAAAAGACCTCTTCTACACAGCCGATTTTAGGCGCAAAATGTACCGTGTGCCCAAGTATTGCAGTTTCAGTAGTACAGGCATCGTCTGTTAGTAAACAGAAGAAAAGAGGCGCACCAAAGGGTGATAACGTTCTACAAAGGTAAGTATTGTGCTCCAAAATGGGAGGCTCACCTTGAGGGGTTGTGCAAACCTTAGGCACAACTCTAGAAGAAACTTGTCTCAATGGTGTAGGGTGGATCCCAGGAAAGGTGGTATGCAACCACGAATGTCGTTCTTCTTAACGGGGATGCCTGATTCCCCAAGAAGATTCGGAAGTGCTCACAAACAGGAGAACATCCCTCGGCGCAAGGAACCAGCCAGGGGATCCAGGTTGGAAAAAAAAAAACCGCCAAAAAGGAGGGATCCAAGGTCAATGGAAGGGGTGGTCCAGGGGTGTAAAGGACATTCCCCCACGACAAACACAAAATAAGAATCAAACTGATAAAACAGACATGCGGGTAGATAAAATCCAAATAGACATTGGTGGTACAAGTGGTTAACCACAGAATTTATTAAAGCACATTAGAATAATATCAATATAGAAAATGTTGTGGAGAGTCACATGATCACTGCCGAGGTCATGTGACTGCAGAGAAGATCATGTGACCTCTGGTTGTCTAAGTAAGACTTCTATAGCCATGACGGATCAGTCATTAACATCATTGAAAGTCAATGGGGGACGGATCCGTTTTCTATTGTGTCAGAGTAAATGAATCCTTCCCCAATGACTTACATTGTGTGTCAGGACGGATCCGTTTTGCTCCGCACCACATCACGGACAGAAAAATGCTGCTTGCAGGGTTATTCTGTCCGCGATGGGAGCGCAACCAAACGAAACGGAATGTATTTTGGTAAATTCAGTTTTGTTCAGTTCAGTTTTGTCCCCATTGACAATGAATGGGGACAAAACGGAAGCGTTTTCTTTCGCTATTGAGATCCTATGACAGATCTCAATAGTGGAATTAAAAACGCTAATGTGAAAGTAGCCTAACCAGACACTGAGTGCACATACTCATCCAGACGAATAAAATGTACCGTCGGATATGAGGACCTAGGAGGAGGAGATGCCAGGGAGCGGAGTGCTGCGATCACGTGACTGCAGAATGTTCTTGAGGCTCTTGGCCCTCCTGAATGTCAGAGGGGGTCGGGTAGGCAGAATTCTGGCTAGATGAGAATATGAGAATATGCCAATGTTTGGAGATTACGGCCCTGATGTCATTATGGTGACTGTTGAAAGAAGTGATATTTGGATTTTATCTACCCGCATGTCAGTTTGATTCTTATTTTGTGGTTGTCGTGGGGGAATGTCCTTTACACCTCTGGACCCCCCCTTGACATTTGACCCCTTCTCTTTGGCTTTTTTTTTGTGTGGATCCGTTCATGACGGGTTCATGCGGTTGTAGTATGATAACAGGTAAAGGATCTGCAAAAAACGCTAATGTGAAAGTAGCCTTACTTAGACAACCAGACATCACATGATCTTCTCTGCAGTCACATGATCTCGGCAGTGATCATGTGACTCTCCACAGCATTTTCTATATTGATATACAGTACAGACCAAAAGTTTGGACACACCTTCTCATTCAAAGAGTTTTCTTTATTTTCATGACTATGAAGGCATCAAAACTATGAATTAACACATGTGGAATTATATACATAACAAACAAGTGTGAAACAACTGAAAATATGTCATATTCTAGGTTCTTCAAAGTAGCCACCTTTTGCTTTGATTACTGCTTTGCACACTCTTGGCATTCTCTTGATGAGCTTCAAGAGGTAGTCACCTAAAATGGTCTTCCAACAGTCTTGAAGGAGTTCCCAGAGATGCTTAGCACTTGTTGGCCCTTTTGCCTTCACTCTGCGGTCCAGCTCACCCCAAACCATCTCGATTGGGTTCAGGTCCGGTGACTGTGGAGGCCAGGTCATCTCGTGCAGCACCCCATCACTCTCCTTCATGGTCAAATAGCCCTTACTATCAAAGTTTTCCCAATTTTTCGGACTCACTAACCTTCATTTCTTAAAGTAATGATGGCCACTCGTTTTTCTTTACTTAGCTGCTTTTTTCTTGCCATAATACAAATTCTAACAGTCTATTCAGTAGGACTATCAGCTGTGTATCCACCTGACTTCTCCACAACGCAACTGATGGTCCCAACCCTATTTATAAGGCAAGAAATCTCACTTATTAAACCTGACAGGGCACACCTGTGAAGTGAAAACCATTTCAGGTGACTACCTCTTGAAGCTCATCAAGAGAATGCCAAGAGTGTGCAAAGCAGTAATCAAAGCAAAAGGTGGCTACTTTGAAGAACCTAGAATATGACATATTTTTTTGTCTTTTCACACTTGTTTGTTATGTATATAATTCCACATGTGTTAATTCATAGTTTTGATGCCTTCAGTGTGAATCTACAATTTTCATAGTCATGAAAATAAAGAAAACTCTTTGAATGAGAAGGTGTGACCAAACTTTTGGTCTGTACTGTATAGGCGTGGTTACTTACAGTTAAGGAGCCCAGCACCGCCCCCTGTGAAGGAGCCCAACACCGCCACCTGTGAAGGAGCCCAACACCGCCTGCATCCAGGAATCTCCTCTTTGCTTACAAAGTTACAGTGCCCTAATCTCGCGATGCACACGCTGGCGCATGCGCAGTGCCGGCAAAGTGTTCGTTCCCTTTGCTGGCATCAGCTTCAGTGAACGAACTGTGCATGCCCTAGCTCGCGCTTTGCGAGATTACGGCACTGTAACTTTGTGAGCAAGGAGGAGATTCTTGGATGCAGGCGGTGCTGGGCTCCTTCACAGGGAGCTCCTTAACCGTAAGTAACCAGCCTTGGGCTCCTTACCAGGCTCATTTACATATCAATAAAATCATTTTTTAAACTAAATAAAACCACACAGCCCTATCGGACAGGTATATTGCGGACATGCTAGCGTAGATCTATCTGCGCATGTCCGCAGCTCTATAGGGTAAAACCATTTAAAGGGAACTAGACAGATTCCCTTTAAATGGCACTTCAGATGTGCTGTCTGCTGTTGTCTTTCTCTTGTAGTTCTGGCTAAAACCAATATGCCGGCACTTGTGGATATACAGTAGGTGTTCACTGTGTGATACAGGCTTGGCATTAGATTGGCATGAATGTTGTTAAGGTGATGGGTTTCCAGTCTGTATTCTCTCACCTGCAGCAGGGTCTCTAAATCTGTGGTTGCTGGTCACTCTGCTGACTAAACATGCATAAGCTTCTATAACGGATGTAATCATGCTTCTGTGAATCTCTTTGTAGTAGTGGTCTTATAGGAGAACTGAATGAGTTCCCAAGAGGGGAGGAAAAGGGTGGTTAACCCTGTTCCTGCCAACCATACCTCTTATGCTGTTGTGTAGCCCACTGCAACCAAGAGGTGAGGAACAGGGTGGTTAACCCTGTTCCTGCCAACCATACCTCTTATGCTGTTGTGTAGCCCACTGCAACCAAGAGGTGAGGAACAGGGTGGTTAACCCTGTTCCTGCCAACCATACCTCTCATGCTGGTGTACTGTGCATTATAAGGCATGAACATAACAAAAAATAAACAATTTCAGATATTCTCCAGGTCTGTGGTACTGCACAACCATCACCACCTACTCTGGCAGAGACGTCTACAGTCACTGCTCTTACAGTAAAGAATCTCCATCTATGACGATGGTGAAACCTTCTTTCCTCTAGATGTAGATGGCTCCTACAGCACTGGTGTCACAAGGTGTAAACCAACCATTAGAAAGATCTCTGTACTGTCATTTATATATGTTTACATCATATAAGGTCGCCCCTAAAGTGTCTATTTTTCCAAACCGAATAACCTCAAATTTAATCACCTGTTCCCTTAATCCACAAGTCTTCCTAACCGGACTTGGTCTCTCCCTGCCTGAAAATTGTAATATTAAGGCATTTCATGCCAATATTAATAGAATTGCACAGCAAATATCTTTACATAAACACCTGCTGCTTAAAATAGAAAATTAAAGTCTTGGTTAACATTCCTAATAACACAGGAGCGATATTCAGCGAGGCTGCATTTAACATAATTGTTCTGCCTGGAAATGAAAAGACTTATTTAACAGAGATTTATAATTCTGCAATGCCCTGCAATTGAAATATCAATTTGCTTAATATTATTCCTTGAATGGCTAAGATCAAGCACTAGAAAATATAACTTCGCACATAACTGGCCTGCTGGGCTCCAGATTAATTCCCCTGGCAACTGCCGGCTGTCAGGATTGTTGATGAGCAGAAGTGTCAGATGTGCCTGCTGAAAAATCTGTGCGGATCCGAGACTCTGGGCAAAGGTGAAGCCTCACCTACTTTAAAGGGAACCAGTCACATTAAACAGAGCTGCAGGTAGCATATTAAAGGACAGTAGGAGCTGAGCAGATATATAGGTATACAGTCTTATGAGAAAATATTCAGTAAAACTTGCAATTTATTCATTAACATTCCTGCTCATTCTGGGCTTTGAGGTCAAGGATGCAGTCCTATCAGTGACTGACAGCCTTCCCTCTATGAGGAGGCGGTCCTATCAGTGATTGACAACCTTCTCTCTATGAGGAGGCGGTCCTATCAGAGATTGACAGCCTTCCCTCTATGAGGAGGCGGTCCTATCAGTAATTGACAGCCTTCCCTCTATGAGGAGGCGGTCCTATCAGTGATTGGCAGCCTTCCCTCTATGAGGAGGCGGTCCTATCAGTGATTGGCAGCCTTCCCTCTATGAGGAGGCGGTCCTATCAGTAATTGACAGCCTTCCCTCTATAAGGAGGCGGTCCTATCAGTGATTGACATCATTCTCTCTATGAGGAGGAGGTCCTATCAGTGATTGGCAGCCTAACCTCTATGAGAAGACGGTCTTATCAGTGATCGACAGCCTTCCCTCTATGAGGAGACGGTCTTATCAGTGATTGACAGCCTTCCCTCTATGAGGAGACGGTCCTATCAGTGATTGGCAGCCTAACCTCTATGAGAAGACGGTCTTATCAGTGACTGACAGCCTTCCCTCTATGAGGAGACGGTCTTATCAGTGATTGACAGCCTTCCCTCTATGAGGAGACGGTCCTATCAGTGATTGACAGCCTTCCCTCTATGAGGAGACTGTCCTATCAATGACTGACAGCCTTCCCTCTATGAGGAGGAGGTCCTATCAGTGATTGACAGCCTTCCCTCTATGAGGAGACAGTCCTATCAATGACTGACAGCCTTCCCTCTATGAGGAGGAGGTCCTATCAGTAACTGACAGGACCTCCTCCTCATAGAGGGAAGGCTATCAGTGACTGACAGCCTAACCTCTATGAGGAGACGGTCCTATCAGTGACTGACAGCCTTCCCTCTATGAGGAGGAGGTCCTATCAGTGACTGACAGCCTTCCCTCTATGAGGAGGAGGTCCTATCAGTGACTGACAGCCTTCCCTCTATGAGGAGGAGGTCCTATCAGTGACTGACAGCCTTCCCTCTATGAGGAGGAGGTCCTATCAGTGACTGACAGCCTTCCCTCTATGAGGAGGAGGTCCTATCAGTGACTGACAGCCTTCCCTCTATGAGGAGGAGGTCCTATCAGTGACTGACAGCCTTCCCTCTATGAGGAGGAGGTCCTATCAGTGACTGACAGCCTTCCCTCTGTGAGGAGGAGTTCCTATCAGTGATTGACAGCCTTCCCTCTGTGAGGAGGAGTTCCTATCAGTGATTGACAGCCTTCCCTCTATGAGGAGACAGTCCTATCAATGACTGACAGCCTTCCCTCTATGAGGAGGTGGTCCTATCAGTGACTGACAGCCTTCCCTCTGTGAGGAGGAGTTCCTATCAGTGATTGACAGCCTTCCCTTTATGAATATTTCAGTTTTTATTACGTATATGAATATTTGATTAATTTAATACTATATTGAAATAAGGTTGGGAGCTGATATTTATTTGATATTAAGCTAAGGGTCAATTTATACAGCATTTGCGGTGTACCATGAAGGTATGCATCAGGAGGATTTTGCAAAATATACCTTAAATAGATGCCAGTGTATAGTGCTTCGTTGGTTTCTGGATTTAACAAACCTTGGCACGTACAGTATCTCACAAAAGTGAGTACACCCCTCACATTTTGTTAAATATTTTTTTATATATTTTCATGGGACAACACTGAAGATCTGACACTCAGACATTAAAAGGGTTCTCCGGGAATTAAGAAAATTAAAATACCTAAATATTACTTTATTATAAATATACTAGCAGAAGGACCCATCTTCACATGGGTATATATCATCTATTTAATTTAATGTTTCTGTGTGTCGTTAAAATATATCGACAGTATCCACTATAACAGTGACCTCTACAGTAACCTGCCCCTTTAACAGTGACCTCCACAGTGCCCGCCACCTTAAAAGTAACCTCCACAGTGCCCGCCTCTTTAAGTGACCTCCACAGTTCCCGCCCCTTTAACAGTAACCTCCACAGTGCCCGCCTCGTGACCTCCACAGTTCCCGCCCCTTTAACAGTGACCTCCACAGTGCCTGCCCCTTTAACAGTGACCGACACGGTGCCCGCCCCATTTAATGGTGACCTCCACAGCAGCTTCCCGTTTAACAGTGACCCCTGCCCTCTTAACAGTGACCTCCACAGGGCCCTGCCACTTTAAGGCTAGGGCTACACGACAACATGTGTTGCACGACATTTTGTCGCACCAATGTTGCAAAAAATTCATCCAAGGTGGATGCATATAGCAGTGTAGTTGTGCCCTATGTGTTGTGCGACTTATTGTCGTCGTGTATCCCTAGCCTAAAGCTGACCTACAGCAGAGAAGTAAAATGGCTGGGTTGTTATGGAAACCTGGACTGTGTATGTGGAGGCTAACGGCCTGCGAGCTTCTATTGGCTGATAAGGGTCATGTGACCAGGCTTCTATTGGCTAATGCATTTTTGGGGAATATCTCAGGAACGTTATGTCCTAGAGAGCTGTGACCCCCACACGGTTTCTTTCCTGGTAGCAAGGGATGTATATACCAAGTTTCGTTGAAATGGATGGTTGTGTTTTTGAGTTTTTGCGGCACATATACACATATATACGTCCTTTTTTATATATATATACAGTGGATAAAAAAAGTCTACAAACCCCTGTTAAAATGTCAGGTTTCTGTACTGTAAAAAAAGGAGACAAAGGCCTCATGCACACGACCGTTCCGTTTTTTGTGGTCCGCAAACCGCGGATCGGCAAAAAACGGAAGCCGCCTGTGTGCCTTCCGCAATTTGCGGAACGGAACAGGCGGCCCATTGTAGAAATGCCTATTCTTGTCCGCAAAACGGACAAGAATAGGACATGCTATATTATTTTTGCGGGACCACGGAACGGTGCAACGGATGCGGACAGCACACGGAGTGCTGTCCTCATCTTTTGAAGCCCCATTGAAGTGAATAGGTCCGCACCCGAGCCGCAAAATCTGCAGCTCGGATGCGTACCCGAACAACGGTCGTGTGCATGAGGCCAAAGATAAATCATTTCAGAACTTTTTCCACCTTTAATGTGACCTATAAACTGTACAACTCAATTGAAAAACAAACTGAAAATCTTTTAGGTAGAGGGAAGAAAACAACAAAAAAAATAATAATGTGGTTGCATAAATTACTCACATCTCCACCATCCTCTCTGTCCATCATGTCTCCTCATGAACTCTATTCCTACAGAGATTCAGCTGAAGCTCATATTAAACTGTATTCAGGATCATAACCCCTGACAAGTAGATCAGAGAGGAGGATGACGCAGCTCTTTAGCCTCAGTGTTGTGAAGTAACTTGTCCTGCTGTGTGATTAGGACAGGTTTTGTATGTACTAATAGGATGGCAGCCATTTTGTTTCTCCTAATGATTGCTCCCTAGACAAAACGAGCCAGTATAACTAATGAAAGGTATTTGGGAATATATTTATAATAAAGTATTATTTAAGTATTTTCATTTTCTTAATTCCCTGGAGAACCCCTTTAATGTCTAAACCACTGGCAACAAAAGTGAGTACACTCCTAAGTGTAAATGGCCAAATTGTGCCCAAAGTGTCAATATTTTGTGTAGCCACCGTTATCTTCCAGCACTGCCTCAACGACATCACGGAGCTGCTGGATGTTAGAGACCTTGCACTCCTCCTCCTTCCATTTGAAGATGCCCCACAGATGCTCAATAGGGTTTAGGTCAGGAGACATATTTGGCCAGTCCAGCACCTTTACCCTCAGTTTATTTACAAGGCAGTGGTCATCTTGGAGGTGTTTTTGGGGTCATTATCATGTTGGAATACTGCCCTGCGGCCCAGTTTCCGAAGGGAGGAGGTCATGTTCTTCTTCAGTACATGTTGACATTCATGGTTCCCTTAATAAACTGTAGCTCCCCACAGTCGGCAGCACTCATGCAGCCCCAAACCATGACACCCCCACCACCATGCTTGACTGTAGGCGAGACACACTTGGCTTTGTACTCCTCACCTGGTTGCCGCCACACACGCTTGACACCATCTGAACCAAATAAGATTATCTTGGTCTCATAAGACCACAGGACATGGTTCCAGTAATCCATGTCCTTCAGTTTGCTTGTCTTCAGCAAACTGTTTGCGGGCTTTCTTGTGCATCATCTTTAGAAAAGGCTTCCTTCTGGAACGACAGCCATGCAGACTAATTTCATGCACTGTGCGGCATATGGTCTGAGCACTTACAGGCTGACCCCCCCCCCCCCCACCCCTTTAAACTCTGCAGTAATGCTGGCAGCACTCAAACACCTATTTTGAAAAGACAACCTCTGGATATGACGTTGAGCACGTGCACTCAACTTCTTTGGTCGACCATGGTGAGGCCTGTTCTGAGTGGTACCTGTCTTGTTTAACCGCTGTATGGTCTTGGCCACCGTGCGGCTGCTCAGTTTTAGGATGTTTGCAATCTTTTTATAGCCTCGGCCATCTTTATGTAGAGCAACAATTCTTTTTTTTCAGATCCCCAGAGAGTTCTTTGCCATGAGGAGCCATGATGAACTTCCATTGACCAGTATGAGAGAGTGTGAGAGCAATAACATCAAATTTAACACACCTGCGACCTTGTAACACTAAAGAGTCACATGACACTGGGGAGGGAAAATGTCTAATTAGGCACAATTTGGCCATTTTCACTTAGGGGTGTACTCACTTTTATTTGCCAGCAGTTTAGACATTAATGTCTGTGTGTTGAGTTATTTTGAGTGCACACCATATTTACACTGTAATACAAGCTGTACACTGACTACTTCATGTTGTATCAAAGTGTCAGATCTTCAGTGTTGTCCCAGGAAAAGATATAATAAAATATTTACCAAAATGTGAGAGGTGTACTCACTTTTGTGAGATACTGTAGGTACTGAATCAAAGAAACAAGGACTTTACATCCATAACAATTTTAATCAATTGTGGACCACCTGTTGACTAGAAACGCTCGGGCAGTCTGCACTTAAAAGGCAGCTGAACGGAGACTGTGCAGCTGCAGAAGCGAGGACCCCACTGTCAGTGATGGTGTCAAGGATGGCTTTTTACCATCCCTGTTTTCTCCATTGCTCTAAACACAGCTCTCAATGAGCACTGTATATACAGATGAGCTACGGTCCCACCAATCATGTGATCACTGGCGGCCAGGTAACTGCGCGAGCTGCTGGGTCTTAGCAGATGCAGATAAGCTCTGCTGCACACGCACATGGGTGTGCATAAACTTGCAGAAATTCCGCATGAATTTCCGTGCAGATTTCTGTGCATTTCTGCACTAAATCCACATCAAAACCCACATGTGTTACTTGTCGATTTAATGTGATTTTGTCACAGCTCTTACCCTGCCATTGTAAAGGGTGAAATCTTCCTAAGGCCTCATGCGCACGACCGTATGTATTTTGCGGTCCGCAAAAAAAGGATCCGCAAAAAATACGGATGAGGTCCGTGTGCATTCCAGAATTTTGGAACAGCTGGCCCCTAATAGAGCAGTACTATCCTTGTCTGTAATGCGGATATTAATAGAACATGTTCTTTTTTTTTTGCAAACAGAAATACGGAAACAGAATGCACACGGAGTAACCTCCATTTTTTTTTTGCAGATCCATTGAAATGAATGGTCCCGTATACGGTCTGCAAAAAAAAACGAACGGCCACGGAAAGAAAATACGTTCGTGTGCATGAGGCCTAAAGGTGACCTGCCCCCTCTCCTGACATGTCATGTCCCCAAGTTATAACAATTCTGGAGCCTCTTTTCTCATGATTCTATGTTGCGCCATTCTTTTATTATTCCTGCTAGAATTTTATTAATGAATTACTGCAGTCTGACATGAGCAGCACTTATTGGATAGTGTCAGACTGTGCCCCCTCCAATACATACACACACTGGGAACACCCAGCTGGACCTTCAATGTAAACTACTAGTAATTACTAGTAAGTAACATTTTATAGCTTCCAATACCTGACATAGTGTGCTACTGTCCCAGTTTGCTGTCTCAGAAAGTCAAGAGGTATGGTCCTGGACATGCACCCTGTATAACAAGAAATTAACTTTTAGGACAGTTCCTGTATACTGTATATTCAGTCCCCTTGGCAAATTGACATATATAATCTTGCAACACAATATTATACAATAAAAATTTTAATTTATGTATATTAAAGGGGTTTTCCGGGAGTTGGATTATGGGATATTGATAACCTATCCTCAGGATAGGTCATCACTATCAGACTCCCGGCTCCCCCACTGATCAGCTGTTTGAGGTCACCTTGCAGCTCACCAAGCTCAGTGCCACCCGTTCTATAGTGGCTGTGCTTGGAATTGCAGCTCAGCCCCATTTACCATATTATATATATATATATATATACACACACACACACACACTATACCTGATTTCCATTGTACTATAATTTACCGGTGCAGAATTATTAGAAAATAGTCAAATTTAAATGATAGTTTCATTATGTACTAAGTAGCGCGGCATGTGATATTCATCTCATCTCATGTTCTCTGATCCCTGCACATCATGCACTTTCATTGCAAAGGAAATGAGGGTCATGGACCATTCATCAGAATACAGCAGGTACTAGGAACATGTATCTTCTGGCCACCAAACATCTCCATGGCAAAGCTTGTGTCAACATTGCTGTTCTCATTAGTCCTGCTGGTTCTGTGCAAAGTGACATCTTTACAGCCTGTCCAAGAGGTTATGTAAGGAGCATTAACAGGACGCAGCCGGAGACTAACAGAGTCAGGCGGGGGACACTGGGGCATGTAGGGTTAACACAGAATCTCTTTACAAGGGCAGTGCACATCCAATTCATTTTTTTTTGCTTTTCGAAGTTCTTTTTATTGTGGAAATATTAAAGAATAGGCAGCACGTCTGTACAATTTTCATATTGGCAAACATCTGGAGTGAATGACAGCAGAAGAAGTGGTCATTCTAGTCTTGGGACCCGAAGAAGAAGTACATAGATTATAAACCGTACAGCTTAAAGGGAACCTGTCACCTGGATTTTGGGTATAGAGCTGAGGACATGGGTTGCTAGATGGCCGCTAGCACATCCGCAATACCCAGTTCCCATAGCTCTGTGTGCTTTTATTGTGTCAAAAATAAAACGATTGGATACATATGCAAATTAACCTGAGATGAGTCCTGTCCCTGAGATGAGTCCAGCGTGAAGGAGCCCAGCACCGCCCCGCGTCCTCCGAATCTCCTCCATGCTCCCCGACGTCACAAAGCTAGAGCGCCCTAATCTTGCGATGCGCGAGCTAGCGCATGCACAGTTCGTTCCCTGAGGCTGATGCCAGCACAGGGAAGGAACACTATGCATCGCGAGATTAGGGCGCTCTAGCTTTGTGACGTCGGGGAGCAAGGAGGAGATTCGGAGGATGCGGTGCTGGACTCCTTCATGCTGGACTCATCTCAGGGACAGGACTCATCTAAGGCTACTTTCACAACTGCATTAGGTGCGGATCCGTCTTGTATCTGCACAGACGGATCCGCACCTATAATGCAAACGCTTGTATCCGTTCAAAACGGATCCGTTTGCATTACCATAAACAAAACAAAAAATGCAAACGGATCCGTTTTGACTTACATTGAAAGTCAATGGGAGGCGGATCCGTTTTCAATTGCACCATATTGTGTGAATGAAAACAGATCCGTCCTCATTGACTTACATTGTAACAAATGGACCCAGAAAGGCCAGTGTGAAAGTAGCCTAAGATTACTGTAATTTGCATATCTATTAAATCGTTTTTTTTGACACAATAAAAGCACACAGAGCTATGGGGACTGGGTATTGAGGATGTGCTAGCGGCCATCTAGTAACCCATTTTCTCAGCTCTATACACAAAATCCCGGTGACAGGTTCCTTTACATATACTCCAGCTCGTAACTGGTGTAGATTTAAGTCCTCATTTATGTCAATTTCTAGCATAAATGATAAATGTACCAGTGGCCTCACCTACACTCAAGGGTTTTGCTCAAGCTTAACTATTTCTGGCAGTCCCATAGCGGTGATTGAGGTGTCGGTGCATGCGTGGACCTCCAACAGTGGCTGAGCATGCTTGCTGGGCCATTTTCAGAACTCCCATAGAAGTGAAGGGAGGTCACGTGTGCGGTGTGCTCTCCTTCACTTTGGGGGGCCCATTCTGGACATATTTACTGGTCCCACTGGTTGGACCTGCACCTCTCTGACATTAGTGGTATATGCTAACGATATGCAACCAAGGTGTGAGATAGGTGGAATAATTTTAAGAGGACCTTTCACCTCTCCTGACAGGTCTGATTTAGTAACTACATGCATTCTCCAAGTAATAACGATTCTGCAGCATCTATTCTCATGACTCTACAGGTCCTTTTCAAAAAATTTGCATATTGTGATAAAGTTCATTATTTTCTGTAATGTACTGATAAACATTAGACTTTCATATATTTTAGATTCATTACACACAACTGAAGTAGTTCAAGCCTTTTATTGTTTTAATATTGATGATTTTGGCATACAGCTCATGAAAACCCAAAATTCCTATCTCAAAAAATTAGCATATCATGAAAAGGTTCTCTAAACGAGCTATTAACCTAATCATCTGAATCAACTGATTAACTCTAAACACCTGCAAAAGATTCCTGAGGCTTTTAAAAACTCCCAGCCTGGTTCATTACTCCAAACCGCAATCATGGGTAAGACTGCCGACCTGACTGCTGTCCAGAAGGCCATCATTGACACCCTCAAGCAAGAGGGTAAGACACAGAAAGAAATTTCTGAACGAATAGGCTGTTCCCAGAGTGCTGTATCAAGGCACCTCAGTGGGAAGTCTGTGGGAAGGAAAAAGTGTGGCAGAAAACGCTGCACAACGAGAAGAGGTGACCGGACCCTGAGGAAGATTGTGGAGAAGGACCGATTCCAGACCTTGGGGGACCTGCGGAAGCAGTGGACTGAGTCTGGAGTAGAAACATCCAGAGCCCCCGTGTACAGGCGTGTGCAGGAAATGGGCTACAGGTGCCGCATTCCCCAGAAACAGCGGCAGAAGCGCCTGACCTGGGCTACAGAGAAGCAGCACTGGACTGTTGCATGTCATTCGGAAATCAAGGTGCCAGAGTCTGGAGGAAGACTGGGGAGAGGGAAATGCCAAAATGCCTGAAGTCCAGTGTCAAGTACCCACAGTCAGTGATGGTCTGGGGTGCCATGTCAGCTGCTGGTGTTGGTCCACTGTGTTTTATCAAGGGCAGGGTCAATGCAGCTAGCTATCAGGAGATTTTGGAGCACTTCATGCTTCCATCTGCTGAAAAGCTTTATGGAGATGAAGATTTCATTTTTCAGCACGACCTGGCACCTGCTCACAGTGCCAAAACTACTGGTAAATGGTTTACTGACCATGGGATTACTGGGCTCAATTGGCCTGCCAACTCTCCTGACCTGAACCCCATAGAGAATCTGTGGGATATTGGGAAGAGAAAGTTGAGAGACGCAAGACCCAACACTGTGGATGAGCTTAAGGCCGCTATCGAAGCATCCTGGGCCTCCATAACACCTCAGCAGGGCCACAGGCTGATTGCCTCCATGCCACGCCGCATTGAAGCAGTCATTTCTGCAAAAGGATTCCCGACCAAGTATTGAGTGCAGAACTGAACATCATTATTGGAAGGTTGACTTTTTTTGTATTAAAAACACTTTTCTTTTATTGGTCGGATGAAATATGCTAATTTTTTGAGATAGGAATTTTGGGTTTTCATGAGCTGTATGCCAAAATCATCAATATTAAAATAAATAAAAGGCTTGAACTACTTCAGTTGTGTGTAATGAATCTAAAATATATGAAAGTCTAATGTTTATCAGTACATTACAGAAAATAATGAACTTTATCACAATATGCTAATTTTTTTAGAAGGACCTGTATGTTGTGCCAATCCTTTAATATTCCTGCTAGAAATTATGAATGAATTGCTAGCAATTTGCAATGAAGGTCCAGTTGGGTGTTACCAGTTTGCACAGTCTGACACTATCCAATCAGTGCTGCCAGTGTCAGACTGTGCAGGGACACCCCCCCATCTGGTAACATTCATCTCGATCTTCATTGCTGAGTGCTGGCAATTCATTGATAACTTCTAGCAGGAATAATAAAGGAATGGCACATCACAGAGCCATAAGAAGAGATGCTCCAGAATTGGTATTACACGGGGAATGCAAGTCGTTACTAAACCAGAAATGTCAGGAGAGGGGACGGGTCCTCTTTAAAACTGGGAACGTTAGGAAACAGTCTATCAGTGGAGCAATTCATCTCACATAATTGGTATACAGATAGGGAGGTGCCATTATGACCAGGGCATCTCTCCCAGTCTGAAAGGGTCCTGTTATACGAGTATCTATAAAGAAATTAAATCACTAATGATTATTATAATAATCATATTACAGCTCCGAATAATGCACTGAAAAGAGGTTTTCTTCATTAGTACTAACAACATTGTACATTTCTAAATGCATTAATTTATTAGAAAAATTAGCTCAGATAAGCAAATATGTTTAAGTTATTGAACGCCTAATTTACTAACTTGTTGGTTATGGGTATGGCACGGGAGGTCAACATGGGGGGCCACACAAAAAGCCCCACCTGAGACTGACATGAGGTTGGGGTCCCATTCAGGAACCTCCTGCTTTAACTACTAATCGTGTCTCTCACTCTGTAGGATTCAGCATGTCCATGCAATACAGGTACATCCCAATGATTTCAGTGGGCAACATGTGAGCCCCTGAGGAGCCGGTGCAGAGGATGGGAGTATTAGTAGCCCTGATGAGATGTTGTGTCACGGTCTACCCCCTCAGGCCGTTGCTCCCTAGCAGGGGTGCCCCTAGCCTTCCTGCTGCCTGAGGCGAAAATTGAAACTACGCCCTACAGTTAGAGGCATACTGTGATACAGTTGACTATAGAGAGATAAGCACTTCCACAATGGAAGCGCTCATTTTCCATGGCCCTGTAGCCGGCCCTATGACAGAAATGCCTATTCTTGTCCGCATAGGACATGCTCTATCTTTTTTGCGAAGCCGCGGATCGGAACTACAGATGTGCTGTCTCATCTTTTGCAGCCCCATTGAAATGAATGGGTCCGCACCCACTCCGCAAAATTGCGGAACGGATGCGGACCCAAAAATACGGTCGTGTGAATGCACCCTAATGCAGGCTTGGACTGGCCTGGATGTCATCTAGGTGATGGGTGTCCGACCTGTATCCCCTCACCTGCAGCAGGGTCTGTAAAGCTGTGACTTACTGGTCACTCTGCTGTCTATCTCATACTGTTGCTTTTCAGTTATCCTTCTTTTCATTTTCCAAAAGAGATTTCCACTTTCATCAGTTGCTACTTTTTAGAAAAGTCTTCTGACAATAAGCTGGTAAAGTGTCCCCCAGTAATCAGTGGGTATATCTGACTGTAAGTGGTCAGTTTCCCTGGAGTGTCATCATCAGTATCTGATTGGTGGGGGACTGAGTCCCGTTTAGCTGTTTGCAAGAGCCGTACATTGTATAGTGGCTGTGCTTGGTATTGCAGCTCAATCCCATTCCCTTCAATAGGACTGAGCTGCACAAAGGTCATGTGACCAATGAACGCAATGTCACATGACTGAAGAGGCTGCAGATTTCGTCATGAGTGCCCAAGCCCCTTCCTATCTAATCAGTGTTGGGAGTTGGACCTGAGGACAGGTCATCAGTTATTAAGTCGTAGACAACTCCTTTAAGAATTAGACAGTGCCCATTAAAATCAGTGATCCGTCTGTGCACTGCAGGACAGGTCCTCCATACCAAGAACCACTTCCCACTGTGACAGAAGATCTTGAAAAGAGGACCCCCCTGTAAGGCTACTTTCACATTCGCGTTGGGTGCGGATCCGTCTTGTATCTGCACAGACGGATCCGCACCGATAATGCAAACGCTTGTATCAGTTCATAATGGATCTGTTTGCATTATTCATAAAAAAAAAAAGTCTAAGTCAAAACGGATCCGTTTTGACTTACATTGAAAGTCAATGCGGGAATGATCTGTTTTCAATTGCACCATATTGTGTCAGTGAAAAACAGATCCGTCCCTATTGACTTACATTGTAAGTCAGGACGGATCCATTTGGCTGCGCATCGTCAGACGGTCACCAAAACGCTGCAAGCTGCGTATTAGTGACAGTGTAAAAAATGTAACGGAGACCAAACGCAGCCAAACTGATGCATTCTGAACGGATCCGTATCCATTGAGAATGCATTGGGGCTGAACTGATCCGTTTTGGGCCGCTTGTGAGAGCCCTGAAGCGGAGCAATTCATACTCCGATGCTCTCCTTTGCCCTGTGCTAAATCACGCAGGGCAAAGGCATTGTTTGGAGATCCGGTGACGTACCGGGGCTCTCCATGGGGCTGTCAGGAAGCCTGGTGATGTCACCGGCACTGATAGGCGGGATTTAGCGCTGCCCTAGCCAGTAAAACGGCTACGGCAGCGCTAAAGGCCCCACATCTGAGCCGGTAACGTCACCAAACACACTGCCGGGAGGAAGCTTCCGCCCGGCAGTGCGTTATTGTAAATAAAAGATCGCTGTGCGACTTAGTGCAAGGCAAGGGAGCGCGTCAGGAGCATGAGATGCTCCGATACTAGCCTCAGGGGGGCTGCCAGGGTGAAAATAAGCTCTGAACCCGGACAACCCCTTTAACTGGGTTTTTAGGCTACTTTCACACTTGTGTTCGGGGCTCCGCTTGTGAGTTCCGTTTGAAGGCTCTCACAAGCAGCCCCGAACGGATCCGTCCAGCCCTAATGCATTCTGCGTGGATGCGGATCCGCTCAGAATGCATCAGTCTGGCACCGTCTGTCCTCCACTCCGCTCAGCAGGCGGACACCTGAACGCCTGGCCGTGCGGAGGCAAACGGATCCGTCCAGACTTACAATGTAAGTCAATGGGGACAGATCCGCTTGAAGATGACACCATATGGCTCAATTTTTAAACGGATCCGTCCCCCATTGACTTTCAATGTAAAGTCAAAATGGATCCGTTTGCACTATCATGAACAAAAAAAATAAAAAATATTTTTTTTTTTGTTCATGGTAATGCAAACGGATCCGTTCTGAACGGATCTAAGCGTTTGCATTATAGGTGCGGATCCGTCTGTGCAGATACCAGACGGATCCGCACCTAAACGCAGGTGTGAAAGTAGCCTTAAATGGGTTTTCTAAACTGGAGAACTTCTTTAGTTCAGACAACTTGCGCTGGAGAAACATTTCAATGCAAATCTAGGCACGCCTGTTAAACATGCAAGGGACAAGCACAGGGGTATTACAAGGACTATTTTATAAATCCCAAGACGAGTCATAGATGCACAGTACAATGGGCAGCTGGGACAATAAACTGCTATTTTCCCCCCAGATTGTACAATATTTAAAAACTACTGTCATAGTACTGCAACGGATGCATCCCCCTAGGGCCCTCTATATCACGTGACCCAGATATAGGAATGCCGAGTGGTATAGTGCGGCCTATAATGTCTCTTATTGTGTGTCACGGTGCTCCTACCTGGATATGGCTGGACCCCAGGCTTTGGCTACGAAGCAATAAATAGGGGGTAATAATTGAGTAATTTGAAAGAAAGATTGAGTTCAGACCTTGTGTGTAGCTGAATAGCAGCTTTACTTGAATAAATGTTCATCAGAAACAGTCTTCAAGCTTTGTCTTGGTCCCAGCAGGCTTTAGCATTAAAACTGGCAGGCAAACTCCACTCTGCTACATCTGTTTCTCTCACTCTCTGCTGTACTCACTCTCTGCTGTACTCACTCTCTGCTGTACATGCCATTACAACACTGCTCCGTTCCACACTGCTCTCTGCTCCCTAGTCCTGGCTTGACACACAGGAGATTGCTGGGAATGCCCTCTTAACCAGTCGTTGGCTGACGTGGGTCAACTCTGTGGCCGGTGATAGCCTGAATGGGCATTTCCAGTCTCAAACTGGGATCAGTAAGTAGAGAACTGGGTAGACCGTAACAGCATCAGAAGCAGGGTATGAACGAGATGGGTAATGGTTATATTTTGATTTTTAACCCATTCTGGCCCTTAAAAAAAAAAAAAATATTCCTCCTAACAATCCCTTTACCTATCCTGTTATAATGGCCACTACTTCAATATAAGGCTCAATTTCTTGCTATGCGTTATGGGGCAGAATTGGCACTCAGCTCAGACATGATTATCCCCTTCATCAACCTAGACCACCAAAGATACTAAAGGGGAGATTTTTCAAGATCAGTGTTTAACATGGTCTTAATTTAAAGTTAGCTGGGCACTCGCTTCTTTGATCATTATTTTTGTTTGTCTGTGTGCCAGAAAGGCAAATCCACACCTACATCTGACGTAAGTTACGGTAAATCTGTCGGGCCGCCCTGCTAAACCCCATCCACTTTTCAAATCCCTTTTAAAATGTGATGTAAAAATAAAAATTTGCACACTTTGGCGCAAATGTGGAATGTGCCAACATAAAACTGGTGTAAGCCGTTGATATCCCCCCCCCCCCCCCAAACCAACCGTTACAAGGCCAAGTGTAGGATGAAGCTACAATTTTGATGATGAGGAAACCATTGGACCCAGAAATTATTTTTATAGATTTGATTCTTATGCAGAATTTCTCTCCTCAGAAATGATTCATGATTATTATGGTCATCTTCATGGTTCAGTTCCATTTGGGTTTTAGCTAATAATTGACTACCTCAAAGGCGAAGAGACGTTCCTACTTCACTGACCGCATCAAAGAGAAAGAAAATAGCACCTTCAAAATGAATATATTTTCCAGGCTGTGTGTAATGTACATCACCTAACTAAAGGGTTGAGATTTCATTGCCTAATTAAACATCAGTTGGTAATAGACATACGTAGCATAGATAACTGTTTAACGGGTATTTCAAGGGGTGAAAATAGCAAGAGGGCCCTTTCCCAGTGGTGCCTCATGCCCTCATGCCCTCCACAGGATTTGTGGCCCTTAGGTCAACTTCCTATTCAATTATTTCCTAATGAGGAGGATCCTGCGGAGAGCCATGTGCAGGTTCAGGCGATAAGAAAGATGGGGCAACCTAATTTACGTCTCCTTCCTTCATGGACCCCATGGCAACCATCTTGAACACCCTTGGCCATACGACATTATTGTGCTGGCTGATCTGCTCACGTAGTTATTTACTCCACGTAAGGCCTAGTTCACACGAACGTATGGCTTTTTCAGTGTTTTGCGGTCCGTTTTTCACTGATCCGTTTTTTGTTTCCGTTGTGTTTCCGCTTCCTTTCCGTTTTTCCGTATGCCATGTACAGTATACAGTAATTAGCATAGAAAAAATTGGGCTGGCCATAACATTTTCAATAGATGGTTCATAAAAAACGGAACGGAAACGGAAGACATACGGATGCATTTCCGTATGTGTTCCGTTTTTTTTTGCTGGATCCACTGACTTGAATGGAGCCACGACCCGTGATTTACCGGCCAAATATAGGACAAGCTCTATCTTTCAACGGAACGGAAAAACGGAAATACGGAAACGGAATGCATACGGAACACATTCAGTTTTTTTTGTGGAACCATTGAAATGAATGGTTCCGTATACGGACCGTATACGGAACACAAAAAAACGACCCGTACATCCGCAAAAAAACGTTCGTGTGAACTAGGCCTAAATCTTCCTCAACTGCTTTTTTTTTTTTTTTTTTTTCAATTTGGACTCTTCTGACCCGTTTTCACCATGTAAACAAATCCCTCAGTTTGTTTCCATCCTGCATGTAACACTTCCTGTTCCTGTATCCAACCAAACCCAGGACGCACTTCTACTTTCTCACAGCTCTAGCACGGCCCCTAACACCCAGCTACTTTATAGATCCTCCCACCCAGCTAGTTACATAGTCACTCCCCTTTTACTGGCCTATCCATGGACATGGACATTTTTATTTTGCACTTTTTCTTTTAATTTTCTACATTTATTTGTATTTTATTTAATTTTTTTATTATTCATAATTAGTTTATTACTTATTTTTTTAATATATTTTTGCCACAAAATATGTTCCCTAAGAGGTCACATAAACACTGTTGGGTGAAAAGTGAACACTTATTTTGCACTTTTTTTTCCTTTTTCTTTTTTTGTATTTTCTTTTTTTAAATATAATTTTCTTTTATTATTTTTTTTAAATATATCTTTGCCACATAATTTTTCCAAAAGAGGTCTTTAAAAGACCTCTGGGGGACACAGACTTTTTTTTTTCTTTTGCACTTTTTTTCTTTTATTTGTGTTTTATTTTTTATTGTAGTTTTTTTTATAATTTTTTTAACTTATTTTTTATATATTTTTCCACATAATTTGTCCCCAAGAGGTTACTAAAAAACATTTGGTAGACAATGTGACTTTTTTTTTTTTTTTTTTGCACTGTTTCCACTGTAACTGGGGCATCCAAAGGAGCCCCAGTTACAGGGCAAACCAGCCTCCTGTGGGGGCTTTGTACAAGGCAGAGCTGATCCTGTAGCTCTGCGCTCCTCTACTCCCAAAACACTCACGTGATCGCTGGGTCCAAACTGCATAGCGCTCATTGAGCGTTATGTACCTATCTGAGGAGAAGGCAGGGGCGTAGCTATAGGGGGTGCAGAGGTAGCGGTCGCTACTGGGCCCAGGAGCCTGAGGGGGCCCAAAGACCCTTGTGTCGCATAAGAAAACACCAGTATTATAGAAAGTACATGCTGGTCACGTTACACCTCTGGCTGGAGGTAAGGGGTTAGGTCAAGAATTAGGCATGGGGGGGGGTGGCATCTAAATTTTTCCTTAGGCAGCATGAAGGTCATGTGCTTCCCTGCCCCTGGCCTCTCCACCCCCTGCGGGTTGGCACATGAAGATTATTGTCTGCAAATGGAAGTCAATTCAGATTCCTCTCCAGCCCCGGTTTATAGTCTCGGGAGTTGTTATTTGTGGTGTGCACATTGTAATCACAGTTTCTGCATGTGTTATGGGCCTATTAACCTCCACCAATGTAAATGGGCCGGAAATAAATACAATCAATCAAACTCAGGAGCAGAGAATACAAAAGGCTCCCTCTCAGGGTTACTGGGATGTGATTGCTTCAAGGTCAGTTACAAGATGTCTTGTACGTAAGATCAACAGAGCAAAACATACTTATGTTAGGGAAACAGCAGTATAATTTGCATTACTTCCCAAGTCCCATACAGTATATTCTTTTACACAGTTACAACGGATTCTGATGTAGAAGGTCCAGTTATGCATTTGCACCTAAGGATAGAACTGGCCAGTGATGTGAAATGCAAGTAATATGATCTAGTACGAAGATACTCGTACAGTGCACCATAGTAGCATTACTAAACAGGTTTTATTGCCTTCAATATTGTACAACAGCATCAGTTAGTGTCAGTCTGGACACACTGGCAATGATTTATCAACAGGGGGCAATTTGAAAGTTATCTTCACATTTGTCTATTTGTATAAAGGGAACTATCTGTTAGCCAAATTTATGAACGTGGTTTACAGCACTTGTTGCATGCAGCAAAGGCCAAACTTTCACATTTCGACTTATTGTCACCTGCCACAGCTACGGCACGTCGGGAGTGGAGAGCAATTAAGACAATTTTTTGTGATATTCTGTAGCTGAGCATTCAAGACTAGGCAACCAATATAGCTGAGAATAAGACTAGGCACCCGATGTAGCTGAGCATTCAAGACTAGGCAACCGAGGTGGCGGAGCATTCAAGACTAGGCACCCGAGGTGGCGGAGCATTCAAGACTAGGCACCCGAGGTGGCGGAGCATTCAAGACTAGGCACCCGAGGTGGCGGAGCATTCAAGACTAGGCACCCGAGGTGGCGGAGCATTCAAGACTAGGCATCTTATGTAGCTGAGCATTCAAAACTAGGCACCCGATGTAGCTGAGCATTCAAGACTATACAACCGAGGTGGCTGAGCATTCAAGACTAGGCATCGGATGTAGCGGAGCATTCAAAATTAGGTACCCAATATAGCTGAGCATAAGACTAGGCCCAGAGGTAGCGGAGCAATCAAGACTAGGCCCAGAGGTAGCGGAGCATTCAAGACTAGGCATCTGATGTAGCTGAGCATTCAAGACTAGGCATTTGATGTAACTGAGCATTCAAGACTAGGCCCAGAGGTAGCGGAGCATTCAAGACTAGGCACCTGATGTGGCTGAGCATTCAAGACTAGGCACCTGATGTGGCTGAGCATTCAAGACTAGGCACCTGATGTGGCTGAGCATTCAAGACTAGGCACCTGATGTGGCTGAGCATTCAAGACTAGGCACCTGATGTGGCTGAGCATTCAAGACTAGGCACCTGATGTGGCTGAGCATTCAAGACTAGGCACCTGATGTGGCTGAGCATTCAAGACTAGGCACCTGATGTGGCTGAGCATTCAAGACTAGGCCCAGAGGTAGCGGAGCATTCAAGACTCGGCACCTGATGTAGTTGAGCATTCAAGACTAGGCACCCGATGTGGCTGAGCATTCAAGACTCGGCACCTGATGTAGCTGGGCATATAAGACTAGGCATTCAGTAATAACTGATTTCCCTGGAGTTCCACTTTAATTATGAGCCTTCCACTTCAAAGCTGAAACTATAACATCTGAAGAACTTTACAAATATACTAAATGACCTACTTGTCATATCCCCAAACAACATAATCACCAGATTATTCATTTTTCTCGAGTGTATAGCGCTGTAATAAAGTACTTGTGAAATCCCTCAAAAGGATTAACAAAACATTATACATGGACTGAGATAAAGAGATGCGTCCAAGACAATCCAGTCGGTTTTCAAACAGCTCGAAGGATAAGGATCCACTAATAACCTCTGCTTGTTTGCAGTCCGTTCATGCTGAAACAGAAGTTATTAAGAGCAGGTGACCACCAGCTGTTTACTACAGCTACACACACACAAAAGCAATGACGCGTTTCATGTCGCCGCATATAACCAAGCAAATCACAAGCTCCTGGATTCCACCTGGTCCAAATGTCTCCACTCGACCAAGTCCTACTCTCCAAAGCACACCATTTTAGGATTTGCAATCCGATGACAGATTTCTCTACAATGATCAAGCCAAACATTGTGAAAACAATTGTATCGACAGCAAACACTTCGCCAGCGCAATAAAAAAAGGACAAGAGTTCAGCCGACATATGGGTGCTGGTTTGCGGAGGCTCTACGTATCTCGGTAGCAGAGTACTTGCCACATAGATTAGTGGTTGCTAGGGGGAAGCAATTCAACCTAAACTAATAGCAATGTCAAGAGGAAAACATAGTAGTACCAGCGTCATGTTGATACTGACATAAAACCTGGGGAATGTCTCTATTGAACGCAATTTTGTTTTTCTTCTTTATGTAATTATGTGCTTATTAAATTCTTTATATATTTCTTATATGTTTCTGTAGCAGAGCTTTAAATCTCCTGGATAGACAAAGTTACAGCAACCACTAGGGAGAGCCTAGGAGCAGTAGGTAGTAAGCTCCTAAGCTTCCCCTAGCAGAATTTTATCAATTAAAGGGATAGTCCCTTTCCAGACTTTTATGGTATATTCACAGCCGAGCGCAGTTGTTTGACTATCCTCATAATTCTAAGACCTCATTCGCACAACCGTGCTCGGTCCAAGAAACACAGCTTGTGTGTCAGCCACATCCCCCGGACCAACAGCGGCTCCTCAGACCCAAACTTACGTCATCATAGCAATTTAGGATGCAGCGAGTTACTATATGACTGCAAGTCTATTGTACTGTACTCACATAATCATATGGACCCTTCAGAATGTTCTATACTTCTGCATCAATTTTACCTAAAACTACATCGGATTTCCACATAAGCATTAAAAGTATATAAAGATAATCAAATCAAACAAATGAGGCAAAAATATTAGACCCAGTCAGGGGCGGACTGGGAACTTAAAGTGTCTCTGGAAAAAAAAAACGTTAAAGTGGCCGTGTGTTGTAGGCAGGTCCAAATTGACACAAGGCGGGTCAACAGAAGTAAGGCAGGGTTAGCAAGAGCGTATTGCAACACAAGATACCGACCCAGCCGAACCAAATACCACTGTGCAGCAAAAAATAAATTAAAACCTGCATCTGCGGAACCAAATAACACAGTGCCGCTGGTTAGGTCATCAGTACCGATGCTCCTAAATTAATTAATGCTGAGAGCATTAGATCTCTATGTGCCTCGGCCAGCAGCCATGAGGAGGGCTTAAAGGGAACCTGTCACCGGGATTTGGGTATAGAGCTGAGGACATGGGTTGCTAGATGGCCGCTAGCACATCCGCAATACCCAGTCCCCATAGCTCTGTGTGCTTTTATTGTGTAAAAAAAACGATTTGATACATATGCAAATGAACCTGAGATGAGTCCTGTCCCTGACTCATCTCACGTACAGGACTCATCTCAGGTTAATTTGCATATGTATCAAATCATTTTTTTTTACACAATAAAAGCACACAGAGCTATGGGGACTGGGTATTGCAGATGTGCTAGCGGCCATCTAGCAACCCATGTCCTCAGCTCTATACCCAAAATCCCAGTGACAGGTTCCCTTTAAGCGCCCCTTCACCCTTCCTGGTCATCGGCCCACTGGGAATTTTTCCTGTAGTGTCTATGGCCAGTCCGCCCCTCGAGTCAAGTGTTTTCAAACAATAGGATGAGAATACGACGTGAGTGGGCAGCCTGTTTTATTTAAAGAATCAGGATATATTAAATTCTGATCTTCACAATACATGTTTGTGGAACTGTATCATAGTACGAACAAAGGAGATTTCTGAGGACCTTAGAAAAAAAGTTGTTGATGCTCATCAGAATGGAAAAAGTTACAAAACCATCAATAAAGAGTTTGGACGCCACCAATCCACAGTTAGACAGACAGTGTACAAATAGAGAAAATTCAAGATCATTATTACCCTCACCAGGAGTGGTTGACCAACAAAGATCACACCAAGAGCAGAGCAAGGCGTGTAATAGTCTACAAGATCACAAAGGAACCCATGGTAACCTCTAAGCAACTAATGGCCATTTGTTATGAAGCAGATATGAATCAGTTGTGCTACTTTAACAGATCTCACATAGGGTTACTCCTAAGAGTGTTATCTAAGTGGCCTCTCTTCACCCTTTAACCCCTGTACAGGCATCTGGAGTTTGCTGCAGGGGATCCACCCAGCTGCTACCTCTTGGAATAGTCTCTGTTCAAGTGATGCTGACCCACGGGGTTCAAGAAAGAGTCAAATCCAGAAAAACAGGCAGAAGTCGGGACACGGGCAGACAAATGAAGAACAGCTCACTTTTGGAGACAACTAGGCTAGCACACTAGAACCTATTGCTCAGGTACCTTCCCATAGGCCGAGCCCCAGAAAGAGGCAGAACGCAGCCTGCGTGGAGGGGCAGAGCTACTCCTGCGGCCGGCCGCCAGGAAGCATTAGGGTGAGGCTTTTTATAAAGTTTTTTCTTCTGTCCTGTGGAAGAAAGATAGGCTTGTTAATACCTACCCTTCTGTCGCGCTGCCATCTCTGCTGCATTAACCCTTACCCAACCAGATGTGTTCCCTCGTCTTCCTATAGCTGCACTATGGTAAGTTGTAGTTTCCCAACAGATGGAGTGCTGGTGGATGTTGACCTCGGGTGTACTCCGTTTCTAACCTCATTTGACCTGAGGCCTGTCACCCTGTGTACCTGTGCAGCAGGACAGTGATGCTACGTATCATCGGAGGCCATAGTGTAAATGGGCCATAGCCACGCAGCTTGGACAATCAAAGTGTGATGCAGAAAAGGTGAAATATGAAATATGCAATATTACAACATATTCTAATCCATTAGGACTGTGCTATTTTATTATTGAAATTCCTAGAGTGTTCTTATAAGCCTACTAAAAAAGGGCCTAGAAATAGCACGAAACAGCGCCATTCTTGTCTACGGGTTGTGTCTGGCATTGCGGTTTGGAATCATTCTTTGAATTAGGATGAGCTGCGATACCAGACACAAACCATGGTTACGAGTGGCACTGTTTCTGGAGGGGGGATTGATGTATTTCACTCTAGAACAGCTTCACAGAATACTTAAAACAAAATATGACCACTCAAGGAACAAAGTAGTGGGATTAGAATTTGCTTCACCATCTTCGGTCACTGAAGTTCAACGTGAAAGCTGTCGGATGTACACCAATTCATTCCTTGATGCATCTTCCCATTTCTACAAGGGAACAGTGGTTGGTGAAAGCAGTTCTCAGGCATTGGGACCTTTTGTGGTCAGTTTTGACTGACTTTGAGTTGGCGCCAAATAGAGATGAGCTAAAAGATTCTACAGAATCATTTTGTCCAATCAGCAGAGCTCTTAGATTTAATTTGTCCAATCAGAAGCGCTTCTTCATTTGCATAAGCCCTGCTGATTGGACAAAATGATTCTAACAGTCCCGCTAATTGGACAACATGATTCTGTAGACATCTTTCCAAAAGTTGCACAATGTTTTTTAAATTTAGCACATACTGCATATTCAAAGCGTCTGGAAATGCTACTCCTTTTTTAATAACAACCCCTCCCCCATAGTAGAGTGATTTTGAGACATTTTAGCATTTTAAATAGGGCATAAAACTAATTAACATACCCAAACCACACCCACTTTCACACCATTTTACAACAGTAGCAAGGGTGATGTAAAATGCCAAAAAGTCACAAATTTTGGAGCAAAACGGCAATTGACTTTTGTACGTCAGAAAACGGTGTACAAACTTGATACATTTCCCCAATGTCTGCCAAGCTTTAAGGGGGTTCTCCTATGACTAATGTAAAAAAATGAAAGTCAGACATAATATAGTACATGGCAATCTCTTTCTAACAAAGCTAGAACCAGCCCTGTACCTCACATGGATCCAGAGATCTCCCCATTCATTGCTCTGCTAGGTTTATATCCAGCTGAAATCTCAGGGGGAGTGTCTTTTCTGCTGCAGCTCAGGGGGCGTGTCCATGCTCTCCCTATCACAGCTCAGGAGGCAGGTAAAGGATGAAACTGAGCATGTGCGGCCTTCTCAGTGAGCAGGACAAAGAAAGAACAAACAAAAAAACTGCAGATGGCGCTAGGCAGATACATTATTTTAAATAACTCAGTGGCTATGCTAAATTTTTTATTACATGCAATTACAAAAGTATTCAGAAGCAAGTGCTGGTTTAAAAACTGTAGAATATTTTTCATGGGACAGCCCCTTTAAAGGGCAGTTAATGTCACAGGTGTTCAATGTGCACCAAAAAAGACAATGGCCCGTCTCCTCAGTCCCAACACTTCAGCTTAGGGTACTTTTACACTAGCGTTATTCTTTTCCGGTATTGAAATCTGGTAAAGGGTCTCAATACCGGACAAAAAACGCATCAGTTTTGTCCCAATGCATTCTGAATGGAAAGCAATCCGTTTAGTATGCATCAGGATGGCTTCCGTTCTGTCCCTTGGACGGTATTTGACCGGAGAAAATATCGCAGCTTGCTGCGGTATTTTTTCCGCCCAAAATCCCGGAACACTACCGCACTTTCTGGACCCGGCATTCATTTCCATTGAAATCTATAATGCTGGATCCGGTACCAAGTGTTCCGGAAATTGCCGCATCACCAGATCCGGTCTTTCTGGTCTGCGCATGCACAGTTCTTTCTAGCTTTGAAAACATATAAATACCGGATCCGGTATTCCGGATGATACCGGAAAGACGGATCCGGTATTTCAATGAATAAGTCTAAGGCCTCTTTCAGACAGGCGTTGCGGGAAAATGTGCTGGTGCGTTGTGGGAACACCCGCGACTTTTCCTGCGCAAGTGCAAAACATTGTAATGCGTTTTGCATTCGCGTGAGAAAAATCGCGCATGTTTGGTACCCAAACCCGAACTTCTTCACAGAAGTTCAGGTCTGGGATCGGTGTTCTGAAGATTGTATTATTTTCCCTTATAACATGGTTATAAGGGAAAATAATAGCATTCTGAATACAGAATGCATAGTAAAATAGCGCTGGAGGGGTTAAAAAATAATAATAATAATTTAACTCACCTTAGTTCACTTGATCGCGTAGCCGGCATCTCTCTGTCTCCTTTGCTGAACAGGACCTGTGGTGAGCATTCACGTTACGTGAAAAAACGCACAAAATAGAGCATGCTGCGATTTTCACGCAACACATAAGTGATACGTGAAAATCACCGCTCATGTGAACAGCCCCATAGAAATGAATGGGTCGGTATTCAGTGCGGGTGCAATGCTGTCAACTCACGCATCGGAATACTCGCCCGTGTGAAAGGGGCCTAACGGATCTGGGGAAAAAAGACATCCGTTAGGATCCGGAAATCCGTATGCAAACAACGCTAGTGTGAAAGTACCCTTACTGTGCAGTCTCCCTTAAACCACCTGTCAGAAGCATGTTTTTTTTAGCAGATGTCATTTACACAAAGTGCATTAGGATTGAGACAAATGGGATTTTCCACTAATTTAATACTGATGGCCCTATCTGCAGGATAGTCCGCACCCCGCCATCCAGGTGTTCAGGAGTAGGTCCGTCCCTTCTGCTTCCAATGACAGTGTTGCAGTTGTCACAGAGACACAGAACCAGGATTTTTCAAACCAATCATTTCAGTGGAAGGTCTCCTTTAAAAACATTTACTCCGCCATTCATATTAGTGAAATGGACTTAAAAAATATAAATATTTTTTAAAAGAAATCCTCTCTAAAATTCACCAGTCGCCACTAAGAGAAGAAAACTACGGTATTTGTCCCACTAATGCAAAATAAAAATCAATGGTAATTTAGTGACAAGGGACTTTTATTTACTGGGAAACATAAAGAACAGAAAATCAATTCATTAGCGACAATAACTATATTACAGTAAATTCATTCCCCGGCGGCTTTCTTCTTTTTTTCCCCTCCTTTTCTCCTTTTTGACTTTTCTTTAAATTCTTAAAAGCTGTTTTCTGACTTTTTTATACTGATGACCTAAGGATAGGTCATCGGTACCTGATCGTGGTGATCTGACACATGGGACCCCCACAATTAGCTGTTTGGGAAGGTCACAGCACTCTCGTAGCTTACCCTAGGCCAGTGACGTCATGTTCATCGGTCACCTGGTCTAGACACAGCTCGTCCAGCGTCCGCCTCACACAGCTGATCAGCAGGGGTCCTGGGTGTCGCCCCCCCAACAGATCAGATACTGATGACCTATTCTGAGGGTAGATCATCAGAATAAAAAAATAAAAAACAGAAAACCCACTTAAGGCCTCTTTCACACGAGTGTGACGGATCGGCTCCGGATGCGTTCAGGGTGTGTTCAGGGAAACGCGCACCATTTTGCACCATTTCAGTTGTTCAGTTTTTTCCGCGCGAGTTCAATGCGTTTTTCCCACACGTGATAAAAAAAACGAAAGGTTTACAAACAACATCTCCTAGCAACCGTCAGTGGAAAACACATTGCATCCGCACTTGCTTGCGGAAAGAAACGCTCATGTACACAAACACATTGAAATGAATGGGTCAGGATTCAGTGCGGGTGCTATTGCACCCTCGCGGAAAACTCGCTCGTGTGAAAGGGGCCTAAGGCCCCTTTCACACGGGCGAGATTTCCGCACGGGTGCGATGCGTGAGGTGAACGCATTGCACCCGCACTGAATCCGGACCCATTCATTTCTATGGGGCTGTGCAGATGAGCGGTGATTTTCACGCATCACTTGTGCGTTTTGTGAAAATCGCAGCATGCTCCTCTTTGTGCGTTTTCCATGCAACGCAGGTCCCATAGAAGTGAATGGGGCTGCGAAAAAAATCGTAAGCAAGTGCGGATGCGCTGCGATTTTCACGCACGGTTGCTAGGAGACGATCGGGATGGAGACCCGATCATTATTATTTTCCTTTATAACATGGTTATAAGGGAAAATAATAGCATTCTGAATACAGAATGCATAGTACAATAGCGCTGGTGGGGTTAAAATTTTCTTAAAAAAATGTTAACTCACCTTAATCCACTTGTTCGCGCAGCCCGGCTTCTCTTCTGTCTTCATGTTTGCTGTGCACAGGAAAAGGACCTGTGGTGACGTCACTGCGCTCATCACATGGTCCGTCACATGATCCATCACCATGGTAAACGATCATGTGATTGACCATGTGATGAGCGCAGTGACGTCATCAAAGGTCCTTTTCCTCAAAGATGAAGACAGAAGAGATGCCGGCTGCGCGAACAAGTGGATTACGGTGAGTTAAATTTTTATTTTATTTTTTTAACCCCTCCAGCGCTATTGTACTATGCATTCTGTATTCAGAATGCTATTATTTTCCCTTATAACCATGTTATAAGGGAAAATAATACAATCTACACAGCATCTAACCCTAACCCGAACTTCTGTGAAGAAGTTCGGGTTTGGGTACCAAACATGACGATTTTTCTCACGTGTGTGCAAAACAAATGTTTTGCACTCGCGCGGAAAAATCGCGCATTTTCCCGCAACGCACCCGCATCTTATCCGGGCCAAAAACATGACGCCCGTGTGAAAGAGGCCTAAGAGTTGTTTGGGATTATAAAAATATGTTGCGTTTCTTTTAGAAACAGCGCCACTCTTCTTCACAGGCTGTATCTGGAATTTCAGCTCCATTAACTTGAATAAAGCTGAACTGCAATTCCAGATGCAGGCCATAGGCAAGGGAGGAGCCATGTTTTCTAATCATTGATATCTGCAATAAATAATGTGCGTGAACATAAGATGAGGGAACATACTATATAGATCGGTCTTACCATAAAGAACGTTTGGCTAGTAATAGAAGTGCATAGTCAATGCTGTATTTACTGCAGTGCAATTTAATAATCCAAGAGTACGGTGACGGGTAATCCTCGCAGATAACAGCTAAGCCTCGTTCTGTTTGTGACTTCTCCCGTGACATTTTATCATTCTCATCTTACATTAATAACCACTTACAAAAAAAAAAAATGAAAAAAAGGAGCAATTCCCCCTGGTATCACCACTTACACTGTATGATTTGCACCTGCACTTGTTCATCTTGGATACCAGATTTATGGAGGGGGGTCTACAAAGTGACAACTCTTAGGCCCCTTTCACACGGGCGAGAATTCTGCACGGGTGCAATGCGTGATGTGAACGCATTGCACCCGCACTGAATCCGGACCCATTCATTTCTATGGGGTTGTGCACATGAGCAGTGATTTTCACGCATCACTTGTGCGTTGCGTGAAAAATCGCAGCAAGCTCTATATTGTGCATTTTTCATGCAACGCAGGCCCCATAGAAGTGAATGGGGCTGCGTGAAAATCGCAAGCATCCGCAAACAAGTGCGGATGCAGTGTGATTTTCTTGCATGGTTGCTAGGAGACGATCGGGATGGGGACAGAATGCTTAGTAAAATGTCCATTGAGGGGTTAAAAATAATAAACAAATTTAACTCACCCCATCCACTTGATCGCGTAGCGGATCTCCTCTTCTTTCTACTTTCTTCAGGACCTGGCTAAAGGACCTTTGATGACGTCACTGCGCTCATCACATGGTCCATTTTTCACTGATGGTTGCTAAGAGATGTTGTTTGTAAACCTTCAGTTTTTTATCACGCGCGTGAAAAATGCATCAAAACGCATTGCACCCGCGCGGAAAAAACTGAACAACTAAACGCAATCGCAGACAAAACTGACTTGTTTTAGTGCCAAAATCGCAACATTTTCACTGAACGCATCCGGATCAAATCCGTCACGCCCGTGTGAAACTAGCCTTATAGGTACACCCCTGCCAGCCATGTAATATAGTTGGTAGAGCAGAAAAAAAGAAGAATACATGCCAACCTAATATCCTACAGTGTTGATCCAGAAGAAAACAAAAACAAGCCCCTATCTGAGAGACAGTCCCTGCAAATTCAGGACTATTGGCAACCGGGGTTAATGCAGCGCTGCGGTGACCAGCTCTGTCCATGGGCTACACACGTATGATATGGGGACTACATCCCACACTTGGTGGTCATACCAAGTGACATCTAGATTTTGGAGAGCCGTCAATCAGCGTATGTCCCTAAAAAACTAAAAGGGTCCTGTCCTGCAGAACATAGAGCGGCATGTTATAGAGCAGGAGGAGCGGAGTAGATTGATGTATAGTTTTATTGGATAAGATTCAGTATAATTTGTAATTTACTCATTTATATCCCTACTTTCTTAGGAGTCCAGTGGGCGGTCCTAACTGTCAATCACTGAGTAGAACCGCCCACCGGACACCTAAGTACCGTCACAGATTTAAGTGTATAAATTACAACTTCTACTGAATTCCCCCCCCCCCCAACAAAACTATATATATATCAATCTGCTCAGCTTCTCCTGCTCTATAACAATGTGACAGGTTCCCTTTTTCATCAGACTCTTAGGCAGTAGTGTACCTTCCATAGAAGTAGACCATGACGGCTATGGGGCCCTTGGTGGAAGAGGGCCCCGGCAATGAGCTGCTTTCACTGCTGACTGACATAGTCAAATGAATTTCTTTCAGGCACCACTAGGAAGAGCTCACCGCATAGAGATTTGTACAGCTTCTATTGAGTTTTATGGTAGCTGCACAAGTTCATATGCGCCAGGCTCCCCCTAGTGGTGGCTACAAGCAGCTAATGCTTTCTCATTTACAATGGGATATGAGATCAATCAGTGTACTGACGGCCTTTTTATAGCATGAATACATGTTATACATCTGGTATGAACACCATACTTTTCTGGACATGTGCAAGCGTGCCGCACAGGGTTAATATCGGTCACTATAACAAAGGCAAAACATATAACATTTTTTGCAGCATTTTTTTTTCTTCATTCATCTTTTGGTTCATTGTTGCTTTATTTTCCAAAACGCAGCATGCTCTAGAGAGGGGATGCCCAACCTGCGGCCCTCCATCTGTTGCAAAACTACAACTCCCAGCATGCCAGTACAGCCTACAGCTATTAGCCTACAGCCAGGCATGGTGGGAGTTGTAGTTTTACAACAGCTGGAGGGCCACAGGTTGAGCATGCCTGCTCTATCGGTAACTCCCCCCCCCAAAAAAAAAAAATACAAATAAAAATAGGTGCTGAAGGAAGCCTTAGAAAAGTCATTAAATTGGATTGAGGGCATTATACATTTTACTATGATTGATGTGAACCCCCTGTTACGTGTCAAACCTGAAGTCCTCCCCACTGTGTCTTTACCTAAATTCACCTTGATGGTGATTTGAATGCTCATATAGTCCATAAACTGTTGCACTACCAAACTTCTACAGGATTTCCTGGATTAGAAAAGCGTGTTTATTTGTTAGTTTTTTACTGAAGAGCGCCCCCTTCTGTCTATGGTGGGGTATACTCTTGCTCCTCAGCTAAATTCACTTGGATGGGACTAAAAATGCAATACTAAACTCTGCCATGGACAAGTGTGGCACTGTTTCTTATGAAACGTTTTTTTTTTTTAACGCCTTTAAAGGGGTTTTCGGAAACGCTTTTGCTGATGACCTATATCAAACTGCAGATCGGATACTGATAAGGCTGAGTACACATCAGTGTTCAGCCTTTCCATTCCCCTGCTCCGTTATAGGAAACGGAAAGGACGGATTTGGCACATAACTGAGCCGAACGGAGCCTACGGACCCCATAGACTATAATGGGGTCCGTTAGGTTTCCACTCCTGCATGCACTACTTTTGTCTCCGCTTCAAAAATCTTCCTCTGAGCAGAAACCTAACGGACCCCCATTATAGTCTATGGGGTCTGTAGGCTCCATTTGGCTCAGTTATGTGCCAAATCCGTCCTTTCTGTTCTCCTGCTCCTATAACGGAGCAGGAGAACAGAAAGGCTGAATGCTAATGTGTGCTCAGCCTAACCTAGCCAGAAGATAGGTCATTAGTATAAAAGTCTTTAATGATCTACCGTATTTTTCACCCCATAAGACGCAAAAGTGGGGGAATAATGCCCCTGCGTCTTATGAGGCGAATACTAATCATTAGTACCGGAGGACCGGGAAGCGGTGAAGGCTTTGTACTCACCGCTTCCTGGTCCTCGGCTGCCGGCTATGAAGGCTGCGCACAGCGTGATTGCGCTCTGTGATCTCATGCTGTGCGCAGCCTTCACATCACAGCCGGATGACAGAGCGCGCTGGAGGAGAGGAGTGGCGGCGTCCGGAGCAGGAGAGGTAAGTGTTTTTTTTATTTTAACCCATATGAGGCTGATGGGGGCTTAAACACTGCTTGGGGCTGATATGAGGCTACTGGGGGCTGATATGAGGCTACTGGGGGCTGATATGAGGCTACTGGGGGCTGATATGAGGCTACTGGGGGCTGATATGAGGCTACTGGGGGCTGATATGAGGCTACTGGGGGCTGATATGAGGCTACTGGGGGCTGATATGAGGCTACTGGGAGCTGAAATGAGGCTACTGGGAGCTGAAATGAGGCTACTGGGAGCTGAAATGAGGCTACTGGGGGCTGAAATGAGACTACTGGGGGCTGAAATGAGGCTACTGGGCGCTGAAATGAGGCTACTGGGAGCTGAAATGAGGCTACTGGGAGCTGATGAGAGGCACGGGGCTTTTATCTGAGGTCTAATTGGGGGTCTTTCACATTGGGGTGTGAGTTGAGGCTACTGGGGGCTGAAATGAGGCTACTGGGGGCTGATGAGAGGCATGGGGCTTTTATCTGAGGTCTAATTGGGGGTCTTTCACATTGGGGTCTGAGTTGAGGTCTGATTGGGGGTCTGATCTGAGGTCTTACTGGGGTCTTATTAACATTGGGGGTCTTATTGGGGCTGTCAGCTGAGGTCTGATTAACATTGGGGGTCTGATTAGTGGTCTGACCTGAGGTTTAATGACATTTTATTTATTTCTTATTGTCCCCTTCTAAAACCTAGGTGCGTCTTATAGGGTGAAAAATATGTAACAAAAAAATAAATAAATGAAAAAATAGATGCTTTATGAAAAAATAAACCTCCAAGTAAGGTTTGGTGTTCCTACCCAATTAGGATCCCTAAATATTAGCCGGATTTAATCCATTTAAATCTCATTATAATGTACAGTATATAATACTCAATACTCCTTCACCTGACTCCATCGCTCTCCTTATTACCAACCCGAGGTGAATCATGTCTCCTTCTTCAGGAGGATTCCTTCGGGTAATATTGGAATAAATGAATCCTCTCGCGTTCCTTGGGGCACATCCAGATGCATAAATCACCTGGATTGGCGCCTGCACTTTTCCAAAACAATGAGCCTTAAATGAATGCATTAGTATGGATCTTCTCTACCTCCATCATCGGTGTGCCAGGCGGCCACCTGTGCGAGAGGCAACAAGTCTCTCTTATTTTTGTCTATTTTTGCTCATAGTCGTAGCAGGCTGAAAATAAAAACCCAACTCAATTAAAAGGAAACCTGACTCAGAGCAGCCAGCGATGCTTTGACATTTTCAGAATACCGTCATGGATGCCAGACTAGAAAGCAAGTGTCAGACACTCACATCAGCGAGAGGATCTATAAAGCCATATCCAAGGAATGCATCGGACCCGTCCCCGCTCCTGACCCGTCTGTTGTAGAGACGACTTGCATTCCCCTTGTAATAACAATTCTGACGCGTCTATTCTTATGTCTCTATGATGTGCCGTTCCTTTATTATTCCTTCTGGAAATTATGAATGAATTCCTAGCAGCCTACAATGAGGGTCCAGGTGGGGGTTACCAGCTGGGGGGCGGGGTTTCCCTGCACACTCTTAGGCCCCATGCACACGGCCGTTGTTCACGGCCGTGTGCGGGCCGTGGAACCGCGGCCTGGATCCCTCCTGAGAGCAGGAGCGCACGGCGTCACTGGTTGCTATGACGCCGTGCGCTCCCTGCTGCCGCCGCAATACAGTAATACACTGGTATGATCTATACCAGTGTATTACTGTACTGTGCCTGCAGCAGGGAGCGCACGGCGTCATAGCAACCAGTGACGCCGTGCGCTCCTGCTCTCAGGAGGGATCCAGGCCGCGGTTCCACGGCCCGCACACGGCTGTGAAACACGGCCGTGTGCATGGGGCCTTACACTGGCAGCACTGATTGGATAGTGTTAGCCTGTGCTGGGACCCACCCCCAACTGGTAACACCCATCTGCACCTTCATTGCAAACTGCTAGTAACACAACAAGCTGATATGCCCTGTCCAGGGTACTTAGGTACTGGCCGCTTTCAGACGAGCGTATTGAAATCCGTCAGTATTCTGGCTCAGGATCCGATGATATACCATCAGTATTGTCATCAGGATTTCCATGCGGATTTCTTCCCTCCCTCATTATCTATGCACTGCACAGACTGTAATGTGCGTATTTGGAAACAAATCCGCACAAAACTCGGACATGCTGCGGATTTCAAATACTGACGGAAATTAATCGCTCAATTCATTAACATTAGCAACGGATTCTGGTATATCAAATCCGAAATGTATACGCATTGCAAATACGCTCGCCTGAAAGCGGCCACAGGGTTAGGGCAGCAAACTGGATATTTGTCTAGGGCAGGGATGGCCACCTGCGGCTCTCTAGATGTTGTAAAACTACAACTCCCACCATGCCCTGCTGTGGGCTGTAGGCAGTCTGGGCATGCTGGGAGTTGTAGTTTTGCAACAGGTGGAGAGCCGCAGGTTGGCCATCCATGCTCTAGGGTGAAGGAAAGGCTACTGCACATCGCAAATCACGGATGAGACTTATGAAAACCCTTAGGTTTCAATGGGACCAGACAACCACCTAAAGCAGGGGTTAGAAACCTCCCGCGGTGGCGAAACTACTCCTCCTACGTTTTTCTTTTTTGCGGACATCAAAACACATACGGTGGTGTGAATGTAGCTTAAAGTGTATGAAATGCTCGGCCATATGGGCTTGTTCACGCGACCGCGTGAAGCCCGTGCTGTGGACCGCAAATTGCGGTCCGCAATGCATGGGCACCGTCCGTGGGGCAGGCGCATGGGGATTTCAGACCCATTCACTTGAATTGGTCCGTGATCCGTCCGTTCCGCAAAAAGACAGAGAAAGTTCTATCTTTTTGCAGGACGGAGGTACGGAACAGAACCTCAGAAAGCACTCTGCAGTGCTTCCGTAGTGTTCCGTTCCGTATCTCCGGATTTGCCGACCCATTGAAGTGAATGGGTCCGCACCCGGGATGCGGAATGCGCACGGAACGGTGCCCGTGTATTGCGGATGCGCAATACGGCAGCGGGCAACGCGCGTGTGAACGAGCCCTATGTCAGAGAAAAAAAGGATTGCACATGTAGAATTTTAACATGTCCGATCCTTTGTTTTCAAGAGCGATGAGCCACAACCAGAGATATCTAGAGATGGCCTATTCTCCTTTGAGCCGAGGATGCATGTGTGTGTCACATAGCAGTTTGTTCTGCGGGGGTCCTCAGCACATGGTTTCAGTGGTCTTCACCTGTACCCCAAAAACTGCTATGCAAAACCACGGCAATTCCCCGTAGAACCACACGTCGCTTTGTTTCCTCGGCCGCGCAGCACAAACCCTGATGTGCACAGGCGTCCTCACAGTCCACTATGAAGATCCGGTCGATCACATGACTGCGTGTGGACAGATGTGGCTTGCGTCTAATATTGATATTGTGTTTTATAGTTATTTTCGGATCATGAACCCGAACCCTTGGGAGTAATACATTTATATACTCAGCTCTGCTATGTCTAATATCACTAAATTCCAAATGTAGATTGAGTCTGCAGGGGGGAGTCTATTACCCTTCTTTCATACATATATTGGGGGGGGGGGTTATGCATTCATTATTCCCTCCATACAAGTGCCAGCTATAGACTAGTCAACCCATCCCCCCCCCCCCCCCCTCTATTCTTCACCGCAGGTGCTCCCAGGATCAGCACTGTCTCTTAACACACACTCAAGATATAGCAGAGATGAGTTTGTCGTACGGCACGGCACGTTCTCGTATCACAAGGACGCTTCGTTATCACGATGCAATCCCTATCGCTGGGTTCACACCTGAGCGTTTTACAGCGCGTTCCTACGCGCTGTAAAACGCACAACAGGCAAGAACCAATGATTCCCTATGGGAATGGTTCTCACCTGGGCGTTTTACAGCGCGTACGATCGCGCTGTAAAACGCCCGACGCTCAAACAAGTGCTTGAGCTTTTTTTTGGGCGTTTGTCGCGCGTTCCCGCACATAGATATTCGGGAACGCGCGACAATGTGTGCACCCCTGTCTCTGTATGCGCGATTGTAAACGCCCGTACAATCGCGCATACAGAGCGCTCGTTTCAGAACGCTCAGGTCTGAACCCAGCGTAAGACTTGGATGACAAACTCAGCTTCGCTACCTCTGAACATTAGGAAATGAGAACAAGATAAGCCAAGATGACGAGATCCTCGTTCTGATACTTCACAGGAAATTACAATTAAACCGGGATTTTTGCTGAAAAAAAATAATTAATTGCATGAATCATGGAAACCAGAAAAGTTTGGCAGAGAAATATTAACCCTTCTCTCAAAGAAAGGGCTCATGCACAAGACCGCATGGCTTTTTCAGTGTTTTGCGGTCCGTTTTTTGTTTCTGTTTTTTGTTTCCGTTGTGTTTCCGTTTTTCCGTATGCCATATACAGTATACAGTAATTACATAGAAATAAATTGGGCTGGGCATAACATTTTCAATAGATGGTTCCGCAAAAACGGAATGGATACGGAAGACATACGGATGCATTTCCGTATGTGTTCTGTTTTTTTTTGTTGCGGACCCATTGACTTGAATAGAGCCAAGCACCGTGATTTGCAGACAAGAATAGGACATGTTCTATCTTTTCACGGTACGGAAATACGGAAACGGAATGCACACGGAGACACTTCAGTTTTTTTTTTTTGCTGAACAATTGAAATGAATGGTTCAGTATAAGTACCGCATACTGAACGCAAAATACTGTAGTGTGCATGAGCCCGAAAAGTCAATGAGTGATTAATAATCTCCCCCAATTAAAATTTGGAAACCGTTGCAATGGGGGGGATCTGACATCCTGTATGGCAAATATTGTATCAGGCAGATAAAGCAGAGCTGAGTTTGTCGTTCTGCACAGTCGCAATGTTTTCCATGGTTTAAATTGGATTATCTGGATGCAGTGCGGGGAAGAGAGAGTTAATCTAGAAAATCAGGCTCCGCCACCTCTAGAACTATAACCCGATGCCACAGCCAACCTCGGCTTGTCCTATACATCTCCATTATAATAAAGCCCCATCAGGGATCTGACATCCCCAGCGCTTAACCCTTTGGCTGCTGCAACTTTCTTTACAATTAATAGGAGTTGGAAAGACCTGACAAAGACCAGGCAGGCGGCTGACTTTCATCTCCTCCAGCAAGTGACCATCCATGGACTCCTCAAGCTGCAGCTGAATAGTACAGGGAGGCGGTTAATGTCATCAGCTTAATTCAGTTACTCCATGTGAACTGCTTTTTCCTATGCAGATCATAAGGTAAAACAGGATCAGGTCTGCCCCCCCCCCCATGACCCTTTGCAAACTTTTAGGCAATCACTTACACAAGTTGGCTACAAAGACAGGAGGGCATCAGCCAGCTGACTCCAGAGATACAATGTTGCATGCATTTACAAAGTATCAATGTTGCCTGGATACATGGGATTCTAGTGGCAGATTAGCAGTTGTTTTGGGGGGGTATCAGGAGGTGGGGGCAGGGGTGCTGGTTACCTGTTGCAGGCTTGATGCTGGAGGAGACAGGAGCAGTGTGGAGCTCTGGATGGAGTTGATGCTGCAATGAGGGAGCAGCAGAGCTCTGCCACATCCTCTACCTCCACTATGCAAACCTCTCGGCTCCATATTTGGGCATAGGAAGGGCTTGAGCAGTTCGGGGGCTCCTGCATCCACCCAGGTGACAGCTGTGCATGCTTGGCTGGATCATGGAGCATGCAGGTGAATGCTGCAAAGGCAGAGCATGGTCATATGGCATCTGCCAGCCATGGGTACAAGCCCTTGAACACTAGGGCATGCGATGATTCAGTGGGCTCCAGAGGCGTAACTAGAACTGACTGGGCCCCACAGCAAATTTTTGTACGGGCCCCCCACACACACTTACACACTTCTTCACAAACTGCCTCCTCCTGTGCAAACCCCCCTCATATGGCTATTTTGTGACTTTTTATTTACTGTCATTTTTAGCACGACTTTGTTTTTTAACATTTCCAGTTACTGACGGAGTTTATATTCAATTCAACCCCTTTATAACCTGCGCTGCAATTGTAGTAGACCTGTCTGAGTTACCTCTACATATCCACAAGTATTGTAGCCTCTGTACCTTTCATACTGCAGCCATGGACGCAATCTCGTCATACATGACGCACTCTCCACATACATGGACGCACTCTCACATACATGACGCACTCTCCACATACATGGACGCAGTCATACACACACTCTCCACATACATGGACGCAGTCATACACACACTCTCCACATACATGGACGCACTCTCCACATACATGGACGCACTCTCCACATCCATGGACGCAGTCATACACGCACTCTCCACATCCATGGACGCAGTCATACACGCACTCTCCACATACATGGACGCAGTCATACACGCACTCTCCACATACATGGACGCAGTCATACACGCACTCTCCACATACATGGACGCAGTCATACAGGCACTCTCCACATACATGGACGCACTCTCCACATACATGGACGCACTCTCCACATCCATGGACGCAGTCATACACGCACTCTCCACATACATGGACGCAGTCATACGCGCACTCTCCACATACATGGACGCAGTCATACACGCACTCTCCACACATACACGGACGCAGTCATACGCGCACTCTCCACATACATGGATGCAGTCATACACACACTCTCCACATACATGGACGCAGTCATACACGCACTCTCCACATACATGGACGCAGTCATACACGCACTCTCCACATACATGGACGCAGTCATACACGCACTCTCCACATACATGGACGCACACATACACGCACTCTCCACATACATGGACGCAGTCATACACGCACTCTCCACATACATGGACGCAGTCATACACGCACTCTCCACATACATGGACGCAGTCATACACACACTCTCCACATACATGGACGCACTCTCCACATACATGGACGCACTCTCCACATACATGGATGCAGTCATACACACACTCTCCACATACATGGACGCAGTCATACACGCACTCTCCACATACATGGACGCAGTCATACACGCACTCTCCACATACATGGACGCAGTCATACACGCACTCTCCACACATACACGGACGCAGTCATACACGCACTCTCCACATACATGGACGCAGTCATACACGCACTCTCCACATACATGGATGCAGTCATACACACACTCTCCACATACATGGACGCAGTCATACACGCACTCTCCACACATACACGGACGCAGTCATACACGCACTCTCCACATACATGGACGCAGTCATACACGCACTCTCCACATACATGGACGCAGTCATACACACACTCTCCACATACATGGACGCAGTCATACACGCACTCTCCACATACATGGACCCACTCTCCACATACATGGACCCACTCTCCACATACATGGACGCACTCATACACACACTCTCCACATACATGGACGCAGTCATACACGCACTCTCCACATACATGGACGCAGTCATACACACACTCTCCACATACATGGACGCACTCTCCACATACATGGACGCACTCTCCACATACATGGATGCAGTCATACACACACTCTCCACATACATGGACGCAGTCATACACGCACTCTCCACATACACGGACACAGTCATACACGCACTCTCCACACATACACGGACGCAGTCATACACGCACTCTCCACATACATGGACGCAGTCATACACGCACTCTCCACATACATGGACGCAGTCATACACACACTCTCCACATACATGGACGCAGTCATACACGCACTCTCCACATACATGGACGCAGTCATACACGCACTCTCCACATACATGGATGCAGTCATACACGCACTCTCCACATACATGGACGCAGTCATACACGCACTCTCCACATACATGGACGCAGTCATACACGCACTCTCCACATACATGGACGCAGTCATACGCGCACTCTCCACATACACGGACACAGTCATACACGCACTCTCCACACATACACGGACGCAGTCATACACGCACTCTCCACATACATGGACGCAGTCATACACGCACTCTCCACATACATGGACGCAGTCATACACACACTCTCCACATACATGGACGCAGTCATACACGCACTCTCCACATACATGGACGCAGTCATACACGCACTCTCCACATACATGGACGCAGTCATACACGCACTCTCCACATACATGGACGCAGTCATACACGCACTCTCCACATACATGGATGCAGTCATACACGCACTCTCCACATACATGGACGCACACATACACGCACTCTCCACACATACACGGACGCAGTCATACACGCACTCTCCACATACATGGACGCAGTCATACACGCACTCTCCACATACATGGACGCAGTCATACACGCACTCTCCACATACATGGACGCAGTCATACACGCACTCTCCACATACATAAATGCAGTCATACACGCACTCTCCACATACATGGACGCAGTCATACACATACTATTCACATACAGGGGCGCACTTATACACACAGTCACCACATACATGGACGCACTCATACACGCACTCTCCACATACATGGATGCATTCATGCACACAGTCACCACATACATGGACGCAGTCATACACGCACTCTCCACATACATGGACGCAGTCATACACGCACTCTCCACATACATGGACACACACATAAACAATACACATATATAGACACCCAGCTTTCCTGCTGTGCCTCTCCCCCATACTCTAATGCCTCTGCACTTGTGCCATGCAGGATAGCAGGGAAGCTGGATGACATTTCATGATATAATTCACCCAGCTTTCCTGCTGTCCTGCAGGTCACATGTGCACAGCCTGGGAAAGCTGAATATAACCGCAGTTCCCCTGCCACTCACATCACTGGTGCAGTTGTGGCAATCCAACTGATGTTCAGCAGCAGCTGGGCAGGGAAGGTTCAGGCAGCAGGAATCGCGGGTAGGAAAGGGGACGGCGCTACTCTAGCTCCGCCCACATCGGGCCGTCCTGTTGCTGGTCACTGTCAATCATCAGAACTGAGGAGGGGAGAGGCGGAGCAATGTGACTGATGTCAGGTCCGAGGTGCAAGTGCAGGACTCTGGACCTGGTGCAGGAGAAGTCAGCTGCTCTGACAGGGGCCCGGGGTGACGAAGTACAGTGACTGCTCCTGGGCCCCTTCTGAGCTCAGGCCCGAAGCAGCCGCTTCCCTGATAGTTACGCCACTGGTGGGCTCTACAGATAACCCCATCTCTATGGCCAGAAAGTGAGCAGGCTCTGTGTGACCGACGCATTTATGGACTGAACAGCTCTCCTCTGACCCAAACTCACAGCATCATAATGACTTATTTCAGACAATAGGGGCATATTGCTCAATATAGGGCGCCCCCCCCCTATATTGAGAACGTAGCAGGGAAAGTGGTGGCTGGTGCACCTACCAAACGCTCTCCCAATAGAGGTGAATGGGAGCGCACCGCACTTGCGCAGACACCACTCCCATTTATTTCTATGGGGCTGACGGAAATAGCCAAGCCAGCTCTATTTTTGGTGGCCCCAAAGAAATGAATGGAGGGCAGCCAATCATGTGAGGTGCGCCGGCTGCGTTTACAAGATAGGTGTGGGTCTCAACTCTGGGATCTGCACCTATCAGACAATGGGGGCATAACCTAGCGATGTCTGACATGGGAAATACCCCTTTAAGATGCTGTGAGTCTGTGTGTATTCACGCATCCGTATTTTACCAGAGAAGCGTGCTCCATCATGCCCATCATAGTCTAGGGGTCCGTGAAAAACACAGATGAAACACATATGCCATCCGTGTTCCATTCGTGTTTCACGGACCAATAGGAGGAGTTGCTCTCAAAATAAATTTTCAGCTGTACAGTGTCCGTGAAACACGGATGACACATGGAAAGGAAAAAAACGGGCACACGGACCAAACACAGATCCTTCACGGACATCTTCATGGATGACTCGCTGACCATCTTTTCATGGATTTCATCACGGACGTGTGAATGAGGCATTAAAGGGGTTGGCTTATCTCAGACATTGATGGCAGATCGCTAAGATATGCCACCCAAGTCATATAGGTGCAAGCGTAACGCCCCAGAGTGGCATTACCACTTCTGCACCCTGCTACTATCTCTAATGGGCTACTATAGCGTCATCTATGCATTTGTTTCCAGGTCCTATATAATGTGCATATTTATTTCTATGCAACTGTTGTGTTTAAGTGTAATATGCCCGGTTCACCAGTAGGTGGCAGCATAAATGGTAGAGCTACAGGTACATAGAGTGGAACCTTCCCTTCCATTCTAACACCCCCCTCTGTGGTGTGGTGGGCGTTTCCCCACTTGCTGCAGGGAGGGAGGAGTTTAGTTTTAATTTACCCCCTTAGTTTTAGTTTACCCCCTGTAAAGGGAGGATGTGCAGCAGGTGCGCATCCCTGTTGGAGTCACGTGGCCTTGCCCAGGCCAGCTGGAGCACCTTCAGCTCAGCTGGATATGGAGGCAGAAGCTTGGAGCCTCAGAAGCCAGGAGAGAGAGATTCCCTGGACCAGTTTAGAGACAGACTACAGAAGAAAGTTGCAGCCTTCAGCTAAAACTAAATTACACAGCTACCCTGTCAGTATAGCAGAGCCAGAGAGCAACAGACGTAGCAGAGAGGAGTTTGCCTGCCGCAGATGATGCTAAAGCCTGCTGGAAACCAAGACAAAGCCTGAAACTGTTTGGAGAAATGTTTATGCAAACTAAAGCTGTTATCAACTTCATCACAAGGTCTGGACTCAATTTATTTCCTCACCCCCTTTTTCATTTGCTGCAGAGCCAACGCCTAGGGTCCAGCGTATCCAGGTAGGAGCACTGTGACACATGCACCAGCATTAGCTACCCTACACCACTCTGGCATTCCTATACCTGGGTACCATCCACAGTATCACTAAAAGGGGCCCTGTGCCCTTGTTGATTCACTGCAACTGGCATCATAAAAACATGCACTCTTTTTTTGCTTTTAAAGGGCTTTTATAGATCTAATAAAAACATTCAGTACTGCCTCGGGGCCCCTTCTAAGCTCGAGCCCGGAAGCATTCGCTTCCCCTGCTTCCCTGATAGCTACGCCATTGGTAATAACTTTGGCACGCTTTTACTTATCCAAGCCACCCTGAGATTGTTTTATTGTGACACATACGCGTCACAATACGATAGTCATAAATTTGAGTCAATATATTTCACCTTTATTTATGAAAAATTCCCAACTTTACCAAACATTTTGAAAAATTCACAATTTTCTAAATTTCTATTTCTCTGCTTTTAAAACAAAAAGTGATACCTCATAAAATATTTATTACTTAACATTCCCCATATGTCTACTTTATGTTGGCATCATTTTGTAAATGTCATCTAAATTTTTTAGGACGTTAGAAGGCTTAGAAGTTTAGAAGCAATTCTTAAAATGTTTAAGTACATTTCCAAAACCCACTTTTTAAGGACCAGTTCAGGTCTGAAGTCACTTTGTGGGGCTTACATAGTGGAAACACCCCCATAAATGACCATATTGTAGAAACTACACCCCTCAAGTTACTCAAAACTGATTTTTACAAACTTTGTTAACCCTTTAGGTGTTCCACAAGAATTAAAGGAAAATGGAGATTACATTTCTAAATTTCACTTTTTTGGCAGATTTTCCATTTTAATCAATTTTTTTCTTTAACACATCGAGGGTTAACAGCCAAGCAAAACTCAATATTTATTACCCAGATTCTGCGGTTTACAGAAACACCCCACATGTGGTCGTAAACTGATGTAAAGGCACATGGCAGGGTGCAGAAAAAAAGAAGCGCCATATGGTTTTTGGAGGGCAAATTTTGCAGAACTGGTTTTTAGATGCCATGTCCCATTTGAAGCCCCCCTGATGCATCCTTACAGTAGAAACTCCCAAAATGTTACCCCATTTTGGAAACTAGGGGATAAGGTTTCTCGTTTTATTGGTACTATTTTGGGGTACATATGATTTTTAATTGCTCTATATTACATTTTTTTTATTTTTTACAACATTCATCTGACAGGGTAGATCATGTGCTATTTTTATAGAGCAGGTTGTTACAGACGCAATGATATCAAATATGTCTACTTTGTTTGTTTGTTTCAGTTTTACATAATAAAGCATTTTTGAAAAAAAATTATGTTTTTGTGTCTCCATTTTCTCAACGCCATATTTTTTATATTTTTCTGCCGTTCGTCTTGTGCAGAGGCTTGTTATTTGCAGGAAGAGTTGATGTTATTATTGGTGCCATTTTTGGGTACATATGATTTTTTGATCATTCATTATTACACTTTATGGGGTAAGGTGACCAAAAAATTGGTTGTTTTGGCACAGTTTTTATTTATTTTTACAGCGTTCACCTGAGGGGTTAGGTCATGTGACACTTTTATAGAGCAGATCGCTACGGACGTGGAAATACCTAATATGTGTACTTTTTATTTATTTATTTAAGTTTTACACAATAATGGCATAATATGATGTTTTAGTGTATCCATAGTCTGAGAGCCATAGCTTTTTTATTTTTTGACCGATTGTCTTAGGTAGGGTCTCATTTTTTGCGGAATGAGGTGGCAGTTTGATTAGTACTATTTTGGGGGGCATACACCTTTTTTATCGCTTGGTGTTGCAATTTTTGTGATGTAAGGTGACAAAAAATTGCTTTTTTTGGCACTGTTTTTATTTTTATTTTTTTACGGTGTTCAGCTGAGGGGTTAGGTTATGTGATATTTTTATAGAGCTGGTAACCGATGCGGTGATACCTAATATGTATACTTTTTTTTATTTATTTCACTTTAACACAATAATTGCATTATTGAAACAAAAAAATGATGTTTTAATGTCTCCATGTTCTGAGAACTATAGTTTATTTTTATTTTTTGAGCGATTTGTAGGGGCTCATTTTTTGAGGGATGAGGTGGTACCATTTTGTGGGACATACACCTTTTTGATCACTTGGCTTTGCACTTTTTGTGAATTAAAGTGACAAAAATTGCTTTTTTTACACAGTTTTTATTTTTTATTTTTTTATGGTGTTTATCGGACGGGGTAGATCATGTGATATATTTATAGAGCCGGTCGTTACGGACGCAGTAATACCTAATATGGGTGTTTTTTCCTATATTTTTTTTTCTATTTTTTTATTATAAAATCAGGGGAAAGGGGTGTTTTTTTTTCTTATTTTACTTAAAACTTTTTTTTGCTTTTTTGTTAAACTTTATTTCTATCCAACTCTGGGACTTCAACTTTTGGGGGTCTGATCCCCTCTGCAATGCGTTACAATACATCTGTATTGTGATGCATTGCCTGTTAGTGTATGACACTGAGTAATACACTAACAGGCTGCCTAGGAGACGGGCCTGGGGCTGGATCTCCTCGGGCCCCATAGAAGGCAGGTCCCGATGCCGTGCAGGGCATTGGCCAGTTTGCGCATGGCATCGGATTACCTTGTCACCTATCGGGTCCCCGCCTCAGAAGCGGGACCGGATGGGCTTCCTCACCCGCCGCATGCACCTTCTATGCCGCGGTTACAGGGGGTTAATCTGCTGGCATCAGCTTTTACAGCGATGCAGGTGGATACAGCAGGGTCCCGGCTATCTGGGACTGCCGGGCCCCTGCAGTGATCGGGCGTGCACCGCTCCGGTGCCCGCCCGATCATCATGACGCAACAGTACGTCAAAATGCGGCAAGTCACTTGCTGCCATACATCATTTGTCTGGAAGGGGTTAAGAGGCATCTGCCTGTTAATAAATCAGGTGGATCTTACTCCGGTGTAGGGGAACGCCAGTCTTGATGAATGTCCCTCAAAGATCTCATATATAAATCATAATCTACCAAAATATCTCCCTGCCTGTCACAAAAATGATATTCTAAATATTGCTGAGGCAACAATAAGGTGGGAGGAAAAGTAGTTTGTTGATGTTTGGTCCCACTGAGCATATGAGCGGACAGCTGCATAAATACAAAAGTGCTCAGGATAGACTATCACTGTGTGCATTATCCCTGTACTGTGACATCACTGTGTGCATTATCCCTGTACTGTGACATCACTGTGTGCATTATCCCTGTACTGTGACATCACTGTGTGCATTATACCTGTACTGTGACATCACTGTGTGTATTATCCCTGTACTGTGACATCACTGTGTGCATTATCCCTGTACTGTGACATCACTGTGTGCATTATACCTGTACTGACATCACTGTATGCATTATCCATGAACTGTGACATCACTGTGTGCATTATCCCTGTACTGTGACATCACTGATTGCAATATTACTGAGCTGTGATAATGCTATGTGCATTATCCTTCTACTGTTACACTGCTGTTTGCATTATCCCTCTACTGACATCACTGTATGCATTATCCATGAACTGTGACATCACTGTGTGTATTATTCCCGTAGTAAAACATTACTGTGCATCTTATCCCTGTACTCTCACATCGCTCTGTGCATTAGATCTGTACTGTTACATGGCTGTATGCATTATTCCTATACCTTGACATCACTGTATACACAATTCCTGTTCTGTGACACTGCTGTACACATTATTCCTATACTGAGACATCACTGTGTTTATTATCCCTGTACTGTGACATCACTGTGTGTATTATCTCTGTACTGTGACATCACCGTGTTTATTATCCCTGTACTGTGACATCACTGTGTTAATTATCCCTGTACTGTGACATCACTGTGGTTATTATCCCTGTACTGTGACATCACTGTGTTTATTATCCCTGCACTGTGACATCACTGTGTTTATTATCTCTGTACTGTGACATCACTGTGTTTATTATCCCTGTACTGTGACATCACTGTGTTTATTATCCCTGTACTGTGACATCACTGTGTTTATTATCCCTGTACTGTGACATCACCGTGTTTATTATCTCTGTACTGTGACATCACTGTGTTTATTATCCCTGTACTGTGACATCACCGTGTTTATTATCTCTGTACTGTGACATCACTGTGTTTATTACCCCTGTACTGTGACATCACTGTGTTTATTATCTCTGTACTGTGACATCACTGTGTTTATTATCCCTGCACTGTGACATCACTGTGTTTATTATCCCTGTACTGTGACATCACTGTGTTTATTATCCCTGTACTGTGACATCACTGTGTTTATTATCCCTGTACTGTGACATCACTGGGTTTATTATCCCTGTACTGTGACATCGCTGTGTTTATTATCTCTGTACTGTGACATCGCTGTGTTTATTATCCCTGTACTGTGACATCGCTGTGTTTATTATCCCTGTACTGTGACATCGCTGTGTTTATTATCCCTTTACTGTGACATCACTGTGTTTATTATCCCTGTACTGTGACATCACTGTGTTTATTATCTCTGTACTGTGACATCGCTGTGTTTATTATCCCTGTACTGTGACATCACTGTGTTTATTATCCCTGTACTGTGACATCGCTGTGTTTATTATCCCTGTACTGTGACATCACTGGGTTTATTATCCCTTTACTGTGACATCGCTGTGTTTATTATCCCTGTACTGTGACATCGCTGTGTTTATTATCCCTGTACTGTGACATCGCTGTGTTTATTATCTCTGTAGTGTGACATCACTGTGTTTATTATCCCTGTACTGTGACATCACTGTGTTTATTATCTCTGTACTGTGACATCACTGTGTTTATTATCCCTGTACTGTGACATCACTGTGTTTATTATCTCTGTACTGGGACATCACTGTCTTTGTTATCTCTGTACTGGGACATCACTGTGGTTATTATCTCTGTACTGGGACATCACTGTCTTTGTTATCTCTGTACTGGGACATCACTGTGTGCATTATTCCTCTACTAAAACATTGCTGTGTGCATTATCCCTGTACTGTGACTTCACGTTTTACTGTATGCCTTATCCCTACTTGGCACAGAGCAGAGACCAAAAAATAATCATAAGCTATTCATGTTCTGAACTTTGGTTAGCTAGAATTCAGATAATTCATTCACCAGTTTATGACTTTTTAATCCTAAATGTCCAAAAGACAAAGTCAATCACTATTTCATGATATATCTTTTTTTTTTTTTTTGCATGCGCCACTTATGTAATATTATCCTAATGTTTTGCTTGAACATTGTGTGTATATTACATTCCATTTAATCAGAAGCAAATGAAGGGCTTTTGTTCAGATTTATATGATATACGATATCACGGTGACAATGGTCTCCTTACATTTTGCTCCGAGCTTTTCTCTGATTCATGGTTATTCACCATCCTCTGTCCTCAGGAATTTAATTGTATCGGCCCCAGTATTCTCAATGCTTTTCTCTTTTTCATTTGATCTCGACATCGTTCCCCCAGCAATGACGATAATAATTTGTAGCCAGGTAAAGATTGTAATGCATATAAGACATAACATTCACTTATTATATTTTTGCTGCTAAAAGAGGACCCATCACCTCTCCTGACATTCCTGTTTTAATAACTTCATGCATTCTCCAGGTAATAACAATTCTGGAGCATCTATTCTTATGGCTCTATGTTGTGCCATTCCTTTATTATTTCTACTAGAAGTTCTGAATGAATTGCCATTAGCCTTCAGTAAGGGTACAGAGGGGGGTAACCAGTTGGGGGGGGGGGGGGGGGGGTGTACCTGCACAGACTCACTCTATCCAATCAGTGCTGCCATATTCACAAGAGTCCATGAGATTTACATTGTAGTTTCTCAATCTCATGCACCCGCACTGTCTGAACTGTGGCAGGAACTCAAAGGAAACCCAGGGAGAACATAAAACTCCATGTTGTCCATAGTCTGTTCCAAATCTAGGTCTTTTTAAAGACCTGTTCCAAGAGATTGTGTTGCAGATGCATTAGCATGGTGCTGGAAAATATTAATCTCTGTTCCTCAGGTCTGGTAGCAGGAAAAAGACCAGCTCCATCTTCCAGGCTTATGCTAAAATTGCAACAGGTTTTTGGAGAAAAAAAAAAAAAACAGAGATGCAAGTGGATATTCCCTGGGTACGACAAAATATACCCTGTTGTTGATGCACTAAAATACCCTTATCTGCGCACTTACCGTATGAGGCCTCATGCACACGACCGTTTTTTTTTAAGGTCCGCAAAAACGGGGTCCGTAGGTCCGTGATCCGTGACCGTTCTTTTGTCCATGGGTCTTCCTTGATTTTTGGAGGATCCACGGACATGAAAAATGAAAAAAAAATCTAAGTCAAGTTTGCCATTGAAATGATAGGAAAAAACGGACACGGATCACGGACGCGGATGACAAACTTGTGTGCATCCGTGATTTTTCACGGACCCATTGACTTGAATGGGTCCGTGAACCGTTGGCATTGAAAAAAATAGGACAGGTCCTATTTTTTTCATGGCCAGGAAACACGGATCACGGATGCGGCTGCCAAATAGTGCATTTTCCGGAAAACGGCACAATGGCCACGGATGCACACAACGGTCGTGTGCATGAGGCCTGAATGGTAGAAAAATTTGCCAGTGGTTTTTGGGAAACAGAAAAAAGGCACACTTGGATGCCCGTGGATGCAACTACACTATACATTGCTATTGATGGACTAAAATACACATTTTTTTGTACTCATAAACATTATAAAAATTGCAACAGGTTTTTAGAAAAAAGAAAAAGGCGCGATTGGACATCCTCTGGCAGCAACGAAAATATACACTGCTATTGACGCACTAAAATACTCATATAATCCATAGAAAAATTACAATAGGTTTTTTGGGTGGAAAAACAGGTGCAACTGGACTTCCCCAAGAGTGAACTGGCCATACATTTCCCTGAATAGGGGGCCACCCAAGCCCTCGTCATGGCCACTGACCGGGTACATAACAGTCTGATGCTCCCAGCATTAATTAATGTTAGGAGCATCATATACTTATGGCCCTGGTAGACCACAAGTCGGTGAGGAAGTTAAACATTGTGGTGGTGGTGGCGGCAGTATTTTGTGCTGCATTGTGCTACGGTATTTGGTTCTGCTGAGGAGGAATTTTGTGGTGCACTATGGTATTACTGGCCCTGCCTACCTCTGTGGTCCCTGCCTACCTCTGTGGTCCCCGCCTTCTTGTGTTGCCCCGGCTTCTGTTAATTTGGAACCGCCTACGACATGGGGCCACTTCAAATTCCGTCCACCCCTGGACATACCCTGGGTGCAACAAAAATAGATAGATGCTATTACATTGCTGTACAAGCTTTGCAAAAGGTTTATAGAAAGAACAGTGTATATGGCAAAATACTGTATATGCTGCTGGTGATGCTGGGAAATATACCTATTGCACACTTATGAAGTGTAGAAGTGTTTTTGGACAAAAAGACTGGCTCCCGCATATAATAAAAGCGCTGTCTCTTTAAAAGCTCATATCTTGTGCAGTGTAATATGTGAAGCTCCTAGCCCTGGCTACTGACACACAATCCCACACTAACTGCCCCTGTCCTGTCCCTAATGATAAAACCTGACTTTCTACCTAGTAATTCAATCTACCTAAAAAAATATATCTTAATATAATAATATCTTAATATATTTATCAAATCTATCAAACTAATGATCTTATAAAATAAGACCCTAAAATGGTTGTCATGTGTCTGTTGTCTGTCAAAGACATGGCAGACACGTCCTGTCACTTCAGAGCTAACATACAGCCTGATAGGCCAGTCAATATCTTCCCTCCTGATTGGCTATGCAGGGCCATGTGATCCTCCATCTTTATGTTCCCTGTCCTGTTTCCCTCACTTATGTTCTCAATTTTAAAGGCAAGCTGTCAGCTCTGAAACACCCCCCAAACTAGAGTAAGTGGTGTATAGTGTAAGCGGTGCTCCATCAAACCAGCACTAAATACGGATTGAGAGGACTCCAGAGTCCATGCAAATAATGGTGAAGGATCAAAGAGGAGTTTGTGTAAGCATGCCATCAGAATGCAAGAATAAAAATGAAGATAAAAATTACATATTTGGACTCAGTCAGCATCACTTACACTATTCACCCCCCCCCCCCTAGCCCCTAGTTTGGGGAAGGGGGGGGGGGCAGGTCAGGGGTTGGAGCTGACATATTCCCTTTAAATGCAAAATGTCAATTGCCAAAACTTCAGATTCCTTTGGAAATTTTTGTGAAATTCATGATGAATCGATGAATAGACGATATAATACACTGCACCCCCTGATATAAAAAATATAATGCACTGCACCCCTAAAATTAATAATCTAATGCACTGTGCCCCTAATATAACAAATATAATACACTGCACCCTGAAATAAACAATGCACTGCTTCCCCTGATATAAATTATATAATGCGCTGCTCCTCCTGATATAAATGATATAATGCACTGCTCTCCCTGATATAAAAGATATAATGCACTGCTCCTCCTGATATAAATAATATAATGCGCTGCTCCTCCTGATATAAATGATATAATGCACTGCTCCTCCTGATATAAATGATATAATGCACTGCTCCTCCTGATATAAATGATATAATGCGCTGCTCCTCCTGATATAAATGATATAATGCGCTGCTCCTCCTGATATAAATGATATAATGCGCTGCTCCTCCTGATATAAATAATATAATGCACTGCTCCTCCTGATATAAATAATATAATGCGCTGCTCCTCCTGATATAAATGATATAATGCGCTGCTCCTCCTGATATAAATGATATAATGCACTGCTCCTCCTGATATAAATAATATAATGCACTGCTCCTCCTGATATAAATGATATAATGCGCTGCTTCTCCTGATATAAATAATATAATGCACTGCTCCTCCTGATATAAATAATATAATGCACTGCTCCTCCTGATATAAATAATATAATGCGCTGCTCCTCCTGATATAAATAATATAATGCACTGCTTCTCCTGATATAAATAATATAATGCACTGCTCCCCCTGATATAAATAATATAATGCTATTCTCCTCCTGATATGATATAATGCTCTGCTCCTCCTGATATAAATGAAATAATGCGCTGCTCCTCCTGATATAAATAATATTATGAGCTGCTTCTCCTGATATAAATGATATAATGTGCTGCTCCCTCTGATATAAATAATATAATTGTCACGAATAATGGGCAGGGGAGGGACACCAGAAAGACAACAGAAGGGAGAAGACAAAGAACTAGGCCTCAAGGCTAGGGAGAGGGGAAAGGTCACCTCCTAGGAAACCCCTAGATCTGGCCCTGACTCCTGTCAGTATGTATAGACCCTGAAGGTGGGAAAATACATATGCTGGAACCTAAACCCTAGGAGTCCTGAGATACCCTAGAGGTATGGAAAGGGAATGAGACTACTGGTTCTTTCCCAGGTGAACGAACCAGCATTTCCCTGAGGCCTAGTAACAAAGCACAAGGGAACAACTAAATACAAAGAGCAGTAGAACTAATCTGATAGAAAATGGATGAGCAGGAACACAGGTAAGGTCCACACACCAACTCTTCCAAATCCAAGCAGAGAATATCAACCGCATGGTATGAAGTGTGAAACCAAACTAAATAGGGAAGCAGTAATGACCGCCAGCTGCACCTGACAAGAGGTGAGGTCATTACCAAACAACAACACTGAGAATCAAGAGATTGTCAGTTAACCTCACGTGCAGTCAGTCTCTCCGATGTTCTAACCTCTGTCACAGAAGGTACCCTGACAATAATGCACTGTATCCCTTGATATAAATGATATAATGCACTGCTCCCCCTGCTATAAATAATATGCTGCATTGCTCCCCATGATATAAATGATATAATGCACTGTTCTCCCTGATATAAATGATATAATGCACTGCTCCTCCTGATATAAATAATATAATTCACTGCTCCTCTTGATATAAATAATATAATGCACTGCTCCCCATGATATAAATAATATAATGCACTGCTCCCCCTGATATAAATAATATAATTCACTGCTCCTCTTGATATAAATAATATAATGCACTGCTCCCCATGATATAAATAATATAATGCACTGCTCCCCCTGATATAAATAATATAATTCACTGCTCCTCTTGATATAAATAATATAATGCACTGCTCCCCATGATATAAATAATATAATGCACTGCTCCCCCTGATATAAATAATATAATTCACTGCTCCTCTTGATATAAATAATATAATGCACTGCTCTCCCTGATATAATGCACTGTTCTCCCTGATATAAATGATATAATGCACTGCTCCTCCTGATATAAATAATATAATGCACTGCTCCCCATGATATAAATAATATAATGCACTGTATCCCCTGATATAAATAATATAATGCACTGCTCCTCCTGGTATAAATAATATAATGCACTGCTCTCCCTGATATAAATGATATAATGCACTGCTCCTCCTGATATAAATAATATAATGCACTTGCATCCTCATCGTGGACAGAATAACGTTGCGAGCAGTGCTTTTCTATCCGCGATGTGGTGCAGAGCAAGACTAATTCGTCCTGACACACAACGTAAGTCAATGGGGACGGATGCAGACAGTTGTACTATCAGAACGGAAGCGTTTTTGCTGATCCAACAAAAACACTGGTGTGAAAGTAGCCTAAAATGCCAGGGCTAAATTAATATTTAGACTCTGGCATTCCCACCTTCTTCCAAAAATTGCCTGTAATCTATGTGTAATATTATGTTTTATTTTATTATATTTATATAATTATGATTATTATTATTTTTAAATAAAATAATAATAAATAAATAAATGTGTGTGTGTGTGTGTATATATATATATATATATATATATATATATATATATCATAAATATTGGAAATTGGAAAAGTTGCTGCTTAAGGTTTTATAATAGCAATTTGCATATACTCCAGAATGTTATGAAGAGTGATCAGATGAATTGCATAGTCCTTCTTTGCCATGAAAATTAACTTAATCCCCAAAAAAACTTTCCACTGCATTTCATTGCTGTCATTAAAGGACCTGCTGAGATCATTTCAGTAATCGTCTTGTTAACTCAGGTCAGAATGTTGACGAGCACAAGGCTGGAGATCATTATGTCAGGCTGTTTGGGTTAAAATGGCAGACTTGACCTGTTAAAAGGAGGGTGATGCTTGAAATCATTGTTCTTCCATTGTTAACCATGGTGACCTGCAAAGAAACGCGTGCAGCCATCATTGCGTTGCATAAAAATGGCTTCACAGGCAAGGATATTGTGGCTACTAAGATTGCACCTCAATCAACAATTTATAGGATCATCAAGAACTTCAAGGAAAGAGGTTCAATTCTTGTTAAGAAGGCTTCAGGGCGTCCAAGAAAGTCCAGCAAGCGCCAGGATCGTCTCCTAAAGAGGATTCAGCTGCGGGATCGGAGTGCCACCAGTGCAGAGCTTGCTCAGGAATGGCAGCAGGCAGGTGTGAGCGCATCTGCACGCACAGTGAGGCCAAGACTTTTGGAAGATGGCCTGGTGTCAAGAAGGGCAGCAAAGAAGCCACTTCTCTCCAAAAAAAACATCAGGGACAGATTGATCTTCTGCAGAAAATATGGTGAATGGACTGCTGAGGACTGGGGCAAAGTCATATTCTCCGATGAAGCCTCTTTCCGATTGTTTGGGGCATCAGGAAAAAGACTTGTCCGGAGAAGAAAAGGTGAGCGCTACCATCAGTCCTGTGTCAGGTCAACAGTAAAGCATCCTGAGACCATTCATGTGTGGGGTTACTTCTCATCCAAGGGAGTGGGCTCACTCACTATTTTGCCCAAAAACACAGCCATGAATAAAGAATGGTACCAAAACACCCTCCAACAGCAACTTCCTCCAACAATTGAACAACAGTTTGGTGAAGAACAATGCATTTTCCAGCACGATGGAGCGCCGTGCCACCGTCTGGGACAAAAACGTTGACATTTTGGGTCCGTGGCCTGGAAACTCCCCAGATCTTAATCCCATTGAGAACTTGTGGTCAATCCTCAAGAGGACAAACAAAAACCCACTAATTCTGACAAACTCCAAGAAGTGATTATGAAAGAATGGGTTGCCATCAGTCAGGAATTGGCCCAGAAGTAGATTGAGACGAGAGCATGCCCAGTCGAATTGCAGAGGTCCTAAAAAAGAAGGGCCAATACTGCAAATACTGACTCTTTGCATAAATGTCATAAATTGTCGATAAAAGCCTTTGAAATGTATGAAGTGCGTGTAATTATATTTCACTACATCACAGAAACAACTGAAACAAAGATCTAAAAGCAGTTTAGCAGCAAACTTTGTGAAAACTGATATTTGTGTCATTCTCAAAACTTTTGGCCACGACTGTATATATATATATATTGTGGGACTCGCTCTGGTAGACAGGATTAGCGGACGCAGTGTAGAGGCAACAACAGGTTCTTTGGATCAAACAGTTCAGTGTTTTATTCACACTTTAGGCAAGTGACAAAACAAGCAGTCATATTCAAATAAAAAGTTACCTTGCGGTGTTGGGGGTAATTCACACCGTGCGGCAATTCTGCCTCAAAGAGTCCTTTAGCATAGCAGCACCAACCTGTTTTCACACCAAACAGGTAGCAAGCCTTCATCCAGATACAAGGCTCCTACATCTCAACACAGAGACCTGGTTTCTGAGCCCAGCTGCCTATTTAAGGACAGCCAGGTGCTGCCAAAACCCGGACCGGCATTTAAAATCCGGTCCGGTATTTGACCTCATCTGGCTGTAAATCAGCCCAGCAGCACATGCTTGGAAGAAAATGCCTCTTTTCCCAGACAAAACCTCTCACGGTGTCACAATATATATACACACACAGTATTCTAATTTTTTCCTATATAGTTGATACATTTCAGGTACGTTAAATATTTTCCCAAGATCATCTAGCTTTAGCATGGTATCTTGTTTTTAGAAGAAGGCGATGTCAGCGATGGTAAAGCGAACAGTGCAGATCAAATCCCTAAATTTCAAAAGCACTTTTGAACCTGTGCACTGATTTGGGGAAAATAGACTGCGCTGTAGAAAGGCTGAGCCTCCGAGTACATGTGAAGACAAGAGAAAAGTGTGATTGTAACTCCAGAGGATTGCTGTGTGTGGGCGTAGGTGCTTGGCATTGGTTAAATGAAAGATGCAAACCACACAGGGTACGTCAGCATAACGTACCTAAAATTAAATTGGACAATATGAGTATTTCCTGTCTGCTACGGCATTCATGAATCTGCAACCCGCGAGAAGCCTGAGCTTTCAGAATTGATTTCCTGATTGTCTTGTGCTTTGAGATTAGTTCAGAAATACAGCTGGTATTAGAATATCAGCTGAATTAAAATCATTGAATAGCAGGAAAAATATGTCATCTCTTCATTAATGTGTCACATCTTCTTCTTACACAGCGGTAATTCCTCACAGACCAAAGAGGTGGCTAAGATATCATGCAGACCTGTAGAAAATACCATTAGAACTAGCCATTAGATATTCAAGTCGTTTCATGCTCATTTAAAGGGCCTTTCACGTGATCCTACACAAAAAAAATGGAGGACGAATGGCTGTTATTCACCCCCCCCATTGACTTTGCATATTGTCAGCAGTGCATCCTGTATGTAGAGTGGTGGGCTGCCAACCAATGCCAGGTAATCACTGATGGGTCAAGAATCAGGAATGAGAGTGTTCATAGTAATGTTTGTTCCCAATAATTGGTCCGATCATTGAAGGTCCAACCACCATGAGAACATGGGTCGTGTGTGTGCCTGTACAAATGGACCAGTGATCGAGCGTGTCCACTGCTGCTTCATTGGTGGGACTGATGGAGATAGCCAAGTGCTGTACGTGTCGCTAAGGTCTTTGTCAGTTTTATAGAAACGAATGGAGCAACAGGCAAGCTAGACCACTACTCCATTCATAATGGGGGACAAAGGACTCCCATTCTCATGATTGGGGGGGATCCCAGGGGTCGTCCCTTACACACACAAAGGGCCGTCTTTAACGCAGGGCAAAAGGGGAAGCTGCCCCAGGCCCAGTTGCTCTGGGGGGGCCCAAGGCAGCTGCCTCTTGAGCCCCGCCAGTCGCGCAGTGGGGGGAGGCCCAGAGCCCCACAAGTGCTTTTTTTAAGTGCGGCGGCAGGCCCTCCCTATATGTTAAGTGCGGCTGCGCTGCGCTCAATGTCAGCAAACCTACTTAACTACCTCTAACTACTTCTTCCGCCCAGTACTTGTGGGCTGCCCAGGTGTGAGTTCGTTGCGCAATCCCGCGAGACCTGTGAACTCCCGTGGCAGGTCTCGCGGGAGCACGCGCCGACGGGATTCCGCAACCAACTCACGCCTGGGCAGCCCGCAAGTACGGAGCGGAAGAAGTTTATTTATTACTAATAAAAACACTCTTTTAAAAATCTTTCTTTTTTTTTCCATTGACAGAACTGGGTGAGGGTTTTTTTTTATTGGTACTATTTTGGGAATGTACAACTTTTTGATCATCTTTTATTCATTTTTATTTATTTGTTTATTCCTAATAAAAATGAAGTTTCAATATATGCAAATGCGTCTCTAGGAGCAATGGGGGAGTTGCCATTACACTGAAAGGCTCTGCTCTCTCTGCAACTACCGCACCCTCCCTACTTTGATTGACAGGGCCAGACAGGCGTAATCACATTTCCACTGCCTGGTCCTGTCAATCAAAGTGCAGTGGGCGCGGCAGTTGCAGAGAGAGCAGAGCCTCTAGGTGTAATGGCAACTCCCCCGTTGCTCCTAGAGGCCTGATTTGCATATATTAACACTTCACTTCTTTCAGCAATGCGGGCATCTATAAACATGGGGCCAACACAGATGCCAAGCGCCCATGTAACAGGTCAGCCATTATCATAGGTGCAAATCTGCTGACAGATGCCCTTTAAGGGGAAAAACTCATTAATTGAAGAAAACATAAAAAAAAAGATCCTTTACTATATAGATTAGTTATAAATACGTACAATATATGGAGATTAGCAGCTGCTTTCCGAGTCGACTGTGCCGCCTCGTAAGATTCTTTCAAGCCTTGCCAATTTCCAGATCTCTTGAAAGTTCCCCAGACATGTTCTGCACGAGATGGGATATTTAAATTCATCAGCACCCAGAAAACAGAGCTGTGTTCCTTATCTCCTGTGTGTTTCCAGGAATCAAAATCCCTCCATTATAACGATGCTTGACCTCTTTCATCGGCTAAAAGTTTCATTCTTCCTTTTAAGACGCTGACTACTGATATTTCTTTCACTCTCTTGAAGCTTGTGTTGCATCAGTAACTTGGAACCAACATTGCGCTGAGTGACAGGAGCATATACAGATATCATTGGGCCCCATAGTAAAATATAGTAATCCCCCTCCCCATGAGATTTATGTTTAAATTATCTTTATCTTAATAAGTGTGCCCCACCGTGCCCACTTTACCCAATTTCTGTGTCATAGAAAGCAGAATAGGTAGCACACCAGACAACTGGCATAAACATAGAAATCTTCCCTATACAGGTCTTTGTCTCCTGCTTCCCTTCATATAATACATGCTAAAATTGGCTTCCTGCAGCCACCACTAGGGGGAGCTCCCGGCAAAGGAATTGCTATTGAACTCAATAGTTCAACCAAGTGGTGGCTGCAGAAAATGCTGTGGTTTTATTTCATAAACAGGAGTTCAGGGCTAGCCTGCCTCCTCACCTTGGGTCCAATAGCAGTGGCATGGTCTGTCTCCATAGTGAGTAGGCCACTGTGTAGAGGACACATGACGTGGTACATTCACCAGGATGCTTTTCTTTCACCCGACCTGCTGGTTAAAAAGCCCTCAGCTGCCCATCCAAGACACATCATCTATGGTGACCAAGATAGTTTTGCAGTGTTGTCTGTTCCTGCCTATGGAGTCTTCTGCACAGGTACTGAATTCTTATAGGGACCAGAGCTTTATTTTTCTAATATCGAGCATCATCCTCTCCTTCTTTTCACACAGCAAATATAAAATTCTATCTGCCTGCAGGAGCCACTAGGGGGAGCTCACAGCAAAGGTATTTATCTAGCTTCCATTGAGTTCAATAATATATAAGTAGACAGAGCACTTCCCTTGGTGGCAGCAGAAATGTTTCCATTACTTCAATGTTTTTTTCTCCTGTGCTACTCAGGGGGGCTTCTCACAAGTTTGCTCATGTGTAAAGTGCACTTTACAGATTCTTTGTTTGCCGCAGAAGAAGGCACATACATTTTTTTTTCAGTAAACTTGAACTTTACTGTACAATATCTACATGTCTTCACTCACAGGAGGGAACGGATGGTACTTCATAAAACATATTCATAAGTCTTTCACATGAGGGTACAAGCGCATAGCAGTTACAGTCTCTTAAAGGCACAATGCTTGGTGGTTACTCACGCTCCATGAAGGCACTTGACTTGCAGTTCCTGAATATGTTTACGGCCTCATAAAAGGCGCAGTCCTTTATCTACAGTCCATTAGTCCCAGGGTGGACCTCCTTGATCCAGGGGTGATGTGATGTTCACTCCTCAACTGCCTTAGCTTGGGTTCTCCTCTCTTTGCAGTTGTCACACTTGCCTGGGGCATTGCTCCAGCATCCCAAGGGACTGTTGTTTGGGCCAGGGTGTTGACTCCTCTTCAGGCTCCCCACACGTGTGATCTGGGGGCAGTGGCAGCAGCATTCAACCCCTTAGAGGGGCCGCTCTTCATAAGGTGGGATCTGGTCCTCACCTTATATATCATTTGAACCACACTTAGGCCTCTTTCACACTTGCGTTGTCCGGATCCGTCGTGTACTCCACTTGCCGGAATTACACGCCGGATCCGGAAAAACGCAAGTGTACTGAAAGCATTTGAAGACGGATCCGTCTTCAAAATGCTTTCAGTGTTACTATGGCACCCAGGACGCTATTAAAGTCCTGGTTGCCATAGTAGTAGTGGGGAGCGGTGGAGCGGTATACTTACCATCCGTGCGGCTCCCGGGGCGCTCCAGAGTGACGTCAGAGCGCCCCATGCGCATGGATGACGTGCCATGTGATCACGTCATCCATGCGCTGGGGGCGCCCTGATGTCACTCTGGAGCGCCCCGGGAGCCGCACGGATGGTAAGTATAGCGCTCCCCCGCTCCCCACTACACTTTACCATGGCTGCCAGGACTTTAGCGTCCTGGCAGCCATGGTAACCACTCTAAAAAAGCTAAACGTCGTATCCGGCAATGCGCCGAAACGACGTTTAGCTTAAGGCCGGATCCGGATCAATGCCTTACAATGGGCACTCATTCCGGATCCAGCCTTGCGGCAAGTCTTCAGTTTTTTTGGCCGGAGCAAAAAGCGCAGCATGCTGCGGTATTTTCTCCGGCCAAAAAACGTTCCGTTCCGGAACTGAAGACATCCTGATGCATCCTGAACGGATTTCACTCCATTCAGAATGCATTAGGATAATCCTGATCAGGATTCTTCCGGCATAGAGCCCCGACGACGGAACTCTATGCCGGAAGAAAAGAACGCAGGTGTGAAAGAGCCCTAAGTAGTATCGATCAGGTATCAGCAACCTTCGGCATTCCAGCTGTTGTGAAACTGCAACTCCCAGCATGTTCCTTTACTTCTGTGGGAGTTCAGAGAACAGCCAAGCACGTGTGCATGATGGGAGATGTAGTTTCAGAACACCTGGAGTGCCGGAGGTTGCTGACCCCTGGTATGGATAATCTTTTCTGGTCCCCATCTCTGAAAGGCATTTACATCTTGTTATTAGATTATATACCCTGCTATGCCTGTGTCAGTCTTTAATGTAGCTCTTGCATTCTATTCATAAATAGTGATGAGCGGCAGGGGCAATATTCGAATTTGCGACATTTTATAAATATTTTGTAGAATATTCGTCATATAGTCGCGAATTCGAGAATTCGCTATTATTTTCTTGATTGCGAAAATCGGCAATGTAATATTCGTGTAAAGCGCGCGCAATACAGGCGTGGGTAACTATTACTACATTTTTCAAGCAGCTAGAAGTTTCCTGAGACTGGAGGAAATGGTTGGTACGGCAGAACATTACAATAGCTTTATATGCAGAGAGAGTGCTCCAATATATTCGTGATTGCGTTAATCGGCAATTAATGATGCGCATATTTTGGCGCAATACGTGAAAGGTCTGACTACATATTACTGATTGGTGCACTATGTATTGTTGTGACATCACAGCACTATGTAGCATGTATGTATGCAGTGTCGGACTGGGGTACCTAGGGCCCACCAGTAAAATTTATTTTGGGGGCCCACCATACGGATAAATTCAAATAAAATAAATAATCTAACAAGTTTTTATTATGAACACAGGTTGGTTGAGGTGCTGTACATTGAATGTATGTATGTAGTACAGTAAGTCTACTGTGTTATGTGCCACTTGCTCAGGGGCCCACCGGGGGATTCCCCTGTGCCAGCAGTAGAAGCAGTAGAACTACAGATCTCAGGCTGACCAGTGACAACATTTACATCCTGATCCCACCTATGGTGCAGTGTCGGGGGAAAGGACCCCTCCTCAAATATATGCTTGGACTGCTAGGCTGCAGATTATCGATGCATGTTTTTCTAATTCTGGACAACCCTTTTAATGAATCAGTAACACCTTGCGGGGACATACAGTAAGCGTTCCATGTTAAGAGCAGCATTGGGTGCAATATCCATTTACTTACCTGTTTCTAAGTCTACAAAGTATCAATAGCAATAACTATAAAGTAAATAAAACATTTTAAGTGAAATAAACATTGAAGAAAACAAATAAATCTGTCATTTCCTTCCAGTTAAATATTTTATTTTCTTGTAAATGGCTCGTTGAGGATTTGGTTGATGCAAGGACAAAGATACAATCTTAATGGCAATCATCATATTGAGATCCGGGCTCCATAGGGATACAGAAAATTACAGCAGTCCAAAAACAATTTTCTGTGCTGTTCTAAATGTTAATTGTTTTCTTATAGCCGGAGAATTGTGACATTTGAAATCTTACAAATGCAATTTTAGCAGCTCATAAATCTGAGAAATTCACTTTTCTCTGTGACTGGAAGTGTGAAAGAAGAAGGAGAAGAAACACTCGTCTGTAGACTTTTATTTGGGTTCGCCTTCCATGAAAATTAAAGATTGAAAAATGACCGGGTTTATTTCAAAGAGTAGAATATTGAGAGTGCAGATGGTTTCCTATTTTCGTGCAGAAATGTAGATGGAGGATCTCAATTATCTCGTCTGGGTTTTTTTTTTTTTTATTGCTGATACAATAAGATACAATTATATGAAAAATAATCTGAAGTAATCCTAGTCATTTCTCTAAATATAAGCGGCACTGGTAACATCATTGGGTTATGCAGCGAGTGGCTATTTTTGACAAGAACATTGGTTTTAATACAAATGATATCATAACTGGGACTAAATTTACATGTTATCTTTTTGGATTAGGACTGGAGATGAGTGAATTGATTCTGCACAAATCGAATTTGTTAAAGGGGTTGTCCCACAAAAAATATTCTACAGTTTTCAAACCAGCACCTGGATCTGAATACTTTTGTAATTGCATGTAATTTAAAATTTAGCATAGCCACTGAGCTATTCAATAAAATGTATCTGTACAGCGCCAGCTGCTGTTAGTTTTTTTCTTATTTCTTTGACCTGCTCACTGAGAAGGCCGCACATGCTCAGTTTCATCCTTCACCTCCCTCCCGAGCTGTGATAGGGAGAGCATGGACACGCCCCCTGAGCTGTGATAGGGAGAGCATGGACACTCCCCCTTAGCTGCAGCAGAAAAGACACTCCCCTGAGCTGTGATAGGAAGAGCATGGACACGCCCCCTGAGCTGCAGCAGAAAAGACACTCCCCTTGAGCTTCCAGCGTGATATAAATCTAGCAGAGCAATGAAAGTGGAGATCTCTGGATCCATGTGAGGTACAGGACTGGTTCTAGCTTTGTTAGAAAGACATTGTCATGTACTATATGATGTCTGATTTTCATTTCTTACATTATTCATGGGACGACCCCTTTAAGAATTTCCCAAAATATTCAAATTTGTGTGAATCTGAAAGTTTAGTGACTCACCCTGCACAAATTGTGCAAAATGATGGCCACTTTTCACAAATCAGAAGACAGAGATGAAGGCCTCTGCCACAAAAAAAGGATAATTTATGGACTTTTTTTAATGTAAAAAAAAAAATATTTGACAGTGCGGTGCGCTATCAACCAAACAGTTTGTTACCACCGGCTCCCATCCATTTTTTCCTATTAGGGTCTATTCACACGTCCGTGGAATGGGTCCGCATCCGTTCCGCAATATCCGTAATGGTGCGGACCCATTCATTCTCAATGGGGCAGGAATGGATGCGGAGAGCACACTATGTGCTCTCCGCATCCGCATTTCCGGAGCGCAGCCCCGATCCGTCGGTCCGCAGCCCTGGAAAAAAATAGAACATGTCCTATATTTGTCCGCAATTGCGGACAACAATAGGCAGTTCTATGGGGGTGCCAGGCGAGTGTATTGCGGATTCGCAACGTGTGTATGGACCCTTAATATATGTTGCTTTCACTTTATCATTATTAAAGGGGTTATCCAATTTTTAAAACATACCCCCCAATACCCGGGCCCCTCATACAGGTTATAGTTACCCTGCTCCCTGGCACCCGCATTGCTCCTGATTCTCGCACGGCTGCCACTGCATCTCCCCGTCGCGGGGATGAAAACATCTGGCAACAGGGGGGGAGCAGCCAATAGCAGGCCGAGACGGGGACGAGCCTCCCTAGCAATGTGGGATGCAGCAGCGGCCGTGCAGGGATCAGGAGCGATGCAGATGCTGGGGAGCAGGTAAGTATAATCTATTTTAAGGGCCCGGGCATTGGGGGGCATGTTTTAGACATTGGATAACCCCTTTAAGGCTGTCATGGTGCTACATTTTTCTCTCTCCCATCAATAGAAAGAGCTATTCTCATCCAATATACAGATCAGAATAGGACATGTTCTATAATTTATGGAACAGTAACATGGATCTGCAAAAAATACTGATGTATGCATGGCCCCATAGAAATGAATGGGTCAGTGGGCTAGCTGCAAAAATGTGGATAGCACACGGATGAAAAAATACAGTCCTGCACATGGGGCTTTGAAGTGAATGTCCAATACTGTATACCATTACTTATGAATCTATAAAGATCTAATACGAGAGATGTCATCGCTATGAACAGGTTCGTCAGCAAGGGTCTCTCTGCCCAGATAGGCTCCAAACATATAGAAAACACAATCCCAATTTATGCCATAAAAATACGTAATCGAAACAAATTCATCTTATGCAAACACTTTTATATAGAAAAGTGTGAAATGCACAATCCAATATCGCAAACCCACATGTATAAAGTCCAATGATGGCAAGTTCAAAATTAAACATTAAGTCCACCTATCCAGTATGAGCGTATAAAACACGTAAAGGTCCGGGACGTAAGGTGCTAGATATGCCAATGCCACATTTTGGAACATATTACAGAAGTGACAGCAGCAGCCATTCCTTAGATTTTTCGAAGAGAGTGCCAAATGCATGTGTGACCACTTCTTCTCGACCTGGTCAGATCACAAGACAGCTATCAAGAAGGGGGGGGGGGGGAGGCCACAAAGCAATGGACGCCCTATGACGTGCCCTCTGTATGATCTAGCCCTGGGTACAATGCTGATTGAAAAGGTTAATTTGCAACGAAAAATAATTAATGAAACCAGTAAATGAAATGTGTTATAACAGTACAAATCATTAACTGAAGAGCTTTCTCTGATGGGTTGTGATATTATTAGATTAGACAGAAGAGAGAAAAAACCCACAGTGTTCATTCCAAATGAGAAGAAAACAAGATGGAAATGCATCGGAGCTATTGTGAGTCAATGCCAGGCAGGCACACAGCGACCCTCACACAGATGTTGTGTTAACTTGGTTTTTGGGCATCAACCAAATAAGTAGGGAAATTGTTTTGCAGGTGAGTAAGTCTAAAAATAAAGAAAATGAGCAATTATAAAATAGTATAAATGTATTTGTGTGGAAGATGAAAAATGAGCATGAAACAAGTAACAGTTTTAAAGGGGCATTCTGGAGTATATGCAAATTGCTATTATAAAACATAAGCAGCAACTTTTCCAATTTCCAATATTTATGTAATTCTCAAAACTTTTGGCCATGACTGTACAGTCAGGTCCATAAATATTGGCACATCGACACAATTGTAAAATTTTTGGCCCTATACACCACCACAATGGATTTGAAATGAAACTAACAAGACGTGCTTTACCTGCAGACTGTCAGCTTTAATTTGAGGGTATTTACATCCGAATCAGGTGAACGGTGTAGGAATTACAACAGTTTGCATATGTGCCTCCCACTTGTTAAGGGACCAAAAGTAATGGGACGTCTCCGCTGTTCCATGGCCAAGTGTGTGTTATCCCCTAATTATCCCAATTACAATGAGCAGATAAAAGGTCCAGAGTTAATTTCCAGTTTGCTATTTGCATTTGGAATCTGTTGCTGTCAACTCTCAAGATGAGATCCAAAGAGCTGTCACCATCAGTGAAGCAAGCCATCATTAGGCGGAAAAAACAAAACAAACCCGTCAGAGAGATAGCAAAAACATTAGGCATGGCCAAAACAACTGTTTGGAACATTCTTAAAAAGAATAAACGCAACGGTGAGCTCAGAAACACCAAAAGACCCGGAAGACCACGGAAAACAACTGTGGTGGATGACTGAAGAATTCTTTCCCTGGTGAAGAAAACACCCTTCACAACAGTTGGCCAGATCAAGAACACTCTCCAGGAGGTAGGTGTATGTGTGTCAAAGTCAACAATCAAGAGAAGACTTCACCAGAGTGAATACAGAGGGTTCACCACAAGATGTAAACCATTGGTGAGCCTCAAAAACAGGAAGGCCAGATTAGAGTTTGCCAAACGACATCTAAAAAAGCCTTCACAGTTCTGGAACAACATCCTATGGACAGATGAGACCAAGATCAACTTGTACCATAGTTATGGGAAGAGAAGAGTATGGAGAAGGAAAGGAACTGCTTATGATGATCCTAAGCATACCACCTCATCAGTGAAGCATGGTGGAGGTAGTGTCATGGTGTGGGCATGTATGGCTGCCAATGGAACTGGTTCTCTTGTATTTATTGATGATGTGACTGCTGACAAAAGCAGCAGGATGAATTCTGAAGTGTTTCGGGCAATATTATCTTCTCATATTTAGCCAAATGCTTCAGAACTCATTGGACGGCGCTTCACAGTGCAGATGGACAATCACCCAAAGCATACTGCAAAAGCAATATATATACACCACAAAAGTGCCTAAATCAGTCAAATACTGTTAAGAAACACAGACAGACATTAGAGAGATTGACTCAATATGACCTGAAAGGTAAATGCACATGCAGATATCATAACCTACAAAAATACACCAAGCAGCTCATAATAGAGTGCACGTACCCTGAGACATGGTGATATGACCGGGGGAATTGAGCTTCACGCGAGAAGACCTCGACACGCATTTCACCCTGAAGGCTTCGTCAGGAGGTAGGAAGTAATTAAAATACAGGGTATATATAGAAGAAGTGCGAAAACAAGTCGGAAAATACCATCACCTGCATTCCACATATCGGGCGCGATTCCCCCATGATGGCCGACGTCATCCTTCAGCGCATCCTCACAAAGCCACCGCACGTTGAGCGTATGCGCGATGACGGCACCGGAGCACGTCAGGATGAGGCCGGACAGAGCATGCGTGGGTCCGCAACCTTGTGGAACGCAAATGGTAGGAACGGCCACCTATTCCACAGCTACATGGAACGCAAACCATCAAGGTGAAGGGAAGAGCTAGTTCAATTGGTGCCTACGTATAATGTATATTGTGAAAAGAATCACATATATTCCAGTGGGCCAATTTTTAAGAACGCGCAGGATCTGCTCCGGGGAAGAAGACTTCGAACAACAATGTTCCATCTTGACGAAACGGTTCAGGGAGAGAGGATACGGTGTAAACATGATTCATAAGGGATATGAGAGAGCTAAAAGAACGTCTAGAGACACCTTATTGGTAAGTAAGACATAACATGAAAAAGACAAAAACGATTCAGTGGTGAGATTTATCACTCCGTGTAATAGTGAATCGCGTACCATCCAGAATAATTTGCATAAGCACTGGGGGTACTACAAACGGATAGAGAATTAGCTTCATCTCTGACATCATACCCTCAGATTACGTGGAAAAGATCACGAAACCTACGTGACCTTTTAACAAAGAGTCAATATATTAGATGTACCTAGCAATGTGTTTGGCAGTAGAGGCCCCAAATGGGGATCTTTTTCCTGTGGTAATTGTGCAGCTTGTAAATATATGACCCGTTCCACCACTTTTTGTGATTCTTTTAACAAAAAGGAATATAAGATTGTCCATAATATTACCTGCAACACAGAAGCAGTGATATATTTGATCATTTGTCCATGTGACCTATTTGATGTCGGGATGACCACAAGAGTTCTTAAAGTCCATATCTTGGAACATGCTAATAGAATAAGAGCGGCATCAGGAGTTCTAGAAAAGGATTTAGATCCTTTTAGAAACATCATGCCTGTGACCCAAGAGGGTTAAGAGTAAGAGACATAGATAGGATCAGATTAGGGTCGAGAGGTGGTGACATTAAACAGGCTTTGTTATGTAGGGAAACGAAATGGATAGTGATGTTGGACACTATGGTTCCGTGTGGTCTTAATGAATCAAACAGCTTCAAACCTTTTTTGTAATTATGCGCAAATTTTAATTTCAGGGTATTATATGTGTTGATGTCTTTTTTAAATTTATGTGTGTTTATTTCTGATAGCTTGTCACCCTTTCACATAGATTTTTCCATTCTACCACACTTGGCGGGCTGTCCGCTCCCCATCCTCTAGCCAAGACAACACGTGCCAGCATCAGACCTTGTTCCCATTTCCTTTCGCTTTCTCTGTCTACCCCGATTCTTCTAGTGTCTCCCAGGACTGCTATGCTGATCTCAAAAGGTGCAGATTTCCTTGTCTCTCTCTCGAGGTCCTGGAAGACTTGAGTCCAGTACCCCTGTATAGTCGGGCAAAACCAGATCAGATGGACAAAATCGGCCCTCTCCTCTCCGCACTTCCAGCATTTTGCCTCTCCTGTTTTATACATCTTACTCATAACCCTTGGGGTGATGTAGGTCCGGTGAAGGATAAAAAACTGCGTCAATCGGAAGCCACTGGAGATTGTACTCCTTTTAACATTTTTATATATATTTCTCCAGTCCAAAATTAAGGGTTCCACCTCTTGTGCCCATTTCTTTTCACTGTTAAATCTAATCACCCCTCCCAAGCCTTTCTTTATCTTTTTATAAATCTGTGAGATTGAAACTTTACTCCCTATTCCCTGATAGCAAAATTCGGCAAATTCTGAGTGTTTCGTAATAAAATATTCTCTATTCTCCGTTTTGTCAAAAGCGTGTTTCAGTCTACTATTTCTAAACCATGTGAGGTAATCTTTATCTATGCTTAAACCCATTTCCTCTGGTGTCTTCAACTTTCCTTCCACTACTATCTGGGGCACAAATCTAATGCCCTTTTTATTCCAAAACAAAAAATCTTCAAACTTCAAAAATTCTTTTAAGTTTATATTTCCCCAAATGGGTGAAAACTTTAGTGAGTGATTTATTCCTAATAATTTTTTGATATTAACCCAAACTAAGTGTATCATCTTACTAATTGGGCACTGCCTCCCCTTTATTTTTATCATTCCTGCTTCCAATGTACTGATAATGTTATATTGGAGACCTCCCAACTCCCCTTCCAGGAAGCGACGCAGTCTGTCGTCCTCCATCATTAACCACTGGAGCTGGGATGCAAAATAGTAGCCCCTAAAGCATGGGATGGACAGACCGCCATCTTCCTCATCTAGCCATAGGTATTTTTGTTTCAGCCTGACCCTTTTTCTCCCCCAAATAAGATCATTTATCGCTCCTTCTAATGCATTGAAAAAATGGTCCCCTATCCAGATTGGGCAAGAGGAAATAATATACAAAATCTGTGGTAATAGAACCATCTTTATTATTGCTATTCGGTCCGCTTGTCGGATCAACAGCTTTTGCCAAGAACTTGTTTTTTCCCTAACCCTTTTTAACAGAGGGTCAATATTGAGTTCTAGATACTCCTGTATCCTCGAGCTAACTTTTATTCCCAGATATTCAAACGATTCTGTAGATTTCATAACTTTAACGTTAATTTCCTCCGGCCCAATTTCCTGGCCCATTGGGAGCAATACCGACTTTGTCCAGTTCACCCTAAAGCCGGAGACAAGGCCAAACTGGTTAACTACCTCCATCAGATGCTGTACCATTGGTACCCCTCCATCCACAAAAAACAGAATATCATCAGCGTAGAGGCATATCTTATCCAGTGCACCATCTCCTCTAAATCCCCTTATTTTTCCGTCTGCTCGGACCTTACAGGCTAGTGGCTCAACAAATATAGCAAACAGTAATGGGGAGAGTGGACATCCCTGACGGGTTCCCCTCTGCAAAGGTATTGACTCTGATATTACTCCATTGATCCTAACCCTAACTTTCGAGTTGTTATATAAAGCTGTACCCATTTAATAAATTTCTCTCCCAGGTTAAACTCGTGCATAGCCTTCCAGAGGTATGCCCATTCCACCCTGTCAAACGCTTTCTCAGCGTCCAAAGACAGGATGGAATGGGCACCCTCACCAACCATCTGCATATTCAATAATGTCCGTCTAATATTCGTCTGCACCTGACGTTTGGGTACAAACCCGGTTTGGTCCGGATGTATTAACTTCTCAATAACTTTTCTTAGGCGGTTTGCAAGTAATTTAGCACATATTTTAAAATCGGTGTTGAGGAGAGAGATGGGGCGATACGAATCCACCTTTCTCTCATCCTTCCCCTTTTTGCCTATCAAACTTATTACAGCCTCGGAGAGAGAGGACGGGAGTGCGCCGCTATCCATTGATTCATTTAAGACCTGTACTAGCACTGGAAGAATGACATCTCCATACCTTCTATATATCTCAAAGGGTAAGCCATCCAACCCGGGACTGGTGTTCCCCTGAATAGTTTTCAGTGTCTCCCGTAATTCCTCAACTTCAATGGGGCCGTTCAACCAGTCCCTCTCCTCACCCGAGAGTCTGGGAATCGATACTCCCTCCATGAAGATTCTAAATTCTTCAGGCCCCCCCCCCTCCCTTCGAGGAGTAAAGGCCCCCATAGTATTCAATAAATTCGCGCTCTATCTCTCCTTGGCTGGATACCATCCCCCCAGCTCTCCCCTCAACACCGTCAATCCTGTTACCCCCCCTTTGATTCTGTATAAGTGTGGACAGCAATCTTCCCGACTTCCCAGATTCCCTGAAGTATCGTTCCCCCTCAAAAAACACTTTTTGTTGTGCCTTATCGCTCAGATAGTTCCTCAGTGTACTTTTAGCCTGATCCAGCTGGCTTATCAATTCAGGGATTTTCTTAGTCATGAGTTCTGCTTCTATTTCTTTTATCCTATCAGTCAGCTTTCTCTCCTATTCTGCAAATCCCCTCTTCAGGCCCTTAATTTTACTTATCAAAATGCCACGTAGAAATGCATTAAAGGCATCCCAGACATACCCTGAGCCTGCTGACCCTAAATTATATTTCCAGAACTCCTCTATATTCACCCTAATATCTTCTTCCTCCTTGATTAAATTCAGCCAGTGAGGATTCAGGCGAAACTCCCGAGTTATTCGTCTTAGATTTGTTTTAAACCGCAGGCAAACAGGGGAGTGATCTGAAATACTATTCACTTCGTACCTCATGCTGGAGATTTTATTTACTAATTCTGAGCTAACCAGTGCCAAATCTATTCTGGACATTATTTTATTTCCCCGACTAAAACAGGAAAACCCTGGCTTGTCATCATAAAGGTGTCTCCACACATCTATTAGGGATAATTCCTGCGATATTTTCCACAGCACTGATTGTCGCCCAGTCACCTTTTTATCCTTTGGGTTCACAGAGTATCTGTCTAACTCGTCATTCATAACGTTATTTAGATCCCCCATAATTACTATGGGGCATTTGCCCCTTGAATCTGCATACTAAACTAAACTATGGATAACCATTAAAGAAAAGGGGGGAGGTATATACACGAAGGCCAAGATACATACAATACCGTTCCATTGACAATGAAGGAATACATATCTACCCCTGTCGTCTATTTTCTCGTCAATTGGACGGAAGTCTACTTTGTAATGCACGTATACACTAACTCCGGATGAATATGTAGAAAAACATGAATGGTATTGATACCGGGCCCATTTCTTCGTTAACAGATTTATTTTATCTTTTGTACTATGTGTCTCCATTAGTCCTACAATAGCCGGGAGATGTCTAGAGACATTATCGAAAACCATTACCCTTTTGACCCTGTCTCCGAGGCCCCGTACATTCCATGTCATAATACTACTCATTCAGCTCAGTCACTTGCTTTTTCTTCACCTTGGACCCTACTAGACCTCCCAAGACAACCATTCCCACCCTACTCCCTCCCCCCCCTCATCCCTCCCTCTCCCCCCCCCCCCACTCACTGGTCGGCAGAAATCGAGAGTTTCCCCCACCTCTTACACACGACCCCTTCCCACCCCCACCCCCCGCCCCATGAGCCAGTCTGGCGCCTTTCATGTTCCTATTCCTTTAACGTCCAGCCACTCCACTACCTCCTCCGGAGAGCCAAAAAACCTAACCTGTTCACGATATATTATACGTAACTTGGTAGGATACAACAGGGAATATTGTATCTGGGCATCGGCTAATCTCTTTTTCACTTCTTTGAACTCACGCCTCTTAATCTGGGTAGCTCTTGAGTAGTCAGGGTATATCGCTATATTATTTCCGTTGAACTCAATTGTCTGCAACATCCTTTTCATTCTCATTATTGTATCCTTATCTTTAGCACTTTGTATTTTAGCTAGGATTGCCCTCGGGGGAGCCCCTTTTATAGGGGGTCTCCCTGGTATTCTGTGGGCTCTTTCCACTAGGAACAGATTAGTTAGGCCCTTATCTTTAAAGCTATCCTGCAGCCACTGTTGGATAAACCCTGTTGTATCCTCACCTTCCGTTCCCTCAGGGAATCCCACTATTCTGATGTTTGATCTCCTGGACATATCTTCCATTATTGTAACTCTCTCTAAAAGGATCTTCTTTTCCTCTTCCATTCCCTCCACTCTTTTCTTTAAACCCTCTATATCATTTTTCATAGTTCCGGATGTTATCTGCAACTCCTTCACCTTCTCCCTAACTTTATTCATATCCTCCTTTATGAAGGAAAGGTCAACCTGTACCGAAGCAATCTTAGTTGTCAAATCCTCCAGGCTATGGTTAGTTTTTTGCACTGCACCCAGGATTTCCAGCAACTTATTATCTACCAGGTTGATTCTTTCCTCCATCCCTTCTCCACTACCCACCCTCCTTTCCAGCCTCCCATGTTCCTCAGGGGCGACCGCTTCCCCACTCTCCTTCTGTATTTCCTTGTTACCTCGCAAGGAGCTCTTAATTTTGGGGGGGGGGGGGGGATCTAAGATATTTTTCCAGGCTAGTTGTTATAGTGTTGCCCTTCCCACCCCCTGGCGAGGAGGAACCAGCCGTGCCAGCGGATCTTCGGTTTACGCCCTTAGGAGGCATGAGTTCAGCCCCCCCAACCACCAAAAAGAAAAAAAAAAAAAAAAAAACAGTAAATAAGTAATTACAGGAGGGGGGAAAAAATAAGTAATAAGTAATATGTAGGTGTATCAATACGTAACAATTAGCTAATAATTAGCTATCCATTACTAAGGGAGGGAGCAGGTACATAGTCTCGTCCAGGTTTGATCTATTAATATATATACCCAGCAAACAGCCCATTAATACACTTAATAACTTTGTTTTCCTTCTTTATGCTGCACTAAACTCTGCTTTGGTTTCTACACTTCTGATCTGCTTTGCTATCCTTGGATGGGGTGCCGTCGGCTGTTCTTCTCCTCCTGACATTCAGTAAACAACTTATTTTCAGTCGAAGAACAATTTCCTCTGACTGCTACTTCTTTCAGGTCTTCTAGGCTCCAACATGGTGGAGTCCGAACTAAAACAATGTAGAACTGCCACCTCCCCTTCTGGTAGCAAGCAGGACTGGCCCACTTCTGCCCAAAGGGGGGGGGGGAATGGTGAGTTCCATTCAATCTAAGTATAGCTGTGCCACCTGCTGGTGAACCAGGCACGTTACATATAATAAAACAGTTGCATGACAAGATTAGGAAAAATTAGGAATGCACAGTGTAGAGGACCTCGACAGAAATACTTAAGATGGCATTTAGGTTAGACCATTAAAAATAGTAGCAGAGTGTAGGAGTGGTAACACCAGTCCAGGGTGTTACACCTGCAGTTCCTTTCAGTGCGCCAACTAACTAATTTGTATAAATATAAAAGTAATGATATCTCAGCAGCGATACAAGCAAAAAACAAAAGAAATATATTGTTTTGATCAGCATGCTCAACCCTACCAGGCAGTATAATAGGGTTGATCATGCTGACACCTTTTACTGTATGTAAAGATACCTAAAATATTGTCATTTAACTATACTGCATGTTACAGAGAAACTGGGTGTGCTCGGTGTGATCAGGACACGTCTTAAAATCCATTGATACAACTGGAGGATGCAGCTCTGAGACCTTGCAACCTCAGAGTATACAATTGTGAAGACAGCCTTGGATAGTAATGGAGTGGAGGTACAGCTGTACTTAGTGAATGCCATTACATTACAATAGTACTCCATCTCTATTCACATCCAGAATCAGCCTCATGATTGTAAAAACAGGATCCTGACGACAAGATGGTTTGAAGATGTGGAGACCCTTGACCCTGACATGGAGAACAGCAGGAGAAATCAATCTCTGCAGGTCGATAATATGACAGGGGATTTATCTGAGCCATGCTCCTCTTCATCTTGGAAAGAATTCCTCCATTCAGCAAAATAACATCTCTGAAAGGGATTTTCATAACTTTGCTATCTGATATATATTATATATATATTTTGATATAGGAATCAGGAACTGTCCCTGGTATTGATTATAAAGGCTCTAGAGACAATACACTTCATTTCCTTTGAATGCTCATAATTACAGCATGCAAATACGTTCCACCAGATGGTGACACTACAAAAAGACAGACAGGTATCACTTGAAAATGTACTAGCACCTCCCCGTTACCCTCTGAACCAGGCTTACCCCAAATAGATAAGAGGAACCTCACATACATGACTGCAATCTGTAACTAAGTGATTTAAATCGTTAGCATCTAAATTAACTTAGCTGATATGTAAAGAATCCTTTTATGTATATAAACAGATTGAAAGTACCCCTTACATTATGGAGGGGGACGCATGGCCATACTGGCATTGCCTGATACCTGTTTTGTCCCTGGAGCTAGGATAACTTTTCTGCCTGGTGATAAAATGGGTATTTTTAGATGCTAAAGGTTGGAGGGAAAGGTTTCCCGCTCTTTGTGGGATCACTGGGCAGAATTTTAAGATTTGCCCATAATTGGTCCAGGCAGGTAGCCTATTTGGTAGTCCCAGGGTCTCAGGTAGAGTTACCTGATGTCACGGCGGACAGGAACTCAGATACACAGACAACCAAATACACAAGTGTCTAGGCTAGATGCTGGGGACAGGTCACCTCCTAGCGCATCCCTGACTTCTCTCCCTATGCTGCTAAGCCCACATTCAGACCTTGATGGTAGGAATGAAGTGTCCTCGTGCCTGGACTGCAAACACCCTAGAATCCCTGAGATGGTGAAAGGGGAGAAGGGGCAGAAGACACACAAATAGCCTAGACCGCAAACAACACAAACAGAAATCAAACTTATCTGAGCTGGAACAGACAATCCTTCCTTCCTTGAATCCAAGGCCAGACTGAAATCTATAACCCGCACGGCCCTCTGGGATTGAAGGCAATTTAAGCCAATGACCCCACCCAGAGCACCTGAAGGAAGGCGGATCCAGCATGATTCCAAAACAAACAAAAGGTTAGACACGTGCTGCCAATCTGACAGACCTCCGCACACCGTCTAAGCAAGGCATGACACCTGAGCCCTGGTAACAGTGACTGATTGGTGGATGGAGGAGGTTTCGGGCTATAAGTGTCCGAGCTTCTCAGGCTGGTCTTGCCTTCGATATGCACCTGTCCGTGGAGCCCGATTCTTCGTGCCGCTCCCACCCACCCCCTTTTTTATGGTTATGTTTGGCCACAGCCTGGTCAAGGGTGATGTAAGGATAGTCATCCCGTGAGGGGATGGACTCTGATAGATATATTTATGGTTAATGGAGTCTGAGTTTATGACTAGACTCATAAATGGTTCAGTAAGGTTGTTAATGCTTGGTTTTAATAAATCAGGCCTTGGCCGTTTTTACCTCCACTCTTTAGTCAGTGTTTTTTTAATAGTGTTTTATGTTTTAATATTTTGGTTTAAATGGGTTAGAGGGTAGGCATAATATGCCATGTATTGCCATGTAAACACCAGTATTGTCTAAAGCTGTTTTACTGTAACACATGTGACTCATTCCAGTTTAATCTGGAATTTCCCGCCATAATGTCTCATAAATACATGTACTGTGAATAAAGAAATGAGATGTTTGACCATCCAGGTTTCAATGCAGAGTGGTTAAATATCTCCCAGCTGGAAGAGAGAATATTCACTGTAAGGGAGTGAATGGTCACCTGTGGAGGTCTGGGACCTCAGTGTGGAACTATATCAAAGCCACCTCAGATATGAACGAGCTTTCAATCTCTTTTAAGGCTGCATTTACACGATCGTATGTATTTTGCGGTCCGAAAAAGATACGGATGATGTCCATGTGACGTCCGTGTTCCATTATTATTTTTTCGGACCCATTGTATCAATGACTATCCTTGTTTGCAAAACGGACAAGAATAGGACATGTTCTATCTTTTTTGCCGGTCTACTGAACGGACATACGGAGGCGGACAGCACACATTGAAATGAGCAAAATTGATTCGCCGTGAAGTTGAATTTCCTCATCCTTCGTGATAGCAAATAAATTTTCCCTAAATGGCGGTAAAAAAAAAAAAAAAAAAAAAAAAATCATACTTACCTCATCTGCCGTCTTGATGAAAGATCTCGCACGAAATCCAGTGCGCAGTGATGTATGACGTCACCAAGCCAGCTGACGTGATGACATCATCAAGAACCACGCAAGATATTGAGCTAGATCTTCAATCAAGATGGCAGTGGCCGACTCTTTGCGAGCAAATGGATGAGGTAGGTATGATTTAATTAAAGTCTCCCTGTCATGGCACCCACTACCTACAAAGAAATGCGCTTAAAGCAAATGTTTTAGTCAAATTCAGAGAAGCAGCCAAATCGAATTTTTGAATACTTCGCTCATCTCTAGTCGTCATCCTATCCGCAAAAAAATGCTTATCGGATGCGGAGCAAAAATACAGCTGTGTGAATGGGGCCTTGTTATGGTGCTCAGGAAGAATATGGGTCACTTTTTAAGGTGCAATGCTACCTCAAGACCCTGGCACAAGGTTAGACTTTTCTTCACTTGGAGCAAAGAATCAGTATGGTGACCCAGTAAAACGATACCTACAAATCCCGATATTTGTGTACTCAGGATGCAGATACAATTGAATACAATGGTGTAGCCAGGGGTGCACCTAGCCTTTCTGCATCCTGAGGAGAAAACTAAAACGGCGCCCCAACCCCTGCACAGTCCGTTCCTGCACAGACTGACACTATCTAATCAGTGATCCCAGTGTTAGACTGCACAGGGATACACCTCCAACTAGTAACACACATCTGGACCTTCACTGCAAACTGTAACTAACTCCTGGCAGGAATAATAAAGGAATGGCATAACACAGAATCATATGTATAGATGCTCCAGAATTATTATTACATGAGGATGGAAGTAGTTACTAAAACAGAAAAGTCAGCAAAGATATAAAATTGTCCCCATAATATTTAACATTTTATATATATATATATATATATATATATATATATATTGTAAGAAGTTACCTGGAATCATCGTGGATGGAAGGTATGTGTCACCAAGGTTCCTGGCCTCGGTGAAGTAAAAGCCGGTATTTTATGTCTCAGCAGCAGCTATTGCTAATCGACACCATGAGATTTAGCATAGCTGTCATAGCTGATCTGGGATGGCTCTTACTGGGCGTAGTCAAAGTGCTGGGTGGGTGACTACTCCCCATGCTCCAGGCCGGGTTTTGCCAGGCATAAAAACCAGCCAGCACTGCCAGGTGTGGTGGATTTACCTCCCTCTGACAGTGGAGCTCAGGAGTCTGTGTGCTGTGAACTGAGGGCTGTGCTAGGATTTGAGGTTTGAGCCGGGCTGGAGGACTCAGGCCCCTCTAAAGGCGAACAGGCCGCCTATGGACTTGATGAGGCTGAACTGCTAACAGGGTGTGAATTAACACCCAGGAGAAAAGGTGACTTTTATTGTTTATGGACCTTCATTGTGTGTGAACAAACACTGTCACTAAGCCACCTGCGTTTTGTGATACACCTTATCTGCATTTTGTTATACATGTGTGTATTACATATACAGTCAGGTCCATAAATATTGGGACACCAATACAATTCTAAAGTTTTTGGCTCTATACACCACCACAATGGATTGGAAATATAACAAACAAGATGTGCTTTACCTGCAGACTGTCAGCTTTAATTTGAGGGCATTTACATCCAAATCAGGTGAACAGTGTAGGAATTACAACAGTTTTCATATGTGCCTCCCACTTGATAAGGGACCAAAGGTAATGGGACAATTGGCTTCTCAGCTGTTCCACGGCCAGGTGTGTGTTATTCCCTCATTATCCCAATTACAATGAGCAGATAAAAGGTCCAGAGTTAATTTCAAGTGTGCTATTTACATTTGGAATCTGTTGCTGTCAAATCTCAAGATGAGATCCAAAGAGCTGTCACTATCAGTGAAGCAAGCCATCATTAGGCTGAAAAAACACAACAAACCCATCAGAGAGATAGCAAAAACATTAGGCATGGCCAAAACAACTGCTTGGAACATTCTTAAAAAGAAGGAGCTCAGCAACACCAAAAGACCTAGAAGACCATGGAAAACAACTGTGGTGGATGACCGAAAAATTACTTCCCTGGTGAAGAAAACACTCTTCACAACAGTTGGCCAGATCAAGAACACTCTCCATGAGGTAGGTGTATGTGTGTCAAAGTCAACAATTAAGAGAGGACTTCACCAGAGTGAATACAGAGGGTTCACCACAAGATGTAAACCATTGGTGAGCCTCAAAAACAGGAAGGCCAGATTAGAGTTTGCCAAGCGACATCTAAAAAAATCTTCACAGTTCTGGTACAACATCCTATTGACAGATGAGACCAAGATCAACTTGTACCAGAGTGATGGGAAGAGAAGGGTATGGAGAAGGAAAGGAACTGCTCATGATCCTAAGCATACCACCTCATCAGTGAAGCATGGTGGTGGTAGTGTCATGGCGTGGGCATGTATGGCTGCCAATGGAACTGGTTCTCTTGTATTTATTGATGATGTGACTGCTGACAAAAGCAGCAGGATGAATTCTGAAGTGTTTCGGGCAATATTATCTGCTCATATTCAGCCAAATGCTTCAGAACTCATTGGACGGCACTTCACAGTGCAGATGGACAATAACCCAAAGCATACTGCAAAAGCAACCACAGAGTTTTTTAAGGGAAAGAAGTGGAATGTTATGCAATGGCCAAGTCAATCACCGGACCTGAATCCGATTGAGCATGCATTTCACTTGCTGAAGACAAAACTGAAGGGAAAATGCCCCAAGAACAAGCAGGAACTGAAGATAGTTGCAGTAGAGGCCTGGCAGAGCATCACCAGGGATGAAACCCAGCGTCTGGTGATGTCTATGCGTTCCAGACTTCAGGCTGTAATTGACTGCAAAGGATTTGCAACCAAGTATTAAAAAGTGAAAGTTTGATTTATGATTATTATTCTGTCCCATTACTTTTGGTCCCTTAACAAGTGGGAGGCACATATGCAAACTGTTGTAATTCCTACACCGTTCACCTGATGTAAATACCCTCAAATTAAAGCTGACAGTCTGCAGGTAAAGCACATCTTGTTTGTTTCATTTAAAATTCATTGTGGTGGTGTATAGAGCCAAACATGTTAGAATTGTGTCGATGTCCCAATATTTATGGACCTGGCTGTATGTGTGAATAAACACTGCTGTTTGATTCAAGAACTGTGTACTTTGCCTCTATACTGCATCCGCTAGTCCTAACTACCAGAGCGAATCCCCAGAGCGAAACTACCAGGCATCTATTTGTCTATTCTTTTGTATTTTGTTTTTATTCACAGTTGATGAAAAAGGGAATATAGGATAAACACACAGCCAGCATGGGATTTTCTTTAGCCTGTCAAGTTTTGTATATTTATTTGCCGCATCATGGTTTTCTGTGTTTGACATATTCTACAATCTATAAAAATGGGAGCGCAGTTGTTGTTTTTTCCATTTGTATGTAATTATACTTTTTCTGAGTGCAATAAAGGTTGATGCTCAGTCGTATGTATGATTTGAAATGTTAATGTATTTAGTTGTTTTACAGTTATTTATTTGTGTGGGTCCCTTTGCTATTAATTTAGTGGGGGTCCCATGCGTAAATATGGATAGGAGCTCTTCCATGTGGGTCCCTCTTGCTGTCATTTCAGTGTGGTCCCCACTTGGTAATTTTGATTGGTGGTTCCCGTGCTACAATTGTGCATGGGACCCATTGATTAATATACCACCTGTCTAAAAAGAAAGTCACCACCTGGATTAAACTAAGCACATAGTTATGCGCCTCCTATTAGATAATTACTGCATGGGCGATTATCTTTCAGCTGGCAATAAGTTATTTAACCCCAACTGGTGCAATGAGTTTCTTCTCATTTCTTAAACAACCATGTTGAAAGACACATCTCGTGGTCGTGGAAAAGATGTTAGTCTGTTTGAGAAGGGTCAAATCATTGGCATGCATCAAGCAGAGAAAACATCTAAGGAGATTGCAGAAACTACTTAAATTGGGCTTAGAACTGTCCAACGCATTATTAAAAACTGGAAGGATAGTGGGGACCCATCGCATTCGAGGAAGAAATGTGGCAGGAAAAAAATCCTGAATGATCGTGATCGGCGACCACTTAAACGTTTGGTGAAATCAAAACGAAGAAAAACAACTGTAGAACTCAGGGCTATGTTTAATAGTGAAAGTAAGAGCATTTCCACTTGCGCAATGCAAAGGGAACTCAAGGGATTGGGACTGAACAGCTGTGTAGCCGTAAGAAAACCACTAATCAGTGAGGCAAAGCAGAATAAAAAACAGCTTCAATTTACTAGGGAGCATAAAGATTGGACTCTGGAGCAATGGAAGAAGGTCATGTCTGATGAGTCAAGATTTACCCTGTTCCAGAGTGATGGGTGCATCAGGGTAAGAAGAGAGGCAGATGAAGTGATGCACCCATCATGCCTAGTGCCTACTGTACAAGCCTGTGGGGGCAGTGCTATGATCTCGGGTTGCTGCAGTTGGTCAGTTTTAGGTTCAGCAACAATATGTGCTCCAATAATGAGGTCAGCTGACTACCTGAACAAACTGAATGACCAGGTTATTCCATCAATGGATTTTTTCTACCCTGATGGCACGGGCATATTCCAAGATGACAATGCCAGGATTCATCGGGCTCAAATTGTGAAAGAGTGGTTTAGGGAGCATGAGACATCATTTTCACACATGGATTGGCCACCACAGTGTCCAGACCTTAACCCCATTGAGAATCTTTGGGATGTGCTGGAGAAGGCTTTGCGCAGCAGTCAGACTCTGCCATCATCAATGCAAGATCTTGGTGAAAAATTAATGCAACACTGGATGGAAATAAATCTTGTGACATTGCAGAAGCTTATCGAAACAATGCCACAGCGAATGCGTGCCGTAATGAAAGTGTGTGTGACCTTTTTTTTTTGGCTGCAACTTTTTTTTTGGAAGGCAGTGTATATGTTCCTGTCTGTTATAATTTTTTTCCTTTTTTTTCTTAATAAATCATCACAGACACGTTGCGTGTTCATCCTCCCTGACCGGAGGGTCAACATTGTTATCTGTTTTATTGGGGGTCTCGGTTTGATGTTGGCACGACACCGATTCCTTCAATTATGTTTAGTTATACCTACTGTCTGGCATCTCTTTGTTACTAATTATTCATATATATTTTTTAATGTTCTCTGATGGCTTAAATAACGTGCACACTGTTGTACTATTTTTACTTTCTGACACTTGGTTATGTCATACATAGAAAATACATACAGGGCCAGCGCCACCCATAAGCAAGGTACGCCACCGTGTAGAATGCACTCTTGCTGAAAGGTGCCGGCCCCCGGCCCGAGGTGCAGCCTCCTAGCTAGTTTATTCACTTCACTTGCCTCTGTGTAATCTCGCACAGGCGCACTGGTAGAGGCATCGTTGAGCGAAGTGCGCATGCGCCGTCTTCCAGCGCCTGCCAGTGCGCCTGTGCGAGATTACACAGAGGCAAGTGAAGTGAATAAATTAGCTAGGAGGCAGCGCTTGGTGGGGAGGGGGTCTGTGGATGACATTAATGGGGATTTGTAGTGGATGACACTTAGGGGGATCTGTGGATGACACTTGTGGGGATCTGTGTATGACACTTAGGGGATCTGTAGATTACACTTGTGGGGGATCTGTGTATGACACTTAGGGGATCTGTAGATTACACTTGTGGCGGATCTGTGGATGTGACACTTGTGGCGATCTGTGGAGGACACTTATGGGGATCTGTGGAGGACACTTGTGGGGGATCTGTGGATGTGACACTTGTGGGGATCTGTGGATGACACTTGTGGGGATTTGTAGTGGATGACACTTAGGGGGATCTGTGGATCACACTTGTGGGGATCTGTGTATGACACTTAGGGGATCTGTAGATTACACTTGTGGGGGATCTGTGTATGACACTTAGGGGATCTGTAGATTACACTTGTGGGGGATCTGTGGATGTGACACTTGTGGCGATCTGTGGGTGACACTTATGGGGATCTGTGGAGGACACTTGTGGGGGATCTGTGGAGGACACTTGTGGGGGATCTGTGGATGTGACACTTGTGGGGATCTGTGGATGACACTTGTGGGGATCTGTGGATGACACTTGTGAGGATCTGTGGATGACACTGTTATGGGGTATCTGTGGATGACACACTCTTATGGGGGATCTGTGGATGACACTTAGGGGGATCTGTGTATGACACCTATGGGGATCTGTGGATGACACTTGTGGGGATCTGTGGATGACACTTTTGGGGGATCTGTGGATGTGACACTTGTGGGGATCTGTGGATGACACTTATAGGGATCTGTGGATGACACTTGTGGCTGGAGGTATATTGGACGGTCGATGGATATAAATTTTACTGCAGGCCAGTGGAGTACAGGCCCCAAAAATTATTCATTCGCCGTACAGAAAAGAACATTTGATAATGTGTCTGGAGGTACATTAGGCGGTCAACGTATAATGATTTTACTGTTGGCCAGTTAGATTACAGCCCCCAAAAATTATGCATTCACCATACAGAAAAGATCAAGTGATTATGTGGCTGGAGGTATATTAGACGGTCAATGGATATCAATTTTAATGCAGGCCAGTGTAGTACAGGCCCCAATCATTATTCATTCACCGTACAGAAAACATCAAGTGATTATGTGGCTAGAGGTATATTAGACGGTCAATGGATATCAATTTTACTGCAGGCAAGTGGACTACAGGCCCCAAAAATGATTAATTCACCGGACAGAAAACATCAAGTGATTATGTGGCTAGAGGTATATTAGACGGTCATCGGATATCAATTTTAATGCAAGCCAGTGGAGTACAGGCCCCAAACATTATTCATTCACCGTACAAAAAACATCAAGTGATTATGTGGCTGGAGGTACATTAGGCGGTCACCATATAACAATTTTACTGTTGGCCAGTTAGATTATAGCCCCCCAAAAATTATGCATTCACCGTACAGAAAAGATCATGTGATTATGTGGCTGGAGGTATATTAGACGGTCGATGGATATCAATTTTACTGCAGGCCAGTGGAGTATAGGCCCCAAACATTAGGCATTCACCGGACAGAAAAGATCAATTGATAAAGTGGCTGGAGGTACATTAGGCGGTCATCGTATAACAATTTTACTGTTGGCCAGTTAGATTACAGGTCCCAAAAATGATGCATTCACTGTACAGAAAAGATCAAGTAATTATGTGGCTGGAGGTATATTAGACGGTCAATGGATATCAATTTTACTTCAGGCCAGTGGAGTACAGGCCCCAAAAATTATTAATTCACCGTACAGAAAAGAACAAGTGATTATGTGGCTGGAGGTATATTAGACGGTCATTGAATATCAATTTTACTGCAGGCCAGTGGCGTACAGGCCCAAAACATTAGGCATTCACCGTACAGAAAACATCAAGTGATTATGTGGCTGGAGGTATATTAGACGGTCATTGGATATCAATTTTACTGCAGGCCAGTACAAATACATGTAAAAAACATATGTTTAATAGAACTAAAAATATAAAATTGGATTAAAAACATGGCTAACGAGATCCCCCGTCTTGAAAAAACCTCAATTGATAATAGTTGAAATTCGATAACACGTGGTCGTCACATGTGTTGAATTCTTCCGTGGCCCCAAACATTAGGCATTCACCGGACAGAAAAGGCCTTTTATGCCACTGTATTACATAAGACAGGGACCATTATTTGTTCTGAGTGGTGGCGGATATGTGTGGGCTGGCATGAGGAAATTCAATTTAACGTGGTCGTCACAGGTGTTGAATTCCTCCGAGATCCATGCCTCAGTCCACTGTCGAGAGCTAGGCGAGTGCGCTTATCGGTCACGATCCCGCCTGCTGCACTGAACGTCCTTTCGGACAGGACACTCGACGAGGGGCAAGCCAAGAGTTCCATGGCAAATGGTACCAGCTCTGGCCACAGGTCAAGCCTGCACACCCAGTAGTGAAGGGGTTCCTCACTGCTCATAGCGTCCACATCGGCCGTTAACCCGATGTAGTCGGACACCTGTCGGTCTAAGCGTTCCCTGAGGCTGGATCCGGAGTGCAGTTGTCGATGGGTTGGTTGCAAGAGTGATCTGATATCTGAAGTGACCAACATATCTTCAAATCGCCCTCTTCTTGCATGCGCTGTAGGATTAGTACCCGCAACAGTTTCTCTGTGGGTGGAAATTCCTCTGCCAGTGCCCGCAACAGCAGCATGCAGCATCTCTCGAAGCAAGGCCTGGAAATGCTGCTTTCTGACAGCCCTCTGTATGCTGGTATTTTGTGTTTGTACCGGGGGTCTAAGTACATTGCCACTCAGTACTGGTCCTTGCCCTTTATGCTTTTTTTTACAGGGGTCCCTCTTCAGACACTGGAGCAAGAAGGCCCCCATTGCACTAAATTGGAAGCGGTGGACCGGCCTGGCTCCTGCTCATCGCCCAGGAGAATCCTGCTCATCGCCCAAGAGAATGTCGTCCTCGGTCTCCTCCCCCCAGCCACAGACAACACCAGGTATCATAGAAAAGTTTAAAGCCTGCTCTTCTTGCTCCTCCTCCTCCCCCCAGGCACCATCCTCCTCTGACTCCTCTTCAGACTCCTGCTGACTTGTCTCAGATGGAGCAGCCCCCCCTGGGAATTTATTCAGCATTGCGACTTCCTCATCTTCCTGCTCCTGCTCCTGGACGGCTTGATCAATAACACGACGCAATGCACGCTCCAGAAAGAAGGCGTAAGGTATGATGTCACTGATGGCGCCTTGGCTGCTACTGACCAGTTTGGTGATCTCATCAAATGGCCGCAGAAGTCTGCATGTGTCGCGCATGAGCAGCCACTGGCACGGTGAGAAAAAAACAAGCTCCCCAGAACCTGTACTGCCGCAGAGCTCGTACAGGTAGTCGTTAACGGCACGTTTCTGCGTGAGCAGCCTATCAAGCATAAACAAGGTGGAGTCCCAGCGCGTCGGGCAGTCACAAATCAGATGTCTGACGGGCAAGTGGTGTCGCCGCTGAACGTCATCAAGGCGAGCCATGGCCGAGTAAGAACTAAAATGGCCAGAGATTTTCCTGGCCTGCCGCACGACGTCCTGGACCCCAGGGTATTTGTCAACGAATCGCTGAACGACTAAGTTCAGGACGTGTGCCATGCATGGCACGTGTGTCATTTTGCCCTGTTTCAGCGTGCTCAGCAGATTGGCACCGTTGTCGCACACCACTTTACCAACTGTCAAATTGAGCGGGGCTAGCCACTAATCGGCCTGTGACCACAGAGCTGAAAGGAGTGCAGGACCGGTGTGGCTCTTGGCTTCCAGGCACAACAGCCGCAGCACAGCATGGCAAATGTCTCACCTGGGACATCGAATAGGTTCTGGGGAGCTGGGGGGGGGGGGCAGCGGAAGAGGCGGTAGCAGTGGAAAAGGAGGAGTCAGCCGAGGAGGAGACGGAGGATGTAGTAAGAGGAAGAGAAGAAGAGGCAGGCCTGCATGCAATCCGTGGCGGTAACACCAAATCCACAAGGGTGCCACGGGTTGCATGCTTGACAGCCGTCAGAAGGTTCACCAAAGTGGGCAGTAAAAGTTATGTACATTCCCTGCCCGTGTTTGCTAGACCACGTGTCTGTGGTCAGATGTATCTTGGCACCGACACTGTGTGCCAGAGATACATTCACTTGCCGCTGAACATGACAATATAACTCTAGGATGCCCTTATGGGAAAAATATTTCCTTCTGGAGACCTTCTATTGCGGTGTGCCAATGGCCACAAATTTTCTAAAGGCCTCAGAGTCCACCAGTTTATATGGCAGTAGTTGGCGGGCTAGCAGTTCCGACAAGCAGGCGGTGAGCCATTGGGCAAGAGGGTTATCTGGCGTCATCAACTTTTTATGTTCAAACATTTGGGCCACGGAAGCCTGCCTTTAGCCAGATGAACGCGACGACGGCACGGTGGAAGGTGGAGTGGAGGACAAATGGAAGGAAAGAGGAGAGGGACGAGGGGCAGGACGTGGAGTGCCGGGAGTGTGGCTTTGTGGGTTCTGACGGTGTTGCTCCCACTGGACTTGGTGACGGTAGGCCAGGTGCCTTCTTAAGGAGGTCGTCCCCAGGTGAGTGTTGGGCTTACCACGACTTATGGGTTGACAGCACAGGCTGCAGATGGCAACACTATTGTCGTTCTGTAGTGGTGGAGCTCCGTACACTGGATTAGCTGGAGCCAGCAAGGACTTGGTAGTCATAATTATAGAAGAGAAGATTGCGGCACACAGGAATTTCTTTACAATTATATATCATTTATTGATTTAGCATCCTAATTTTCAAATCATGATCCAGATATTTCATGCATTATCATAGCCTCTTTTAGTAAACGTATCGACCGGACGTTTCGATCCTAGTTGGACCTTATTCAGTGGTCTAGTGATCTACGGTACAATGACAATATGGATCCCATTAGATACCCATTACACATGGTCATAAATATGGTGTGGAATAATAAAGAGATAAAGGCTTAAAAAGAACTTCCCTATAGAAATAGAGCATGTTGTTTAGAGATTGAGCTGGCCATAGTAAGAGGAGTATTGAATCCGCAATACTGGGGAGTGGGGGTAAGAGGAAAGAGGTAGATGGTCCGTTAGTCAATTGGAGAACAGGACTGTAAGTATAAATATGATAGAGAGATGTCATAAAGAATAACAAGAAATGTAAAAGGCTAACAGGAAATATAAAAGGGGAAAGACCACAGGAAATATCAGCAATGTCATTTTAGTGTTACCTGGTATCTGTGGCTGGAGGTATGGCGCTGGATGACAGGACGCTAACCTGTGAGCGCGGTGTTTTAAAATGTATGGGCAGCCTGGAGTTCCTATCACATGATTGGAGTGTCACGTGACGCGGGAGGCGTCGGCATGCGGTCCACCGCCGCGTCACGTGACCCCGGAAGTGGAGATTTGCGTTCCACAGGGAATATCTATTGTTTAAAGAGGGGGAAGCGAGGCTGGACGGCTTAAGGAATAGTGTGGTGCTATGCACATGGAAATGGTGCTATGTGTGTCTTATAGTCCATTATATAAGCAAGGGTCTCTGTACCATATAGGGAAAGGGACAATTGTCGACACATATGCGATTAAAGCATAACGGATTATCATATTACATATCACGGCAACACATTATATAGGAGATCTGAATGACAGAGAATTTAGAATATACAGTTGCAAGAAAAAGTATGTGAACGCTTTGGAATGATATGAATTTCTTCACAAATTGGTCATAAAATTTGATCTGATCTTCATCTAAGTCACAACAATAGACAATCACAGTCTGTGTTGAGGAACGGTTGAGACGTATGCATATATATCCATGCATGCCTGCAAACACGTGCGGGCATGTATGGTATATATGTGCATACATTAGACATAACATCATGGGACGATGTGTGCAGATGTGCCCAGCATCTGCGCACGTCTGCCCATGGTGATCCCCAGGGGCTCATGTTGGCCCCTGTGGGAAATATGTGTCCCGTGGGAGCCGTGCCCCCTGATAATGTAGGGGCTTGGGCCCCCTGATAATGTAGGGGCTTGTGATGTGCCCCTTGTTGAATGTGGCCCCTTATATATAATCCCCCTTAGAATGTATGATTAATGTATACATGTGTATGGATGTGCCCCAAGCATCAATACACATGTATATTCATATAATGCCCCCTTGTCATATCCCCATGCCATATATAAACCCCCCCCCCCTACATGGACCCAGATGCATCAATGTGAATGTGGCCCAAGCATTCACATTGATGTATTCTGAGTAAAGGCGCCAGGATGACCGGATAAGGTCCGGTCATTCTGGTGACCTCAAAAGGATTCAAATTCTAATGAATTTGAATCCTTTTGTTCTAATTATCTGGAGCCCTGCTGGAGATAATTGAACATGATAGAGAGAGAGGAGACACCTCCGCTCCCTCTATTATGTGCATTCCGGCATCGCAATTACCATTGCGATGTCCGGAATGCTGAGAGCTACAGGCGGGAGATCAAAGGATCTCCCGCCTGTCTGCAGCGCGTCCCCGATGTGCGGGCCGGCGCAGTGACGTCATATCACTGCGCCGGCCCACGTGGATGATGGGGGCGCGCGCGCGCCCCCTGGTGGGCGGCGCAGCGCGGGAGTGCGGGCGGCCGGGTTTAAATATCCGGCGGCCCGGCACTCAATAGGTTAGTTGGAGTGAGGGCACCCACGTGGTAAGGAGCGCATCCTGCGCTTAGCCGGGCGCCTGACCGGACCCCCCCTTCTGCCGTGACCGGACCTCCCCCCCTGGAGGAGAGCGCATCTTGCGCTCAGGAAGAGGATCCCTGCCGGACACCCCTCCCCATAGGAGATCGGCGTTAACCCCTGGACACGAGCATAAGTATCACCACCCCCCACCCTATCCCACCAACTCCGTTAACCCCCCACTCTGGTTCCCTGATCCCTGGTTAACCCCCCCTATTCCACTATCCTGACCCTGATCCCTGGTTAACCCCCCCTATTCCACTATCCTGACCCTGGTTCCCTGATCCCTGGTTAACCCCCCCTATTCCACTATCCTGACCCATCCCTGATTAACCCCTACATTCCCCTGCATCCCCTGGTTCCTTGTTGTATCCTTGTTTGTACCCCTGATCCGCCCTGCTGGGTCCCTGGACCCTTGCTGTATCCCTGGTTAACCCTTGCAGTTAGCCCCGCTGGTTAACCCCTGGAACCCCTGCACTGCTGCGCTGTAGAGCATGCTTCTGCTCTGCAAACAAACTGTAGGGACAGTATAGAGCTAGGCGGGTGGGTTGTTATACCTGTATGTGTGTATTGTATAGTTAGTTTGTGGGTGGAATTTGGGAACGTGTAGTGTAGTGGAGTACTGTGTATTTCGTGTTGTGTAATTACTGTATTGCGTGCTTGGTGTATTAAATACCGTTATATTTGTACCCTTTGTGTAGTGTGTACTTGTTAGCGGTAGTAAGTAAGGCGCATGCAGCTAGTATAGTGATTAGTGTAAAGTATAGCGAAGATATTGTGTTATTGTTATATAAAGGTATAAATAGGCGGAGTCATCACTAGACGGTTCCTCCTATTTAGGAATATTAATTATCGATATTCGCATAATATTGGTGATTAATATTCCCCCTTTACAGTCTGCTTAAACTAATAACACACAAAGAATTAAATGTTACCATGTTTTTATTAAACACACCATGTAAACATTCACAGTGCAGGTGAAAAAAGTATGTGAACCCCTAGACTAATGACATCTCCAAGAGCTAATTGGAGTGAGGTGTCAGCCAACTGGAGTCCAATCAATGAGATGAGATTGGAGGTGTTGGTTACAGCTGCCCTATAAAAAACACACACCAGTTCTGGGTTTGCTTTTCACGAGAAACATTGCCTGATGTGAATGATGCTTCGCACAAAAGAGCTCTCAGAAGACCTACAATTAAGAATTTTTGTCTTGCATAAAGCTGGAAAGGGTTATAAAAGTATCTCCAAAAGCCTTGCTGTTCATCAGTCCACGGTAAGATAAATTGTCTATAAATGGAGAAAGTTCAGCACTGCTGCTACTCTCCCTAGGAGTGGCCATCCTGTAAAGATGACTGCAAGAGCACAGCGCAGACTGCTCAATGAGGTGAAGAAGAATCCTAGGGTGTCAGCTAAAGACTTACAAAAGTCTCTGGCATATGCTAACATCCCTGTTAGAAAATCTACGATACGTAAAACACTAAACAAGAATGGATTTCATGGGAGGATACCACAGAGGAAGCCACTGCTGTCCCAAAAAAAACATTGCTGAACGTTTACAGTCTGCACAAGAGCACCTGGATGTTCCACAGCAGTACTGGCAAAATATTCTGTGGACAGATGAAGCCAAAGTTGAGTTGTTTGGAAGAAACACACAACAATATGTGTGGAGAAAAAGAGGCACAGCACACCAACATCAAAACATCATCCCAACTGTGAAGTATGGTGGTGGGGGCATCATGGTTTGGGGCTGCTTTGCTGCGTCAGGGCCTGGACGGATTGCTATCATTGAAGGAAAAATTAATTCCCAAGTTTATCAAGACATTTTGCAGGAGAACTTAAGGCCATCTGTCTACCAGCTGAAGCTCATCAGAAGATGGGTGTTGCAACAGGACAACGACCCAAAGCATAGAAGTAAATCAACAACAGAATGGCTTAAACAGAAGAAAATACGCCTTCTGGAGTGGCCCAGTCAGAGTCCTGACCTCAACCAGACATCCCAAGAATATTGCTGAACTGAAACAGTTCTGTAAAGGGGAATGGTCAAGAATTACTCCTGACCGTTGTGCACGTCTGATCTGCAACTACAGGAAACGTTTGGTTGAAGTTATTGCTGCCAAAGGAGGTTCAACCAGTTATTAAATCCAAGGGTTCACATACTTTTTCCACCTGCACTGTGAATGTTTACATGGTGTGTTCAATAAAAACATGGTAACATTTAATTATTTGTGTGTTATTCGTTTAAGCAGACTGTGATTGTCTATTGTTGTGACTTAGATGAAGATCAGATCACATTTTATGACCAATTTGTGCAGAAATCCTTATCATTCCAAATGGTTTACATACTTTTTCTTGCAACTGTATGTGGGGAAAGGAAAAAAAACGGGTATCTAATGGGATCCATATTGTCATTGTACCGTAGATAACTAGACCGCTGAAGAAGGTCCAACTAGGATCGAAACGTCCGGTCGATACGTTCACTAAAAGTGGCTATGATAATGCATGAAATATCTGGATCATGTAATCAATAAATTATATATAATTGTAAAGAAATTCCTATGTGCCGCAATCTTCTCTTCTATGGCAACACTATTGTCAGCAGCTGACACGTTAAAAAAAGCCCACACTGCAGAGCCATGTGCCGGCGTCCTGGTAGCCCCAGATGTGACCGTGCATGGTGGATGGCTCGCTCCAGATACATTTGCAGTCTGCTTTTTGCCTCCAGTGCACTGTGAGTTCTGCCTGCTTCTCCTCCTTTTCCTCCCTATCTGCTGCTCCATCTCTCCCTCTGAACTCCCCTCCTCTTCCTCTGTTGTGGGCACCCACGTGATGTCCATCGACACGTCGCCACCTTCACCACCACTAACATTAGAGATCTCAGAGTAGGCAGCAACAGCGGGGCCCTACTTCCTTGGGCTGATCTGGGTACTGTCGTCAGACCGCTGGGTGGTGGCCGTTGCTACCTCCTCTTCCTCAAGCGATGCCAGGAATGGCTGCGCATCGGTAAGGTCTGGGAATGGATGAGAAAATTATTCCTCTGACTCGAGTGGAGGGGCTATAGTGGTGGTGTCTTTGGGGGTGCACACAGCAGAGAGTGAGGAAGGTGCAGATGCAGAGGATGAGGAGGCTGCAGAAGCGGAAGGCTGAGTGAGCCACTCAACCAACTCTGGTGCGTCCTTTGACGTAATCGCACGCACCTTCTCCAACTTCCCACTTAGGCTCTGGCATGGTGCACCTGCCCGACCCCTACCACCCCTACGTAATGGCCTGCCTCTTCCTTTGCCTGTCATTTTCTAAATGACCCTGTGACAAAGTCCCTATAGAAGAGCAGTATTTGTGGAAGCAGGTATATCGCAGGCCTCAATCAATATTTTGTGGAAGGCGGTAAATCAATCCCTTCTATCAGTATTTTGTGGAAACAGGTATATAGAACCCAATAATGAGTATTTGCTGGGAGCCGGTAAATCAAACCCCTTAATCAATATTTGGTGGGAGCTGGTGTATCGCAGGCCTCAATCTATATTTGGTGGATGCCGGTATATCAATCCCCTCTATCTGTATTTTGTGGAAACAGGTATATAGAACCCAATAATGAGCATTTGCTGGAAGCCGGTAAATCAAACCCCTCAATCAATATTTGGTGGAAGCCGGTATGTCAATACCCTGTATCAATATTTTGTGGAAACAGGTATATAGAACCCAATAATAAGTATTTGCTGGAAGCCAGTATATCAAACACCTTAATAAATATTTGGTGGAAGCTGGTGTATCACACGCCTCAATCAGTATTATTTGGAAGCAGGTACAGTATATCGCACCCCTTAATCAGTTTTTTTTTTTGGGGGGGGGGCAACAGGTATATCACACCAGTTGCAATTAGTTATTCCAATAGATTGTCCCTCTATCTAGCTGCGGTATCTCAGCAGAACCGCACACAACTGCTGCACAATACAAATGCACTATAATATACTTTCTATGTTAGAAAGTATATTATAAGTATATCACACCCCACCTGTATGTCACACCTATTGATAGCACACCTATACCAGTCTTAAAAGGACTTTTGTGGCCCTATTAGCTAGCGTTTGGTGTCCGTAACAGCCTGTCCCTGCTTCACACAGCAACCTCTCACTACACTGGCAAAAAACAGAATGTAAAATGGCGGCCAGATCGGGTTTATTTATAGGGTAGGGGGTGTCCATGTGCTGAAACGTCTCAATTGGCTGTCCTGTCCCACCTGATGGATGTGTCATGGGTCAAAGTTCTGCACAATGCAAAAAATATAGCGCCAGCAGACATCGCCATATGTTCGCCTGTTCGGCGAACCGCGAACGAGCAAAGATCAAAGCGAAACGACTGCCGGGTAAACTGCAAGGCCATCTCCATTTGTGACCCCGTGATTTCTGTAACACATGTGACGGATGATTCTTCTATTGACATGCGTAGTTTAGAGGGGAAGACGCCATGGCTGTATAGATCTCCCCATGCTGGTTAGTGTTTACATTTTCTCCTTATTGCCTACTGCTGTTTTAAATTTATTCCACCTGGCGATTCACTGATGTCTTTAATTATTTATTTGTCACCAATTTAATGATGGATCGTATTTTTTTATCGCTTATAATACATTTTTATTATTGTAATCTTGCACATATATTTCCATCATGTTTAAAATCACTATTTGATCATGTCTCTCACTATATTTGTACAATCATGTTATTTATATTCACTATTTTGTATGAATTACTTTTTTTATTATCAATTGTCATGCGGGTATGTGTATATATATAGTTGTATTGAGCACCAGTATATTGTTACCTCACCTCCCCCACATGGCCACATTGTCTTCTATGCTAGATTATTACTGATGTCTTATTATTTTCTTATTTTAGAATGAAAAAGGAAAGACGCAATAAGGATGACGATGAACTAAAAGAAGTTCTGATCCATCAGCCAGGTAACAGTTACACAACACCCATAGTACACAGTGACCACAGAGCCCGGTATAGAGGAGATGTAAGAAAATCCCACCCCATAGCAGTGGAGGATCTGATGATACACAGGGTATGGGGGATACACAATATCTATTATTTGACATGTATTTATTACTAATAGAAATCTTCTCATTTACAGAGGAGGCTGATGGCAAGAAGTGGAAGATCAGGAACAAAAGTGAAGATGAGGAGGGTGACGGAGTGGAGGAAAGATAGAAAGGAGGAAGGAGAAGAAAAGGAAGAGGAGTATATCTTGTTAGATGAAAAATTAAAATTTCCCAAAACTCATAGTTTTGCTTTATAACATCAAATTTCTCTTTAATTCGGTTTTCTTTCACCATAAAAATATTTTTGGTCATTCTTTTAATAATTCCAATCAATAAAACTATTAAAAAGTGTTCTGTCTTCATACACGTTCACACAGTGTGCAATCTGACATTCAGCATAAACCATTCCTGTCTTCCAAATAAGAGAACTATTTTTTTTGTAGTCTAACTTGTTTATTGGCAAAACAGGAGTAATTGATGATTGATCATTTAGTAAAACTATAAGAATACAAATAACATGAATAAGTATATAGCATAGCATGTACTGTAACATTTACATAACACTGAAGCACATGGTAAAACGGCTGCCTAACATAAGACTACATGTCTAACATCTAACAGTATAAGAACTTTCCTGAGGCAATGATAACTAGCTGAACAGCTCTGCATAACATAATGTCCCTGAAAAAAGATAGATCTCTCACCAGATATGATTTTACCTGGATGGTGGAGTTTAAGAAGGAGATATGCAGGAGGATAGCTCTGTACTGTGTCCTGGAGACTTCTCTTTCCCAGGATGATTTGCACCACCCACAATACAGCAGTCTTTAAAAACAATAAAAACAAGGTGCAATACAATTTAGCACTGCTAGATTGTGCTATTACCACATAATTCACTACAGAAATACTAAAAAACCCTGGCTGATGTGAAATAGAATTTTCCCTAACCCTGCTGGGCAGAACATTCCCCGTCTGGCGTCAACTAGGTCTCTCTGGTGAAAACAATAAAACAACCTCCGTTACCCGCCTGAGGAATAACTTACACTTGCCAAACTTCCAAATTTTGACCTCGGCCTTGCTTGGGAATGTGTTGGTGATGAGGCCTAGTGGCCACTCATTCTGGTACGATTAGCTGTCTTTCACGAGCATGACATCCCAGGTTTGATGTTCGCTTGTTAGTTTGCCACTTCCTTCTAGATTGTAAGGTAGAGATATACTGCTTCCTCCACCTGTCCCAGAAGACATTAGAAAGACTTTGCACATGCCTCCATTCCCGTCTATAGAGGTCTTTGTCATTAAATTCTCCAAGAGGATCATTCAGGGTGCTGTTCTTCTGTGTGAGTAACATGATAGGAGTGAGGATAGTCAAATCTTCAGGGTCACTGGAAAGGGTAGTCAGCAGTCTTGCATTAATAATGGCTAAGACTTCCGCCAAGAATGTGGTCACACTCTCATGTGTGAGTCTCATACTCCACACTTGCAAGAAGATGGAATACAAGATTTTCCTTGCTATCCCTATCATCCTTTTCCAGACGCCGCCCATGTGATAAGAATGAGGCGGGTTAAAGATCCAGGTGCGTCCTTGCTCATTTAAGTATAATTTGGAGTTCTTTCACTATTTCGAAAAAATTCATGCCTCTGTCCGAACGGATATGCTTCACGGGCCCTCTAATGGCAATAAACCGTCGAAGTGCGCTTATGAAACTTGAAGTGTCCATGGATTCGATCACTTCTAAATGGATGGCTCTGCTGGACAGACAAGTAAGCATGACTGCCCAGCGCTTTGCATTGGTGTGAATACCTCTAGTGTGTCGTGAAGCTACTGACCAAGGACCGAATATATCTAGACCAACATTGGTGAAAGGAGGATCTGTACTAGGTCTCTCGGTTGGGAGAACGGCCATCTTTGGCCACGAAGTTTGCGACAGGTAATGCAGTTGAAGATGAGCTTGCTCACACGCCTCTTTGCTCCAACTATCTATAGTCCAGCAGCTCGTAGATTCCCTTCGGTAAACAATCGGTCCTGGTGTTTCACTTGATCGTGGTGATGTCGCACGTGCAGGGTCGTGACGTTATGATTGGGAATTATTACAGGATGTTTCTCCACGAATTCCACTTTGGCTTCTTGAAGACTGCCTCCTATTCTTATCAACCCATTTTGGTTAATGATGGGATCAAGCTTCTTCAGAACGCAATCCTTGGAGACTGTTTGACCTTTGCTGAGGTAGTCAATTTCCTTAGCATAACATTCATGTTCTATAGCGTGAATTATTATGTTTTTGGCCTTTTCTAAATTAGCAGCAGTAAAGGCGTGTTTGCAGTGATGCCAACCTTTGCAGGGCATCTGATTTACAGGTAATATCGATTTTTAAGACTGAGCTATATGACAGAAACAGTGACAGAAACATTCGACTTACCTTCCCTACTAGTTACTAGTAGAACAAAGGTGGAGTTTTTGGATGTCAAGTTCCGGGTGGACACAGAAGGGAGAATAGGGACGGACCTATACAGAAAACCAACCTCAGTCAATAGTATATTATCAGCAAAATCCGCACACCCTAGAAAGCTGATCGACAATATTCCTGTGGGTCAGTTTTTGAGGGCAAGGTGGAAATGCTCCACCGATCAATTGTTTGAGATACAGGCGGAGGACTTACGTAGCAGGTTTCATTAAATAAACTATTCGTTGAGAGCTATTGAAAATGCATATAGGCGGGCAAGATTGTCCAGACGGTCTGATTTGCTACACGACAGAAAGCGAATAAACACTGAAAGCGAATAAACACTGAAGATGATGTCAGGTTTATCACAACTTTCAGTAAAAAAAGCACTGAGATTGCCAATATATTGTCAAAACATTGGGGTGTCTTAAAATTGGACCCACAATTGAGAGACAAATCGAAAGATCGGCCACATAATACTTTTAGGAGAGCGAAAAATCTAAAAGATCATCTGGTACAAAGCCACTATGTGATACGCTCTCCCAATCCTTTTGGGACGAAAGGCCCCCGCTGGGGTAATAAACAGTGTGGTAGGTGTGTGGCTTGTGCCAACATGGACAGGAGTGAGGCTTTCTGGGAGGCCACACATCAAAAATAATACAAGATCACTCATTCCATTGATTGTACCACAGTGGGGGTGGTCTATTGGGCCATCTGCCCTTGCAATAAAATATATGTGGGGATGACCTCTCGTCAATTCAAGAAGCGCATTCGCGAACATGTGTTGTCTATTGAAGCAGCCAGGGATACTACGGATCTTGAGTTACTCACGACCGTACCTAATCACTTCAAGGCAGCACATGACTGCGACGGTTCGGTATTGCGTTTTAGGGCATCGATCATGTGAAGATATCTCCAAGAGGGGGCAACTGGAAGAGACTACTTGCCCAACACGAAACACGTTGGATTTACATTCTGAAATCTATGGCCCCATTAGGGTTAAATGACAATAACAGCTTTGCTCCGTTTTTGTAGGTTCCCTATCTGCTTCTATGACCTGTGATCATGTTGACCACCAGGTAAGACTGGTGTTTTAACAGATGTCATTATGTGTTGTTTATGATGTTTTGTGTCATTGTTTGTTGTATAATTTATGGTGGTTGTATTTATACTCACTTGTTATATCTCTCTTTTCTTTTCGTTGTCCCACAGTAATCATTGATGTTAAGTTCTCCTCTCAAAATCTCAACCGGCAGGATGACAAAACTGGATGACCTATTACGTACTGTTGAAGTTCACATATATTTATTAAACTATTTAGTATCACTTATTATTACTTAGATATACTGTATATATTTATTAAATTATTTATTATTATTTATTAATATTTTTTTATATTGCCATAGGGACCAGTATATATGTTTGATATGTTGCATGGATCTCACATGTATACGGTAGTTTATGCGATATTATTAATTATGTATCTGGTAATCATTGAGCTATTTTTGATGTTTTTCCAATTTACCTTCGCACTTCTCACACTATCACTTTCACTTTGCACGGCACTTGGCATTTTATGCAAATTGTTTGGATATATATGATATATGGTCTGCATCATATTGCAGGAATGGATATATAATATGTCATATAGCTCAAAATGACTACTACAAATAGTTGCAGAAATGTTTGTTGCTGTATCTTCAATCATGCATATAATAATCATGTAGCTATTGATGGTTTTCTGTCTTACCTCAGCACGCATCATCTTGTTTTATGTCTTACTATTGATACATCACTATGAGTTTTTTATTTTACTTTTAGGTAACATATTGTTTTGTTTTAGGTCTTGCACCTCTCACTTGCACTTTGGCACTGGCACTTTACAAACACTATTTTAGTAAATTGACTTGATACGTAATAGATGGGCTGTATTATACTGAAAGAATGGTTTTTATATAGCTCAATATGATTGTTACATTAAACTGCTGTAGAAATGTTTTTATATCCATTGTTTTATAATTATGTTTGATTGTTGGTATCATTTACCATTGGGGTTGTCACATCGCTATAAGGTTACATTTGAATTATACTAACATGTGAATAGTTGTCCTTCGGACGACACATGCAAAATTATATGACATAGATTTCTGAAGGTGTACCGGTGGCTATGGCTTTGGTGTGGTATTGCGGCTCCGCTAATGTGACCCTTCGCGTGGCAATGTTTTCCCATGTGACGGATCACGTGGGTGATGATGCATTATGCCGCATCATCAGGTTATCGCCTGATGTTGTACGTAACTTCGGGCGGGAACAACTTACTTAACAGTCGATTGGCCAGCAATATTATGCTTATTCATTGGCCGAATTTGAGATGGGTGGGGTATATAGGAAGGGGTGATTGGCTGAGTGTTTGTTCCCCTTGAGGAAGCGCATAGCGAAACGATCATTGGGCGGTACGCTCCAGGCTGGGTCAGTATACACTAATATTGTTAAACAGTATTGCTATTGTTGTGGAAATTTTATTATGCGGACATTTTATTATGACGTGTATTTAATATATTGTGTATTGTCATCATGTCTCTCAGTGTCAGGGTAAACCATTGGAGTGGATATCTTCCCCTGTATGTCCGGTCACAGCTGCCGGGCGCAGAGGTCTCCGTTGGCGAATGGTCCATGTGCTAAGCACTGGGCTGTGGGCCGGGGGAGACTGATGTGTTCAGCAGAGCAGTGTTTTGTTGGCTGATGTATGGACGCCGGCTAGGGCCCCCGCGCAAGATGCGGATTTATTGGCTTGGCGTGGATGCATTTGTTAAGAGAACAATATATGAAAGGAACGTGCGTTTGTTGTCTCTAGTGCGCCCGATCAGCCGCATGAGATAATGACGTTGTCCTGTAAATAAACATGCATGAGGATCATAGTAACTTTATCTGGCATTGATCACTGAGCAAGGCTGGATAAAATTAGTTCCAGTGGCAATGGTAGGTTATAGTATACATGTGTTTGTTAGCTGGCTAGGTTATTCTAAATGATGGTGTCTTGTCTTCCTATGTCATCACTTCCTGTATGTCATCACTTCCTGTATGTCATCACTTCCTGCATCCTTGTTATGGGCCAGCCCCTTTTACACCTTTTGTGAGTAAATAAAAGAAACTGACTGGGCAGGGGAAGGAGGAGGAGTGCTCAGCAAGAATTCAAGCAAGATGGCAACACCTGTGTCTGCTTCTGACTGTGGTTGAGGGATTTTTACCTTTCCTTACACAAAGACATTGGAGAGCAGATTACAACTATTAATATTTCTACAACACTATTATAGGATTTGCATAAGGTTGTTGCCATCCCCCATTGTTTGTAGTGGTGGGAGGTGTAAATTTATAATATGTGTGCATGTTGTGCCATCTTAGCCACAATATATTATGCAAATACGTGTATTTAACACTAGCCCCTTATGTCTGGACTTTCTATTTTTGTCACATTCCAACTTCTCTAAATTGCTGCTATATGTATTTTATGATATTTGATTATTGTTATTTTTGGGTATGTGTATTTGCCAATAAATTATGAATTTTTTAATTTTGCTGCTTAGAAGTTTTTGATCTTGTTAGGTGTTGTACTCATGGTTCCATGCAAGATATACAGGTCCTTCTCAAAAAATTAGCATATTGTGATAAAATTCATTATTTTCTGTAATGTACTGATAAACATTAGACTTTCATATATTTTAGATTCATTACACACCAACTGAAGTAGTTCAAGCCTTTTATTGTTTTAATATTGATGATTTTGGCATACAGCTCATGAAAACCCAAAATTCCTATCTCAAAAAATTAGCATATCACGAAAAGGTTCTCTAAACGAGCTATTAACCTAATCATCTGAATCAACTAATTAACTCTAAACACCTGCAAAAGATTCCTGAGGCTTTTAAAAACTCCCAGCCTGGTTCATTACTCAAAACCGCAATCATGGGTAAGACTGCCGACCTGACTGCTGTCCAGAAGGCCATCATTGACACCCTCAAGCAAGAGGGTAAGACACAGAAAGACATTTCTGAAGGAATAGGCTGTTCCCAGAGTTCTGTATCAAGGCACCTCAGTGGGAAGTCTGTGGGAAGGAAAAAGTGTGGCAGAAAACGCTGCACAACGAGAAGAGGTGACCGGACCCTGAGGAAGATTGTGGAGAAGGACCGATTCCAGACCTTGGGGGACCTACGGAAGCAGTGGACTGAGTCTGGAGTAGAAACATCCAGAGCCACCGTGTACAGGCGTGTGCAGGAAATGGGCTACAGGTGCCGCATTCCCCAGGTCAAGCCACTTTTGAACCAGAAACAGCGGCAGAAGCGCCTGACCTGGGCTACAGAGAAGCAGCACTGGACTGTTGCATGTCATTCGGAAATCAAGGTGCCAGAGTTTGGAGGAAGACTGGGGAGAGGGAAATGCCAAAATGCCTGAAGTCCAGTGTCAAGTGCCCACAGTCAGTGATGGTCTGGTGTGCCATGTCAGCTGCTGGTGTTGGTCCACTGTATTTTATCAAGGGCAGGGTCAATGCAGCTAGCTATCAGGAGATTTTGGAGCACTTCATGCTTCCATCTGCTGAAAAGCTTTATGGAGATGAAGATTTCATTTTTCAGCACGACCTGGCACCTGCTCACAGTGCCAAAACCACTGGTAAATGGTTTACTGACCATGGTATTACTGTGCTCAATTGGCCTGCCAACTCTCCTGACCTGAACCCCATAGAGAATCTGTGGGATATTGGGAAGAGAAAGTTGAGAGACGCAAGACCCAACACTCTGGATGAGCTTAAGGCCGCTATCGAAGCATCCTGGGCCTCCATAACACCTCAGCAGTGCCACAGGCTGATTGCCTCCATGCCACGCCGCATTGAAGCAGTCATTTCTGCAAAAGGATTCCCGACCAAGTATTGAGTGCATAACTGAACATCATTATTTGAAGGTTGACTTTATTATTTGAAGGTTTTTGTATTAAAAACACTTTTCTTTTATTGGTCGGATGAAATATGCTAATTTTTTGAGATAGGAAATTTGGGTTTTCATGAGCTGTATGCCAAAATCATCAATATTAAAACAATAAAAGGCTTGAACTACTTCAGTTGGTGTGTAATGAATCTAAAATATATGAAAGTCTAATGTTTATCAGTACATTACAGAAAATAATGAACTTTATCACAATATGCTAATTTTTTGAGAAGGACCTGTATATGGTGTTGTTTACAATTTGCTGAGCTATATGAACTAGACAGGCTATAGCATGAACAAGCGACATCCAGATGGAGAACCTGTCGAAATGATGAGATTTGAGTTGGTGGTCCGAAGTTACTGTGCATAGAACAGATACTTCAGGTCGGATTTCTTCATCGTCATCTGGATCTACCAATTCGAACATGTCGGATCCAATGCTGACATAGACATAAAAGTGTCTGGTTTTGTTGCAAATATATCCTAGGAATACCTTGCTGTCCATATAAAACTCGACTTCTTCGATTTCCAGGTTCATTCCTGATGTTATAAGTTCAGCCAACTCCAGCAGAGCTACAGTCTGGGAATCGTGTGTTCGGGTAGTGGCACCAGTTTGGTCTGGCTCATGACAAATCCTATATGGCATTGTTCTTTGATGTCAATGGTCTTTAGGTATGCTACAGCTGCAATCGCCTTGACTGAAGCATCGCAGAAGATATATAATCTTTGCATCTTGACTTCAGTTGATGGCACTGAAGCATACGGTCGCGCCACATGAAGGCTGGACAAAGCTTCGAGAGACTTCTTCCAACCTGTCCACAGGTCCTTTTTCTCCACGGGAAGCAGAGCCTGCCAATCAGACGTCTCTGTGGTGAAGTCTCTTAACATCATTTTACCTTGGATGGTAACAGGTGCTACGAATCCCAGAGGATCATATAAGCTGTTTATGGTGGACAGAACTCCTCTAAGTGTGAAGGGCTTTTCTTCCTTGCTGATTTGGAAGGCGAATGTGTCTGCCTCTAAATCCCAGAGCAAACCGAGGCTCCGCTGCATGGGAAGGGAGTCGGTGCTAAGATCCAAGACCTTTAGATCACTTGAATGGTCTTGGGGTGAGAAGGCTTCCATTAACTCATAATTTTGTGCAACCTCAGATTAGATCGAGCGAGCATTTCTTGAGCCCTTTTTAGAAGACTGATTGTGGTCTCGTTCGTGGGGGTGGATTTCAAACAGTCGTCCACGTAGAAATACTTTTCCACAAAGGATCTGACATCTGACCCATACTTTGCTTCACCCTCTCGGGCTGAATGTCTGAGACGTAGATAGCGACTGCAGGGGAAGGACTGTTTCCGAAGATGTGCATTCTCATTCGGTACTCTACAATGTCTTCAATGGGGTCATTGTTGCGGTGCCAGAAGAACCTCAAGTAGTTCTTCCTTGACGAGGAAGCATTGGAACATCTGTTGTATGTCGGCCATAAATGCTACCGAATCTCTGCAGACGCAGAGAAGTACCTCTAGAAGTCTTTTGTTGAGGTTTGGACCAGACAGTAAGACATCATTTAGCAAGACGCCTTCAGACCTGGCGCTTGAGTCAACTACTGCTCATATCTGCCTTGGTTTTTTAGGATGATAGACGCCGAATATGGGTAAGTACCAACACTCCTTGGAGTCTTGGAGCGCAGGTGCCGTTTCTGCATGGTTGTTCTGGAATATTCTTTCCATGAAGGTAAAGAAATGTTCTCTTGTCTCTGGTGTCCTCTGAAGTTTGTGCTTGAGGGACATAAATCGACTCTAGACAAATTCTTTGTTGTTAGGTAAGCGTTGTCTCCGGGGTTTAAATGGTAAAGGTGCGACCCAGCTTTTTGACTTGTCTTTCACTATTCCTTGATCCATGATATCCAAGAACAGCCTGTCTTCTATGGACATTGCGACCCTGTTGTCTTCTCTTGTCCTGTGGACAACTGTGGACCCTAAATGATCTTGTTTACCATCGCAGGCGTGGTCTTCACAGGAGGGATCTGCGAAAGGACAAGGCACAGGAGCGCTGTGTGGCAATTCTTTTATCAGGAAACTGCTGTGACATGGCTGGAATATGGAAGGACGTCCTTTTTCAAGTGTGTTGGTTAGCCTACTGTTGACTGTCGGCTTGTGTGCTCCTCTTGGACAGACTTCTCCTATGATCAACCATCCTAGGTCAAGTCTCTGGGCGTATGGTATGGTGTTGGTATCTCAGACCGGTTGTCAGGTATGTGATTGCACTCCAGTATGGTTGGCAGGAACAAGCAGGTCTGACCATCTATGGAGTCTACCTTGTACCCAGTTGCTTTCCTCCCCACTGTCTTAATGGTACCTGCACATGTCCTTAAGGAGTAGGGAGAACTGCTGACGAAAAGCAGAAGAAAATGACAACTGAATCCCCAAGCGAGAACAGAAGGCCTTCCAGAATCTGGAAACAAATTGTGTGCCCCTATCAGAAACAATGTCTGAAGGAATGCCATGACAATTTAACAATGTGATCAACAAAGGCTTGCGCCAACGTCTTAGCATTGGGTAACCCAGGAAAGGGAATAAAATGCGCCATTTTGCTAAAACGGTCCACTACCACTAGAATCACAGTCTTCCCCGAGGAACAAGGCAGGTCCGTAATGAAGTCCATGGACAGATGCGTCCAAGGACGGAAAGGAATGGGTAACGGGAGGAGAGAACCCGAAGGCCGTGAATGAGGGACCTTGGCACAAGTGCAGGTCTCGCAGGCTGCCACAAAACCCTCAACCGTCTTACGAAGAGCCGGCCACCAGAATCTCCGAGCAATGAGATCTACTGTGGCTCTACTCCCCGGGTGCCCAGCAAGGACAGTATCGTGGTGCTCCTTAAAAACCTTGTGTCGTAAAGCGAGAGGCACAAACAACCTCCCAGGAGGACAAAGATCAGGAGCCTCTGCCTGGGCTGCCTGAACCTCTGCCTCCAAATCAGGATAAAGAGCAGAGACGACCACCACTTCAGCCAAAATGGGACCCGGGTCTTTAACCACTTCAGCCCCGCTAGGTGAAACCCCCTTCATGACCAGAGCACTTTTTACACTTCGGCACTACACTACTTTCACCGTTTATCGCTAGGTCATGCAACTTACCACCCAAATGAATTTTACCTCCTTTTCTTCTCACTAATAGAGCTTTCATTTGGTGGTATTTCATTGCTGCTGGCATTTTTACTTTTTTTGTTATTAATCAAAATGTAACGATTTTTTTGCAAAAAAATGACATTTTTCACTTTCAGCTGTAAAATTTTGCAAAAAAAACGACATCCATATATAAATTTTTCGCCAAATTTATTGTTCTACATGTCTTTGATAAAAAAAAAATGTTTGGGCAAAAAAAAAAATGGTTTGGGTAAAAGTTATAGCATTTACAAACTATGGTACAAAAATGTGAATTTCCGCTTTTTGAAACAGCTCTGACTTTCTGAGCACCTGTCATGATTCCTGAGGTTCTACAATGCCCAAACAGTAGAAAAACCCCACAAATGACCCCATTTCGGAAAGTAGACACCCTAAGGTATTCGCTGATGGGCATAGTGAGTTCATAGAACTTTTTATTTTTTGTCACAAGTTAGCGGAAAATGATGATTTTTTTTTTTTTTTTTCTTACAAAGTCTCATATTCCACTAACTTGCGACAAAAAATAAAAAATTCTAGGAACTCGCCATGCCCCTCACGGAATACCTTGGGGTGTCTTCTTTCCAAAATGGGGTCACTTGTGGGGTAGATATACTGCCCTGGCAATTTAGGGGCCCAAATGTGTGAGAAGAACTTTGCAATCAAAATGTGTAAAAAATGACCGGTGAAATCCAAAAGGTGCACTTTGGAATATGCGCCCCTTTGCCCACCTTGGCAGCAAAAAAGTGTGACACATCTGGTATCGCCGTACTCAGGAGAAGTTGGGGAATGTGTTTTGGGGTGTCATTTTACATATACCCATGCTGGGTGAGAGAAATATCTTGGCAAAAGACAACTTTTCCCATTTTTTTATACAAAGTTGGCATTTGACCAAGATATTTTTCTCACCCAGCATGGGTATATGTAAAATGACACCCCAAAACACATTGCCCAACTTCTCCTGAGTACGGCGATACCAGATGTGTCACACTTTTTTGCTGCCAAGGTGGGCAAAGGGGCACATATTCCAAAGTGCACCTTTCGGATTTTGCAGGGCATTTTTTACACATTTTGATTGCAAAGTTCTTCTCACACATTTGGGCCCCTAAATTGCCAGGGCAGTATAACTACCCCACAAGTGACCCCATTTTGGAAAGAAGACACCCCAAGGTATTCCGTGAGGGGCATGGCGAGTTCCTAGAATTTTTTATTTTTTGTCGCAAGTTAGTGGAATATGAGACTTTGTAAGGAAAAAAGAAAAAAAAAGAAAAATCATCATTTTCCGCTAACTTGTGACAAAAAATAAAAAATTCTAGGAACTCGCCGTGCCCCCCACGGAATACCTTGGGGTGTCTTCTTTCCAAAATGGGGTCACTTGTGGCGTAGTTATACTGCCCTGGCAATTTAGGGGCCCAAATGTGTAAGAAGTACCTTGCAATCAAAATGTGTAAAAAATGGCCTGCGAAATCCGAAAGGTGCCCCTTTGCCCACCTTGGCTGCAAAAAAGTGTCACACATGTGGTATCGCCGTACTCAGGAGAAGTTGGGCAATGTGTTTTGCGGGGTCATTTTACATATACCCATGCTGGGTGAGAGAAATATCTTGGCAAAAGACAACTTTTCCCATTTTTTTATACAAAGTTGGCATTTGACCAAGATATTTTTCTCACCCAGCATGGGTATATGTAAAATGACACCCCAAAACACATTCCCCAACTTCTCCTGAGTACGGCGATACCAGATGTGTGACACTTTTTTGCAGCCTAGATGCGCAAAGGGGCCCAAATTCCTTTTAGGAGGGCATTTTTAGACATTTGGATCCCAGACTTCTTCTCACACTTTCGGGCCCCTAAAAAGCCAGGGCAGTATAAATACCCCACATGTGACCCCACTTTGGAAAGAAGACACCCCAAGGTATTCAATGAGGGGCATGGCGAGTTCCTAGAATTTTTTTTTTTTTGCATAAGTTAGCGGATATTGATTTTTTTTTGTTTTTTTCTCACAAAGTCTCACTTTCCGCTAACTTAGGACATAAATTTCAATCTTTCATGGACTCAATATGCCCCTCACGGAATACCTTGGGGTGTCTTCTTTCCGAAATGGGGTCACATGTGGGGTATTTATACTGCCCTGGCTTTTTAGGGGCCCTAAAGCGTGAGAAGAAGTCTGGAATATAAATGTCTAAAAATGTTTACGCATTTGGATTCCGTGAGGGGTATGGTGCGTCCATGTGAGATTTTATTTTTTGACACAAGTTAGTGGAATATGAGACTTTGTAAGAAAAAACAAAAACAAACAAAAAATTTCCGCTAACTTGTGCCAAAAAAAATGTCTGAATGGAGCCTTACCGGGGGGGGGGGGGGGGTGATCAATGACAGGGGGGTGATCAATGACAGGGGGGTGATCACCCATATAGACTCCCTGATCACCCCCCTGTCATTGATCACCCCCCCTGTAAGGCTCCATTCAGACATCCGCATGATTTTTTACGGATCCATGGATACATGGATCGGATCCACAGAACGCATGCGGACGTCTGAATGGAGCCTTACAGGGGGGTTATCAATGACAGGGGGTGATCAGGGTAATCAGGGTGATCACCCCCCTGTCACTGATCACCCCCCCTGTAAGGCTCCATTCAGACATCCGCATGATTTTTTACGGATCCATGGATACATGGATCGGATCCACAGAACGCATGCGGACGTCTGAATGGAGCCTTACAGGGGGGTTATCAATGACAGGGGGTGATCAGGGTAATCAGGGTGATCACCCCCCTGTCACTGATCACCCCCCCTGTAAGGCTCCATTTAGACATCCACATGATTTTTTACGGATCCATGGATACATGTATCGGATCCACAGAACGCATGCGGACGTCTGAATGGAGCCTTACAGGGGGGTTATCAATGACAGGGGTGATCAGGGTAATCAGGGTGATCACCCCCCTGTCACTGATCACCCCCCCTGTAAGGCTCCATTCAGACGTCCGCATGATTTTTTACGGATCCATGGATACATGGATCGGATCCACAAAACGCATGCGGACGTCTGAATGGAGCCTTACAGGGGGGTTATCAATGACAGGGGATGATCAGGGTGATCACCCCACTGTCACTGATCACCCCCCCTGTCAGGCTCCATTCAGACAGCCGCATGATTTTTTACGGATCCATGGATACATGGATCGGATCCACAGAACGCATGCGGACGTCTGAATGGAGCCTTACAGGGGGGTTATCAATGACAGGGGGTGATCAGGGTAATCAGGGTGATCACCCCCCTGTCACTGATCACCCCCCCTGTAAGGCTCCATTTAGACATCCGCATGATTTTTTACGGATCCATGGATACATGTATCGGATCCACAGAACGCATGCGGACGTCTGAATGGAGCCTTACAGGGGGGTTATCAATGACAGGGGTGATCAGGGTAATCAGGGTGATCACCCCCCTGTCACTGATCACCCCCCCTGTAAGGCTCCATTCAGACGTCCGCATGATTTTTTACGGATGCATGGATACATGGATCGGATCCACAAAACGCATGCGGACGTCTGAATGGAGCCTTACAGGGGGGTTATCAATGACAGGGGATGATCAGGGTGATCACCCCCCTGTCACTGATCACCCCCCCTGTAAGGCTCCATTCAGACATCCGCATGATTTTTTACGGATCCATGGATACATGGATCGGATCCACAGAACGCATGCGGACGTCTGAATGGAGCCTTACAGGGGGGTTATCAATGACAGGGGGTGATCAGGGTAATCAGGGTGATCACCCCCCTGTCACTGATCACCCCCCCTGTAAGGCTCCATTCAGACATCCGCATAATTTTTTACGGATCCATGGATACATGGATCGGATCCACAAAACGCATGCGGACGTCTGAATGGAGCCTTACAGGGGGGTTATCAATGACAGGGGATGATCAGGGTGATCACCCCCCTGTCACTGATCACCCCCCCTGTAAGGCTCCATTCAGACATCCGCATGATTTTTTACGGATACATGGATCGGATCCACAGAACGCATGCGGACGTCTGAATGGAGCCTTACAGGGGGGTTATCAATGACAGGGGGTGATCAGGGTAATCAGGGTGATCACCCCCCTGTCACTGATCACCCCCCCTGTAAGGCTCCATTCAGACGTCCGCATGATTTTTACGGATCCATGGATACATGGATCGGATCCGTAAAAATCATGCTGACGTCTGAATGGAGCCTTACAGGGGGGTGATCAATGACAGGGGGGTGATCAATGACAGGGGGTGATCAGGGAGTGTATATGGGTGATCACCCGCCTGTCATTGATCACCCCCCTGTAAGGCTCCATTCAGACGTCCGTATGCTTTTTGCGGATCCGATCCATGTATCCGTGGATCCGTAAAAATCATACGGACGTCTGAACGGAGCCTGACAGGGGGGTGATCAATGACAGGGCGGTGATCAATGACAGGGGGGTGATCAGGGAGTTTATATGGGGTGATCATGGGTGATCAGGGGTTTATAAGGGGTTAATAAGTGACGGGGGGGGGTGTAGTGTAGTGTAGTGTGGTGTTTGGTGGGACTGTACTGACCTACCTGAGTCCTCTGGTGGTCGATCCTAACAAAAGGGACCACCAGAGGACCAGGTAGGAGGTATATTAGACGCTGTTATGAAAACAGCGTCTAATATACCTGTTAGGGGTTAAAAAATTCGGATCTCCAGCCTGCCAGCGAACGATCGCCGCTGGCAGGCTGGAGATCCACTCGCTTACCTTCCGTTCCTGTGAGCGCGCGCGCCTGTGCGCGCGCGTTCACAGGAAATCTCGCGTCTCGCGAGAAGACGCGTATATGCGTCCAGGAGGAATAAAGCAACCACCTCCCGGACGCATATACGCGTACAGCGGTCGGGAGGTGGTTAAAGTTCCCCCCTCCCGGAAAACAACGTGACAGGGCATCCGCCTTCACATTTTTAACCCCGGGGCGGAACGTGACAACAAAATTAAACCTAGAAAAGAACAAAGACCATCTGGCCTGTCTCGGGTTCAGACGCTTGGCTGATTCCAAGTAGGCCAGATTCTTATGGTCGGTAAACACGGTAATAGGGTGTCTGGCTCCCTCTAACCAATTGCGCCATTCCTCAAAAGCTTATTTGAGGGCCAACAACTCCCTATCTCCCACATCGTAATTTCTCTCTGCAGAGGAGAGTTTCCCTGAGAAAAAGGCACACGGTCGCCATTTGGCAGGAGAGGGACCCTGAGATAAGACCGCACCCACACGCACCTCAGAAGCGTCCACCTCAACAATAAAAGGTAGAGAGACATCAGGTTGTACCAAAATGGGAGCGGAAGCAAAACTCTCTTTGATACTAGAAAAGGCCTTAAGCGCATCTACCGACCAGGAGGAAAAATCTACCCCCTTTTTAGTCATATCAGTGAGTGGCTTAACAACAGAGGAATAATTCAAAATGAACTTTCTGTAATAATTGGCAAAACCCCAAAAAACGCATCAGCGCCTTATGATTCTCAGGAAGCTCCCACTCAAGCACAGCGCAGACCTTCTCAGGGTCCATGCGAAAACCAGAAGCGGAGAGAAGAAAACCAAGAAATTGAATCTCCGGAACTGCAAACACACATTTTTCCATTTTAGCGTACAATTTATTCTCTCGCAGAATGAGCAAGACCTGACGTAGGTGGTCCCTATGAGTTTTGAAATCAGGAGAAAAAATCTAAATGTCATCAGTACAAATTTCCCCATTAAATGATAAAAAATGCTGTTCACAAAATGTTGGAAGATGGCCGGAGCATTCATCAAACCAAAGGGCATAACCAAATTCTCAAAATGACCCTCAGGGGTATTGAAGGCCGTCTTCCATTCGTCCCCTTCTCTGACCCTGACTAGGTTGTATGCCCCTCTTAAATCCAACTTAGAAAAAACTTTAGCCCCAACAATCTGGTTAAACAGGTCCGGGATCAGAGGAAGCAGATATGGGTCACAAATTGTGATACGGTTCAGCTCACTGAAATCCAGACAAGGTCTTAAAGAACCATCTTTTTTCTTAACAAAAAAAATAATAATGCGGCAACAGGTGAGTTCGAGGGTCAGATGTGTCCCTTTCTCAGGCTCTCAGAGATATAAGAAGAAAGAAGAAAGACCCTGGGGGTGCCAAGGGGAAAGGGAGGGGGGCAGTGCCCACCTAATATAATCACAAAGGTCACCCCTGAGAGATAACTCGGTACAAGCTCCCGAGTACAATGGCAGAACAAACAACAAAAGGAAATGGAGCTCAAGGTACCAAATAATAAATATTAAATTTTATTGAGATAGAACAAGACATGATAAAAAATTACATGAGAGTGATGCCAGGAAAAAAGGGGGGGAAGGGAACAGGGAAGGGAAAGAACAGCGCCACCATGGGGAGAACACACCGGTCAAAAGATTACATACAGTCATGTGAAAAAATTAGGACACCCTTTGAAAGCATGTGGTTTTTTGTAACATTTTTAATAAAAGGTTATTTCATCTCCGTTTCAACAATACAGAGAGATTAAAGTAATCCGACTAAACAAAGAAAACTGAAGAAAAGTCTTTTCAAGATCTTCTGTAAATGTCATTCTACAAAAATGCCTATTCTAACTGAGGAAAAAGATAGGACACCCTTGCCCCTAATAGCGAGTGTTACCTCCTTTGGCTGAAATAACTGCAGTGAGACGGTTCTTGTAGCCATCTACCAGTCTTCGACATCGGTCTGAGGAAATTTTACCCCACTCCTCAATGCAGAACTTTTTCAGCTGTGAATGTTTGAGGGGTTTCTTGCACGTACAGCCCTTTTCAAGTCACCCCACAGCATCTCAATGGGATTCAAATCTGGACTTTGACTTGGCCATTCCAGGACTCTCCATTTCTTCTTTTTCAGCCAATCTTTGATTGATTTACTAGTATGTTTTGGGTCATTGTCATGTTGCATGGTCCAGTTCCGCTTCAGCTTTAATTTTCTAACTGATGGTCTCACATGTTCTTCAAGCACCTTCTGATACACAGTAGAATTCATCGTGGATTCTATGATGGTGAGCTGACCAGGTCCTGCTGCAGCAAAGCAGCCCCAAACCATGACACTTCCACCTCCATGCTTCACAGTTGGTATGAGGTTCTTTTCTTGGAATGCTGTGTTAGGTTTACGCCAAACATGTCCTCTGCTGTTGTGTCCAAATAATTCAATTTTGGACTCATCTGTCCAAAGAACATTATTCCAGAAGTCCTGGTCTTTGTCAACTTTATCAATGGGAAATGTCAGTCTGGCCTCGATGTTTCTCTTGGAAAGCAAAGGTTTCCTCCTTGCACACCTCCCATGCAAGTTAAACTTGTACAGTCTCTTTCTGATTGTAGAGGCATGTACTTCTACATCAACAGTAGCCAGAGCCTGCTGTAGTTCTCGAGATGACACTTTAGGGTTTTTGGAGACCTCTTTTAGCATCTTGCGGTCTGCTCTTGGGGTGAACTTGCTGGGGCGACCAGTCCTGGGCATGTTGGCAGTTGTTTTGAAAGCCCTCCACTTGTAGACTATCTTCCGGACAGTGGAATGGCTGATTTCAAAATCTTTTGAGATCTTTTTAAATCCCTTCCCAGACTCATAGGCTGCTACAATCTTTTTTCTGAAGTCCTCTGACAGCTCTTTTGCTCTCACCATGGTGCTCACTCTCACTTCAACAGTCAGGAGCACACCAAACTAAATGTCTGAGGTTTAAATAGGGCAAGCCTCATTCAACATGCAGAGTAACGATCTACTAATTATGTGCACCTGGTGTGATATACCTGTGTGAGATCTGAGCCAATTTAAGAGGGAATACATGTGAGGGTGTCCTATCTTTTTCCTCAGTTAGAATAGGCATTTTTGTAGAATGACATTTACAGAAGATCTTGAAAAGACTTTTCTTCAGTTTTCTTTGTTTAGTTGGATTACTTTAATCTCTCTGTATTGTTGAAACGGAGATGAAATAACCTTTTATTAAAAATGTTACAAAAAACCACATGCTTTCAAAGGGTGTCCTAATTTTTTCACATGACTGTAGATGTATAAAGGTCAGCAAGGGATATATGGTACAATGACCAGCCCTTAACCAAATATAATGGCAAAATAATAATGGAAGGTGAGTAGCACATCCGCTGCAATGATACATACATAGGCATGAAGCAAGGTATATAAACCAAGAATTGTACAAGAATCGTCAATAATAGACATGCCACAGTATAAAAGATCTGGCGGGGTATAAACATCCACGTCAGAAAGGACCATGGAGATAAGGTTGCAGCAGAGACTCACCAAGAGAAGACCAGGAGTGAAACAACCCAGGATGGCGCTACCCCTAGGGTTGTTTCACTCCTGGTCTTCTCTTGGTGAGTTGAGTTGTTCTCTCAGAGATATAAGTACGCATAGCGACTCTTTCAGGTTGGGAGAGATTGTATAAACGTGATTTTGGCAGCTTGGCGCCTGGGATGAGATTAATAGGGCAATCGTACTCCCGGTCAGGGGGCAACTCCTGGACACCACTCTCAGAAAACACATCCGAAAATTCTGAGAGAAAAGATGGTACAGTCTTGGTAGAAACCTCTGAAAGAGACGCCGTGAGGCAATTCTCTCTGCAAAAGTCACTCCAACCACTTATTTGCCTTGCTTGCCAATCAATGGTGGGGTTATGTTTAGTGAGCCAGGGTAGCCCCAACACTAGAGGAGTAGGTAATCCGCTTAGGACGAAACATGACATATCCTTAACATGAGCATCACCCACAGTCAAACGGATATTGTGAATTATGCCCTTTAACGATCTTTGAGAAAGTCGAGCGGAATCGATAGCAAAAACATATATATCCTTTTCCAAAGTGCATACCTGGAAACCATGCGTTATAGCAAATTGATTATCAATGAGATTGACAGCTGCTCCACTATCTACAAAAATCTCACAAACAATGTTCTTGCTGTCTAGCGCCACCCTGGCAGGTAGGAGAGAACGGGAACTACAAGCAAACGGTAAACCTTCAATTTCCGCATCAACCTTGCCAATAGTAGCAAATGGAAAGTTTTTAGAGGGGTTTTTTCTTTTTGTTTCTTTTTTATTACCCTCAGAAAACTCCATGAATCTCCTAGAGGGGCAAACATTAGCCAAATGATTTCTACCCCGACAACAGAAACAAACCCTCCTCTGAGAGCTGAATCCTCTACTATCAGAGGCAAGCAAACCCAGCTGCATGGCCTCCTCCTCAGAGGGGATTGCGAGAGACTGAGACCCCTGCGTACGGAATGAGACAGCTCCACTGTCCTTGGGCTGAATATAACAGGAAGGAGTCGTCTCTCCTTTCTCTCTAAGACGCCTGTCAATACGAACAGCTAGAGACATGGCAGACTCCAAATGCATCTGTCAATCCCTCCGAAAGACCATGGCAAAATTGACTTCGGAGTGCAGCATCGTTCCAACCAGTATCAGCTGCCCATCTCCGAAAATCAGAACAATATATCTCTGCGGACTGTTTACCCTGGCATAAAAGACGCCGTTTAGATTCAGCCAGAGCAATACGATCCAGGTCATCATATATCTTCCCCAGGGCTACAAAAAATTCATCCACCGATCGGAGGGGCCGTGCCCCCACCGGCAGCGAAGAGGCCCAAGACTGAGCGTTATCACTGAGCAGCGAGATGATGATCCCCACCCTCTGCTCCTCATCACCAGAGGAATGGGGAAGTAGGCGAAAATGGAGTTTGCAAGCCTGTCTAAAGAGAATAAAATTCTCACTACCCCCGGAGAACTTATCCGGAAGCGAGATCTTAGGCTCGGAACAAACTCCATAAACGCAAGCAGAACCGGTCACCTGAAACTGAGACACAGTTTTACGGAGATCTGCTACTAGTGAAAGACCTTGCATGCGGTCAATCAAGGCTGAAACCGGATCCATGCTTAAGATGGTAATGGCAGTTTATAATGTCACGGATGATGTTGCAGATAGCTGGAAGTTATGAATAAACGTCCGACTGGCTTGATCCCAAACTAAGGAGCATATAGGTGACCCCTATAAAACCCTAAGAGCTCACCCTGACTGCTAAGCACATACAAGGGTCTCAAAGGTAGACGATTGTATGCCCCCGTACCTAAGACTGTTTGACACCTGAAAACCCTATAATAGTGAGGGGACACGACCACCGGCTCCCTGCACTTCAATACGGAGGGAGTCAGGGTCACTTATAATCAAGCCAGCAAGGAAACACAATACATGTAAGGACTTATCTGAACAAGCAGCAGCAGAAGTCTCCAGCAGTGAACACTTCAATCCAGGAAGTAGTATAAACCGCAAAGTGAGGCAGTATGGGAGGGAATATAAAGGAAAGAGGATTAGTCTAAATAGGTGACACCTGGGAGAGGGAAATGAGATGAGAAAGTGAAACCAAAACAAAGAACATCATGCAATAGGTAGAGAAGGATGTCTGTCAGACCTTCTCACAGAAGTGGCGGTGACACTATCTGCCTCCTATTATGTTCCTCTGCTTGGGATGATACCTGAGAGGGTGGTCCAGGGTGTAAATCCGTGTTGTGTTCTGTGCTACCGCATTCTATGCATGTCACACTGACCTTACAGTTCCTGTTGTAGTGCGATGTTGTAGTGCAGCACCTGAAGCAGATGTTGGTTTTTTTTAGGAATTCTTTGCGGTCCTCGAAAGACTGCTCCCTGAAGCCTCTGCATTTTATTAGAGGATGCGGTTTCTTGTGCAGGGGGCATTCTTTGGTAAAATCTTTGAATATGTTCTCTTCTTGAGAAGACTTAAACTGCCTGTAAGGAGAACCTGTGGAGGCAACGTTAGTTTTGCTGACTGCCACTGGTGTTTTATGAGGTTTGACACTGGGGTAGTGGAACATGACAAAGTCAAAACTGGGATCATTTCTAATCCTCGCCTGTTGAGTAACAAAGTCTACAAACACCACGAAGGGGGGAAATGGTACATTATGAACCTGTTTATAATGGAAACCATGCGTGACCCTCTTCTCATATAGATTATAAGGGAGTTTTTGGACAATCGGATTGACATCTCTGGCGGTATCCAGGAATGCTAGCCCCGGCAGATCTCCTTCTGCCTGAGCAACCTGTACCTCTATCAACAAGTCACTGAGTTCCCTGAGCTTTTGGTAACCCCCTACCCACTATTCTGGGAAAATTATCAATTCTCTTATAAAAAGCATTTTCTATAGCTTTTATTGACCCATAACACTCATCAAGTCTTTCCCACACCTTTGCCCAGATAGTTTATTTTAATGTCTCTGATTCTTTTGGCATGTTCAGCAGACTCTCTTCCAAGCCACTTTACCAAGAGATCTAACTCCTCACTACAGGAAAGATCTAAGTCTCTTATGGCATTCTGGAAGGATTCTCTCAATGCCCTGTGTGACTAATACCACACCTCGTGCCCGCTTGACATCAACTACGTCGAGCTCACGAGACGCGGTATTGTCCCTGGTTACCAAAAACGTGACGTTACCCCCTCCTAGAGGAGCAGGTAAGGTGAGGTTGGTCCAGTTTACACACACACACCTCCTGTCCACGCGGGCACAGAGAGGCAACAAGCTGAGAGAGCCTTTTCACTGCCGCAGTGAAAACAGCGCTTTATATAGGGTGAGAAACCAACCCGCGGTAGCTTATAACTAGGCCAAAACACGGACGTGGGGATTCGTGATCGAGATACAAGATAGCCCAAGATAAAATTATATATTTAATCACCTTAAGGGCACACTAGATTTAACAGAATATATACAGTGGTCTGAGGTTACAGATACAGATTATATGGGTACAACAGGGTTAAGCAGTGTAAAAGTCAGTTACCGGGTAGATGAAAGTTCCTTTTGGTGGTGAGGTGTTCTTTGCTGCAGTCCACATGAAGGGCCGTGATCTCAGCTAGTTCCTGGGTCCCTCTAAACACATTACACGATGTGACTCTTCTTCAGAGAAAGACTCGTCCGCTTGCTGGCACAAGCTTTTTAACCTGTAGCTGGCCCCTCTCCTCCCGGCCTTAGGGAGGGGTCCACTCCCCCTCTTCTGGGCTGGCAGCAAATGACCCACAAAACCCTTTAGGGTTCATAGCTCCAGACCAGAGGGTCACAGGGAGATGGTTCTGGGACCAACGGACCTGCCTTGGTTCCGGCTACAAGTAGAGTACAAACCTAGTACTGTTATGTGGTTCCTGTGGAGAGATATGGATATCTCCTTTCCCTGGCATGCCATCCATCGTGGCCAGCGGGAAACAAATATGTCTTCGGTTTGCGCCTGCGATGGCCGGGCGATTCATAATCGCTTATGAAATGTAGGTGCCAACATGTCTGGAAGGTATCCTTGATCTTGGGAAGGGCTGATACCACCTGCTGGGGGGTTTTTCTGCAGGATTTAGCTTGCGTTCAAACTGGTGGATGGGGGTGTGACATTCTCCACCTGGGGCCTCCTTGAAGCCTGGATCCCTGGGGCTGTATTCCTTGCCAGCTGATACTCAGATGGCTGGGGGGTGGAAACTTATTTTGCATGTACACTGATGAACATGCCAAGAGGTGAATCAAATGACAATCAGGGCTGGGGCTTTGAAGCAGGGCCCTCCTGTGGAGTTCACTATCTCTGCTATCTGTCAGCAAATGTGTGTGAGGACATGACTGACAGTAAATATTAATCCATATTCCTCACATCCTGTAGTTCTCTGGGTGATCGGTGAACTTTATAAGTCCTTTGGTAACCAGCTTCCGTTTGGCAAAGAACTTAGCGAAGCCCATGGTGGCCTGGTTAGCGCCAATACTACCCGGTGTGTTGTTATGCTGCATGTGTAGTGTATCACCATACCTTTTAGTGGTTTCTGGCTTAGGGCAATCTGTATAATACCGTTCTGACATGAAGGGTGTCCCTTTAAGTCGAAGCGAAGGTTGTAGCTTCTGTTCTGTAGGGCGGTAGTCGTGGTAAGCATCGTATTGTCGCATACCGTCCTGCTGGAGGTACTGTGGTTAAAGGTAGAATCTTTGGCATTCTGAATAAGCCGACTGATATTCTGGATCATAGTCATTATCTGTCTTGGGATGCTGATGGACGTATTCTGAGACACGCTGTGTTGGATCTTGTTCATCTAGGTTTGGCCCAGGTACTTGGCTGTGTTTCTCGGATCCGGGAAACTCCAAAGCTTCTAGGAACTCTGCTTTGGCCACTGTGGCTGCAGCTTCTTTCTCTGTGGCGAGTATTTCCAGTGACGCTTCCAGGCATGCTGTCTCTTCTTCCAATGACACTTGCAGGCGTGCTCTCTCTTTTTCCCTTGACGCTCTCTCTTTCTTTAGTTGCATCTCTTGCGCAGCAAAGGAAGACCTTACTTTTGCAGCCTCAGCTTCTGCACGGACGAAAGCAGCTTTTTCTATTATTGAGGACTTGCTAGAGCAGCTTGCTCGTGACCTGGTCCTGTGTGATGATGCCTGGCTAGTGGACATTTTGTGCCTTTTGCTGGCTGTTTAATGTCTCTGTGCGGACTCAGTCTAGGTAGGAACGGACTTCAGCATGGTCTGGATCGTGCTGCGCTTGCTGGGGGCTGCACTCTCGCTTCTTGTGACTGTATGGAAACCGCTGCAATCTTGTACACAGGACCGCGTGCGTGATGGCGGCGCCGTATAGTCAGATCCACTATCGCTGGTGACTAGCATCTGTTTTTCTGTTCTGTCTTCATACAGGTTCACACAGTGTGCAGTCTGACATTCAGCATAAGGCCTTGTTCACACTTCAGTGTTTAGTCAGTGATTTCCATCAGTGATTTGTGAGCCAAAACCAGGTACAGCTCTAAACACAGAACAGGAGCAGATCTTTCCCTTCTACCTCATGTCTGTGGAGGCTCCACTTCTGGTTTTGGCTCACAAATCACTGATGGAAATCACTGACCAAACACTGAAGTGTGAACGAGGCCTAAACCATTCCTGTCTTCCAAATAAGAGGACTGTTTTTTGTAGTCTAACTGTCACGGCCACGGTTATGGTCGTGACTCCTTGGGAGCCGCATACAGTTGCCCGCGGTTGTGGTTGTTGTGTCAACCGCAGCTGAGGCATAATGTAGTTGGCCTCAGTGCGGTTGCCGCGGACAACAGCTTTGTGTGCGGTTCCCGGGGAGTTGTGTGCGTGTGTGGATGCACTTTGTTTGTATGTCTGGTGTGCACTTGTTGTTGTTTGGTGCGCACGGACATCTTCCTTTCACTGTGGCTGCCCGTGGCAGCGTCTGGTATGTTGTACATGTGGTGGCAGTGTCCTGGCCTTCGGGCTGTCTTTCTGGACGGCTGCCACCCATGTCGTTGCCAGCGGCAACAGCCACAGTGTGAAAGAAAAAAAAAAAATTATTGTTCTTGTTGATGTCTTTATGTTGGTGAGGTTGTATGTTCTTCTGTTGGGAGCTTTCTATGTTTTGGTGCAGCTAATGGTTCTGGATTCCTGTCTCTTGAGGGATCCAGTCAGCAAGGCTGTGGCAGGTTGGTAGAACTACTTAGTTCGCCTGCCATTTCCATTAGTCTGTTAGTGTTCCCCTTTTCCCAACAGCTTGGCCATTGAGACTCCTGCTCCTCCGTGCCAAGGAGGAGTAGGTCGTCTTACTCAGCTCCTAGCTCAGGGATCTGCGGAGGGTAAGACAGGGCTCCGAGGTTCCTGCGCATGGGTCCTCCTACCTTAAAGGTCGGCCCATGCAGGTTAGGAGTTAGGGTCAGGGTAGGGACGCTGTAGGAGGTGACCTGCTCCTTATCCTGTTCTCATGGCCGAGTAGCCACTACACCACCTGGCATCGCACGGCTGAGGGTTTCCCCCATCCTCAGCCGTGACACTAACTTGTTTATTGGCAAAACAGGAGTATTTGATGATTGATCAATTGCTAAAACTATAAGAATACAAATAACATGAATAAGTATATAGCATAGCATGTACTGTAACATTTACATAACACTGAAGCACATGGTAAAACGGCTGCCTAACATAAGACTACATGTCTAACATCTACCAGTATAAGAACTTTCCTGAGACAATGATAACTAGCTGAACAGCTCTGCATAACATAATGTCTAGAAAGATAGATCTCTCACCAGATATGCTTTTACCTGGATGGTGGAGTTTAAGAAGGAGATATGCAGGAGGATAGCTCTGTACTGTGTCCTGGAGACTTCTCTTTCCCAGGATGCTTTGCACCACCCACAATACAGCAGTCTTTGAAACAAGAAAAACAAGGTGCAATACAATTTAACACTACTAGATGGTGCTATTACCACATTAATCACTATAGGAATACTAAAACCCTGGCTGACGTGAAATAGAATTTTTCCTAACCCTGCTGGGCAGAACAAAAAGTCTGATTTGATTATTGTTTTTAGGCTTTTGCTGTGTGTTACTATGTTAGGCTACTTTCACACCTGCGTTCAGTGCAGATCCGTCTTGTATTTGCACAGACGGGTCCGCACTGATAATGCAAACGCTTGTATCCGTTCAGAACGGATCCTTTTGCATTATTCTTTTAAAAAAAAGTCTAAGTCAAAACGGATTCGTCCTGACTTACATTGAAAGTCAATGGGGGACGGATCCGTTTTCAATTGCACCATATTGTGTTAGTGAAAACGTATCCGTCCCCATTGAATTACATTGTAAGTCAGGACGGATCCGTTTGGCTCCGCATCGCCAGGCGGACACCAAAACGCTGCAAGCAGCGTTTTGGTGTCCGCCTCCAGAGCGGAATAGAGGCGGAACGGAGCCAAACTGATGCATTCTGAGAGGATCCTTATCCATTCAGAATGGAGGGGCCCCCCCAGAGCGTATAGCTTGGGGGGCACATGGTGGCAGGGGCACTGGAGTAATTTTATTAAAGAATTCAAGGTTTTGGGTTAAAAGGATGGTTTTTGGTGTTTTTCTCTCTCCCCCCCCTCCCCTGTTTCTTTTACTTCAAATTCTAGGTCTCCTGACAGGAATCCAGTTTGGGCTGGTTCCCTTAGTGATCTGCCTGGATACGGGATGCTGGGAACAGCTGTCAGGATTGGCCAGCTGTTTCTGAAGCGGGAAATGCTGAACAGCTGATTGGCAGCTGTCAGTTTTGAGCGGGAATCAGCGTGGATAAATTGACAGCGCACAGGTGCCCAGCTGTCAGTTCAAGTGGAGCAACCTGAAAGGAGCAGCGCCTGTCAAGACCGAAGATGGAGGACTTACTTCGCAGCCTGATCCTGAGAGCGGAGTCGGCGGGTGGAGAGGAATGGCTGAGGAGCTGCCTCTTGCAGCCCATACCTGGCGGCGGTGAAGCGGCGGCGGATCCGGAGGAAGATGAGGAGTTGGAGCCGGTAGAAGAGGAAGAAGCCGTCCTGCAAGTGGCCAGTGGGGAAGCGGAGGTGTTGGCACCGCGCAGCAAAAGAGCTAAAAAGCATGCGCGCGCCGGCACCCCGCCCCCTGAAGACGTCATCGCTGCCGGATCATCACCAGGCGCCGGGCCGCAAGCGGCGTCCGCCGCTGATGACATCACGGCCCGGCGTCGTCATCAAAGAGCGTCAGCCGGCAAAGCTCACAGTAATAGCCGGCGGCGCTCCACCGCAGCGAAGAATATTCGAAGCGCTGAGCGGCTCCATGCAGCAGCGCTGGATGAAAGCGACGACGTGGGACATGCTGGCACATCCGTGCAGCAGCCATTCACTGTGTCCGGCCAGTATCCTGGGAAGATCCGTATGAAGGTTCCTCAGTCCGGTTCCGGGCAGGAGGTCCATCCCAGTGGTGAGCATGAGAACATTAATGCCATACTTAACAATGATAAGTTTCTTTCAGGTCTGAATTCTTTGTTCGCTGATTTCTTGAAAAGTAAGGTTAATACTGCAGCTGCTGGTGTGTGGGCACCCCCGCCAGCGCTGCAGTCAAAGAATTTGCCCATTTTGGAGCGGGGTTCAGGGGTTCCAGAACTCTGTATAAAAGAGGTTCTCCCCTGTGAAGTATCTCCTCTGGGTTTCCATTTGTCTAATGGGATCAAAGAGAAGATATGGAATTTTGAATTTGTTGATTTATTATCGTTGTTACCTTCTAATAGGGAACATAACGTAGAGAAGAAAGATGAAAAAAGTGAGGATGTAAGAAAGCGCCTGCAGCCAAGATCTTTTAACAATTGGTTGCAGGCGTTTTGTATTTACGCTGCGGTGCTGGGAGAAAGGCATCCTGAGAAATGCTCGGGTCTTTTCCAGCACTTTGATATCATACTGGAAGCATACAAGAACTTTGGTGGTATTGCATGGTTCCAGTATGATGAGACTTTCAGGCAGAAGCTGGCAATCCATCCGTCTCTAAATTTTGGAGTAAAAGACATAGGCCTATGGATAAATTTGATGCTGCCACAGAGGTCTGTGCAGCAAAGGCAGACTCCCGCAAATCAACCTCTTAGGAAGGGAGTTTGTTTCGCTTTTAATGAATCCACTTGCAAGTGGCTTTCCAGCTGTCGCTATAAGCATGAATGCTCCCTTTGCGGGGGCAATCATCCTTTAATACGATGTTTTAAAAAGAATCAGCCTTCCTTTCTTGCCTCCAGGGAGCAATTATCAAAAAGCATGGACGCCAGTGAAGTTAATAGAGCTGGTACCGTGGCTAAGCATGTACCCAGACAGGGAGAAAGCTAGTTTGTTGTTTAACGGTTTTTTATCCGGTTTTGATGTTCCGCAGTTTAGAGGTTCTGGTTGTAATTTTGTTGATAATTTGAAGTCTGTTAATGATTTTCCTGTTGTAGTTAGAGATAAGATTAATAAAGAATTAGAGTACGGTAGGTTAGCGGGTCCATTTAAGCACCCACCTTTTAAGAATTTCAGGTTATCCCCTTTGGGTGTAGTCCCAAAGAAGAATCCAGGGGAATTTAGGTTGATACATCACCTATCGTATCCCAAGGATTCTTCTTTGAATGATGAAATCGCCAAGGAAGAGGCGGCAGTTTCGTATGCATCATTTGATGAGGCGGTAGATTTATTAAGGAGATACGGACATAGAGCGTTGTTAGCTAAAGCTGATGTTAAAGCCGCATTTAGATTGCTCCCTGTAAAACCGTCCGGTTTTAATTCACTTGGTTTTAGTTTTGAGGGAGAATTTTTCTTTGATAAATGCTTACCTATGGGTTTTTCTAAATCATGTATTTACTTTGAAGCATTTTCTTCCTTTTTACATTGGGTGGTCCAAGAATCGTTTCCAGGTGGCGGTATTTTGCACTATTTAGATGACTTTTTGTTTGTAGGTCCTGCTGAGTCTGAGTGCTGTGAGCAGTTATTACAGGGGTTCTTAAGAATATGTTCAAAATTTGGTATCCCAATAGCTCAAGAAAAAACTATATTCCCGTGCTGTTGTTTAGAATTTTTGGGTATTGAATTGGACAGCGTTAGGATGGAATTTCGTTTGCCTGAAAAGAAGTTGCTTGATATTAGATTGTTTATCTTAAGGTTATTGTCAAAAAATAAATGTACATTAAGGGAGCTGCAGTCTCTTTTGGGCTCCTTAAACTTCGCTTGCAGGATCATTCCTATGGGGAGGGTATTTTCTAAGCGGTTATATTTTGCCACAAGAGGTTTAAAGTCCCCCAAGGCTCATATTAGACTATCTAGACCTTTAAAAGATGATTTATCGTTGTGGTTGGAATTTTTGAAGAAATTTAATGGTAAGGTTTGTTTTCAGGAAGAGTTTATGGTTTCGGATTCGTTACAGTTGTTCACAGATGCAGCAGGTAGTGTGGGTTTTGGGGCATTTTGGAATAATAAGTGGAGCGCTGGGGCATGGCCGGAGTCTTGGTTTATAAATAAGTTTGTAGCAAATTTAGTTTTATTAGAGTTATTTCCGGTAGTTGTAGCTATTGTTATTTGGGGTTCATACTTTAGTAATAGGCGGATTCTTTTGTTCACAGACAACCAAGGGGTTGTGTTTGCAGTAAATACGTTGTCTTCAAAGTGTGAAAAGACTGTTCGTTTATTGAGACATCTAGTATTGTGTTGCATGAAATTTAACATTTGGTTGAAGGCTAGATACATTCCAGGTAAAAAGAATGACATTGCAGATGCATTATCTCGATTTCAGTGGAAAAGATTCCGGGAGCTCGCGCCAGAAGCAGACTTGGAGGGAGTCCCGTGCCCGGAGCATCTGTGGGATCTAGTTATGATCTAATAATCGAAAGTCTCAAAAAGTCTCTGGCACCTAGAACATGGGATGATTATTCATCCGCATGGAATAGGTGGCTTTCCTTTAATAAGGGTATAGGTGGGACTGCAATAATAAACACTGAGGATGGAGGTTTAGCCTTCATTTCATCTATGTTAGAGAATGATTGCTCATTTTCGCATTTGTCAAAGACAGTGGCGGGAGTGTCATTTTTCCAGAAGTTGTACGGTCAGCCATGCTTGTCGAATTCTTTTATTATTAAACAGGTCTTGAAGGGTGTAAGGAGGAGCAATCCAAAGAAGGATAAGCGTTGTCCAGTATCGCTATGCCTGCTATTGAAATTAGTGGAGGTGCTGGATAGTGTTACCAAAAATTTGTTTGAAGCATCTTTATTTAAAACTGCGTTTATTTTAGCCTTCTTTGGAGCCTTTAGGATAGGAGAGTTGGTGGCTGACTCAAGAAAAGCGGATCCGAGTCTGCTCCATTCGGATGTGTATTTGAATCAGGAGACAGTTAAAATTAGAATCAAGAAATCAAAAACCGATCAGTTGGGTCGGGGGCATTTAATCACTTTAAGCAAGTGGTTCAATTCCCCGCTTTGTCCAGTTGGCGCAGTGTCTTCATGGCTAGGAATGCGGCCAAAAATTAATGGGGCCTTCTTAATACATGAAGATCACAGTCCATTGACTAAATTTCAATTCAATTCCATCTTTAAGAAATGCTTGAAGGCTCTCAAAATGGATCATTTGCAGTTGTCGTCACATTCATTCCGTATTGGTGCTGCCACTGAGGCCGCAAATCTTGGGCTTGAAGATGCAATTATAAAAAGAATTGGTAGATGGGCTTCGAATAGGTTTAGATCATATGTTAGACCACAGCTTCTATCATTTTAAATAATGTTTTGTTTTGCAGGTTCCCGTACGGTTATTTGGTTAGTGGGACACTCATTTATTTATTGGGCTCGGAAGAGAGCTTTGAAGAGGCAGTACACTGAAAATCTATCGTTTAATGTTAAACAGTGTTTAGTTCTTTGGTTTGGTGTACGGGGTCTGCAATGGAATGACTTGCTTACTGTAATGCAGAAGTTATGCTCAATGTGGCCTTTACCCGACGTCATTGTTTGTCATTTAGGCGGCAATGACGTTGGAAAAATTAAGACCTTAGACCTAATATCAAGAATGAGGCAGGATTTAGCCTTAATAAAAGGTATATTTCCTGAGTCAGTCTTGGTTTTTTCAGAAATAATTCAAAGGATGGCTTGGGCAGGTGCAGAGCACAGAAAATTAGAAAAGATAAGGAAGAGGGTTAATAGAGCAATGTCTAAGTTCATGCCATCAATTGGGGGGCAAAGCTACCGTCACATTGATTTGGAAGGTTTTGTCCCAGGGCTTTTCAGATCGGATGATGTACATCTATCAGATATCGGTCTGGACATTTTTAATCTGGGGCTGCAGAATATTATTGAGTTTGGCCTGTGTTGCTTGTTTGGGGGGGGGGGCCATGCCTGTTAGGCATTGGCTTGTGGGGTGATCGGTCACCCAGCTCGTGCTGGGTGGACTTAATGGTCCATAAAGAGTTAATGAGTTTTAAGTATTTATTCAATTATTTATATTTATGGTTGGTTTATTTATTGGTATTTATTGATTCAATATTTGGTTTATTTGGTATGATAAATTGGTAAAACCCCAAATAAAGCAACACGGCCTATTTATTCCAAACTGATTTGTCTCGTGTTCATTTATTTAGTTGGTAAAAGTTATAAGTTCAGTAAAATGTGTCCTCTGCCACCCATGCATTGGGGCTAAACTGATCCGTTTTGGGCCGCTTGTGAGAGCCTTTAAACGGATCTCACAAGCGAACCCAGAAACGCCAGTGTGAAAGTAGCCTTATTATATCCATAAAGGAAGGAGGTTTCCTTTTTATATTTTCTTAGTAAAAATCTTGATCCCATCTAGCTCCATCATCACAAATCACAATGTGACACCACTTTGCACTGTGTGACTTTTGTCCTCTAGCCTCAACTCTTCATACCGCTACCTTTCCCTCTGTGTAAGTAATTTAAAGGGGTTGTCCAGTTTTTACTGCCTGCCGGAATCCTCTGCCACGAGTGTGAAAGTACCCTTAGCCAATATAAGCCTGCAGGTCTTTCTCTTCATATCCTAACTGCCATACACACGGTCACATGACCCTTATCAGCCAATAGAAGTTCCCAGGCCCTTAGTCTCCACATACAGTTTTACTCCAGGTTTCCATAACAACCCAGCCATTTTTCTTCACTACTGTAGGTCAGCTGTAGGCTAGGGCTACACGACGACATGTGTCGCGTGACAATTTTTATAATGATAGGCTATGGTGTCGCACTGCGACATGTGACATGCTGCGACGCAACAGTCGCAGAAAAATCCATCTTGGTCACAGCATGTCGCAGTGCGACACCATAGACTATCATTATAAAAATTGTTGAGACGGTTGGGCGGACACCGTGGAGGTCACTGTTAAAGGGTCGGGCACTGTGGAGGTCACTGTTAAAGAGGCGTTCACTGGGGATGTTACTGTTAAGGGGGCAGGCTGCTGTGGAGGTCACTGTTAAAGGGGCGTTCACTGTGGATGTTACTGTTAAGGGGGCAGGGGCCACTATTAAAGGGGCGACTGCTGTGGAGGTCACTGTTAAGGCAGCAGGGTACTGAGGAGGTCACTTTTAAGGGAGTGGGGTGCTGTGAAACTCACTGTTAAAGGGGCGGGCTGCTGTGAAAGTCAAAGTTAAGGGGATGGGCTGCTGTGGAAGTCCCATTTTAAAGTGGTGGGGTACTGAGGGGGGTCAGTGTTAAGGGGTGGGGGACTGTGGAGGTCACTGTTAAAGGGGCGGGGTGCTGTAGAGTTCACTGTTATGGGGGATACTGTTGATATCTTTTAACGACACACAGAAACATTAAATGAAATAGATGAAATATACCCGAGCGAAGCCGGGTCCTTCTGCTAGTTTATCCTTAAAAAAAGGATATGTATATATTTTTAGTCATCCTCTTGTTTCTCTGTTTTTGGGCTTGTACACTGCTGTTGTTTGTAGGTTTGGTATATTGGTGGTATGTGCACTGTACACTAAGTCTATTTTTGATTTTGTATATATATATATACACTCACACACATTACACATACACCGATCACACTATGTCAGTATGATGTAGCTATATAAAGTGACTGAACACTTTATGTGAATACAGAATTCCTTTGTGATTTCTAATATTTGTATAATTTACAATAACAGATTTCATTATCTAACAAGCTCTGGAATTCCTAGTAAAGCCTACAGTTTCTAAAAAGAAAACAAAAAAACAACTTTTTTATTTCTTCTTATATCAGTACATACTGTTCCAGATTTTACCATATGTTCTCTTTAACCTCTTGCCAACGCAGGACGAGAATAGTCGTTCTACACAGCAACTCCTTCTCACATTAGGACAACCATTCTCGTTCTGCAGTTAACCCCTTCCAGACTTACGCCGCTTCGATAACCGGTGCGGGCCCGGCTGTTACTGACAGCCGGGCACCTGTTGTATTTGCCAGCATCTGTGCTAACCCCCTATATGCCATGATCATCGCTGACCACAGCATTTAGGATGTTCGATGAGGAAGGGGGCTCCTTCTCTCACCCCATTGGGTCCCACGCTGCGATGATGGGGTTCCGATGGTTGCCATGGCAGCCCTAAGCATTGCAAAGGTCTTTGGGCCCAGCAGCTGTGGAAACCTATGAGGCCCAGTCCCCAGACTGCGTCTCATAGGTGTACTGTCAGTGTAATACACTGACAGTCAGTGCAGTACAATACAGCATGTATTATATACAGCATTGAAACTGGGATCAGACCCTGAAATGTTCAAGTGATATAAATAAAAAGTTTAAAAAAAGTTTTAAAAAAACACAGCAAAAAAGTATTTTTTACCAATAAAAATGTAAAAGTTTCAAGTAAAAAAAAAAAAAAAGCCCATTCCCATAATAAAACCATGTCAACTCATCCCACAAAAACGAGCCCCGACACAAGACGATCATGAAAAATATTTTAAAAATATGGCTCTAAGAAAATGGCAAAAATGCTTTTATTGGGAAATATTACAAAAAAAAAAGGAAAACCTAGGGTATTGCCACGTCCTTTACAACCAGCTCTATCAAAACAGCACATGATCTGCCCCATCAGGTGAACGCCATTAAAAAATACGCAAAAAAGTGTAATAGCGAGTGATAGAAAAGTACTATGTTCCCCAAAATGCTGCCAATAAAAACATCAACTCATCCCACAAAAAAACGAGCCCCCACACAAGACAATCTGACAAAAACAGGATAAAAAAAAATAATGCTTTGTGTAGAAGTGGTAAATCGTTAAAAAATATATAAACATATAAAATTGGTATCTCTGTAATTCCTGACTGGCAGAATAAAGATAACGTGTCATTTTTCCCACACGGTGTTCGCCACAATAACAAAACCCAAAATGCAGTGACAGAATTGCTTCCTTTTTTTATTTTTTATTTGTTTTTATTTTATTAATGATTGTTACATAACAACATCAGGGTACGCATAGTTACATAGTTAATACGTTTGAAAAAAGACATACGTCCATCAAGTTCAGCCAAGGGATAGGTGGGGACGTGAATCCCAGAAGGAAGTGAGACTCAGATTTCTACACGATTTCATAAGCATTAATGTTTTTTACTTTTAAGAATTTGTCTAAACCCTTTTTGAAACTGTCCACTGTTCCTTCTGTGACCACATCCTGAGGAAGTCTATTCCACAGATTCACCGTTCTTACAGTAAAGACGTTTTGCCGCTTCCGGAGACTGAACTTTTTCCTCTCCAATCGGAGGCAGCGCCCCCTTGTCTTTTGAGCACATTTTACATGGAACAGTTTTCCACCGTATTTTTTGTATGGCCCTGTAGAGAGAAGGAGTATTATGCAAATATATGGATATATGTCCTTTAATATATACATATATATGTTGGTCCTGTGTGGCCAGTATATGTGGGGATAGATTTGTATCCCCCAGATTGTGGCCATGCATTGCCACAGGTATGTCTGGATATATGTGTAAATATATCTATAGATGTATGTATGCCCCAACTATTGCATACATCTGTATATATATTTATATAATATGCCCCAGGTTTATATTAGGTATATATATGTATATAGTTGTGCCCAAGCATCCATATAGATATATATTTATAATGCGGCCAGCATATTCCCCCCAGTCATGGGTGCCCCCCCTCCCCCCTCTGGTATGTGCCTGCAGGAGGGAGATGCCGCCAACTGGACAATTATGTCCAGTTTCGGCCACTTCAAAAGACAAAGGATCAATAAAGATCCTCTGCCTTTTGATAACATCTCCATGCATAACAGGGACAGGTGAACAAAGAGCTCCCCTGCCCCTGTGCACCAGAGGTGTACGATATCTTCACAGGCGGGAGGATCAATGGATCCTCCGCCTGGAAGCGCACTCCAGGATGCGCGGGCTGGCGTGGTGACGACATATCACTGCGCCAGCCCACGTGGACTGGGCTGAGCGTGGGAAGACCGGAGGCGCTCAAGACGCAGTACCCCTACCTGCCTCCCGGAAGCAGAGCACTGTGCTGCGCTCAGGAGGCTCTCCCCGGCACTCCCAACAAGAGGAGAGTGCAGGCAGCCATGCGCCAGGCTGCGATGCGCTACAAAAGACAGAACCCCTACACCCCCTGATCAGAAGCCAAAGAAGAGAGCACAGGCAGCGATTGTGCTGCGCTCAGTAGAGTTGAGCGGGAATCAACCCCTGGACAATGAGCATTCTTGGCTGAATATCATTACCCCTATACCACCAACGCTATTAACCCCTGCTATCCTTCCCTGCATTGCCCTGTAATCCCTGTGCCTTGATTAACCCCTGCATTATCCCCTGTAACCCCTGCATCCCTGACCCTGTATTAACCCCTTCACTGCTGCTGCCCTGAACCCCTGCTGAACTCCCAGCAGCAGAATAACCCCTGCACCCCTGCCATACCAGGTGTTAACCCTTTCTTGGGTTAACCCTTGCCCTGCAGTTACCCTGTTAACAACTTGCTGGACTGATCCTGCCCAGCAGAGCCCTGTCCTGCAGAGTCCCTGTACCCCAGTACTCTGCCTTGATTAACCCCAGGAATTTATCCCTTTACCGCTCCCGGAACCCCTGCAGCAGTAACCCCTTTACTGTTGCACGGCTGCTTAAACCCTTGTGCACGTAGGGACAGTGTGTAGATAGGTTGGGCTGATATATACGTCTGTGTAAGTGAGTGTAATGTATAGATAGTGTGTGGCGTGGAATTGGGAATTGAATTGTGTAGTGTTGTTAGAATTGTTGCTAGGTGTTTATTGTAGTGCTATTATTGTATTGCGGTGTGTGTGTCTATATGTATATATATATTTATAACCATTGATCTATAAATATATATAGATATAGCGTATTTATTATAAGACTGTATACTTGCTATTGTGTAGTAAATATTTTATTATTCATAATACAGTGTATAGTGTTTTTAGTGACAGCCGTAGTATAGTAGTAGTAGTAAGCCGCATGTAGTGTAGTTCAGTGTAGAGTAAGGCAATCAGAGGTAGCTAGTTAGACAATTAGCTAATTAGTTAGAGAGTATTTTCCTATTTAAAGGGACTCTGTCACCACTTTCTAACCCCCACTTTTTTAACTATCGTTTTATTCATGGTGCCCTTCTGATTACAGTTGTCATCTTATATGTTAGATCTGCGGTGCCGTTTAGGTAAAAAATCGATTTATATCACCTGTCAATCAGCTAGATAAGGTGCCCAGGGCGTTCCTCTCCTCTTGAATCTGCCGCCTGCCGCCGCCGCCGTTGGTGCCCAGCTCCTCCCCCGGTCTCGTCAGCGCTGCCTCAAACAACACAGATCCGCCTCCGGCTCTCCCTCAATGCCCCCTCCTTTTTTTCGGAAATCTCGCCCGTGCGTACGCATCCTTTCGGCATCATCGCTCTAAGTTCGCGTTATGCGCATGCGCGAGAAAAGGATGCGTACGCACGGGCGCAGGCCTGTGCGCACACGCGAGATTTCCGAAAAAAAGGAGGGGGCATTGAGGGAGAGCCGGAGGCGGATCTGTGTTGTTTGAGGCAGCGCTGACGAGACCGGGGGAGGAGCTGGGCACCAACGGCGGCGGCGGCAGGCGGCAGATTCAAGAGGAGAGGAACGCCCTGGGCACCTTATCTAGCTGATTGACAGGTGATATAAATCGATTTTTTACCTAAACGGCACCGCAGATCTAACATATAAGATGACAACTGTAATCAGAAGGGCACCATGAATAAAACGATAGTTAAAAAAGTGGGGGTTAGAAAGTGGTGACAGAGTCCCTTTAATGTATAAATAGGCGGAGTTATCACTAGACGACTCATGCCTATTCATGAATAATAATTATTGAGATTACTCTAAATGTCAATAATTAATATTTCCCTTTATATTGATATACTTTGTGGGGGTTTAGATATATCTCCAGGGTCTCAGTCACAGAATTCTCGCTGACAACCGTTTTGATTGTCCAAACAGTGCATTTATTTTTGACACCAGCACCAACAAACACGGTACAAAATAAAAACCTGCCCGTTTGGGCTCTACCTAAACATTTAACATAAATCCCTGACTCACCTATACAGAGCGCAGTTCACACACTGTCTCTGGTGCGGCTTTCTCAGCCAGTAGTCCACCAGCCCCCAGGCTGTAGCACGGTCAGTCCAGACTGTCTCCCAGCCTCATGGTATCTCAGCCTTGTCCAGCTGAGACCACACTCACAGAGCCTCCAGCAGGACTAGGTTTCACAAAAAAACGTTGTCTCCTTCCCCAGACTGGGAACCACACCCAAGTCCAATAACAGGATTAAATACCATCCCTGGACTTGGGCATATTCTAAAATCCCGGATGGCAGCATGGGAAACAGGCACCCACCCAACACATTGCCTGTTCCCAGTAAAAGCCCACCCCGGACTAGCTGGAGCCAGCTAAGCTAACTGTTTTGGTGTCCGCCAACTAACTTGGTGGCCACCTATATCTAGGGCCTTTACTCCACCAAGGCCGGGCCCCTTGGTGACACGCTCCTGGTGCAAACAACACCCATCACTATTCACGTTGCCACAACTTGTATAGGTTAATCATTTCCCCCCCCTTAGGCGTCTCTTCTCAAGACTAAATAAATTCATTTAGTTTAATCTTTCTTCATAACTAAGACCCTCCATGCTCTTATAAGTTTAGTCGCTCTCCTCTGTACTTTTTCCAGCTGCAGTGCATCCTTTCTATGTACTGGTGCCCAGAACTGAACTGCATGTTCCAGATGAGGCCGCACCAACGCTTTGTAAAGTGGTAGCATTAGGCTGGGTTCACACGAGCGTGTCCGGATTAGGTCCGGATGCGTCCCAGTGTATTGCAGCAAACCCGCACGAGTAGGTACACAATTGCAGTCAGTTTTGACTGCGATTGCGTTCCGATGTTCAGTTTTTATTGCAATGTGTTTTGCACGCGCGTGATAAAAAACCGACTGTGGTACCCAGACCTGAACTTCTTCACAGAAGTTCAGGTTTGGGTTCGGTGTTGTGTAGATGTTATTATTTTCCCTTATAACATGGTTATAAGGGAAAATAATAGCATTCTGAATACAGAATGCTTAGTAGGTGATCAATTGAGGGTTTAAAAAAATAATAATAATTAACTCACCTCCTCCTCTTGATCGCGTAGTTGCCGGTCTCTTCTTTACTTCTTTAATGATGAGCTGTCGGCTAAAGGACCTGTGGTAACGTCAGATCACATGCTCCAATCACATGGTCCATCACCACGGTGCGGATGACATGGCGTCCCAGATTTCCAAAAAGAACTTCGAATCGAATCGTGACTCGTCTGACCACAGAACAGTTTTCCATTTTGCCACACTCCATTTTAAATGATCCCTGGCCCAGTGAAAACGCCTGAGCTTGTGGATCTTGCTTAGAAATGGCTTCTTCTTTGCACTGTAGAGTTTCAGCTGGCAACGGCGGATGGCACGGTGGATTGTGTTCACTGACAATGGTTTCTGGAAGTATTCCTGAGCCCATTCTGTGATTTCCTTTACAGTAGCATTCCTGTTTGTGGTGCAGTGTCGTTTAAGGGCCCGGAGATCACAGGCATCCAGTATGGTTTTACGGCCTTGACCCTTACGCACAGAGATTGTTCCAGATTCTCTGAATCTTCGGATGATGTTATGCACAGTTGATGATGATAGATGCAAAGTCTTTGCAATTTTTCGCTGGGTAACACCTTTCTGATATTGCTCCACTATCTTTCTGCGCAACGTTGTGGGAATTGTTGATCCTCTACCCATCTTGGCTTCTGAGAGACACTGCTACTCTAAGAAGCTCTTTTTATACCCAATCATGTTGCCAATTGACCTAATAAGTGTTAATTGGTCTTCCAGCTCTTCGTTATGCTCAAATTTACTTTTTCCAGCCTCTTATTGCTACTAGTCCACTACTAGTACTTTTTGGGGATTTGTTGACACTGTGAAAATTTGAATCAACGTATTTTTCCTTTAAAATGATACAGTTACTCGGATTAAACGTTTGATCTGTCATCTACGTTCTATTACAAATAAAATATTGACATTTGCCATCTCCACATCATTGCATTCAGTTTTTATTCACAATTTGTTTAGTGTCCCAACTTTTTGGGAATCCGGTTTGTAGATGGTTGCGACCCATTATTGATAGTGGGAGGTCAGACCACTGTTGCAGTTCTCCCAGAATCTTAGCAATCAATGCAGCATTAATTTCGTCTTTATATCGACTCCAATGTATTCCCTATTTTTATTCCCAGATAGGTAATATAGGAGCTAGCTACCAGTATTTCCTCCACATCCGCAATTTGTCCCCCATGGTGTTTACCCTGCATGAAAAGTACTTCACTTTTTGTATAATTGATTCAGAGTCCTGAAAAGGACCCAAAGGCCCTTTATGCGTGCATCACTTTAGCCTTATCCTTAATAGGGTCTGCCATGAATTATGCTATATCTTTAGCAAATAGTGCTAACCGCATTGTTTGTTTACCCACCGCCAGTCCTTCAAAAATATCTGACGAGTCCAGGTATCTGGCCAGTGGCTCTATTTCCAGATCAAACAGTAAGTGGGACATAGGTCATCCTTGTCTGGTACCCTTCTGTAAGGGAAAAGGGTCAGATAGACACCCGCAGTACATATCTTAGCCTTATGTATAATCCTTTAAGAAAGTTTCGGAATAAACTTTAAAACCCATGGCGTCCAAGACTAGATCTAACTATTTCCAACTGACATTGTCAAACGCCTTTTCGGCATCTAATGTTACAATAGATGAGTTTCTCCCCAGATAGGCCGGTGATCTCGCGACCAACAGCGCCAGCAGTACCTTGCGAATATTAGTGACTGACGATCTACCCTTAACAAATCCCACCTGTCTAGAGGAGACCAACGTGGGAAGAATATCTGCTAGCCTATTGGCCAGTAATTTGGAAAGCATTTTCAGATACTGATTTATCAATAAGATTGGCCTATATGAAGATGGGTCTTCAGGATCCTTCTCCTCCTTGTGTAATGAAGGTAATGAAGGCTGTATTCATGTGGCCAGATAGTCTTTTCCCTTCCACAATGGAAGTAAATAGAGTGGTGAGTACTGGGACTATCTGAGCACTGATAAAAGTCAGAAGAATATCCATCTGGACCCGGACGGAAAGGACTTTATAGTTGCCTGGATCTCCATTGCTGTTGGTTGGGGCATTCAGAGAAGCAAGTTGTTCATCGGTAATCTTAGGCATGCCTACCCCTCGCAAGCGAATCCAGTAGTATCCCCGATTTATGTCCAAACTTATGTAGCTCAGCTATACTTTCCTTTCTGTTGGCCCATATGTCAAATTCTCTCTGGGTCGAAACCCATTTCTCTTTAGTGACCTAGGTCTGAGCAGAGAGAAAGTCCCCATACGTCGTTCTCAAAACATTACTTGCCTTCTCAAAATTCCCTCTTGCTAGCTTCTTTATAGATGAAACATATGCCATTAGGTGCCCTCTCAGGACAGCTTTTGCTGTTTCCCAAAACAGTCCGGGTGAGTGAATATGTTCCATGTTACAATCTACATATTACATCCACCATCCCTGCATTATCTTTATAAAGTCCTCATCTTTCAACAGAAAATTCGGGAACCTCCATATAAAATCTCCACCTCTAGGGTGCTGATCTTCAAGGCCAAGAAGCAGAGGAGATTGGTCTGATATGACCATATCACCAATAGCTATGGCTGATTCTCTCTGGAGAGCCACTGGAGACAAAAATATATAGTCTATGCTGGACCAAGTATTATGTGCATGCGAGTAATGTGTAAATTCCCGCCCCTGGGGATGATGTAATCGCCAGCTATTTCTTAGGGACAGTGTAGTTACAAAGTCTGCTAAGCTATCCTGATTACCCTTAATTCTGTCATGCCTTCTGTCTTCCTGCGCATTCAGAACCAGATTAAAGTCTCCGACGACTATTTTGGTCTGGTGCATGTCCTGTAGTATTCCGGGGCATAGAGAATCTAGAAATCCTTTCTGGCCTTGGTTTGGGGCATATACATTATATAAACTGAAATCCCCAAAAGGCCCCAAAACATGCATCCGCACCATCCTCCCTGCATCATCTGCCTCCACTGAGTGTACAACATAAGAAAGGTGTCGTCCTATGAGTATCAGTATCCCCGCCTTTCTATCTACCGCTGCGGAGCCATATACTGATCCAACCGACATCTTCTCCATTCTATGGTAATCTTCCTTCGGGAGATGGGTCTCCTACAGAAGCGCAATATCTGCCTTCAACATTTTAAGGTGTCTCAAGACTTTCATGCTCTTGTTCGGGGAGTGCAACCCCTTAACGTTTCAAGAGATAATTCTCATAGTCTACCCCTGCAGGAAGATCCATGTCCCAACCAAGCATTTTCACTAATCATAGCTCTAGACAAGAGCCGCCTATCAGCAAGGCGTTGCCTCCCAGCATGGCAACTCCCCTGCAACTCAGTACACATGACATGCCATAGTGACACCCCAAAACATGAGAAAATAAAAACTTAAAAAACAAAAAAACATGTAAAAACAGCAACTTAGACATCTCTCTAGACAAGACTTCCTTTCTTCTGGTATTCGCAAGCAGAACTTCGCCGCATCAGTAGTAAAGCAACAAATTTTACCTCCTTAATCAGAACCTAGAAAAGTGTCCATGTGACCTGCCAATGTATAGTCTCTGTTTACTAGAACCCCATGGATATTTTCCTCCAATTGCGCCTCCGGCTAAAGCTTGATATCACTTTCCTCTGGCATTCTTAAGGTGTTTCCCATTGAGAGGGCGTTGTGCTTTTGGCAATCTCTGAGACTTAGAGGGCGACCCCGATGGAATACAACTCCATTCCCGGCACCTAGATGTCATATCAGTGGGGGGTTGTCTGTGGTTCAATAGTCCCTTCCTCGCTTTCTCTTCCTTCTGGGAGCAATAAATTGGTCTCTGCTTCTCTCGGGTCTTCAAACTGCCAAATTGATCCATCCTACTGCAGGATTTTCAATATTGCAGGATAAGCAAGTTGAAATCTAATCTCTTTCTTATGCATTCCAGAGCAGACAACACTAAAGTCTCTGCGCGTTCTTCTGACCTCCGACAAGTAGTCAACAAATAGTAGCACTTTGACTCCTCGCAAGATCAAGGGTTCCCGCCACATTCTATACACCCTCAGTGTGTCTTTCTTAGCTGAATAGTCCAAGTACTTGCAGATTCCTTGCCTTGGCCTTTGATTTATATTTATAGAGGCCTTTGTAGGGAGTTCTCTCGAGGACCCCACACGATGTGCTTTCTCCACTTTCCTCATATTCGACAGACCCAGGGCCTGGGGCAGTTCATATTTAAACAAATGGCGGAGATCTTTCTGCGGCACCGATTCAGGCACTCCTATCAATCTGGAGTTGCTTCGGTGAGACCTATTCTCCAGGTCATCTACCCAATCGTTTAGCCAGTTAGCTAGCTGGAACAGATCATGAAGTTTGGTTGTGAGTCTGACTTCAGCAGAATCCTGCTCCAATGCATGCCACGTGCTGTTCCACTTCTGATAGCCTATGCTCATGGAGCTCAACCTCCTCTTGCAGCTTATTCAGCGCTGTTTGCACTGTTGATGACAAGGACGCAATAATGTCCGGCGCTAATTGTTTTGCCACCTCTATGGCAAGTTGTCCTACATCACATACCGGAACCGGAAGTCTGATTGCTTCCCTTTAATTATCCTGCTTCTCAAAAAGCTATATTAAAAGTGATCAAAGTGATGCAAAATATAAACTCTCACACAACTCCATCAAGAGGAAATGTAAAAAACGTATGGTTCTCAGAGAATGGTTGTACTGGTACACAGAGGCTGTTCAATAGCAACATCAAAATCTGCTCTGCGAAATCCATAAGGAGATCTTTCCCTTCTGAACCTTGCAGCAGTGTAGGTCCAAATTTATGGCATTTTAGTAACCAGTAGAACCTGCCTAACATTTTAAAGGGCATGGTGTGTCTCAGATGGTACACGCTGGGCACAACATATGGGCAATGAAGTGTGACATCTGTGGAAAATTTGCAATTTTAACTTTGCACAGTTCGCTGTGCATTAATTTTTGCAAAATATCTGTTGGGTATTTCCTCTCATGTAGCCACTTAAAAATGAAAAATCTGGGCCTAAAGAAACATTTTCTTGTAAAACAAAATGTAATATTTCATCTTCAAATTCTATGAAATGCTTATTAGGTCAAAGTGCTCACTAAACCCTTCAGAAAATTCATTTAGGGTGAAGTTTCAAAAATAAGATCACTTTTGGGGAGGTTTACTGTAGGGGTACTTCAGAGTTTCTACGAATGCGACATGGTGCCTAGAAACCATTCCAGCAAAATCTGGCCTCCTAAAGCAAATTGCACTCCTTCTCTTCTGAGTCCTGTGGTGTGCCCATACAGCAGTTTATGACCACATATGGTGTGCTGCCATATTCAGTAGAAATTGCATAACAAATTGTAGGGTCTTTTTTCTCATGTTAGCCCTTGTAAAAATGAAAAATGTGATACTAAAGCGACATTTTATTGGAAATAAGTAAGTACACCCTGCCGTAAGCCCAAATAGCAGTTTATGACCACATATGGGGTGTTGCCATGTTCAGGAGATAATCCTTAACAAAATTTGGGTGCATTTTTTCTGTTGCCCCTTGTGAAAATAAAAAATAGGGGGCTTATTGGAGGATATAAAAAATGTTATTTTCACTGCCACGTGTTTCTAAATTCTATGAAACACCTGTGGGGTCAAAGAGGTCAATACACCCTTCAATAAATTCCTTGAGGGGTGTAGTTTTCAAAATGGGGACACTTTTTAGGGGGGTTTCCACTGTAGAGGAACAGTACTTTAGGGTCTCTTCAAATGTGACATGGTGCCCAAAAACTATTCCAGCAAAATCTGCTCTCCAAAAACCATATGACGCTTCTTCCCTTCTAAACCCTTCATTGTGCCTATAAATCAGTTTGTGACCACATATGGGGTGTTTCTGTCAACTGCAGAATCAGAGTAATAAATATTGAGGTTTGTTTGTCGTTATCCCTTGCTTTCTTATAGGAAAACATTTATTGAAATGGAAAATCAGCAAAGAAAAGTGAAATTTTGATATTTCAACTCTCCATATTTCTTTAATTATTGTGAAATATGTAAAGGGTTAACTGAGTGACTGAGTTTTGAATACTTTGAGGGGTATAGTTTTTAAAATGGTGTCATTCATGGGTGGTGTCTACAAAGTGACTTCATACCTAAATCAGTCCTTGAAATTTTTAAGAAAATTTTAAAAATTGCTTCTAAAATTCTAAACCTTCTAATGTTCTAAAAAATAAAATTATTTACAAAATGATGCCAACATAAAGTAGACATATGGTAAATGTTAATTAATAACTAATTTATGAGGTATCACTATCCATCTTAAAAGAAGAGAAATTCAAATTTCGAAATGAGCATATTTTTCAAATTTTCTGTACTTTTTTTTTTTATAAATAAAGGTAAAACATATTGACTCTAATTTACCACTAACATGAAGTATGATTTGTCACAAGAAAACAATCTCAGAATCGCTTGGATAAGTAAAAGCTCTCCAAAGTTATTGCCATATAAAGTGACATGTCAAATTTGCAAAATTTTGCTTGGTCCTTAAGGTGAAAATTGTCCCATGAAATTGTCTGTGTCCTTAAAGGGGTTGTCCCATGAAAAATATTCTACAATTTTGTATAGCTACTGAGTTATTCAATAAAATGTATCTGTATATTGCCACTTTATTTCTCATTTCTTTGACCTGCTCACTGAGATGGTCGCACATGCTCAGTTTCATCCTTCAACTGCCTCCTGAGCTGTGATAGGGAGAGCATGGACACGCCCCCTGATTTGCAGCAGAAAAGACACTCCCCTTGAGCTGTCAGCTGGATATAAAGCTATCAGAGCAATGAATGGGGAGATCTCTGGACCCATGTGAGGTACAAGGCTGGTTCTAGCTTTGTTAGAAAGAGACTGGCATTTTCTATATGATGTCTGATTTTCATTTTTTACATTATTCATGGGATAACCTCTTTAAGAAGTTAAAAGAGCTTGATCTACTTGGTATTATTGCTTACTGCTGAACATGTTCAATGGACAGTTGTCATCTAGAACTGTTGTAACTACTTACAGTCAGGTCCATAAATATTGGGACATCGATACAATTCTAACATTTTTGGCTCTATACACCACCACAATAGATTTTAAATGAAACAAACAAGATGTGCTTTACCTGCAGACTGTCAGCTTTAATTTGAGGGTATTTACATCCAAATCAGGTGAACAGTGCAGGAATTACAACAGTTTGCATATGTGCCTCCCACTTGTTAAGGGACCAAAAGTAATGAGACAGAATAATAATCATAAATCAGACTTTCACTTTTTAATACTTGGTTGCAAATCCTTTGCAGTCAATTACAGCCTGAAGTCTGGAACGCATAGACATCACCAGACGCTAGGTTCCATCCCTGGTGATGCTCTGCCAGGCCTCTACTGCAACTGTCTTCAGTTCCTGCCTGTTCTTGGGGCATTTCCCCTCCAGTTTTGTCTTCAGCAAGTGAAATGCATGTTTAATTGGATTCAGGTCAGGGGATTGACCTGGCCATTGCACTTCTCTCTTTGGTTGCTTTTGCAATATGCTTTGGGTCATTGTCAATCTGCACTGTGAAGCGCCGTTCAATGAGTTCTGAAGCATGTGGCTGAAGATGAGCAGATAATATTGCCCAAAACACTTCAGAATTCATCCTGCTGCTTTTGTCAGCAGTCACATCATCAATAAATAGAAGAGAACCAGTTCCATTGGCAGCCATACAGTCCCACGCCATGACACTACCACCACCATGCTTCACTGATGAGGTGGTATGCTTAGGATCATCATGAGCAGTTCCTTTCCTTCTCCATACTCTTCTCTTCCCATCACTCTGGTACAAGTTGAGCTTGGTCTCATCTGTCCATAGGATGTTATTCCAGAACTGTGAAGGCTTTTTTAGATCTCGTTTGACAAACTCTAATCTGGCCTTCCTGTTTTTGAGGCTCACCAATGGTTTACATCTTGTGGTGAACCCTCTGTATTCACTCTTCTCTTGATTGTTGACTTTTAAACGCATACACCTACCTCCAGGAGAGTGTTCTTGATCTGGCTAACTGTTGTGAAGGGTGTTTTCTTCAGCAGGGAAATAGTTCTTCGGTCATCCACCACAGTTGTTTTCCGTGGTCTTCCGGGTCTTTTGGTGTTGCTGAGCTCACCGGTGCGTTCCTTCTTTTTAAGAATGTTCCAAACTGTTGATTTGGCCGCGCCTAATGTTTTTGCTATCTCTCTGATGGGTTTGTTAGGTTTTTTCAGCCTAATGATGGCTTGCTTCACTGATAGTGACAGCTCTTTGGATCTCATCTTGAGATTAGACAGCAACAGATTCCAAATGCAAACAGCACACTTGAAATGACCTCTGGACCTTTTATCTGCTCATTGTATTTGGGATAATGAGGGAATAACACACACCGGGCCATGGAACAGCTGAGAAGCCAATTGTCCCATTACTTTTGGTCCCTTAACAAGTGGGAGGCACATATGCAAACTGCTGTAATTCCTGCACCGTTCACCTGATTTGGATGTAAATACCCTCAAATTAAAACTGACAGTCTGCAGGTAAAGCACATCTTGTTAGTTTCATTTCAAATCCATTGTGGTGGTGTATAGAGCCAAAAATGTTAGAATTATGTCGATGTCCCAATATTTATGGACCTGACTGTATGTGCTGAACCATTTCTTTTTTTAATTCTTAATAAACTAAGTTTTAGAAAAAAATTCAACCTGTGCCGCAGTGATTCCATCTGCCTCTAAAGCTCCATACAGAAAACACGAAACAAATGTGAAGAAAGCTAAATACATTGTGCAAAACCAAAATTGACCGTAATGTTCAATTCCCACCAGATTTAGTTATGAGACGCTTGTTGTTATTTCTGTATTTGCTTTTTCATTTATTACCTTCCGATTACTATCGTACATAGTTTTGCATATTGACTCATGACTTTAGTGCATTTTACAATTCCGATTTTTTGGCCTCTTTTTAGGAAATTGACTAATACACATAATACATTTGGAGCATGTCATATTGTTTTGGTGCATTATACTTAGTATTCCTCCTCAGTGTATCACATTAGGGACAGGATTACTGAATGGTTAATGATGATGTCACAATGCCGTGCCGGCTGTATACCGGATGTTCCGTCAATAGATTCTTTGATAGAGAGTAAAGGAGAAGAAGCAACATGGATGCTGGTAAGTCCTGGAATTCACAGCTTTATCTCTCCATGTCTGTTCTTCAGAGATTGTGGGTTGCGGTGTTTCCTCACTGGTCCACACCATGGATTTGTCTTTCCTTCTTTGGTACAGACACTCATTGGGTGCATCATACATGTAACTCATGATTCCACATCCAGAAAAAATGTGGTACAAGGACAGTCTAATTTCTGGCCTTATAATGATAGAATGAAAAGATTTTTGATTCTTTATAGTTAGTTCCCATCCTGCATAATTTACCATTACCATAATAAATTTATCCCCTCCTGGCAGGAGGTCAGCTGCCTCCACATTGCCAACCAATGTCTCCCGACCTATGTAAAGATCTATAACTTACCTAGAGATGGCGGAGGGAGATGATTTTCTTGTAAAATATAGTTATATATGGAATACTTCTCATTTATCTTCTGTAGGTTTGGTGCCTGCTTTGATGCTGACATTTATCACAATTCTTTTCTTTGGTGTCTGCCTTGGAGTCGTCTGTTGTTTTCTGAGGTAAGTGAATGATGTCCTCCACACAGGAGACAATTTTGTACCAGAAATCGCTTCTCAGTCTCTCTTACCGTCATAGGTAGAAGATGGAATTGTGTTCCCTTAGAAGACACCAGATTGTCTACCTTGTCCACGAGGGTAGAAGCAGCTGAGGGTCTATATGAGAGCTCTCCACTGTCTCACCTCCCCCACATGGCCACATTGTCTTCTATACTGGATTATTACTGATCTCTTATTATTTTCTTATTTTAGAATGAAAAAGGAAAAATGCAACGAGGATGACGACGAACTAAATGAAGTTCTGATCCATCAGCCAGGTAACAGTTACACAATACACATAGTACATAGTGACCACAGAGCCGGTATAGAGGAGATGTAAGAAAATCTCACCCCATAGCAGTGGAGGATCTGATGATACACAGGGTATGGGAGATACACAATATCTATTACCTGACATGTATTTATTACTAATAGAAATCTTCTCATTTACAGAGGAGGCTGATGGCAACATGGAGAAGATCAGGAAGGAAAGTGAAGATGAGGAGGATGGCGGAGCGGAGAAAAGATAGAAAGGAGGAAGAAGAAGAGGAGGACAGAGAAAGAGGAAGATGTAGGAGGAGAAAGAATAGGATGGAGGAGAAAGAAGAGGATGATGGAAGACAAGAAAAAGGAGTACATCTTGTTGGATGAAAAATTCTGATTTCCCAAAACTCATAATTTGGCTTTATAAATATCAAATTTCTCTTTAATTCGGTTTCCTTTCACCATAAAAATAATTCTTTTCATGCTTTTAATAATTGCAATAAATAAAATCATTGAAAAGTCTGATTTGATTATTAATTTTAGGCTTTTACTGCGTGTTACTATGTTACTATATAGGAAGGAGGTTTTCTTTTTATATTTTCTTTGCAAAAATCTTGATACAGTTGAATACAACGGTGTAGCAGGCATCCGTCAGCTCCCTGTGCCACCATTCTCCTGCCACCAGTGGTTCACTGCAGGTAGGCACGATGCAGTCATAGCCCAGCCATAGATAGCACAGACCGAAGACCGGAGCAGACCTGCCCTGTTCATTGTGGGAATGCGGGGTAGGGGAGATTTCAGTTTGGAATTACCACTGTGTGGTGGGCACTTAAGGAACAACATACTGTGTTAATAAGAGGCCATCACACTGTGTAGAAGTAAAATAAGAGGGCATCATACTATGTGGAGGGCACCAAGGGCTCATTCAGCAATTATGGGGGTAATTATGGGAGCATTTAACTGTGGGGGGGACTAAGGGGGTCTTATTCTGTGCAGCGGGCACTCAAGGGACAACATACTGTATGAGGGTCAAATAAGACAGCATCACAATGTGTGGAGAGACAATAAGGGGGGTATTATAACGCGTGGGGGACATCATGGGCTTAGTCTGCATTTTTATGGTACTTCTAAGAACATTGTAGTGTGAAGGGCCACTTATAAGGCACCATACTGTTATAGGAGCCACTAAGGGTGCATCATACTATGTCAGGAGCAGTAAAGGAGCATCATACTGTGTCAGGGTTACTACAGGGGAATCATACTGCATGGGGGGCACTGTCCAGGGCATCAGTATTGTGGGGTGAAACTAAGGGGACATTCTTACTGTGTTGCTGTGCTAAGGGGGCATCACTACTGTGAGGGGAGCACATAGGGTGTATCCCTACTGTGTGGAGGCACTAAGAGGACTGGACAGGATTGGGTGTGTACTGGAAAGGGATTGGGTGGAAGTTAGAGGCGTGGCTTATTGTAAGCGGTTTCCCCGAGCACTGCTGTGGTTGCCCCATCTCACATTTTTTTCAAAAAGTTCATGCCGACCATGCAGCTATTGCGTGCCGCAAACAGCAGGTTCATAATGTAGGGCACCGGCCTTGTGCGCACCGTATCACGGATGCAGACCCATTCACCTGAATGGGTCCGCAATCCAGAAGATATAGAGTGGAGGTGAGGAAGGCCACAGAAGCACTATGGAGTGCTTCCGTGGCATTTTGGTTGGTGCTTCCACGTAGCGAAAAAATAGAACATGCTGTAATTTTTTGGTGGTGCAAATGGATCAAATTGAATGAGTCTGCATCCGCCAGCGCAGGCCACACGGACGTATTTGTGTGCATGAGCCCAAAGTACGGAGCTATGAAATCCCATGTATAAATGGATTCATTGTTTGGAGCCCCAAAAATGAGTATGTCCTGCAACTGCTGGTTGCTAACCCCCTTCACCTCCAAGTGAATTCGGTGCCAAAATAATATTGGGGATCCAATCCGTACCTCCACGAAAAGTAGGATATGTTCTATCTTTTGACATATCTTGCGGATTGTGGACAAAGGCGGTGCCCATATATTGTGTTCCCACCATTTAGGGTCCGCAATATGGGCACAGAGCTCCTACGTTCGTCTGAATGAGCCCAAAATCTAATTGACTATTGACTCTTGTTTTTCTGCTGCAAAAACGCCAAATGTTAGCTAAATGTCTATGGGGAATAGGAAATGCAGGATACACGAGGGTTTTCTTTGCTACTGGTGTTTTTGTTTGTTCTCTGGCATTTCTTTTTGTCTTTCTTGGTGCTTTTTTGAGGCATTTTGACATTACATCATACTTTTCTATAGGGGAAAACAGCATAAGGCCTCCTGCACATGACCGTAGGTGTCCCATTGCCGTATTGCGGACCGCATTTGTGGATCTGCAATGCGCGGGCACTGTTCCATGTGCATTCCGCATCACGGATGTGGGGCCCATTCACTTCAATGGGTCCACAATTCCGGAGATGCGGAACGGTGCAGAACGGAAGCACGGAACGGAACCCTACGTGGGGTTTTGTCCTGTACTTCCGTTTCACAAAAAGATAGAACATGTCCGATCATTTTGCGTAACGGCCGGATCGCGAACCAATTAAAGTGAACGGGTCCGCGATCCGCTGCGGCTGCCCCACGGACGGTGTTCGTGCATTGCGGCCTGCATTTTGCCATGGGGCGCACAAGTTTGTGTGCAGGAGGCCTAAAGAAAGCGCTAGAGGTAAAACACAACTTTGCAGCTTTCAATTCATATTACGTTCTTGAAGAAAAAAAAATGAACAAATGTTATAAATCTTCCCCCCCAAGAAAAATGTTTTCTCAGTTTCCGGCGTTGTATTACAAGCTAAAAAAAAGCCAGAGCCAAATTCATATATGTAAGGGCCCAAAAGTAATAATTGGCCACTGTGAAGTGTGACTATTAGTGTTGAGCGTGCATGCTTGGCTGAATACCTGTTCGGCTCAAGCATCGCTATGCTCGGCACATGGCGGTACTCGGCCGAGTACTGCATATGCTCGAGTGCCATGCTCAAGTCTTCTCCACGCACGTTTTGCGGCTGCTAAGCAGCCAATAAACGTGCAGGAAAGTACTGCCATCACTGTAATGCCAGTAGCCATGTTTGCTACTTGCATTATAGCGATTGGCTAGCCTGAACGCATCATCGGGTGCTATATAACACCCGGTGACGTGGGTTCGGCTCATTGCGAGTCAGGGAGAGCTGCGGTTAGGAAGGGACAGATAGTGTAGGGAGGTTGTGATCGCAATTTATTCCATTTTAAAACGTTTCAAAGACCCAAAAGTCCTTTTAAGGACTATTATGTGTGGTGGCAGCAATTTTATTTTGCAAAGTAGTCCGATTTTTTTTTCCCATACTTTGCGATTCGTTTTCTGCAGTGACTTGTGACATCTGTTCAGCAATACCTTCTGTGTGTCAGGGCCAGATATTGGGAAAAATATCAGTGAAAACAATTCAATTTTTTCCATAATTTATCCACATTTTTCCTATAAACGGTCCCTTATAACATATAACATTTAATATGAAGAAGGCGAACATTAAGGGACGGGGAAGTGGCCGTGATGCTGATGGTGCACGCAGAGGCCGTGGCCCTTGGCGCTTTGAAACTGTGCCTGCTGCCAGAGCACAAGAAAAACAATCATCCAAGATACCTAGCTTCATGTCCCAGTTTGCAGGGTGGCGCAGGAGACCACACTAGAAGTCAGCCCAGTGTGAGCAGGTGATCGGTTGGATTGCAGCAGATAGTGTATCCAGTCGGTTAAGCACCATTCTGTCTTCCACCAAGTCCAGTCTCAGTAGCCAGGAGTCCGGTCTACACAATCCTCACCCTGATCCTTCTTCCTCTAACCATTTACAGTCTGGCCAAACAAGTGATCCCACACTCGGATATTCCGAGGACCTCTTTGCATCGCTATTAATTGATTTGGCTCTCTCGCCAAGCACGCTTGAAGAAGGACCTGAGATCTTGTGCCCCTATTCCAAACCTCTTGAGCATCCAGAGTCACAAGAACATTACGCTGGGAACGGCAATTAGTGTTAAATGAGGTGGATGATGATGAGACACAGTTGCCAATGACTCAACAGCAATTACTGTCTCAAGAGGTTGAGGAAGAGGATGACACACAGTTGTCAATCACTTAGGTTGTGGTTAGGTCAACAAATCAGGAGGATGATCAGAGTGAGGAAGTGGAAGCGGAGGTGATAGACGACGAGGTCACTGACCCAACCTGGGAAGGTGGCAACAAGCCGAGTGAGGAGAGCAGTACAGAGGGGGAGGGATCTGCGGCACTGCAACAAGCTGAAAGAGGCAATGGGGTGGCAAAAGGTAAAAGGCGGGCACCACCGAACAGGCCCGCAACTGTTCCATGGAGCACCCCCTTGCGTAAATCTCCCTTGCCAAGGGGTAGGTGTTCGGCAGTATGGCGCTTTTTTGAGGAAAGTGCGGACGACATATTAGTTTGCAACCTGTGCCACACCAAAATGAGCCAGGGCGTTAACACTAGCAACCTCACCACCACCAGCATGATCTGCTACATGTCATCAAAGCACCCTAATAGGTGGGACGAACGCCTGAGTCCACAATTTGTGTTTGCGGGTCACACCACTGCCTCCTCTCCCCCTGTGTTATGTGCTGGCCAATCCCCTGTCCAAGAGGCAGGCCCTGTGCCTGTACCTTCACAAGCACCATCAGCGACCACATCCACTTCCCTGTCCCAGCGCAGCGTCCAAATGTCCAGAACACAATCATTTGAACGCAAGCGCAAATACCCACCCACCTACCCACAGGCCATAGCACTAAATGCGCAACTTTCAAAATTACTGGCCCTTGAAATGTTGTCATTTAGGCTTGTGAACACTGAGGCCTTCCGCAGCTTGATGTCGGTGGCCGTCCCTCATTACGCAGTCCCCAGCCGCCACTATTTTTCAAGGTGTGCAATGCCAACCTTACACCATCATGTGTCCCTTAACATCACACGTGCCCTGACCAATGCAGTTACTGGGAAGGTCCACTTAACCACGGACACATTGACAAGTGCTTTCGTCAGGTACGCTACGTTTCCCTGACAGCACACTGGGTGAATGTTGTGGAGGCTGAGAGCGACTCCTACCCTGGGAAGGCACCGATGGAACCGGTGCCAAGGATTGCGGGCCCCAATTCCATCACGGTTTTCTGCTACCACCTACGTTAGTGGCTCCAACCCCCCACTTCTCCTTCTCCGCCTCCTCCTCCACTTCCACCTCCAGCACCAGTCAGTCATCAGTCGGTAGCTGGAAGCAGTGTAGCACTGCAGTGGGGAAGCGGCAACAGGCCGTGCTGAAGCTGATCTGCTTAGGTGACAAACAGCACACCGCCGCAGAGCTGTGGCAGGGGATAAGACACCAGACTGAGCTGTGGCTCTCGCCACTCAACCTAGAACCAGGCATGGTTATGTCTGATAATGATAATAGCCAGACCACACTCAGTTCGTCTTCTCAGCGCGAATTGGAGGCTGAAGAGGAGGAGAAGGAGGAGCAGGAGACGGTTGCCTCAGCTACAGATGGTAGTACCCATGGAAGTTTAATTCCATCTGTTCTGTGTGGGTGGGCAGAAGAGGAGGAAGAAGATGAGGAGATTGGGAGTGATCTTCCTGATGACGACAGCGAAGTCTCGCCTGTTGGTATTCTGGCACACATGGCTGACTTCATGTTAGGCTGCCTTTCCCGCGACCCGCACGTTATACGCTTTTTAAACAACACAGATTACTGGATGTTCACCCTTCTCGACCCCAGCTACTAAAGGAACTTCTCATCTCTCATTCCTCTGGTGGAGAGGATGAGCAAAATGATGCAATACCAGAAGATCCAAAATTGCTCCAAAAATTTTCATCTGACAACGCTGGCGGCAGAGTCCGTACTTCCTTGGCCAACCGAGGAGGGGAGACAAGGGGAGCACACAGCAGTTCCAACAGAGGCAGGGCAACACTCTCCAAAGCCTGGGACAGTTTTATGATACCCCGCCAGCACCCTCACCCTGATGTGCGGCCTACTGCCACAAGGAGAGAACATTTTTGGAAGATGGTAAAGGAGTACATAGCAGACCGTGTCAGCGTCCTTAATAATCCTTCAGTGCCTTACAACTACTGGATGTCCAAGCTGGACACGTAGAACGAACTGGCGCTCTACGCTTTGGAGGTGCTGGCCTGCCCTGCCTCCAGCGTTTTGTCTGAGCGTGTATTTAGTGCTGCTGGTGGCATTATAACAAATAAGCGTATCCACCTGTCAACTGAAAATGCTGACAGGTTGACTCATATAGAATGAACAAGGCCTGGATTGACCATGACTTCTCGACTCCACCAGAGTAATGCTGATGAACATAAAGGCACTTTATACGTGTTGTTTTTAATGTAGTTAATAGACTGTATTCCCATGCACCCCTTCCACCACAAACAAGGGTATATGGTTGAATCTTCCTTTTCTCATCCTCCCCCTCCGATTCTGTCATATCAATTTGCTTTGCTTATTCGTCACATATAATGCCCTCGCATATATGGCCTTTGAATATACGTTTTTAGAGGGTCCGCTCACCAGCAGACCCTCACATCTAATTTTTTACAGGGTCCGCTCACAAGCAGGCCAGCAACTCAAATCTTTTACAGGGTCAGCTTACCTGCAGGCCCGCAACTCAAATCTTTTACAGGGTCAGCACACCTGGAGGCTCGCAACTCAAATCTTTTACAGGGTCAGCACACCTGGAGGCTCGCAACTCAAATCTTTTACAGGGTCAGCTCACCTGCAGGCCTGCAACTCAATATAAATGAGGCCCTCCTTTATGTGATATACAGGTTGTATCAGAGTGCCTCTTCCTAGTAATTTTTGGCAGCACTTGCACTTTATATACAAGTAAATATACAGGAAAGAATGTTTTCAATCAATTTTTCCTATAAAATCGATTTTTACTTTGGTTTCGTGCGTAAAACCTTAATTAGATTGTGGGCCTGGTGATCAGTTTAAGGCCTTTTAAGTAGCATCAGGAGCAGCATGGTGATAAAAATGAGTGGCAAGGTGACATACTGTGGAGATGGCAGCATGAGGAGGCCACATTGTGGCACAATGACTGAGTCTGGATAAAAGACTAAGGCCACAGATTGTTTAGAAAAATGCAGATGGAAAGAAATCTGTGGAGCTGTATGACGGTCACCTGCAGATTGGGTTTGTCAGTTCCACCTCAGCTTACCAGCAGGCCCGTAACTTAAATTTTTAATAGGGTTAGCTCATCTGCAGGCCTGCAACTCATATCTTTTACAGGGTCATCTCACCTATAGGCTTGCAACTCATGCTGCCTTGCTTTGAAGTAGTAGCGGTTATCAGGCTCTCTCTCCGAAATTGAACAATGATGCCCCGTTACCGGTGGTCACCATGTTAGGCGCATAAAAGAACATTGAAAGTTGATAGGGAAGATATCCAAATGGATCGTGGACATCACGGGGACGTGCGGTCAGGCAGAAGTTATTTAGAGTCAACAAAGCGGCAGCAGGGCCGCTCCTGTATAACCTCATCCAAAATACCGCAGTGACATTCCCTGTAATTTTTTATTATTCATTCCAATAACAGGGCATCTTAAGATGTATTGTTATTTATCTTCACTATCTCCACAAGTCGGGAGTGTGTGATTTGCACGCCACCCGCTTGCCTTCCTTGGATGTGGCAGCCGTTTCTCAGGTTCCCTCTCCGGAATCAAACACTGATTCCCCGTTACCCATAGTTTACAATAGTTTTGAGCTGACAATAAAAAAATCGAAAGTTGATAGGCCAGACATCCGAATGGATCGTCGCTGTCACAGGGACGTGCTATCGGCCCCAGGTTAACTAGAGTCACCAAAGCGGCAGCAGGCCCTCGCCCATAATGTTTTAGATGGTTAGATAAGCAGGCCCTTACGCCTAATGTTTTTGAGGGTCACCAGCAGGCCATCAATCATAATTGTTAAAGGGTGTGTATGAAGCCCTCCTTAATATGTAACTAAGGGTGTATCAGAGTGCCTCTTCCTTGTCATTTCTGGCAGCACTTGCACTTTATATACAAGTAAATATTCAGGAAAGAATGTTTTTGTAACAGACCGTTTCAGCAGACAAGGGGTTAAAATCCGTTTAGGCGATATGCCCCTTTCTGAGAGACAGGCACAGCTACTGCAGAACACCAACCTCCCGAACTGGATACAAAATAGCACTCCAAACTGGAACCTCGCGAATAGCTACCGGCAGACGAACAGGAAAAGCATACAATCGGCTTACACTCCTGGCAATCAGTCTCCAACAGCATACAGGGAATCCCCCCAATAACGAGACAAGGCTCCGTGTTGAGGGTCAGCAGTGGTCTGACTGTACTTCAGATACAGACTCTTTTATTCATAAAAACAAACATAGTACTGCCCACAGGGTTTAGAAATCCAACCAATTAATATCTTACAACACACACAATGCAAGTACAGCAACCAATCATTCCCGCCCCCTAGAGGACCAGAAGGGAGACTGCGACACAGAACAGATACAACACCATGCATCATGGTTTCCTCCTCTCTGCCTGGGAGACAACTGAGGGCAATCCAATTATCTCTCAGGACAAAGGGAGGTAACCAGTACACATGTGGAGACAACAGGACAGACATCACCATTTAAACACACAATGGCACACCCCCACAGCAAACACAGACATTTAACATAATCCCAGATAACTCAAGTCTGAGTGCATATCATTAGGTGAATGGCACTCAGAATACACAAATACAATAATATTAGCTATCTGGGTGCCCTCACATAACATACAATTTAACCGAACGCATAATAACATAAAATACAATTCTACAGACAGATTTAAGCTGTGCGGCCGGTCTGTCTTCTCCTTTAAAGTTACTATGGGCCATAATCCTTAGGCAAGAGGCCTTCAACCAGCCCCCTCAAAAACACAGTGGCGAGGTTGGTTTCGCCACAGTTTTCTATAAAAAAAATTCTCTAAAATGTATTTTTTTCCTTGGTTTTGTGCGTATTATTGTCATTATGTAAAAGTGGCGTACTATTCGGACAACATAGTTCCAAACAGCGACCAGTGATTCCAAGATGCACCCATACATCCTCCCCATACTGTTACAAAACCATTTTGGTGGTGTTACCAACAATTTCTGACATTTTCTTATGAACCAGACACCCTCCCCTTTTCAGAGCAGGGGGTACCTGGTTTAATGCTTGGTTCTCCCATTGACTGCCAGTATACTCGGGTGCTTGGTCGAGCAGGATATGGATATGCCCCCAACGTCTGATAGGTGTGGGTCTCACCTCTGAGACCCACACCTATCTTTAGACCGCAAAATGAAGAAGGGTGCACCCGCCCTTCATTCATTCCTATAAGAGTGACGAAAATATGGGAATGGGAGCTCTCCCATAGGAATGGATGGAGGGTGGCTAGGCATGCATGGTGCGCCCTCTTTCACTTTGCGGGCTCCATTGTAAACACACCTCTGGGGCCAACACCTATCAGACATTGGGGGCATATCATAGCGATATGACCTCAATGTCTGAGGTGAGACAACCCCTTTAAATTAATGCAGGACAAGGCATTTTAACGCTTTCCAAGAACTGAAGAGGAGCTGTCCCCTCCCCTGACATGTCTATTTAAGTACCAACTTGCATCCCCCATGTAATAACAATTCTGGAGCATCTATTCTTATGCCTCTATGTTTTGCTGTACCTTTATTATTCCTGCTAGAATTTACAAATTATTAGTAGTTTGCAATGAAGGTCCAGCTGAGAGCTACCAGTTGGGGTGTGTCCCTGCACAGTCTGACACTGATTGGATAGTGTCAGGCTGTGCTGTCACGGCTGAGGATGGGGGAAATCCTCAGCCGTGCGGTGCTGGAGGATGTCCAGTCGCTACTCGGCCAGGACCACAGAATTATGGAGCAGGTCACCTCCTATTGCATCCCTAACGCTGACCCTGTCTCCTTCCTGTATGAGCCGACCTTGGTGGTAGGAGGGCTCATACGCTGGAACCTTATAGTCCCTACAAGCCCTCAAGTCGACCCTGAACTAGAGAACAGAGTAAGACAACCCACTCCTCCTAGGCACGGAGGAGCAGGAGTCTCACTGGCCAAGCAGCATGAAGATGGGGAACATAAACAGGACTATGGATAAGACAGGTGAACCAAACAGTTCTACGCAAACCTGTCTCAGCCTTGCTGACTGGAACCCGTGCTCAGAAAACGCTGTTCACACAACATAAGAGAAACAGCACACAACATACGAACACTCAGGAACCAGGACATCCATAGCCGCACTAAAATGCAAAGACATAGGACATCAACAACACATCACGGTAATAGAACTTATGACCGGAAGGGTGGCCCTTAGAAGAAGATGGAAATCACAGGAGGCTGCTAAAGCAAAGCATGACTGAAGAAGCCTACTGAGCCATGCCAAAGTGAGAGGCTTTATACACCTAAGAGGCCACACCCACCGGTCAGACACACCCAGTGACTCACACGCACTGGGAAGGGAGTTAACCCTTCCAGCACCCAGGGAAGGGAAACACCAACTTAAAGAGAAAGTGTCCAACACTAGAACACACTGTGGCTGTTGCCGCTGGCAACGACATGGGTAGCAACCGTGTCCTGGGAGTCAGCCCAAAGGCCGGGACACTGCCACCACATGTACACATCACCAAACGTTGCCACGGGCAACCACAGTGCAGGAAAGGTGTTAGCGCACACCACACAATACACAGAGTGCACACAGACAATATACTACATATACTACATCAGGGGCAAGCTGCGCCCGTCACCAAGTGCATTTAACCCTCAGTAGTGTGGTTGGTCAAGCTGTCACACCAAGTGCATTTAACCAGCAATAGTCTGTTCATTTTTTGGCCATATACTACATCAGGGGCAAGCTGCGCCCGTCACCAAGTGCATTTAACCCTCAGTAGTGTGGTTGGTCAAGCTGTCACACCAAGTGCATTTAACCAGCAATAGTCTGTTCATTTTTTGGCCATATACTACATCAGGGGCAAGCTGCGCCCGTCACCAAGTGCATTTAACCCTCAGTAGTGTGGTTGGTCAAGCTGTCACACCAAGTGCATTTAACCAGCAATAGTCTGTTCATTTTTTGGCCATATACTACATCAGGGGCAAGCTGCGCCCGTCACCAAGTGCATTTAACCCTCAGTAGTGTTGTTGGTCAAGCTGTCACACCAAGTGCATTTAACCAGCAATAGTCTGTTCATTTTTTGGCCATATACTACATCAGGGGCAAGCTGCGCCCGTCACCAAGTGCATTTAACCCTCAGTAGTGTGGTTGGTCAAGCTGTCACACCAAGTGCATTTAACCAGCAATAGTCTGTTCATTTTTTGGCCATATACTACATCAGGGGCAAGCTGCGCCTGTCACCAAGTGCATTTAACCCTCAGTAGTGTGGTTGGTCAAGCTGTCACACCAAGTGCATTTAACCAGCAATAGTGTGGTTATTTTTTGGCCATATCCCAGTATAATTCTGTCAGTAAATCCATACCGGTCACCCAGCGCCTAAATACTAGGCCTCAAATTTTTATCCCGCTAAATCTGTCGTTACCGCTGTACTGTTGTGGCTGGGCAAGTTATTTAGTGTCCGTCAAAGCACATTTTTTGTTCTGGGTTGAAATACAGATCCCAATTTAGCAATTTCATAATTTAGTGGTTTCTTCTGTATCAGAGCTATTTGAAATCTATCCCTAAAAGGGTATATAATATTCAAGGTGCACATAGGGTCATTCAGAATAACTTCACACACACGCTACTGTGCATTTCCAAGTCTAATTCTGTCAGTAAATCCATACCGGTCACCCAGCGCCTAAATACTAGGCCTCAAATTTATATCCCGCTAAATCTGTCGTTACCGCTGTACTGTTGTGGCTGGGCAAGTTATTTAGTGTCCGTCAAAGCACATTTTTTGTTCTGGGTTGAAATACAATTCCCAATTTAGCAATTTCATAATTTAGTGGTTTCTGCTATATCAGAGCTATTTGAAATCTATCCCTAAAAGGGTATATAATATTCAAGGTGCACATAGGGTCATTCAGAATAACTTCACACACACGCTACTGTGCATTTCCAAGTCTAATTCTGTCAGTAAATCCATACCGGTCACCCAGCGCCTAAATACTAGGCCTCAAATTTATATCCCGCTAAATCTGTCGTTACCGCTGTACTGTTGTGGCTGGGCAAGTTATTTAGTGTCCGTCAAAGCACATTTTTTGTTCTGGGTTGAAATACAATTCCCAATTTAGCAATTTCATAATTTAGTGGTTTCTGCTATATCAGAGCTATTTGAAATCTATCCCTAAAAGGGTATATAATATTCAAGGTGCACATAGGGTCATTCAGAATAACTTCACACACACGCTACTGTGCATTTCCAAGTCTAATTCTGTCAGTAAATCCATACCGGTCACCCAGCGCCTAAATACTAGGCCTCAAATTTATATCCCGCTAAATCTGTCGTTACCGCTGTACTGTTGTGGCTGGGCAAGTTATTTAGTGTCCGTCAAAGCACATTTTTTGTTCTGGGTTGAAATACAATTCCCAATTTAGCAATTTCATAATTTAGTGGTTTCTGCTATATCAGAGCTATTTGAAATCTATCCCTAAAAGGGTATATAATATTCAAGGTGCACATAGGGTCATTCAGAATAACTTCACACACACGCTACTGTGCATTTCCAAGTCTAATTCTGTCACTAAATCCATACCGGTCACCCAGCGCCTAAATACTAGGCCTCAAATTTATATCCCGCTGAATTTGAATACAATACATTGGGCCAAATAATATTTTTGTTGTTGTGGTGAACCATAACAATGAGGAAAACATCTAGTAAGGGACGCGGACGTGGACATGGTCGTGGTGGTGTTAGTGGACCCTCTGGTGCTGGGAGAGGACGTGGCTGTTCTGCCACATCCACACGTCCTAGTGTACCAACTACCTCAGGTCCCAGTAGCTGCCAGAATTTACAGCGATATATGGTGGGGCCCAATGCCGTTCTAAGGATGGTAAGGCCTGAGCAGGTACAGGCATTAGTCAATTGGGTGGCCGACAGTGGATCCAGCACGTTCACATTATCTCCCACCCAGTCTTCTGCAGAAAGCGCACAGATGGCGCCTGAAAACCAACCCCATCAGTCTGTCACATCACCCCCATGCATATCAGGGAAACTGTCTGAGCCTCAAGTTATGCAGCAGTCTCTTATGCTGTTTGAAGACTCTGCTGGCAGGGTTTCCCAAGGGCATCCACCTAGCCCTTCCCCAGCGGTGGAAGACATAGACTGCACTGACGCACAACCACTTATGTTTCCTGATGATGAGGACATGGGAATACCACCTCAGCATGTCTCTGATGATGACGAAACACAGGTGCCAACTGCTGCGTCTTTCTGCAGTGTGCAGACTGAACAGGAGGTCAGGGATCAAGACTGGGTGGAAGACGATGCAGGGGACGATGAGGTCCTAGACCCCACATGGAATGAAGGTCATGCCACTGACTTTCACAGTTCGGAGGAAGAGGCAGTGGTGAGACCGAGCCAACAGCGTAGCAAAAGAGGGAGCAGTGGGCAAAAGCAGAACACCCGCCGCCAAGAGACTCCGCCTGCTACTGACCGCCGCCATCTGGGACCGAGCACCCCAAAGGCAGCTTCAAGGAGTTCCCTGGCATGGCACTTCTTCAAACAATGTGCTGACGACAAGACCCGAGTGGTTTGCACGCTGTGCCATCAGAGCCTGAAGCGAGGCATTAACGTTCTGAACCTGAGCACAACCTGCATGACCAGGCACCTGCATGCAAAGCATGAACTGCAGTGGAGTTAACACCTTAAAACCAATGAAGTCACTCAGGCTCCCCCTGCTGCCTCTTCTGCTGCTGCCGCCTCGGCCTCTTCTGCTGCTGCCGCCTCGACCTCTTCCTCCGCCTCTGGAGGAACGTTGGCACCTGCCGCCCAGCAAACAGGGGATGTACCACCAACACCACCACCACCACCTCCGTCACCAAGCGTCTCAACCATGTCACAGCGTTCAGCTCTCCATCTCACAAACATTTGAGAGAAAGCGTAAATTCCCACCTAGCCACCCTCGATCCCTGGCCCTGAATGCCAGCATTTCTAAACTACTGGCCTATGAAATGCTGTCATTTAGGCTGGTGGACACAGACAGCTTCAAACAGCTCATGTCGCTTGCTGTCCCACAGTATGTTGTTCCCAGCCGCCACTACTTCTCCAAGAGAGCCGTGCCTTCCCTGCACAACCAAGTATCCGATAAAATCAAGTGTGCACTGCGCAACGCCATCTGTAGCAAGGTCCACCTAACCACAGATACGTGGACCAGTAAGCACGGCCAGGGACGCTATATCTCCCTAACTGCACACTGGGTAAATGTAGTGGCAGCTGGGCCCCAGGCGGAGAGCTGTTTGGCGCACGTCCTTCCGCCGCCAAGGATCGCAGGGCAACATTCTTTGCCTCCTGTTGCCACCTCCTCCTTCTCGGCTTCCTCCTCCTTTTCTTCCACCTGCTCATCCAGTCAGCCACACACCTTCACCACCAACTTCAGCACAGCCCGGGGTAAACGTCAGCAGGCCATTCTGAAACTCATATGTTTGGGGGACAGGCCCCACACCGCACAGGAGTTGTGGCGGGGTATAGAACAACAGACCGATGAGTGGTTGCTGCCGGTGAGCCTCAAGCCCGGCCTGGTGGTGTGCGATAATGGGCGAAATCTCGTTGCAGCTCTGGGACTAGCCGGTTTGACGCACATCCCTTGCCTGGCGCATGTGCTGAATTTGGTGGTGCAGAAGTTCATTCACAACTACCCCGACATGTCAGAGCTGCTGCATAAAGTGCGGGCCGTCTGTTCGCGCTTCCGGCGTTCACATCCTGCCGCTGCTCGCCTGTCTGCGCTACAGCGTAACTTCGGCCTTCCCGCTCACCGCCTCATATGCGACGTGCCCACCAGGTGGAACTCCACCTTGCACGTGCTTGACAGACTGTGCGAGCAGCAGCAGGCCATAGTGGAGTTTCAGCTGCAGCACGCACGGGTCAGTCGCACTGCGGAACAGCACCACTTCACCACCAATGACTGGGCCTCCATGCGAGACCTGTGTGCCCTGTTGCGCTGTTTCGAGTACTCCACCAACATGGCCAGTGGCGATGACGCCGTTATCAGCGTTACAATACCACTTCTATGTCTCCTTGAGAAAACACTTAGGGTGATGATGGAAGAGGAGGTGGCCCAGGAGGAGGAGGAGGAGGAGGAAGAGGGGTCATTTTTAGCACTTTCAGGCCAGTCTCTTCGAAGTGACTCAGAGGGAGGTTTTTTGCAACAGCAGAGGCCAGGTACAAATGTGGCCAGCCAGGGCCCACTACTGGAGGACGAGGAGGACGAGGATGAGGAGGAGGTGGAGGAGGATGAGGATGAAGCATGGTCACAGCGGGGTGGCACCCAACGCAGCTCGGGCCCATCACTGGTGCGTGGCTGGGGGGAAAGGCAGGACGATGACGATACGCCTCCCACAGAGGACAGCTTGTCCTTACCCCTGGGCAGCCTGGCACACATGAGCGACTACATGCTGCAGTGCCTGCACAACGACAGCAGAGTTGCCCACATTTTAACGTGTGCGGACTACTGGGTTGCCACCCTGCTGGATCCACGCTACAAAGACAATGTGCCCACCTTACTTCCTGCACTGGAGCGTGATAGGAAGATGCGCGAGTACAAGCGCACGTTGGTAGACGCGCTACTGAGAGCATTCCCAAATGTCACAGGGGAACAAGTGGAAGCCCAAGGCCAAGGCAGAGGAGGAGCAAGAGGTCGCCAAGGCAGCTGTGTCACGGCCAGCTCCTCTGAGGGCAGGGTTAGCATGGCAGAGATGTGGAAAACTTTTGTCAACACGCCACAGCTAACTGCACCACCACCTGATACGCAACGTGTTAGCAGGAGGCAACATTTCACTAACATGGTGGAACAGTACTTGTGCACACCCCTCCACGTACTGACTGATGGTTCGGCCCCATTCAACTTCTGGGTCTCTAAATTGTCCACGTGGCCAGAGCTAGCCTTTTATGCCTTGGAGGTGCTGGCCTGCCCGGCGGCCAGCGTTTTGTCTGAACGTGTATTCAGCACGGCAGGGGGCGTCATTACAGACAAACGCAGCCGCCTGTCTACAGCCAATGTGGACAAGCTGACGTTCATAAAAATGAACCAGGCATGGATCCCACAGGCCCTGTCCGTCCCTTGTCCAGATTAGACATTAACTACCTCCCCTTAACCATATATTATTGTACTCCAGGGCACTTCCTCATTCAATCCTATTTTTATTTTCATTTTACCATTATATTGCGAAGCTACCCAAAGTTGAATGAACCTCTCCTCTGTCTGGGTGCCGGGGCCTAAATATATGCCAATGGACTGTTCCAATGTTGGGTGACGTGAAGCCTGATTCTCTGCTATGACATGCAGACTGATTCTCTGCTGACATGAAGCCAGATCCTCTGTTACGGGACCTCTCTCCTCTGCCTGGGTGCTGGGCCTAAATATCTGACAATGGACTGTTGCAGTGGTGGGTGACGTGAAGCCTGATTTTCTGCTATTACATGCAGACTGATTCTCTGCTGACATGAAGCCAGATCCTCTGTTACGGGACCTCTCTCCTCTGCCTGTGTGCTGGGCCTAAATATATGCCAATGGACTGTTGCAGTGGTGGCTGACGTGAAGCCTGATTCTCTGCTATGATATGAAGACTAATTCTCTGCTGACATGAAGCCAGATCCTCTGTTACGGGACCTCTCTCCTCTGCCTGGGTGCTGGGCCTAAATATCTGACAATGGACTGTTGCAGTGGTGGCTGACGTGAAGCCTGATTTTCTGCTATTACATGCAGACTGATTCTCTGCTGACATGAAGCCAGATTGTCTGTTACGGGACCTCTCTCCTCTGCCTGGGTGCTGGGCCTAAATATCTGACAATGGACTGTTGCAGTGGTGGCTGACGTGAAGCCTGATTTTCTGCTATGACATGCAGACTGATTCTCTGCTGACATGAAGCCAGATTGTCTGTTACGGGACCTCTCTCCTCTGCCTGGGTGCTGGGCCTAAATTTATGACAATGGACTGTTGCAGTGGTGGCTGACGTGAAGCCTGATTTTCTGCTATGACATGCAGACTGATTCTCTGCTGACATGAAGCCAGATCCTCTGTTACGTGACCTCTCTCCTCTGCCTGGGTGCTGGGCCTAAATATATGCCAATGGACTGTTGCAGTGGTGGCTGACGTGAAGCCTGATTCTCTGCTATGACATGAAGACTGATTCTCTGCTGACATGAAGCCAGATTGTCTGTTACGGGACCTCTCTCCTCTGCCTGGGTGCTGGGCCTAAATATCTGACAATGGACTGTTGCAGTGGTGGCTGACATGAAGCCTGATTTTCTGCTATGACATGCAGACTGATTCTCTGCTGACATGAAGCCAGATCCTCTGTTACGGGACCTCTCTCCTCTGCCTGGGTGCTGGGCCTAAATATCTGACAATGGACTGTTGCATTGGTGGCTGACGTGAAGCCTGATTCTCTGCTATGACATGCAGACTAATTCTCTGCTGACATGAAGCCAGATTGTCTGTTACGGGACCTCTCTCCTCTGCCTGGGTGCTGGGCCTAAATATCTGACAATGGACTGTTGCATTGGTGGCTGACGTGAAGCCTGATTCTCTGCTATGATATGAAGACTGATTCTCTGCTGACATGAAGCCAGATTGTCTGTTAAGGGACCTCTCTCCTCTGCCTGGGTGCCGGGGCCTAAATTTATGACAATGGACTGTTGCAGTGGTGGCTGACGTGAAGCCTGATTCTCTGCTATGACATGCAGACTGATTCTCTGCTGACATGAAGCCAGATTGTCTGTTAAGGGACCTCTCTCCTCTGCCTGGGTGCCGGGGCCTAAATTTATGACAATGGACTGTTGCAGTGGTGGCTGACGTGAAGCCTGATTTTCTGCTATGACATGCAGACTGATTCTCTGCTGACATGAAGACAGATTCTCTGTTACGGGACCTCTCTCCTCTGCCTGGGTGCTGGGCCTAAATTTATGACAATGGACTGTTGCAGTGGTGGCTGACGTGAAGCCTGATTCTCTGCTATGACATGCAGACTGATTCTCTGCTGACATGAAGCCAGATTCTCTGTTACGGGACCTCTCTCCTCTGCCTGGGTGCTGGGCCTAAATATCTGAGAATAGACTGTTCCAGTGGTGGGTGACGTGAAGCCAGATTCTCTGCTATGGGACCTCTCTCCAATTGATTTTGGTTAATTTTTATTTATTTAATTTTTATTTTAATTCATTTCCCTATTCACATTTGTTTGCAGGGGATTTACCTACATGTTGCTGCCTTTTGCAGCCCTCTAGCCCTTTCCTGGGCTGTTTTACAGCCTTTTTAGTACCGAAAAGTTCGGGTCCCCATTGACTTCAATGGGGTTCGGGTTCGGGACGAAGTTCGGATCGGGTTCGGATCCCGAACCCGAACATTTCCGGGAAGTTCGGGCGAACTTCTCGAACCCGAACATCCAGGTGTTCGCTCAACTCTAGTCACATAGGCCACTTATACTGCTCGTGTCATTATTAACCCTGGCCTCTAGGGGCACCCCTGAGTCAATCCCCACTGGGGACATTTTATTAATCATAGAAACCTGTGGAGACTGCACATCCACCTCTGGTCCATGTGGTACACCCTCTAGCCCCACCACATTGTCTACAATGGGGTCTCCTAGCGGTGTTTCTTCAACATTTATCAACACTTTTATATCAGACACATGTTTACCAACAGGGGGAGCCTTTTCCCCAATCACAGCCTGCAAAGGAAAAGGCATGTCATTATTATCACATATTTCATATGACATCACATTTTTCTTATGCATTTCCGCACTTTTGTCACCATCACTTTGCATTTGACCAGCACCATTGTTTCCAATGGTCAATATTCCTTCCCCATGCAGGTCAAAGTGCAGCTCCCTTAGATCCTCACTTAAAGGTACAGGTACAAGTTCTGCAGGAGTTTTTGCACTCTCCGCAGAAGTGTCTCCATTACTCCACAACTCCCAGCATAAGGGAAAAGTACACCCCAACACTCCCTCATGCATAAGCTTATCTGTAACATCAAGTTCATCAGTCTCTGTTCTCATTGGAGTCTCGCGCTCAGTGAAAATCAGTGGATAGTCCTTCTCCACACGACTGTCCAGCACCTTTATTATTTTACCAGTCTCAAGTTTCAATATTGTGCTACCTCTTACCCGAGCTAGCATGGGATCCCGGATCCTTGTCATCCCAAAACTAGCTTTGGTCATGGGCAACTGAGGTAACACAGAAACCTTCTCCCCTGCAGGTTTCTGCGAGGGAGCAATCACAGCAGGCTTATCCGCCTGTCCAGACACAGTTTTTTCTCTGTGTGACTTATCACCTACCGGCCCAGCAGATATCCCCTGCCGCCGGCTCACTGTCACCGGCTCTGCCACATGGTTAATAACAGGAACAGTCTTACCCTTTGTAATCAACCATTCTGGTAAAGCAGTGACATTCTCTCCCGCGGACTCAAGGTTGTGGTTGCTCCTAGCAACAGCTTTACCGCACCTCCGCACTTCCTCTCTAGGACTCCGGGCACAGTCGCAGGGAAGATATGCACTCCTGAGAACCGCATCGCTCTCCACCTCTTTGTCTTCCCAACGGTTGCCCTTGGCAACAGCATATCTTTGCTTTTCCCCTGATAGTCCCGGCACACCACCAACCTCTTGGGACTTTGTACAGGGTCCATACAGTGTTGAGAACCCATTTCTCAAGGCCAGCTGCAACTGTGCCTCCAAAGCCTCTCGCTCTGCATCAAATTTCACCAATTCATTTTTAGTGTAGCCAATTGCTATGGCAATTTCTTCTGCCTGCTGTATGCACCAGCGCTGCCGGACGTACTCTTCCCCGAGACCCATGGTAGCAGGAAAAGCTTTCAGCCACAAGTCCACTTTTGCTGGGCTACTGGCCCTTTAATTCACTGCAGTTTTACTTGCACCACAGCAAAATAGTTCACACTCTTATGAGCAGCACCTGCTCCACTGGACAAAAAAAATGCTTCCGTTCCTTTAACACCACACACGGAAAAAAACAGCTTTTAGCAGCACCTGCAGTCTCAGCGTTGCCCCTAGCAACTGACCGTTGCCCTTCTCTCATGGGCAACTTGCCCGCATCCGACACCAATTGTAAGGGATCGCCTCTTATTTGGGGGTCATTCTCACAGATACGACTTTAGGACACCAGGTTTTTAGGTCCAAACCGTGCATTTATTGTGCACACTCCAACCAACACAGGTTATCATGAAGTCGCAGCTTCACCTTACACATGTGACATCCACATAAAATAATAAACACTTGCCCGGCTAGGCTCTAACTAACACAGAGTTTCCTGACTCACCTAAGTCCTTGTTCACACCCTGTGAACACAAGCGGCTTTCTCAGCCAATGTCCCACAGCCTCCTGGCTGTACAGAGCACAGTACGCTCACTGTCTCCAGTCCAGTGTCTCAGCACACATGGGGAATAGTGGTCACTCAGCCCTCCTGGCTTGGACCACACAGAGCCTCCAGGCCTTTGTCCACAGGCAACACACACTTGCTGACACCCTGGGAGGTGCTTTGTGCCAGCCTGATTACTTCCAGATGGTCTCACCTGTGGTGGAATAGGGGTGTGGAGCGAACTATCCACCCCTTCCTTACCTCCAACCTCCGTGAGACCTGTCACTGTCTCACAGGCCGTAATCCTGGGGCAGGAGGCTGGCAAACAGCCCCCTCCAAAACACAGTGGCGAGGTTGGTTTCGCCACAAATACTTTGAGGGGTATAGTTTTTAAAATGGTGTCATTCATGGGTGGTGTCTACAAAGTGACTTCATACCTGAATCAGTCCTTGAAATTTTTAAGAAAATTTTAAAAATTGCTTCTAAAATTCTAAACCTTCTAATGTTTTAAAAAATAAAATGATTTACAAAATGATGCCAACATAAAGTAGACATGTGGTAAATGTGAATTAATAACTAATTTATGAGGTATCACTATCCATCTTAAAAGAAAAGAAATTCAAATTTAGAAATTAGCATATTTTTCAAATTTTCTGTACATTTTTTTTTTTTAAATAAAGGTGAAACATATTGACTCTAATTTACCACTAACATGAAGTACGATTTGTCACGAGAAAACAATCTCAGAATCGCTTAGATAAGTAAAAGCTCTCCAAAGTTATTGCCTTATAAAGTGGCATGTCAAATTTGCAAAATTTTGCTTGGTCCTTAAGGTGAAAATTATCTGTGTCCTTAAAGGGGTTGTCCCACGAAAAATATTCTACAATTTTGTATAGCTACTGAGTTATTCAATAAAATGTATCTGTATATTGCCACTTTATTTCTCATTTCTTTGACCTGCTCACTGAGATGGTCGCACATGCTCAATTTCATCCTTCAACTGCCTCCTGAGCTGTGATAGGGAGAGCATGGACACGCCCCCTGAGCTGCAGCAGAAAAGACACTCCCCTTGAGCTGTCAGCTTGATATAAAGCTATCAGAGCAATGAATGGGGAGATCTCTGGACCCATGTGAGGTACAGGTCTGGTTCTAGCTTTGTTAGAAAGAGATTGTCATGTCCTATATGATGTCTGATTTTCATTTTTTACATTATTCATGGGATAACCTCTTTAAGAAGTTAAAGAGCTTGATCTACTTGGTATTATTGCTTACTGCTGAACATGTTCAATGGACAGTTGTCACCTAGAACTGTTGTAACTACTTACAGCCAGGTCCATAAATATTGGGAAATTGATACAATTCTAACATTTTTGGCTCTATACACCACCACAATGTATTTAAAATGAAACAAACAAGATGTGCTTTACCTGCAGACTGTCAGCTTTAATTTGAGGGTATTTACATCCAAATCAGGTGAACGGTGCAGGAATTACAACAGTTTGCATATGTGCCTCCCACTTGTTAAGGGCCAAAAGTAATGGGACAGAATAATAATCATAAATCAAACTTTCACTTTTTAATACTTGCTTGCAAATCCTTTGCAGTCAATTACAGCCTGAAGTCTGGAACGCATAGACATCACCAGACGCTGGGTTCCATCCCTGGTGATGCTCTGCCAGGCCTCTACTGCAACTGTCTTCAGTTCCTGCTTGTTCTTGGGGCATTTTCCCTCCAGTTTTGTCTTCAGCAAGTGAAATGCATGCACAATTGGATTCAGGTCAAGGGATTTACCTGGCCATTGCACTTCTCTCTTTGGTTGCTTTTGCAGTATGCTTTGGGTCATTGTCTATCTGCACTGTGAAGCGCCGTCCAATGAGTTCTGAAGCATGTGGCTGAATATGAGAAGATAATATTGCCCAAAACACTTCAGAATTCATCCTGCTACTTTTGTCAGCAGTCACATCATCAATAAATACAAGAGAACCAGTTCCATTGGCAGCCATACATTCCCACGCCATGACACTACCACCACCATGCTTCACTGATGAGGTGGTATGCTTAGGATCATCATGAGCAGTTCCTTTCCTTCTCCATACTCTTCTCTTCCCATCACTCTGGTACAAGTTGAGCTTGGTCTCATCTGTCCATAGGATGTTGTTCCAGAACTGTGAAGGCTTTTTTAGATGTCGTTTGGCAAACTCTAATCTGGCCTTCCTGTTTTTGAGGCTCACCAATGGTTTACATCTTGTGGTGAACCCTCTGTATTCACTCTGATGAAGTCTTCTCTTGATTGTTGACTTTGAAACGCATACACCTACCTCCAGGAGAGTGTTCTTGATCTGGCTAACTGTTGTGAAGGGTGCTTTCTTCAGCAGGGAAATAATTCTTCGGTCATCCACCACAGTTGTTTTCCGTGGTCTTCCGGGTCTTTTGGTGTTGCTGAGCTCACCGGTGCGTTTCTTCTTTTTAAGAATGTTCCAAACTGTTGATTTGGCCGCGCCTAATGTTTTTGCTATCTCTCTGATGGGTTTGTTAGGTTTTTTCAGCCTAATGATGGCTTGCTTCACTGATAGTGACAGCTCTTTGGATCTAATCTTGAGATTAGACAGCAACATATTCCAAATGCAAACAGCACACTTGAAATGAACTCTGGACCTTTTATCTGCTCATTGTAATTGGGATAATGAGGGAATAACACACACCCGGCCATGGAACAGCTGAGAAGCCAATTGTCCCATTTCTTTTGGTCCCTTAACAAGTGGGAGGCACATATGCAAACTGCTGTAATTCCTGCACCGTTCACCTGATTTGGGTGTAAATACCCTCAAATTAAAGCTGACAGTCTGCAGATAAAGCACATCTTGTTTGTTTCATTTCAAATCCATTGTGGTGGTGTATAGAGCCAAAAATGTTAGAATTGTGTCGATGTCCCAATATTTATGGACCTGACTGTATGTGCTGAACCATTTCTTTTTTTAATTCTTAATAAACTAAGTTTTAGAAAAAAATTCAATTTCTGTATTTGCTTTTTAATTTATTACCTTCCGATTACTATCGTACATAGTTTTGCATATTGACTCATGACTTTAGTGCATTTTACAATTCCGATTTTCTGGCCTCTTTTTGGGAAATTGACTAATACACATAATAAATTTGGAGCATGTCATATTGTTTTTGTGCATTCTACTTAGTATTCCTCCTCAGTGTATCACATTAGGGACAGGATTACTGAATGGTTAATGATGATGTCACAATTCTGCAGCCGGAGTGATGATGTCACAATGCTGTGCCGGCTGTATACCGGATGTTCCGTCAATAGATTCTTTGATAGAGAGTAAAGGAGAAGAAGCAACATGGATGCTGGTAAGTCCTGGAATTCACAGCTTTATCTCTCCTAGTCTGTTCTTCAGAGATTGTGGGTTGCGGTGTCTCCTCACTGGTCCACACCATGGATTTGTCTTTCCTTCTTTGGTACAGACACTCATTGGGTGCATCATACATGTAACTCATGATTCCACATCCAGAAGAAATGTGGTACAAGGACAGTCTAATTTCTGGCCTTAAAATGATAGAATGAAAAGATTTTTGATTCTTTATAGTTAGTTCCCATCCTGCATCATTTTCCATTACCATAATAAATCTATCCCCTCCTGGCAGGAGATCAGCTGCCTCCACATTGCCAACCAATGTCTCCCGACCTATGTAAAGATCTATAACTTACCTAGAGATGGTGGAGGGAGATGATTTTCTTGTAAAATATAGTTATATATGGAATACTTCTCATTTATCTTCTGTAGGTTTGGTGCCTGCTGTGATGCTGACCTTTATTATAATTGTTTTCTTTGGTGTCTGCCTTGGAGTCGTCTGTTGTTTCCTGAGGTAAGTGAATGATGTCCTCCACACAGGAGACAATTTTGTACCAGAAATCGCTTCTCAGTCTCTCTTACCGTCATAGGTAGAAGATGGAATTGTGTTCCCTTAGAAGACACCAGATTGTCTACCTTGTCCACGAGGGTAGAAGCAGCTGAGGGTCTATATGAGAGCTCTCCACTGTCTCACCTCCCCCACATGGCCACATTGTCTTCTATACTGGATTATTACTGATCTCTTATTATTTTCTTATTTTAGAATGAAAAAGGAAAAATACGAGGATGATGACGAACTAAAAGAAGTTCTGATCCATCAGCCAGGTAACAGTTACACAATACACATAGTACATAGTGACCACAGAGCCCAGTATACAGGAGATGTAAGAAAATCCCACCCCATAGCAGTGGAGGATCTGAGGATACACAGGGTATGGGAGATACACAATATCTATTGCCTGACATGTATTTATTACTAATAGAAATCTTCTCATTTACAGAGGAGGCTGATGACAACATGGAGAAGATCAGGAAGGAAAGTGAAGATGAGGAGGATGGCGGAGCGGAGAAAAGATAGAAAGGAGTAAGAAGATGAGGAGGACAGAGAAAGAGGAAGATGTAGGAGGAGAAAGAATAGGATGGAGGAGAAAGAAGAGGATGATGGAAGACAAGAAAAAGGAGTGCATCTTGTTGGATGAAAAATTCAGATTTCCCAAAACTCATAATTTGGCTTTATAAATATCAAATTTCTCTTTAATTCGGTTTCCTTTCACCATAAAAATAATTCTTTTTATGCTTTTAATAATTCCAATAAATAAAATAATTGAAAAGTCTGATTTGATTATTAATTTTAGGCTTTTACTGCGTGTTACTATGTTACTATATAGGAAGGAGGTTTTCTTTTTATATTTTCTTTGCAAAAATCTTGATACAGTTGAATTCAACGGTGTAGCAGGCATCCGTCAGCTCCCTGTGCCACCATTCTCCTGCCACCAGTGGTTCACTGCAGGTAGGCACGATACAGTCATAGCCCAGCCATAGATAGCACAGACCGAAGACCGGAGCAGACCTGCCCTGTTCATTGTGGGAATGCGGGGTAGGGGAGATTTCAGTTTGGAATTACCACTGTGTGGTGGGCACTTAAGGAACATCATACTGTGTTAATAAGAGGCCATCACACTGTGTAGAAGTAAAATAAGAGGGCATCATACTATGTGGAGGGCACCAAGGGCTCATTCAGCAATTATGGGGGTAATTACGGGAGCATTCAACTGTGGGGGGGACTAAGGGGGCCTTATTCTGTGCAGCAGGCACTCAAGGGACAACATACTGTATGAGGGTCAAATAAGACAGCATCACAATGTGTGGAGAGACAATAAGGGGGTATTATAACGCGTGGGGGACATCATGGGCTTAGTCTGCATTTTGATGGTACTTCTAAGAACATTGTAGTGTGAAGGGCCACTTATAAGGCACCATACTGTTATAGGAGCCACTAAGGGTGCATCATACTATGTCAGGAGCACTAAAGGAGCATCATACTGTGTCAGGGTTACTACAGGGGAATCATACTGCATGGGGGGCACTGTCCAGGGCATTAGTATTGTGGGGTGAAACTAAGGGGACATTCTTACTGTGTTGCTGTGCTAAGGGGGCATCACTACTGTGAGGGGAGCACATAGGGTGTATCCCTACTGTGTGGAGGCACTAAGAGGACTGGACAGGATTGGGTGTGTACTGGAAAGGGATTGGGTGGAAGTTAGAGATGTGGCTTATTGTAAGCTGTTGCCCCGAGCACTGCTGTGGTTGCCCCTCCTCACATTTTTTTCAAAAAGTTCATGCCGACCATGCAGCTATTGCGTGCCGCAAACAGCAGGTCCATAATGTAGGGCACCGGCCTTGTGCGCACCGTATCACGGATGCGGACCCATTCACTTGAATGGGTCTGCAATCCAGAAGATATAGAGTGGAGGTGAGGAAGGCCACAGAAGCACTATGGAGTGCTTCCGTGGCATTTTGGTTGGTGCTTCCACATAGCGAAAAAATAGAACATGCTGTAATTTTTTTTGTGGTGCAAATGGATCAAATTGAATGAGTCTGCATCAGCCAGCGCAGGCCTCACGGACGTATTTGTGTGCATGAGCCCAAAGATGGGAGCTATGAAATCCCATGTATAAATGGATTCATTGTTTGGAGCCCCAAAAATGAGTCTGCCCTGCAACTGCTGGTTGCTAACCCCCTTCACCTCCAAGTGAATTCGATGCCAAAATAATATTGGGGATCCAATCCGTACCTCAGCGAAAAGTAGGATATGTTCTATCTTTTGACATATCTTGCGGATTGTGGACAAAGGCGGTGCCCATATATTGTGTTCCCCCCATTTACGGTCCGCGATATGGGCACAGAGCTCTTACGTTCGTCTACATGAGCCCAAAATCTAATTGACTATTGACTCTTGTTTTTCTGCTGCAAAAACGCCATATGTTAGCTAAATGTCTATGGGGAATAGGAAATGCAGGATACACAAGGGTTTTCTTTGCTACTGGTGTTTTTGTTTGTTCTCTGGCATTTCTTTTTGTCTTTCTTTTTGTCTTTCTTGATGCTTTTTTGAGGCATTTTGACATTACATCATACTTCTCTGTAGGGGAAAACAGCATAAGGCCTCCTGCACACGACCGTAGGTGTCCCATTGCCGTATTGCGGACCGCATTTGCGGATCTGCAATACGCGGGCACTGTTCCATGTGCATTCCGCATCACGGATGTGGGGCCCATTCACTTCAATGGGTCCGCAATTCCGGAGATGCGGAACGGTGCAGAACGGAAGCACGGAACGGAACCCTATGTGGGGTTTTGTCCTGTACTTCCGTTTCGCAAAAAGATAGAACATGTCCGATCATTTTGCGTAACGGCCGGATCGCGAACCAAATAAAATGAATGGGTCCGCAATCCGCTGCGGCTGCCCCACGGACGGTGTTCGTGCATTGCGGCCCGCATTTTGCCATGGGGCGCACAAGTTCGTGTGCAGGAGGCCTAAAGAAAGCGCTAGAGGTAAAACACAACTGGGCAGCTTTCAATTCATATTACGTTCTTGAAGAAAAAAAATAACAAATGTTATAAATCTTCCCCCCTAAAAAATGTTTTCTCAGTTTCCGGCGTTGTATTACAAGCTAAAAAAACAGCCAGAGCCAAATTCATATATGTAAGGGCCCAAAAGTAATAATTGGCCACTGTGAAGTGTGACTATTAGTGTTGAGCGAGCATGCTTGGCTGAATACCTGTTCGGCTCAAGCATCGCTATGCTCGGCACATGGCGGTACTCGGCCGAGTACCGCATATGCTCGAGTGCCATGTTCAAGTCTTCTCCACGCACGTTTTGCGGCTGCTAAGCAGCCAATTAACGTGCAGGAAAGTACTGCCATCACTGTAATGCCAGTAGCCATGTTTGCTACTTGCATTATAGCAATTTGCTGGCCTGAACGGTGCTATATAACACCCGGTGACGTGGGTTCGGCTCATTGCGAGTCAGGGAGAGCTGCGGTTAGGAAGGGACAGATAGTGTAGGGAGGTTGTGATCGCAATTTATTCCATTTTAAAACGTTTTTGACCCAAAAGTCCTTTTAAGGACTATTATGTGTGGTGGCAGCAATTTTATTTTGCAAAGTAGTCCGATTTTTTTTTTCCATACTTTGCGATTGTTTTTCTGCAGTGACTTGTGACATCTGTTCAGCAATACCCTCTGTGTGTCAGGGCCAGATATTGGGAAAAATATTAGCGAAAACAATTATATTTTTTCCATCATTTATCCACAATTTTCCTATAAATGGTCCCTGCAATGAAGCTGTGCTGCAATAGCGTCTGTGTGCCAAGCCCAGATATTGAGAAAAATATTAGCGACAACAAATATATTTTTGCCATAATTTATCCACATTTTTCCTATAAACGGTCCCTTATAACATATAACATTTAATATGAAGAAGGCGAGCATTAACCCCTTAAGGACATAGGACGTACCGGTACGCCCTATTTCCCGAGTCCTTAAGGACCAAGGACGTACCGGTACGTCCTGACTTTAAAATCGGCATTCCGGCGCCGCAGGGGTTAATTTGAACAGGATGCCGGCTGAAATCATTCAGCCGGCATCCTGTTAAAACGCCAGGGGGGGTCATGTGACCCCCCCGTGTCGGCGATCGCAGCAAACCGCAGGTCAATTCAGACCTGCGGTTTGCTGCGCTTTTTGCAGTTTCTGATCCCCGCGGTCCCTGACCGCGGGGATCAGAAACTTTAGAGTGCCTAAAATCAATATAGTACACCCCCCCCTGCACCCCTGCATGAGTTGATGGCGGCGGGTGGTGCAGGGGGGGTGTCGCAGGCGGTGGGGGGCGTTGCGGGAGGCGGGCGGTGCGGCAGGCGGGATCGCGATCCCCCGCCCGCCTCCTATTGCGTAATCGTTGGTGTACAGTGGGTATACCAGGGTGCCAGCACATTGCTGGCACCCTGGTATAAACGGCTGACATCGTTGATGCGATGTCAGCCGTTTAACCCTTTCCATACAGCGGTCCGTACGGACCGCTGTATGGAAAAGGTTAACAGTAAGAGGGAGCTCCCTCCCTCTCCCATCGGGGGGCTGCTGTGCCTTTGCAGCCCCCCGATGGAGAGGGAGAGAGCCCCCAGAGAGCCCCCCGAAGCCCCGTCCTCACCCTTCCCCGTCTGCGAAGTTCTGACCATAACTGAGCAGACGGGGAAGGTTCCCATGGCAACAGGACGCCTGCTCAGGCGTCCTGCTGTCCATGGTGCTGAACAGATCTGTGCTGAAAGCATAGATCTGTTCAGTGTAAGTAAAATACAGTGCAGTACCCTATATAGAGTACAGTACTGTATTTTACAGACATCAGACCCACTGGATCTTCAAGAACCAAGTGGGTCTGGGTCAAAAAATAAAAAGAATAAGTGAAAAAAGTTAAGATAAAAAAAAAAAACATTTATCACTGAATAAAAATTAAAAAAATAAAATAAACTACACATATTAGGTATCGCCGCGTCCGTAACGACCTGATCTATAAAACGGCCATGTTACTTTCCCCGCACAGTGAACGCCATAAAAATAAAAAAATAAAAACTATGAGAAAATTGAAATTTTGCCCACCTTACTTCCCAAAAAAGGTAATAAAAGTGATCAAAAAAGTCGCATGTACGCCAAAATAGTACCAATCAAACCGTCATCTCATCCCGCAAAAAATGAGACCCTACTCAAGATAATCGCCCAAAAACTGAAAAAACTATGGCTCTTAGACTATGGAAACACTAAAACATCATTTTTTTTGTTTCAAAAATAAAATCATTGTGTAAAACCTACATAAATAAAAATAAAGTATACATATTAGGTATTGCCGCGTCCGTATCGACCGGCTCTATATAAATATCACATGACCTAACCCCTCAGATGACCACCGTAAAAAAAAAAAAAAAAAACGGTGTAAAAAAAGCTATTTTTTGCCATCTTACGTCACAAAAAGTGTAATAGCAAGCGATCAAAAAGTCATATGCACCCCAAAATAGTGCCAATCAAACTGTCATCTCATCCCGCAAAAAATTAGACCCTACTCAAGATAATCGCCCAAAAACTGAAAAAACTATGGCTCTCAGACTATGGAGACACTAAACAATTTTTTGGTTTTAAAAATGAAGTTATTGTATAAAACTTACATAAATAAAAAAAAATTGTATACATATTCGGTATCGCCGCGTCCGTGACAACCTGCTCTATAAAATTACCACGTGATCTAACCTGTCAGATGAATGTTGTAAATAACAAAAAAAAAAAGTGCCAAAAAAGCTATTTCTTGTTACCTTGCCGCACAAAAAGTGTAATATAGAGCAACCAAAAATCATATCTACCCTGAACTAGTACCAACAATACTGCCATCCTATCCCGTACTTTCTAAAATGGGGTCACTTTTTTGGAGTTTCTACTCTAGGGGTGCATCAGGGGGGCTTCAAATGGGACATGGTGTCAAAAAACCAGTCCAGCAAAACCTGCCTTCCAAAAACCATGTGGCATTCCTTTCCTTCTGCGCCCTGCCGTTTGCCCGTACAGCGGTCTACAACCACATATGAGGTGTTTCTGTAAACTACAGAATCAGGGCCATAAATAATGAGTTTTGTTTGGCTGTTAACCCTTGCTTTGTAACTGGAAAAAAAATATAAAAATGGAAAATCTGCCAAAAAAGTGAAATTTTGAAATTGTATCTCTATTTTCCATTAAATCTTGTGCAACACCTAAAGGGTTAACAAAGTTTGTAAAATCAGTTTTGAATACCTTGAGGGGTGTAGTTTCTTAGATGGGGTCACTTTTATGGAGTTTCTACTCTAGGGGTGCATCAGGGGGGCTTCAAATGGGACATGGTGTCAAAAAACCAGTCCAGCAAAACCTGCCTTCCAAAAACCATGTGGCATTCCTTTCCTTCTGCGCCCTGCCGTTTGCCCGTACAGCGGTCTACAACCACATATGAGGTGTTTCTGTAAACTACAGAATCAGGGCCATAAATAATGAGTTTTGTTTGGCTGTTAACCCTTGCTTTGTAACTGGAAAAAAAATATAAAAATGGAAAATCTGCCAAAAAAGTGAAATTTTGAAATTGTATCTCTATTTTCCATTAAATCTTGTGCAACACCTAAAGGGTTAACAAAGTTTGTAAAATCAGTTTTGAATACCTTGAGGGGTGCAGTTTCTTAGATGGGGTCACTTTTATGGAGTTTCTACTCTAGGGGTGCATCAGGGGGGCTTCAAATGGGACATGGTGTCAAAAAAACTGTCCAGCAAAATCTGGCTTCCAAAAACCAAACGGCGCATCTTTCCCTCTACGCCCCGCTGTGTGGCCGTACAGTAGTTTACGGCCACATATGGGGTGTTTCTGTAAACGGCAGAATCAGGGCAATAAAGATACAGTCTTGTTTGGCTGTTAACCCTTGCTTTGTTAGTGGAAAAAATGGGTTAAAATTGAAAATTAGGCAAAAAAATGAAATTCTCAAATTTCATCCCCATTTGCCAATAACTCTTGTGCAACACCTAAAGGGTTAACGAAGTTTGTAAAATCAGTTTTGAATACCTTGAGGGGTGTAGTTTCTTAGATGGGGTCACTTTTATGGAGTTTCTACTCTAGGGGTGCATCAGGGGGCTTCAAATGGGACATGGTGTCAAAAAAACTGTCCAGCAAAATCTGGCTTCCAAAAACCAAACGGCGCACCTTTCCCTCTACGCCCCGCTGTGTGGCCGTACAGTAGTTTACGGCCACATATGGGGTGTTTCTGTAAACGGCAGAGTCAGGGCAATAAAGATACAGTCTTGTTTGGCTGTTAACCCTTGCTTTGTTAGTGGAAAAAATGGGTTAAAATGGAAAATTAGGCAAAAAAATGAAATTCTCAAATTTCATCCCCATTTGCCAATAACTCTTGTGCAACACCTAAAGGGTTAACGGAGTTTGTAAAATCAGTTTTGAATACCTTGAGGGGTGTAGTTTATAGAATGGGGTCATTTTTGGGCGGTTTCTATTATGTAAGCCTCGCAAAGTGACTTCAGAGCTGTAGTGGTCCCTAAAAATTGGGTTTTTGTAAATTTCTGAAAAATTTCAAGATTTGCTTCTAAACTTCTAAGCCTTGTAACATCCCCAAAAAATAAAATATCATTCCCAAAATAATTCAAACATGAAGTAGACATATGGGGAATGTTAAGTCATCACAATTTTTGGGGGTATTACTATGTATTACAGAAGTAGAGAAACTGAAACTTTGAAATTTGCAAATTTTTCCAAATTTTTGGTAAATTAGGTATTTTATTATGCAAAAAAATTAATTTTTTTGACTTTATTTTACCAGTGTCATGAAGTACAATATGTGACGAAAAAACAATCTCAGAATGGCCTGTATAAGTAAAAGCGTTTTAAAGTTATCAGCACTTAAAGTGACACTGGTCGGATTTGCAAAAAATGGCCTGGTCCTTAAGGTGAAAATGAGCCTGGTCCTTAAGGGGTTAAGGGACGGGGAAGTGGCCGTGATGCTGATGGTGCACGCAGAGGCCGTGGCCCTGGGCGCTTTGAAACTGCTGCCAGAGCACAAGAAACACAATCATCCAAGATACCTAGCTTCATGTCCCAGTTTGCAGGGTGGCGCAGGAGACCACACTAGAAGTCAGCCCAGTGCGAGCAGGTGGTCGGTTGGATTGCAGCAGATAGTGCTTCCAGTCGGTTAAGCACCACTCTGTCTTCCACCATGTCCAGTCTCAGTAGCCAGGAGTCTGGTCTACACAATCCTCACCCTGATCCTCCTTCCTCTAACCATTTACAGTCTGGCCAAACAAGTGATCCCACACTCGGATATTCCGAGGACCTCTTTGCATCGCTATTAATTGACTTGGCCCTCTCGCCAAGCACCCTTGCCGGGACACTGCCACCACATGTACACATCACCAAACGTTGCCACGGGCAACCACAGTGCAGGAAAGGTGTCAGTGCACACCACACAATACACAGAGTGCACACAGACAAACATCGGTGCATCCATACACGCACACAGACTCCAAAGGGGACCGCACACACACCTGTTGTCAGCGGCAACCGCACCTGAGACAAGAAACATAATGCCTCAAGCTGCGGTTGAAACAACAACCCAAACCGCGGGCAACAGTATGCAGCTCCCAAGGAGTCACGGCCAAAACCGTGGCTGTGACACTGTGTATGAAGCCCTCCTTAATATGTAACTAAGGGTGTATCGGAGTGCCTCTTCCTTGTAATTTCTGGCAGCACTTGCACTTTATATACAAGTAAATATTCAGGAAAGAATGTTTTCTATCAATTTTTTTCTCAATTTTTTTTTTCCTTGGTTTTGTGCGTATTATTGTCATTATGTAAAAGTGGCGTACTATTCGGACAACATAGTTCCAAACAGCGACCAGCGATTCCAAGATGCACCCATACATCCTCCCCATACTGTTACAAAACCATTTCTGTGGTGTTACCAACAATTTCTGACATTTTCTTATGAACCAGACACCCTCCCCTCTTCAGAGCAGGGGGTACCTGGTTTAATGCTCGGTTCTCCTATTGACTGCCAGTATACTCGGGTGCTCGGTCGAGCACCTGAATATAACGATGTGTTTCGGCCTGAGCACCACGGTGCTCGATCAACACTAGTGACTCTGCTTGCTGATTAAATGAATGCTTAATTGTAATAGAAATCTCAGCTCCCTTTCCTTGACACCAGAGTTTCTGTGTACAATGAGTTAAAGGGGTTGTCTCGCCTCAGACATCGGAGGCATATCACTAGGATATGCCCCAAACATCTGATAGGTGTGGGTATCCCCTCTGAGACCCACACCTATCTTTAGACTGGAACCCGCAAAATGAAGAAGGGTGCACCCGCCCTTCATTCATTCCTATAAGAGTGACAAAAATATGGGAATGGGAGCTCTCCCATAGGAATAAATGGAGGGTGGCTACACATGCATGGTGCGCCCTCTTTCACTTTGCGGGCTCCATTGTAAAGACACCTCTGGGACCAACACCTATCAGACATTGGGGGCATATCATAGCGATATGCCCTCAATGTCTGAGGTGAGACAACCCCTTTAAATTAATGCAGGACAAGGCATTTTTACCTAATGCTTTCCAAGAACTGAAGAGGAGCTGTCCCTTCCCCTGACATGTCTATTTAAAGGGAACCTGTCACCAGTTTTATGGTGTCCTAACTGTCATGGAACCATGAACCAGACGTACAACAGAGATGAGTGGAAATAAGAAGGCTTTATTGGAAATCAAGCCGTAGCAAAAGTCCAAACGGATGGCTAAACCGAAGCAGGGTCTTGCGTAGACAGAGGTCAGGAACCAGGAGGGTGGTCAGACGAAGCCAGGATCAGGAACCAACGGGGTAGTCAGACGAAGCCAGGATCAGGAACCAACGGGGTAGTCAGACGAAGCCAGGATCAGGAACCAACGGGGTAGTCAGACGAGGCCAGGATCAGGAACCAGAAGCAGCAGCAGTCTTAGAAGCATGTGAACACAGGAGGACCAAGCAAGGAACTGAAGCCACAGACCTTCTATATATATGAGCTAGGCATCCAGCTCCTCCCAGTGGGAAGGAGAAGCCGCAGGGTGGGAGGCTACAAGAAACCCAGAAACCAAGATGGCCGCCAGCACATGTCAAACGAAGGTAAGACCATGACACTAACTAAGGGCAAAATAAATAAGTGACTGATTCTCTTAGCAAAATGCTGGGTCACTTTCTTTAATTGACCCAGTCAATCTGCCAACATCTTGTATTGAAAAGCTCCAGCTGATAATGATGAGTCATGAATAGAGTTGAGCGGACACCTGGATGTTCGGGTTCGAGAAGTTCGGCCGAACTTCCCGAAAATGTTCAGGTTCGGGATCCGAACCTGATCCGAACTTCGTCCCGAACCCAAACTCCATTGAAGTCAATGGGGACCCGAACTTTTCGGCACTAAAAAGGCTGTAAAACAGCCCAGGAAAGGGCTAGAGGGCTGCAAAAGGCAGCAACATGTAGGTAAATCCCCTGCAAACAAATGTGGATAGGGAAATGAATTAAAATAAAAATTAAATAAATAAAAATTAACCAAAATCTATTGGAGAGAGGTCCCATAGCAGAGAATCTGGCTTCACGTCACCCACCACTGGAACAGTCCATTCTCAGATATTTAGGCCCCGGCACGCAGGCAGAGGAGAGAGGTCCCGTAACAGAGAATCTGGCTTCATGTCAGCAGAGAATCAGTCTTCATGTCAGCAGAGAATCAGTCTTCATGTCATAGCAGAGAATCAGGCTTCACGTCACCCACCACTGCAACAGTCCATTTTCATAAATTTAGGCCCAGCACCCAGGCAGAGGAGAGAGGTCCCGTAACAGACAATCTGGCTTCATGTCAGCAGAGAATCAGTCTTCATATCATAGCAGAGAATCAGGCTTCACGTCAGCCACCAATGCAACAGTCCATTGTCAGATATTTAGGCCCAGCACCCAGGCAGAGGAGAGAGGTCCCGTAACAGACAATCTGGCTTCATGTCAGCAGAGAATCAGTCTTCATATCATAGCAGAGAATCAGGCTTCACGTCAGCCACCACTGCAACAGTCCATTTTCATAAATTTAGGCCCAGCACCCAGGCAGAGGAGAGAGGTCCCGTAACAGACAATCTGGCTTCATGTCAGCAGAGAATCAGTCTTCATATCATAGCAGAGAATCAGGCTTCACATCAGCCACCAATGCAACAGTCCATTGTCAGATATTTAGGCCCAGCACCCAGGCAGAGGAGAGAGGTCCCGTAACAGACAATCTGGCTTCATGTCAGCAGAGAATCAGTCTTCATGTCATAGCAGAGAATCAGGCTTCACGTCACCCACCACTGCAACAGTCCATTTTCATAAATTTAGGCCCAGCACCCAGGCAGAGGAGAGAGGTCCCGTAACAGACAATCTGGCTTCATGTCAGCAGAGAATCAGTCTTCATATCATAGCAGAGAATCAGGCTTCACGTCAGCCACCAATGCAACAGTCCATTGTCAGATATTTAGGCCCAGCACCCAGGCAGAGGAGAGAGGTCCCGTAACAGAGAATCTGGCTTCATTTCAGCAGAGAATTAGTCTGCATGTCATAGCAGAGAATCAGGCTTCACGTCAGCCACCACTGCAACAGTCCATTGGCATATATTTAGGCCCAGCACACAGGCAGAGGAGAGAGGTCCCGTAACAGAGGATCAGGCTTCATGTCAGCAGAGAATCAGTCTTCATATCATAGCAGAGAATCAGGCTTCACGTCAGCCACCAATGCAACAGTCCATTGTCAGATATTTAGGCCCAGCACCCAGGCAGAGGAGAGAGGTCCCATAACAGACAATCTGGCTTCATGTCAGCAGAGAATCAGTCTTCATATCATAGCAGAGAATCAGGCTTCACGTCACCCACCACTGCAACAGTCAATTTTCATAAATTTAGGCCCAGCACCCAGGCAGAGGAGAGAGGTCCCGTAACAGACAATCTGGCTTCATGTCAGCAGAGAATCAGTCTTCATATCATAGCAGAGAATCAGGCTTCACATCAGCCACCAATGCAACAGTCCATTGTCAGATATTTAGGCCCAGCACCCAGGCAGAGGAGAGAGGTCCCGTAACAGACAATCTGGCTTCATGTCAGCAGAGAATCAGTCTTCATGTCATAGCAGAGAATCAGGCTTCACGTCACCCACCACTGCAACAGTCCATTTTCATAAATTTAGGCCCAGCACCCAGGCAGAAGAGAGAGGTCCCGTAACAGACAATCTGGCTTCATGTCAGCAGAGAATCAGTCTTCATGTCATAGCAGAGAATCAGGCTTCACGTCACCCACCACTGCAACAGTCCATTTTCATAAATTTAGGCCCAGCACCCAGGCAGAGGAGAGAGGTCCCGTAACAGACAATCTGGCTTCATGTCAGCAGAGAATCAGTCTTCATATCATAGCAGAGAATCAGGCTTCACGTCAGCCACCAATGCAACAGTCCATTGTCAGATATTTAGGCCCAGCACCCAGGCAGAGGAGAGAGGTCGCGTAACAGACAATCTGGCTTCATGTCAGCAGAGAATTAGTCTGCATGTCATAGCAGAGAATCAGGCGTCACGTCAGCTACCAGTGCAACAGTCCATTGGCATATATTTAGGCCCAGCACCCAGGCAGAGGAGAGAGGTCCCGTAACAGAGAATCTGGCTTCATTTCAGCAGAGAATTAGTCTGCATGTCATAGCAGAGAATCAGGCTTCACGTCAGCCACCACTGCAACAGTCCATTGGCATATATTTAGGCCCAGCACACAGGCAGAGGAGAGAGGTCCCGTAACAGAGGATCTGGCTTCATGTCAGCAGAGAATCAGTCTGCATGTAATAGCAGAAAATCAGGCTTCACGTCACCCACCCCTGCAACAGTCCATTGTCAGATATTTAGGCCCAGCACCCAGGCAGAGGAGAGAGGTCCCATAACAGAGGATCTGGCTTCATGTCAGCAGAGAATCAGTCTGCATGTCATATCAGAAAATCAGGCTTCTCGTCAGCCACCACTGCAACAGTCCATTGTCAGATATTTAGGCCCAGCACCCAGGCAGAGGAGAGAGGTCCCGTAATAGAGAATCTGTCTTCATGTCAGCAGAGAATTAGTCTGCATGTCATAGCAGAGAATCAGGCTTCACGTCACCCAACATTGGAACAGTCCATTGGCTTTTATTTAGGCCCCGGCACCCAGACAGAGGAGAGGTTCATTCAACTTTGGGTAGCCTCGCAATATAATGGTAAAATGAAAATAAAAATAGGATTGAATGAGGAAGTGCCCTGGAGTACAATAATATATGGTTAAGGGGAGGTAGTTAATGTCTAATCTGCACAAGGGATGGACAGGTCCTGTGGGATCCATGCCTGGTTCATTTTTATGAACGTCAGCTTGTCCACATTGGCTGTAGACAGGCGGCTGCGTTTGTCTGTAATGACGCCCCCTGCCGTGCTGAATACACGTTCAGACAAAACGGTGGCCGCCGGGCAGGCCAGCACCTCCAAGGCATAAAAGGCTAGCTCTGGCCACGTGGACAATTTAGAGACCCAGAAGTTGAATGGGGCCGAACCATCAGTCAGTACGTGGAGGGGTGTGCACAAGTACTGTTCCACCATGTTAGTGAAATGTTGCCTCCTGCTAAAACGTTGCGTATCAGGTGGTGGTGCAGTTAGCTGTGGCGTGTTGACAAAAGTTTTCCACATCTCTGCCATGCTAACCCTGCCCTCAGAGGAGCTGGCCGTGACACAGCTGCCTTGGCGACCTCTTGCTCCTCCTCTGCCTTGGCCTTCCACTTGTTCCCCTGTGACATTTGGGAATGCTCTCAGTAGCGCGTCTACCAACGTGCGCTTGTACTCGCGCATCTTCCTATCACGCTCCAGTGCAGGAAGTAAGGTGGGCACTTTGTCTTTCTAGCGTGGATCCAGCAGGGTGGCAACCCAGTAGTCCATACACGTTAAAATGTGGGCAACTCTGCTGTCGTTGCGCAGGCACTGCAGCATGTAGTCGCTCATGTGTGCCAGGCTGCCCAGGGGTAAGGACAAGCTGTCCTCTGTGGGAGGCGTATCGTCTTCGTCCTGCCTTTCCCCCCAGCCACGCACCAGTGATGGGCCCGAGCTGAGTTGGGTGCCACCCCGCTGTGACCATGCTTCATCCTCATCCTCCTCCACCTCCTCCTCATCCTCGTCCTCCTCATCCTCCAGTAGTGGGCCCTGGCTGGCCACATTTGTACCTGGCCTCTGCTGTTGCAAAAAACCTCCCTCTGAGTCACTTCGAAGAGACTGGCCTGAAAGTGCTAAAAATTACCCCTCTTCCTCCTCCTCCTCCTCCTCCTCCTCCTCCTCCTCCTCCTCCTCCTCCTGGGCCACCTCCTCTTCCATCATCGCCCTAAGTGTTTTCTCAAGGAGACATAGAAGTGGTATTGTAACGCTGATAATGGCGTCATCGCCACTGGCCATGTTGGTGGAGTACTTGAAACAACGCAACAGGGCACACAGGTCTCGCATGGAGGCCCAGTAATTGGTGGTGAAGTGGTGCTGTTCCGCAGTGCGACTGACCCGTGCGTGCTGCAGCTGAAACTCCACTATGGCCTGCTGCTGCTCGCACAGTCTGTCCAGCATGTGCAAGGTGGAGTTCCACCTGGTGGGCACGTCGCATATGAGGCGGTGAGCGGGAAGGCCGAAGTTACGCTGTAGCGCAGACAGGCGAGCAGCGGCAGGATGTGAACGCCGGAAGCGCGAACAGACGGCCCGCACTTTATGCAGCAGCTCTGACTTCTCGGGGTAGTTGTGAATGAACTTCTGCTCCACCAAATTCAGCACATGCGCCAGGCAAGGGATGTGCGTCAAACTGGCTAGTCCCAGAGCTGCAACGAGATTTCGCCCATTATTGCACACCACCAGGCCGGGCTTGAGGCTCACCGGCAGCAACCACTCGTCGGTCTGTTGTTCTATACCCCGCCACAACTCCTGTGCGGTGTGGGGCCTGTCCCCCAAACATATGAGTTTCAGAATGGCCTGCTGACGTTTACCCCAGGCTGTGCTGAAGTTGGTGGTGAAGGTGTGTGGCTGACTGGATGAGCAGGTGGAAGAAGAGGAGGAGGAAGCCGAGAAGGACGAGGTGGCAACAGAAGGCAAAGAATGTTGCCCTGCGATCCTTGGCGGCGGAAGGACGTGCGCCAAACAGCTCTCTGCCTGGGGCCCAGCTGCCACTACATTTACCCAGTGTGCAGTTAGGGAGATATAGCGTCCCTGGCAGTGCTTAATGTTCCACGTATCTGTGGTTAGGTGGACCTTGCTACAGATGGCGTTGTGCAGTGCACACTTGATTTTATCGGATACTTGGTTGTGCAGGGAAGGCACGGCTCTCTTGGAGAAGTAGTGGCGGCTGGGAACAACATACTGTGGGACAGCAAGCGACATGAGCTGTCTGTGTCCACCAGCCTAAATGACAGCATTTCATAGGCCAGTAGTTTAGAAATGCTGGCATTCAGGGCCAGGGATCGAGGGTGGCTAGGTGGGAATTTACGCTTTCTCTCAAATGTTTGTGAGATGGAGAGCTGAACGCTGCCGTGTGACATGGTTGAGACGCTTGGTGACGGAGGTGGTGGTGGTGTTGGTGGTACATCCCCTGTTTGCTGGGCGGCAGGTGCCAACGTTCCTCCAGAGGCGGAGGAAGAGGCCGAGGCGGCAGCAGCAGAAGAGGCCGAGGCGGCAGCAGCAGAAGAGGTAGCAGGGGGAGCCTGAGTGACTTCCTTGGTTTTAAGGTGTTTACTCCACTGCAGTTCATGCTTTGCATGCAGGTGCCTGGTCATGCAGGTTGTGCTCAGGTTCAGAACGTTAATGCCTCGCTTCAGGCTCTGATGGCACAGCGTGCAAACCACTCGGGTCTTGTCGTCAGCACATTGTTTGAAGAAGTGCCATGCCAGGGAACTCCTTGAAGCTGCCTTTGGGGTGCTCGGTCCCAGATGGCGGCGGTCAGTAGCAGGCGGAGTCTCTTGGCGGCGGGTGTTCTGCTTTTGCCCACTGCTCCCTCTTTTGCTACGCTGTTGGCTCGGTCTCACCACTGCCTCTTCCTCCGAACTGTGAAAGTCAGTGGCACGACCTTCATTCCATGTGGGGTCTAGGACCTCATCGTCCCCTGCATCGTCTTCCACCCAGTCTTGATCCCTGACCTCCTGTTCAGTCTGCACACTGCAGAAAGACGCAGCAGTTGGCACCTGTGTTTCGTCATCATCAGAGACGTGCTGAGGTGGTATTCCCATGTCCTCATCATCAGGAAACATAAGTGGTTGTGCGTCAATGCAGTCTATGTCTTCCACCGCTGGGGAAGGGCTAGGTGGATGCCCTTGGGAAACCCTGCCAGCAGAGTCTTCAAACAGCATAAGAGACTGCTGCATAACTTGAGGCTCAGACAGTTTCCCTGATATGCATGGGGGTGATGTGACAGACTGATGGGGTTGGTTTTCAGGCGCCATCTGTGCGCTTTCTGCAGAAGACTGGGTGGGAGATAATGTGAACGTGCTGGATCCACTGTCGGCCACCCAATTGACTAATGCCTGTACCTGCTCAGGCCTTACCATCCTTAGAACGGCATTGGGCCCCACCATATATCGCTGTAAATTCTGGCGGCTACTGGGACCTGAGGTAGTTGGTACACTAGGACGTGTGGATGTGGCAGAACGGCCACGTCCTCTCCCAGCACCAGAGGGTCCACTAACACCACCATGACCATGTCCACGTCCGCGTCCCTTAATAGATGTTTTCCTCATTGTTATCGTTCACCACAACAACAAAAATATTATTTGGCCCAATGTATTGTATTCAAATTCAGCTGAATATAAATTTGAGGCCTAGTATTTAGGCGCTGGGTGACCGGTATGGATTTACTGACAGAATTAGACTTGGAAATGCACAGTAGCGTCTGTGTGAAGTTATTCTGAATGACCCTATGTGCACCTTGAATATTATATACCCTTTTAGGGATAGATTTCAAATAGCTCTGATATAGCAGAAACCACTAAATTATGAAATTGCTAAATTGGGAATTGTATTTCAACCCAGAACAAAAAATGTGCTTTGACGGACACTAAATAACTTGCCCAGCCAGAACAGTACAGCGGTAACGACAGATTTAGTGGGATATAAATTTGAGGCCTAGTATTTAGGCGCTGGGTGACAGGTATGGGTTTAGTGACAGAATTAGACTTGGAAATGCACAGTAGCGTGTGTGTGAAGTTATTCTGAATGACCCTATGTGCACCTTGAATATTATATACCCTTTTAGGGATAGATTTCAAATAGCTCTGATATAGCAGAAACCACTAAATTATGAAATTGCTAAATTGGGAATTGTATTTCAACCCAGAACAAAAAATGTGCTTTGACGGACACTAAATAACTTGCCCAGCCAGAACAGGACAGCGGTAACGAGAGATTTAGCGGGATATAAATTTGAGGCCTAGTATTTAGGCGCTGGGTGACCGGTATGGATTTACTGACAGAATTAGACTGGGATATGGCCAAAAAATAACCACACTATTGCTGGTTAAATGCACTTGGTGTGACAGCTTGACCAACCACACTACTGAGGGTTAAATGCACTTGGTGACAGGCGCAGCTTGCCCCTGATGTAGTATATGGCCAAAAAATGAACAGACTATTGCTGGTTAAATGCACTTGGTGTGACAGCTTGACCAACCACACTACTGAGGGTTAAATGCACTTGGTGACGGGCGCAGCTTGCCCCTGATGTAGTATATGGCCAGAAAATAAACAGACTATTGCTGGTTAAATGCACTTGGTGTGACAGCTTCACCCTGATGTAGGCTTTAGCCAAAAAACAACCACACCATTGAGGGTTAAATGCACTTGGTGACAGGCGCAGCTTGCCCCTGATGTAGTATATGGCCAAAAAATAAACAGACTATTGCTGGTTAAATACACTTGGTGTGACAGCTTCACCCTGATGTAGGCTTTAGCCAAAAAACAACCACACCATTGAGGGTTAAATGCACTTGGTCGCAGCTTGTGCTGGCGCACCAGAAGACACAAAATGGCCGCCGATCACCCCAGAAAAAAGTGACTGACAAACGGTCTGGGCAGCCTATAAACAGTGAGCAATTGAATTTCAGCAGCTCAATGATGCACAGCTGCAGATCGATCGATTAATCAAGTCCTTTGGAGGAGTTAATCTGCCTAATTTCGCCCTACTGTCGCAGCCGCAACCTCTCCCTATGCTAATCAGAGCAGAGTGACGGGCGGCGCTATGTGACTCCAGCTTAAATAGAGGCTGGGTCACATGGTGCTCTGGCCAATCACAGCCATGCCAATAGTAGGCATGGCTGTGACGGCCTCTTGGGGCAAGTAGTATGACGCTTGTTGATTGGCTGCTTTGCAGCCTTTCAAAAAGTGCCAAGAAAGCGTAAAAAAAAAAGCGCCAAGAAAGCGACGAACACCGAACCCGAGCCCGGACTTTTACGAAAATTACCGGGTTCGGGTCCGTGTCACAGACACCCCAAAATTCGGTACGAACCCGAACTATACAGTTCGAGTTCGCTCATCCCTAGTCATGAATATTCATGAGCTCCTGACTCTCCCCGCCCACCTGCTGCTGAGTGACAGTTTGTTTCCATAGGAATCAGCAGCAGGTGGGCAGGGGAGTGGCTATAGCTCTGAATTAAATATACGCTGGACTCAATGGCATCACGCCGGACTCCAATCAGCTCATTAGCATGCGGCATCTTTGTGTGTATATTATGAGGTAACCATCTGTCACACCAGTAAATGAATACATCTAAGGTACTTTTTAGTAGTTAATGATTGTATAGAATTAGTTAGATTATAATCAAATATCCACATGACAGGTTCCCTTTCAGTAACTACTTGCATCCCCCATGTATTAACTATTCCGGAGCATCTATTCTCTACGTTTTGCTGCACCTTTATTATTCCTGCTAGAATTTACAAATGAATTATTAGCAGTTTGCAATGAAGGTCCGGCTGAGAGCTACCAGTTGGGGTGCGCACAGTCTGACACTGGCTACACTGATTGGATAGTGTCAGGCTGTGCAGGGACTCACCCACAACTGGTAACACTCAGCTGGACCTTCATTGCACACTGCTGGCACCTCATTCATAACGTCTAGCAGGAATTGTAAGGCCTCAGAGTGCCGCTACCACCTTTGCACCTTGCTACTATCTCCTATGGTTAACCTAATGTCATCATATGTATTAATTTATAGGTCTTGCAAAATGTGCATTAAAATTTCCATGCAACAGTTTGGTGGCAAACATGGCAGAGCTGCAGGGACATAGAGTGGAACCTTCCTTTCCATACTAACCCCCCCCCCCTTCCTGTAGTGTAATGGGTGTTTTCCCACTTGCTGCAGGGAGGGAGGAGCTTAGTTTAGTGTGAGTCTGGAGTACCCCCTGCTAGGGGAAGGAAGCAGGAGCCTGTCCCTGTTGGACGAAACCTGTCTGGACCAGCATGAGCACCTTCAGCTCAGCTAGATCTGGGGGCCAAAGAAAAGAGCTTTAGAAGCCAGGAGGAGAAAGTGTTCCCTGGACGAATCTAGAGACAGCCCAGATTACAAAGTCAAGAGCAGCATAAAGAAAAAGCTAAGTTATACCGCTATCCTGTTAGCACAGCAGTGCCAGAGAGCGACTGATAAGGCAGAGAAGGGTTTGCCTGCCACAATTCATGCCAAAGCCTGCTGGAAACCAAGACAAAGCCTGTGAATCGTTTGTAGAAAAGTTTATTCAAGTAAAGCTGTTATCAACCTCATCACAAGGTCTGGACTCAATTTATTTCAACATCCCCTACTACTACTACTCCCCCCTTTTTCCTGCTTTCGGAGGGCAACACCTGGGGTTCCAGTGTATCCAGGTAGGAGCACTGTGACACGTGCAACACCATTAAGGGACATTTAGGCCACCCTACTCCACTCTGGCATTCCTTCACCTGGGTACCACCATCTACCACAGTATCACTAAAAGGGGCCCTGTGCCCTTGTTGCTTCACTGCAACTGGTGTCACAACAAATATGTACTTTAAGAAACCCCAAGTAGTGCGCCCGACGATTGCAGAATAATAAAGGAATGGCACATCATAAAGTCATAAGAATAGATGCTCCAGAATTGTTATCACATGTGGAATGCAAGTGGGTATTAAACCAGACATGTCAGGAGAGGGGACAGGTCCTCTTTAACTAAGATTGCCCCCAGAGAATGTAACATTAGATGCATACATTATACCACAAATCATACGCTGGACACTATGGAGGCTTTTGCAAAACAAAAAAAAACAGGCACTTAATAAGCTGCTGGCCATTATGGATAATACCTCAGACCCCTTGTACACGTTCAGCAGAAGGCGGATACAGCTGCTATGTAATAATGAGCGCCATGTGAAGACTATGCGACAAGTCTCCTTATTGCAGGGCCTCTACTGATCTCCATCTACATGATCTGTGCTGAGGCTGAGTTGACATCGCCGGTTAGCTTTCCGTTCTTCTGATCCGTCAGGGATGCAGCTCTTTATCTCCCGTCAAAAATAACTGAGCTCTGACGGAACTGACACAAAGTGATGCAAGCTGATGATAACTCAAAATAACGGATCCGTATTTTTTCCTGCTCTTCTGAAGAATGGAAACCTAAAGGGTGTGAACTCCCACTAAGCTACATCTTGCAGGCGTACTCACACACATTACACATATATATGTCAGTAAAAAATAATAATACTGTCCCATGTCTTCTTATATCAGTACATATACTGTCACACATTTTACCATATGTTCTCTTTAACCTCTTGCAAACGACGAGAATACTCGTCCTAAACAGCGAGTCCTTCCCGCATTAGGACGAGCATTCTTGTTCAGAGTTAACACCGTTCCGGATACGCACAGTTTCAATGTATTGTCCCAAAATGTCCTAAAAATGTCAATGCATTGTCCAATGTCCTAAAAAATAAAATGCCACGTACAAGATGATGCCAACATAAAGTGGAGATATGGTGAATGTTAATTATTAGCTATTTGATGAGGTATCGCTATCCGTCTTAGGACTCATGCACACGACCGTTTTTTTTTGGGGTCCGCAAAAACAGGTTCCGTAGTTCTGTGATCCGTGTCTGTTTTTCCTTCCGTGGGTCTTCCTTGATTTTTGGAGGATCCACGGACATGAAGGAAAAAGTCGTTTTGGTGTCCGCCTGGCCGTGCGGAGCCAAACGGATCCGTCCTGACTTACAATGGGGACGGATCCGTTTGACGTTGACACAATATGGTGCAATTGCAAACGGATCCGTCCCCCATTGACTTTCAGTGTAAAGTCAGGAGTCCCTAATATACCATCGGATCTGAGTTTTCTCCAATCCGATGGTATATTTTAACTTGAAGCGTCCCCATCACCATGGGAACGCCTCTATGTTAGAATATACCATCGGATTTGAGTTACATCGTGAAAACTCATATCCGACAGTATATTTTAACACAGAGGCGTTCCCATGGTGATGGGGACGCTTCAAGTTAGAATATACTACGAACTGTGTACATGACTACCCCCTGCTGCCTGGCAGCACCCGATCTCTTACAGGGGGCTGTGATCCGCACAATTAACCCCTCAGATGCCGCACCTGAGGGGTTAATTGTGCGTATCATAGCCCCCTGTAAGAGATCAGGGGCTTCCAGGCAGCAGGGGGCAGACCCCCCTCCCTCCCCAGTTTGAATATCATTGGTGGCCAGTGTGCGGCCCCCCGGCCCCCCCTCCCTCCCTCTATTGTATTAATATCATTGGTGGCACAGTGTGCGGCCTCCCCTCTCCTCCCCCCCCCCCCATCATTGGTGGCAGCGGAGAGTTCCGATCGGTAACCATGGCAACCAGGATGCTACTGCAGTAAGCTCTTACAAGAGCTAGTAGTTATGCCAGGGGAGTATAGCAAATCTTCAGCGTATAGCAAAAAAAAGCTCCATACAGAAAACACGAAACAAATGTGAAGAAAGCTAAATACATTGTGCAAAACCAAAATTGACCGTAATGTTCAATTCCCACCAGATTTAGTTATGAGACGCTTGTTGTTATTTCTGTATTTGCTTTTTCATTTATTACCTTCCGATTACTATCGTACATAGTTTTGCATATTGACTCATGACTTTAGTGCATTTTACAATTCCGATTTTCTGGCCTCTTTTTGGGAAATTGACTAATACACATAATAAATTTGGAGCATGTCATATTGTTTTGGTGCATTATACTTAGTATTCCTCCTCAGTGTATCACATTAGGGACAGGATTACTGAATGGTTAATGATGATGTCACAATTCTGCAGCTGGAGTGATGATGTCACAATGCTGTGCCGGCTGTATACCGGATGTTCCGTCAATAGATTCTTTGATAGAGAGTAAAGGAGAAGAAGCAACATGGATGCTGGTAAGTCCTGGAATTCACAGCTTTATCTCTCCTAGTCTGTTCTTCAGAGATTGTGGGTTGCGGTGTCTCCTCACTGGTCCACACCATGGATTTGTCTTTCCTTCTTTGGTACAGACACTCATTGGGTGCATCATACATGTAACTGATGATTCCACATCCAGAAGAAATGTGGTACAAGGACAGTCTAATTTCTGGCCTTAAAATGATAGAATGAATAGATTTTGGGTTCTTTATAGTTAGTTCCCATCCTGCATAATTTCCCATTACCACAATAAATCTATCCCCTCCTGGCAGGAGGTCAGCTGCCTCCACATTGCCAACCAATGTTTCCCGACCTATGTAAAGATCTATAACTTACCTAGAGATGGTGGAGGGAGATGATTTTCTTGTAAAATATAGTTATATATGGAATACTTCTCATTTATCTTCTGTAGGTTTGCTGCCTGCTCTGGTGCTGACATTTATCACAATTCTTTTCTTTGGTGTCTGCCTTGGAGTCGTCTGTTGTTTCCTGAGGTAAGTGAATGATGTCCTCCACACAGGAGACAATTTTGTACCAGAAATCGCTTCTCAGTCTCTCTTACCGTCATAGGTAGAAGATGGAATTGTGTTCCCTTAGAAGACACCAGATTGTCTACCTTGTCCACGAGGGTAGAAGCAGCTGAGGGTCTAGAGGGGTGTTCACTGTCTCACCTGCCCCACATGGCCACATTGTCTTCTATACTGGATTATTACTGATCTCTTATTATTTTCTTATTTTAGAATGAAAAAGGAAAAATACAACGAGGATGACGATGAACTAAATGAAGTTCTGATCCATCAGCCAGGTAACAGTTACACAATACACATAGTACATAGTGACCACAGAGCCCGGTATAGAGGAGATGTAAGAAAATCCCACCCAATAGCAGTGGAGGATCTGATGATACACAGGGTATGGGAGATACACAATATCTATTACCTGACATGTATTTATTACTAATAGAAATCTTCTCATTTACAGAGGAGGCTGATGAGAACATGTAGAAGATCAGGAAGGAAAGTGAAGATGAGGAGGATGGCGGAGCGGAGAAAAGATAGAAAGGAGTAAGAAGAAGAGGAGGACAGAGAAAGAGGAAGATGTAGGAGGAGAAAGAATAGGATGGAGGAGATAGAAGAGGATGATGGAAGACAAGAAAAAGGAGTACATCTTGTTGGATAAAAAATTCAGATTTCCCAAAACTTATAATTTGGCTTTATAAATATGAAATTTCTCTTTAATTCGGTTTCCTTTCACCATAAAAATAATTCTTTTCATGCTTTTAATAATTCCAATAAATAAAATCACTGAAAAGTCTGATTTGATTATTAATTTTAGGCTTTTACTGCGTGTTACTATGTTACTATATAGGAAGGAGGTTTTCTTTTTATATTTTCTTTGCAAAAATCTTGATACAGTTGAATACAACGGTGTAGCAGGCATCCGTCAGCTCCCTGTGCCACCATTCTCCTGCCACCAGTGGTTCACTGCAGGTAGGCACGATGCAGTCATAGCCCAGCCATAGATAGCACAGACCGAAGACCGGAGCAGACCTGCCCTGTTCATTGTGGGAATGCGGGGTAGGGGAGATTTCAGTTTGGAATTACCACTGTGTGGCGGGCACTTAAGGAACATCATACTGTGTTAGTAAGAGGCCATCACACTGTGTAGAAGTAAAATAAGAGGGCATCATACTATGTGGAGGGCACCAAGGGCTCATTCAGCAATTATGGGGGTAATTATGGGAGCATTTAACTGTGGGGGGGACTAAGGGGGTCTTATTCTGTGCAGCGGGCACTCAAGGGACAACATACTGTATGAGGGTCAAATAAGACAGCATCACAATGTGTGGAGAGACAATAAGGGGGTATTATAACGTGTGGGGGACATCATGGGCTTAGTCTGCATTTTGATGGTACTTCTAAGAACATTGTAGTGTGAAGGGCCACTTATAAGGCACCATACTGTTATAGGAGCCACTAAGGGTGCATCATACTATGTCAGGAGCACTAAAGGAGCATCATACTGTGTCAGGGTTACTACAGGGGAATCATACTGCATGGGGGGCACTGTCCAGGGCATCAGTATTGTGGGGTGAAACTAAGGGGACATTCTTACTGTGTTGCTGTGCTAAGGGGGCATCACTACTGTGAGGGGAGCACATAGGGTGTATCCCTACTGTGTGGAGGCACTAAGAGGACTGGACAGGATTGGGTGTGTACTGGAAAGGGATTGGGTGGAAGTTAGAGGCGTGGCTTATTGTAAGCGGTTGCCCCATCTCACATTTTTTTCAAAAAGTTCATGCTGACCATGCAGCTATTGCGTGCCGCAAACAGCAGGTTCATAATGTAGGGCACCGGCCTTGTGCGCACCGTATCACGGATGCAGACCCATTCACCTGAATGGGTCCGCAATCCAGAAGATATAGAGTGGAGGTGAGGAAGGCCACAGAAGCACTATGGAGTGCTTCCGTGGCATTTTGGTTGGTGCTTCCACGTAGCGAAAAAATAGAACATGCTGTAATTTTTTGGTGGTGCAAATGGATCAAATTGAATGAGTCTGCATCCGCCAGCGCAGGCCACACGGACGTATTTGTGTGCATGAGCCCAAAGTACGGAGCTATGAAATCCCATGTATAAATGGATTCATTGTTTGGAGCCCCAAAAATGAGTATGTCCTGCAACTGCTGGTTGCTAACCCCCTTCACCTCCAAGTGAATTCGGTGCCAAAATAATATTGGGGATCCAATCCGTACCTCCACGAAAAGTAGGATATGTTCTATCTTTTGACATATCTTGCGGATTGTGGACAAAGGCGGTGCCCATATATTGTGTTCCCACCATTTAGGGTCCGCAATATGGGCACAGAGCTCCTACGTTCGTCTGAATGAGCCCAAAATCTAATTGACTATTGACTCTTGTTTTTCTGCTGCAAAAACGCCAAATGTTAGCTAAATGTCTATGGGGAATAGGAAATGCAGGATACACGAGGGTTTTCTTTGCTACTGGTGTTTTTGTTTGTTCTCTGGCATTTCTTTTTGTCTTTCTTGGTGCTTTTTTGAGGCATTTTGACATTACATCATACTTTTCTATAGGGGAAAACAGCATAAGGCCTCCTGCACATGACCGTAGGTGTCCCATTGCCGTATTGCGGACCGCATTTGTGGATCTGCAATGCGCGGGCACTGTTCCATGTGCATTCCGCATCACGGATGTGGGGCCCATTCACTTCAATGGGTCCACAATTCCGGAGATGCGGAACGGTGCAGAACGGAAGCACGGAACGGAACCCTACGTGGGGTTTTGTCCTGTACTTCCGTTTCACAAAAAGATAGAACATGTCCGATCATTTTGCGTAACGGCCGGATCGCGAACCAATTAAAGTGAACGGGTCCGCGATCCGCTGCGGCTGCCCCACGGACGTGTTCGTGCATTGCGGCCTGCATTTTGCCATGGGGCGCACAAGTTTGTGTGCAGGAGGCCTAAAGAAAGCGCTAGAGGTAAAACACAACTTTGCAGCTTTCAATTCATATTACGTTCTTGAAGAAAAAAAAATGAACAAATGTTATAAATCTTCCCCCCCTAAAAAATGTTTCCTCAGTTTCCGGCGTTGTATTACAAGCTAAAAAAAAGCCAGAGCCAAATTCATATATGTAAGGGCCCAAAAGTAATAATTGGCCACTGTGAAGTGTGACTATTAGTGTTGAGCGAGCATGCTTGGCTGAATACCTGTTCGGCTCAAGCATCGCTATGCTCGGCACATGGCGGTACTCGGCCGAGTACCGCATATGCTCGAGTGCCATGCTCAAGTCTTCTCCACGCACGTTTTGCGGCTGCTAAGCAGCCAATAAACGTGCAGGAAAGTACTGCCATCACTGTAATGCCAGTAGCCATGTTTGCTACTTGCATTATAGCGATTGGCTAGCCTGAACGCATCATCGGGTGCTATATAACACCCGGTGACGTGGGTTCGGCTCATTGCGAGTCAGGGAGAGCTGCGGTTAGGAAGGGACAGATAGTGTAGGGAGGTTGTGATCGCAATTTATTCCATTTTAAAACATTTCAAAGACCCAAAAGTCCTTTTAAGGACTATTATGTGTGGTGGCAGCAATTTTATTTTGCAAAGTAGTCCGATTTTTTTTTTTCCCATACTTTGCGATTCGTTTTCTGCAGTGACTTGTGACATCTGTTCAGCAATACCTTCTGTGTGTCAGGGCCAGATATTGGGAAAAATATCAGTGAAAACAATTCAATTTTTTCCATAATTTATCCACATTTTTCCTATAAACGGTCCCTGCAGTAAATTGTCACATCTGTGCTGCAATAGCGTCTGTGTGCCAGGCCCAGATATTGGGAAAAATATTAGCAACAACAAATATATTTTTGCCATAATTTATCCACATTTTTCCTATAAACGGTCCCTTATAACATATAACATTTAATATGAAGAAGGCGAACATTAAGGGACGGGGAAGTGGCCGTGATGCTGATGGTGCACGCAGAGGCCGTGGCCCTTGACGCTTTGAAACTGTGCCTGCTGCCAGAGCACAAGAAAAACAATCATCCAAGATACCTAGCTTCATGTCCCAGTTTGCAGGGTGGCGCAGGAGACCACACTAGAAGTCAGCCCAGTGTGAGCAGGTGATCGGTTGGATTGCAGCAGATAGTGTATCCAGTCGGTTAAGCACCATTCTGTCTTCCACCAAGTCCAGTCTCAGTAGCCAGGAGTCCGGTCTACACAATCCTCACCCTGATCCTTCTTCCTCTAACCATTTACAGTCTGGCCAAACAAGTGATCCCACACTCGGATATTCCGAGGACCTCTTTGCATCGCTATTAATTGATTTGGCCCTCTCGCCAAGCACGCTTGAAGAAGGACCTGAGATCTTGTGCCCCTATTCCAAACCTCTTGAGCATCCAGAGTCACAAGAACATGACGCTGGGAACGGCAATTAGTGTTAAATGAGGTGGATGATGATGAGACACAGTTGCCAATGACTCAACAGCAATTACTGTCTCAAGAGGTTGAGGAAGAGGATGACACACAGTTGTCAATCACTTAGGTTGTGGTTAGGTCAACAAATCAGGAGGATGATCAGAGTGAGGAAGTGGAAGCGGAGGTGATAGACGATGAGGTCACTGACCCAACCTGGGAAGGTGGCAACAAGCCGAGTGAGGAGAGCAGTACAGAGGGGGAGGGATCTGCGGCACTGCAACAAGCTGAAAGAGGCAATGGGGTGGCAAAAGGTAAAAGGCGGGCACCACCGAACAGGCCCGCAACTGTTCCATGGAGCACCCCCTTGCGTAAATCTCCCTTGCCAAGGGGTAGGTGTTCGGCAGTATGGCGCTTTTTTGAGGAAAGTGCGGACGACATATTAGTTTGCAACCTGTGCCACACCAAAATGAGCCAGGGCGTTAACACTAGCAACCTCACCACCACCAGCATGATCTGCTACATGTCATCAAAGCACCCTAATAGGTGGGAAGAACGCCTGAGTCCACAATTTGTGTTTGCGGGTCACACCACTGCCTCCTCTCCCCCTGTGTTATGTGCTGGCCAATCCCCTGTCCAAGAGGCAGGCCCTGTGCCTGTACCTTCACAAGCACCATCAGCGACCACATCCACTTCCCTGTCCCAGCGCAGCGTCCAAATGTCCAGAACACAATCATTTGAACGCAAGCGCAAATACCCACCCACCTACCCACAGGCCATAGCACTAAATGCGCAACTTTCAAAATTACTGGCCCTTGAAATGTTGTCATTTAGGCTTGTGAACACTGAGGCCTTCCGCAGCTTGATGTCGGTGGCCGTCCCTCATTACGCAGTCCCCAGCCGCCACTATTTTTCAAGTTGTGCAATGCCAACCTTACACCATCATGTGTCCCTTAACATCACACGTGCCCTGACCAATGCAGTTACTGGGAAGGTCCACTTAACCACGGACACATTGACAAGTGCTTTCGTCAGGTACGCTACGTTTCCCTGACAGCACACTGGGTGAATGTTGTGGAGGCTGAGAGCGACTCCTACCCTGGGAAGGCACCGATGGAACCGGTGCCAAGGATTGCGGGCCCCAATTCCATCACGGTTTTCTGCTACCACCTACGTTAGTGGCTCCAACCCCCCACTTCTCCTCCTCCGCCTCCTCCTCCACTTCCACCTCCAGCACCAGTCAGTCATCAGTCGGTAGCTGGAAGCAGTGTATCACTGCAGTGGGGAAGCGGCAACAGGCCGTGCTGAAGCTGATCTGCTTAGGTGACAAACAGCACACCGCCGCAGAGCTGTGGCAGGGGATAAGACACCAGACTGAGCTGTGGCTCTCGCCACTCAACCTAGAACCAGGCATGGTTATGTCTGATAATGATAATAGCCAGACCACACTCAGTTCGTCTTCTCAGCGCGAATTGGAGGCTGAAGAGGAGGAGAAGGAGGAGCAGGAGACGGTTGCCTCAGCTACAGATGGTAGTACCCATGGAAGTTTAATTCCATCTGTTCTGTGTGGGTGGGCAGAAGAGGAGGAAGAAGATGAGGAGATTGGGAGTGATCTTCCTGATGACGACAGCGAAGTCTCGCCTGTTGGTATTCTGGCACACATGGCTGACTTCATGTTAGGCTGCCTTTCCCGCGACCCGCACGTTATACGCTTTTTAAACAACACAGATTACTGGATGTTCACCCTTCTCGACCCCAGCTACTAAAGAAACTTCTCATCTCTCATTCCTCTGGTGGAGAGGATGAGCAAAATGATGCAATACCAGAAGATCCAAAATTGCTCCAAAAATTTTCATCTGACAACGCTGGCGGCAGAGTCCGTACTTCCTTGGCCAACCGAGGAGGGGAGACAAGGGGAGCACACAGCAGTTCCAACAGAGGCAGGGCAACACTCTCCAAAGCCTGGGACAGTTTTATGATACCCCGCCAGCACCCTCACCCTGATGTACGGCCTACTGCCACAAGGAGAGAACATTTTTGGAAGATGGTAAAGGAGTACATAGCAGACCGTGTCAGCGTCCTTAATAATCCTTCAGTGCCTTACAACTACTGGATGTCCAAGCTGGACACGTAGAACGAACTGGCGCTCTACGCTTTGGAGGTGCTGGCCTGCCCTGCCTCCAGCGTTTTGTCTGAGCGGGTATTTAGTGCTGCTGGTGGCATTATAACAAATAAGCGTATCCACCTGTCAACTGAAAATGCTGACAGGTTGACTCATATAGAATGAACAAGGCCTGGATTGACCATGACTTCTCGACTCCACCAGAGTAATGCTGATGAACATAAAGGCACTTTATATGTGTTGTTTTTAATGTAGTTAATAGACTGTATTCCCATGCACCCCTTCCACCACAAACAAGGGTATATGGTTGAATCTTCCTTTTCTCATCCTCCCCCTCCGATTCTGTCATATCAATTTGCTTTGCTTATTCGTCACATATAATGCCCTCGCATATATGGCCTTTGAATATACGTTTTTAGAGGGTCCGCTCACCAGCAGACCCTCACATCTAATTTTTTACAGGGTCCGCTCACAAGCAGGCCAGCAACTCAAATCTTTTACAGGGTCAGCTTACCTGCAGGCCCGCAACTCAAATCTTTTACAGGGTCAGCACACCTGGAGGCTCGCAACTCAAATCTTTTACAGGGTCAGCACACCTGCAGGCTCGCAAATCAAATCTTTTACAGGGTCAGCTCACCTGCAGGCCCGCAACTCAATATAAATGAGGCCCTCCTTTATGTGATATACAGGTTGTATCAGAGTGCCTCTTCCTTGTAATTTTTGGCAGCACTTGCACTTTATATACAAGTAAATATACAGGAAAGAATGTTTTCAATCAATTTTTCCTATAAAATCGATTTTTACTTTGGTTTCGTGCGTAAAACCTTAATTAGATTGTGGGCCTGGTGATCAGTTTAAGGCCTTTTAAGTAGCATCAGGAGCAGCATGGTGATAAAAATGAGTGGCAAGGTGACATACTGTGGAGATGGCAGCATGAGGAGGCCACATTGTGGCACAATGACTGAGTCTGGATAAAAGACTAAGGCCACAGATTGTTTAGAAAAATGCAGATGGAAAGAAATCTGTGGAGCTGTATGACGGTCACCTGCAGATTGGGTTTGTCAGTTCCACCTCAGCTTACCAGCAGGCCCGTAACTTAAATCTTTAATAGGGTTAGCTCATCTGCAGGCCTGCAACTCATATCTTTTACAGGGTCATCTCACCTATAGGCTCGCAACTCATGCTGCCTTGCTTTGAAGTAGTAGCGGTTATCAGGCTCTCTCTCCGAAATTGAACAATGATGCCCCGTTACCGGTGGTCACCATGTTAGGCGCATAAAAGAACATCGAAAGTTGATAGGGAAGATATCCAAATGGATCGTGGACATCACGGGGACGTGCGGTCAGGCAGAAGTTATTTAGAGTCAACAAAGCGGCAGCAGGGCCGCTCCTGTATAACCTCATCCAAAATACCGCAGTGACATTCCCTGTAATTTTTTATTATTCATTCCAATAACAGGGCATCTTAAGATGTATTGTTATTTATCTTCACTATCTCCACAAGTCGGGAGTGTGTGATTTGCGCGCCACCCGCTTGCCTTCCTTGGATGTGGCAGCCGTTTCTCAGGCTCCCTCTCCGGAATCAAACACTGATTCCCCGTTACCCATAGTTTACAATAGTTTTGAGCTGACAATAAAAAAATCGAAAGTTGATAGGCCAGACATCCGAATGGATCGTCGCTGTCACAGGGACGTGCTATCGGCCCCAGGTTAACTAGAGTCACCAAAGGGGCAGCAGGCCCTCGCCCATAATGTTTTAGATGGTTAGATAAGCAGGCCCTTACGCCTAATGTTTTTGAGGGTCACCAGCAGGCCATCAATCATAATTGTTAAAGGGTGTGTATGAAGCCCTCCTTAATATGTAACTAAGGGTGTATCAGAGTGCCTCTTCCTTGTCATTTCTGGCAGCACTTGCACTTTATATACAAGTAAATATTCAGGAAAGAATGTTTTTGTAACGGACCGTTTCAGCAGACAAGGGGTTAAAATCCGTTTAGGCGATATGCCCCTTTCTGAGAGACAGGCACAGCTACTGCAGAACACCAACCTCCCGAACTGGATACAAAATAGCACTCCAAACTGGAACCTCGCGAATAGCTACCGGCAGACGAACAGGAAAAGCATACAATCGGCTTACACTCCTGGCAATCAGTCTCCAACAGCATACAGGGAATCCCCCCAATAACGAGACAAGGCTCCGTGTTGAGGGTCAGCAGTGGTCTGACTGTACTTCAGATACAGACTCTTTTATTCATAAAAACAAACATAGTACTGCCCACAGGGTTTAGAAATCCAACCAATCAATATCTTACAACACACACAATGCAAGTACAGCAACCAATCGTTCCCGCCCCCTAGAGGCCCAGAAGGGAGACTGCGACACAGAACAGATACACAATAACTGTACTTCCCCTTTAAGAGCAGAGATGTGGTGTGTTAATCAACACTATCTACTACTAATGTCCTATAGGACTGAATTACACCACTTTCACTGCGCCTACCTACTTGACTAAGACTTAGCTTTTATTTCATACTATTAATACTTATGGTGCAAACAACTAATTGTATTAAAATTCTCAGTAATCACTGGCCATTTGTATATATCTTTGGTTTACCCTGTCAGAACTGTCATCTGGCTGGGTTTGAATGTACACTTTTATTAGCAGGCTGCGCGCTTGCCTGTATTTTAGATGTGTTCAGTGCAGTTCATTTTAATATGCTGTTATGGCCCAATGATAGACTGCCATAAAAATCAGAGCCTCACGCTGCCCCCCGACATGTTTCGCCGTATCACGGCGTCTTCAGGGGTTAGGGCAGAGTGTAAGCGTGTCTTCCTTGCGACCAGCTTATGAAACCTTTGTTTGTGACATCATTACTGGGAGCCTCACTGGGGGGTGTGGTGGAAAGTTTTTATTCGAATGCCGATTGGATGTATACTCTAGTTCGGCCTACTTTCATCATAACTACCACCTCTTGACCTCGGCTACTTCACTTCAATTGGTCCTCGTCATTGGCAGGCGTCTGTTTACGTCATGGCTCCGCCCGTCCGACGTCAGCTCCCTCCTTCCGATTGGTCCTCGTCATCGGGTACTGTCACGCATGCCCAGTTGATGTAATTGCTCTCCGATACTTCAGCCATTGCGCATGCTCGCCGACTTAGTCGTCAGCCTCCTCAATACACTGGGCCCGGCGCATCGCTGACGCGCATGTTCACGGACTTAGGCTCCGGCTGTGATGATATCTCCATTCTTGTTCTCCCTGGAGGTTCCCTTTTGGAGGTGTTTCCTTGTAGCCATCTTCTACCTAACTTAAGGTTTTCTCCCTATTAATCGCCACTCCCATATTATGATAGTAGCATATTTTTCTATTTATCCACTATATATTCGCACCACCTTCCCTGATAGCCTCATATTTCTAATTGTTTTATTTTATTATACTTTCTCTTATCACACTGTATACTGGGGTTACCTACAAGAGAGGGATGGGAAAAGTGGGAATTGGTGGCTAATTGGGAGAATAAAAAATTACTGTCAAGGGATGAAATTTTAATTTTTATCTATATACCTTCCAATGTATATTCCCTGTATTCAAATTTCATGAGGTTCCCAAAATTTAGGTCATTTTTTCATATTCGGGTTCCATAGTTGTAATTTTATTTCTGTTATCTTTTTATTTTTTTCCGCAAGGAGGTTGCTCTTTTTAGTTAAAATATTTTTTCTCATTTGCTACTTGAGTTAATAATTCTGTTAATTTATTTTATTCTCTTTTTTTCTTCTCTTAGGTGGGGGTATTAATAACCTACAAGAAGGACGAGTACGTGAACCCTTCATTTAACCCTTTTGGGGCCAGACTATTTAGTAAGTATATCCATTTTGTTTCTTCTTGTTGGAGTTTTTTGTCTATATCTCCTTTACGTGGTCCTGATTTCACTCTCATCAGTCCCCAAAATTTAAAATCGGTGTTGTGGCCCCTATGCTTTTCTCTCATGTGTCTGGCCAGGCTGGTGTCCTCTCCGGTGTTAATACTGCTCAGATGCTTTGATATTCTTCTTCTCAACTCTTGGATTGTCTTCCCGACGTACAACTTAGGGCATTCACAGCTGATAACATATACAACCCCCTTTGTCTTACAATTAATGTAGTCCCTGACTTCATAGCTTTTCCCATCTACTGGGTTTATGAAGGTTTTGGTAGTTTTCATCCGACTACAAAAAGTACAATCTCCACAAGGGTATGATCCATTGTGAGACAGCCACGTACTTTTTTTAGTTATTTGATGGGGCTGGTAGTGGCTATGAACTAACTTTTCTTTTAAATTTTGTCCTCTTCTAAATGTTATCGCTGGATATTTTGGTATTACTTGTTGTAGGTCTATATCGGCCTGCAAAATATGCCAATGTCGTTTCAGAATCTTTTGTATACCACTGTGTTCTGTATCATACGTACCTATACACCGTATAATCTTCTCTCCCTCCTTTGTTTTTTTATTTGTCAATAGGTCTACCCTTTCTGTTCTTCTAGCTTTATTATAAGCTCGATGTAGGCATTTTTTAGAGTATCCCCTCTCAACAAATCGTAAGTATAGATTTCTACATTCTTTTTGAAATGCTTCCTCGGTGGAACAATTCCGCCTGGCTCTAAGATATTGTCCCACCGGGATCCCTTTTTTTAGAGAGTCCGGGTGGAAACTTTGCCAGTGTAGCAGGTTATTTGTCGATGTTACTTTCCGATATATTTCGGTTTGGATTCTGCCGTCAGGCTGGAGGTTTATTTTCAGATCCAGAAAATTCAAAGTGCTTTCATGTATTTCAGCTGTGAACTTCATACCAATCTGATTATCATTCAGTTGGCTAACAAAATCATAAAATTGTGCCTCAGTGTCATCCCAAAAAATCAAAATATCATCTATATAACGACCCCAAAATAAAATGTGTTGCGTGTATTTTTCCATAGTGTCCCTAAATACTATACGGTCTTCCCACCACCCTAGAAATAAATTCGCGAAACTTGGTGCACAAATCGTGCCCATCGCGGTGCCAGTGACCTGCAAATAATATTTACCATTAAACATAAAATAATTGTGCTCCAACAGAAAGGTTAATAATGAGATAACAAAACTATTGTGCTCATAGTATTGTATTCCCTTTGTGTTGAGATAGTGTTGTGTTGCTTGTATGCCAAGGTGATGCTGAATGCTGGTATACAATGCTTCAACATCAAGGCTCGCTATAAGTGTATGTGAATTGACCTGGATTTCCTGCAGCCTGACGACAGTATCCTTAGTATCTTTAAGGTACGAGGGTAATGTTCTAACAAATGGGGAAATAACCTGCTCCACATACTCACTGATGCCTTCGCATAAGCTTTGATTGCCAGAGACGATAGGTCTCCCTGGGATTGGTTCCCTTTGTTTATGGATTTTCGGGATAGCGTAAAAGGTTGCTACTGTCGGTCGCGATCTAAACATGACTTTATACTCCTCCTTAGTAATTAGATTGCGATCTTTAGCGTTTTTGAGAAGTTTTTTTAACTCTAGGACGTATTTTTCAGTGGGGTCTGTTCTTAGCTCCCTATATGTATTATTCTCATTCAAGAGATCCATTATCATTTGTTCATAATCTTTTCTTTCCAATAGGACAATATTCCCTCCTTTGTCCGAAGGTTTTATGACTAAATTGTCATTATTCATTAGATCTTTCATAGCTGTTTGCTCTTCTATAGTTAGATTGCTGTACTTATTTCTTTTAGAGGCTCTGATTTTTTGCAGGTCCCTAGTGACAACATCTACAAAAGTTTGAATATTTGCATATTTACCAAACGGGGGGGTAAATCTGGACTTGGGAGTTAGGGTGCTAAATGGTGGATTAGGGGCTACTATTTCCCCTTCTCCTTCTCTCTGTAGCACCTCAAGAATCTCAACTGCTTCCCTTTCACGTTTTTGTGCATTAATTTCTGCTTGCTCACTAGAATTGAATTCCTTGTGCAGCGCTAGTTTCCTAGCGAATAGGTTAATATCTTTCACCCACAGAAAGCAGTTGAAATGTGGTGCTGGGGTGAATGAGAGGCCTTTTTGTATTAGACTAATATGTTCAGTTGTTAGGTTTATCTTCGTTTTGTTTATAATCTGCATTGCTCTCTCATCCCTTCCATTCAGTGCTCCACTTAGATCTATACTCTCCTCTATTGTCCGTGATGTTTCTATTGTCAAATTTTTTGATTGTATCCCCATTTTACTCTGTCGCGTAATTGCACTCCCATTCCTAGCCCTAAAAAACCCTCCTGTGTTGCAGTTTGTGGTTGTTGAGCAGCATTTGTTAATAAAGGTAAGGAGGATAATTGTGGATATTGTGGATATTGTGAGTACTGTGCTTGTAAATTTTGCCCTTGATCTTGATTTATTGTCCATGTTGGATTTCCGATTAAATTTGGATTGCTATTGGGAGCAGTAATGATGTCACAAACAAAGGTTTCATAAGCTGGTCGCAAGGAAGACACGCTTACACTCTGCCCTAACCCCTGAAGACGCCGTGATACGGCGAAACATGTCGGGGGGCAGCGTGAGGCTCTGATTTTTATGGCAGTCTATCATTGGGCCATAACAGCATATTAAAATGAACTGCACTGAACACATCTAAAATACAGGCAAGCGCGCAGCCTGCTAATAAAAGTGTACATTCAAACCCAGCCAGATGACAGTTCTGACAGGGTAAACCAAAGATATATACAAATGGCCAGTGATTACTGAGAATTTTAATACAATTAGTTGTTTGCACCATAAGTATTAATAGTATGAAATAAAAGCTAAGTCTTAGTCAAGTAGGTAGGCGCAGTGAAAGTGGTGTAATTCAGTCCTATAGGACATTAGTAGTAGACAGAACAGATACAACACATCCCCACAATGCATCATGGTTTCCTCCTCTCTGCCTGGGAGACAACCGAGGGCAATCCAATTATCTCTCAGGACAAAGGGAGGTAACCAGTACACATGTGGAGACAACAGGACAGACATCACCATTTAAACACACAATGGCACACCCCCACAGCAAACACAGACATTTAACATATCCCCAGATAGCTCAAGTCTGAGTGCATATCATTAGGTGAATGGCACTCAGAATACACAAATACAATAATATTAGCTATCTGGGTGCCCTCACATAACATACAATTTAACCGAACGCATAATAACATAAAATACAATTCTACAGACAGATTTAAGCTGTGCGGCCGGTCTGTCTTCTCCTTTAAAGTTACTATGGGCCATAATCCTTAGGCAAGAGGCCTTCAACCAGCCCCCTCAAAAACACCGTGGCGAGGTTGGTTTCGCCACAGTTTTCTATAAAAAAAATTCTCTAAAATGTATTTTTTTCCTTGGTTTTGTGCGTATTATTGTCATTATGTAAAAGTGGCGTACTATTCGGACAACATAGTTCCAAACAGCGACCAGTGATTCCAAGATGCACCTATACATCCTCCCCATACTGTTACAAAACCATTTTGGTGGTGTTACCAACAATTTCTGACATTTTCTTATGAACCAGACACTCTCCCCTTTTCAGAGCAGGGGGTACCTGGTTTAATGCTTGGTTCTCCCATTGACTGCCAGTATACTCGGGTGCTCGGTCGAGCAGGATATGGATATGCCCCCAACGTCTGATAGGTGTGGGTCTCACCTCTGAGACCCACACCTATCTTTAGACCGCAAAATGAAGAAGGGTGCACCCGCCCTTCATTCATTCCTATAAGAGTGACGAAAATATGGGAATGGGAGCTCTCCCATAGGAATGGATGGAGGGTGGCTAGGCATGCATGGTGCGCCCTCTTTCACTTTGCGGGCTCCATTGTAAACACACCTCTGGGGCCAACACCTATCAGACATTGGGGGCATATCATAGCGATATGCCCTCAATGTCTGAGGTGAGACAACCCCTTTAAATTAATGCAGGACAAGGCATTTTTACCTAATGCTTTCCAAGAACTGAAGAGGAGCTGTCCCCTCCCCTGACATGTCTATTTAAGTACCAACTTGCATCCCCCATGTAATAACAATTCTGGAGCATCTATTCTTATGCCTCTATGTTTTGCTGTACCTTTATTATTCCTGCTAGAATTTACAAATTATTAGTAGTTTGCAATGAAGGTCCAGCTGAGAGCTACCAGTTGGGGTGTGTCCCTGCACAGTCTGACACTGATTGGATAGTGTCAGGCTGTGCTGTCACGGCTGAGGATGGGGGAAATCCTCAGCCGTGCGGTGCTGGAGGATGTCCAGTCGCTACTCGGCCAGGACCACAGAATTATGGAGCAGGTCACCTGCTATTGCGTCCCTAACGCTGACCCTGTCTCCTGCCTGTATGAGCCGACCTTGGTGGTAGGAGGGCTCATACGCTGGAACCTTATAGTCCCTACAAGCCCTCAAGTCGACCCTGAACTAGAGAACAGAGTAAGACAACCCACTCCTCCTAGGCACGGAGGAGCAGGAGTCTCACTGGCCAAGCAGCATGAAGATGGGGAACATAAACAGGACTATGGATAAGACAGGTGAACCAAACAGTTCCACGCAAACCTGTCTCAGCCTTGCTGACTGGAACCCGTGCTCAGAAAACGCTGTCCACACAACATAAGAGAAACAGCACACAACATACGAACACTCAGGAACCAGGACATCCATAGCCGCACTAAAATGCAAAGACATAGGACATCAACAACACATCACGGTAATAGAACTTATGACCGGAAGGGTGGCCCTTAGAAGAAGATGGAAATCACAGGAGGCTGCTAAAGCAAAGCATGACTGAAGCAACCTACTGAGCCATGCCAAAGTGAGAGGCTTTATAGGCCTAAGAGGCCACACCCACCGGTCAGACACACCCAGTGACTCACACGCACTGGGAAGGGAGTTAACCCTTCCAGCACCCAGGGAAGGGAAACACCAACTTAAAGAGAAAGTGTCCAACACTAGAACACACTGTGGCTGTTGCCGCTGGCAACGACATGGGTAGTAACCGTGTCCTGGGAGTCAGCCCAAAGGCCGGGACACTGCCACCACATGTACACATCACCAAACGTTGCCACGGGCAACCACAGTGCAGGAAAGGTGTTAGCGCACACCACACAATACACAGAGTGCACACAGACAATATACTACATATACTACATCAGGGGCAAGCTGCGCCCGTCACCAAGTGCATTTAACCCTCAGTAGTGTGGTTGGTCAAGCTGTCACACCAAGTGCATTTAACCAGCAATAGTCTGTTCATTTTTTGGCCATATACTACATCAGGGGCAAGCTGCGCCCGTCACCAAGTGCATTTAACCCTCAGTAGTGTGGTTGGTCAAGCTGTCACACCAAGTGCATTTAACCAGCAATAGTCTGTTCATTTTTTGGCCATATACTACATCAGGGGCAAGCTGCGCCCGTCACCAAGTGCATTTAACCCTCAGTAGTGTGGTTGGTCAAGCTGTCACACCAAGTGCATTTAACCAGCAATAGTCTGTTAATTTTTTGGCCATATACTACATCAGGGGCAAGCTGCGCCCGTCACCAAGTGCATTTAACCTCAGTAGTGTTGTTGGTCAAGCTGTCACACCAAGTGCATTTAACCAGCAATAGTCTGTTCATTTTTTGGCCATATACTACATCAGGGGCAAGCTGCGCCCGTCACCAAGTGCATTTAACCCTCAGTAGTGTGGTTGGTCAAGCTGTCACACCAAGTGCATTTAACCAGCAATAGTCTGTTAATTTTTTGGCCATATACTACATCAGGGGCAAGCTGCGCCCGTCACCAAGTGCATTTAACCCTCAGTAGTGTTGTTGGTCAAGCTGTCACACCAAGTGCATTTAACCAGCAATAGTCTGTTCATTTTTTGGCCATATACTACATCAGGGGCAAGCTGCGCCCGTCACCAAGTGCATTTAACCCTCAGTAGTGTGGTTGGTCAAGCTGTCACATCAAGTGCATTTAACCAGCAATAGTCTGTTCATTTTTTGGCCATATACTACATCAGGGGCAAGCTGCGCCTGTCACCAAGTGCATTTAACCCTCAGTAGTGTGGTTGGTCAAGCTGTCACACCAAGTGCATTTAACCAGCAATAGTGTGGTTATTTTTTGGCCATATCCCAGTCTAATTCTGTCAGTAAATCCATACCGGTCACCCAGCGCCTAAATACTAGGCCTCAAATTTATATCCCGCTAAATCTGTCGTTACCGCTGTACTGTTGTGGCTGGGCAAGTTATTTAGTGTCCGTCAAAGCACATTTTTTGTTCTGGGTTGAAATACAATTCCCAATTTAGCAATTTCATAATTTAGTGGTTTCTTCTGTATCAGAGCTATTTGAAATCTATCCCTAAAAGGGTATATAATATTCAAGGTGCACATAGGGTCATTCCGAATAACTTCACACACACGCTACTGTGCATTTCCAAGTCTAATTCTGTCAGTAAATCCATACCGGTCACCCAGCGCCTAAATACTAGGCCTCAAATTTATATCCCGCTAAATCTGTCGTTACCGCTGTACTGTTGTGGCTGGGCAAGTTATTTAGTGTCCGTCAAAGGACATTTTTTGTTCTGGGTTGAAATACAATTCCCAATTTAGCAATTTCATAATTTAGTGGTTTCTGCTATATCAGAGCTATTTGAAATCTATCCCTAAAAGGGTATATAATATTCAAGGTGCACAAAGGGTCATTCAGAATAACTTCACACACACGCTACTGTGCATTTCCAAGTCTAATTCTGTCAGTAAATCCATACCGGTCACCCAGCGCCTAAATACTAGGCCTCAAATTTATATCCCGCTAAATCTGTCGTTACCGCTGTACTGTTGTGGCTGGGCAAGTTATTTAGTGTCCGTCAAAGCACATTTTTTGTTCTGGGTTGAAATACAATTCCCAATTTAGCAATTTCATAATTTAGTGGTTTCTGCTATATCAGAGCTATTTGAAATCTATCCCTAAAAGGGTATATAATATTCAAGGTGCACATAGGGTCATTCAGAATAACTTCACACACACGCTACTGTGCATTTCCAAGTCTAATTCTGTCACTAAATCCATACCGGTCACCCAGCGCCTAAATACTAGGCCTCAAATTTATATCCCGCTGAATTTGAATACAATACATTGGGCCAAATAATATTTTTGTTGTTGTGGTGAACCATAACAATGAGGAAAACATCTAGTAAGGGACGCGGACGTGGACATGGTGGTGTTAGTGGACCCTCTGGTGCTGGGAGAGGACGTGGCCGTTCTGCCACATCCACACGTCCTAGTGTACCAACTACCTCAGGTCCCAGTAGCTGCCAGAATTTACAGCGATATATGGTGGGGCCCAATGCCGTTCTAAGGATGGTAAGGCCTGAGCAGGTACAGGCATTAGTCAATTGGGTGGCCGACAGTGGATCCAGCACGTTCACATTATCTCCCACCCAGTCTTCTGCAGAAAGCGCACAGATGGCGCCTGAAAACCAACCCCATCAGTCTGTCACATCACCCCCATGCATATCAGGGAAACTGTCTGAGCCTCAAGTTATGCAGCAGTCTCTTATGCTGTTTGAAGACTCTGCTGGCAGGGTTTCCCAAGGGCATCCGCCTAGCCCTTCCCCAGCGGTGGAAGACATAGACAGCACTGACGCACAACCACTTATGTTTCCTGATGATGAGGACATGGGAATACCACCTCAGCATGTCTCTGATGATGACGAAACACAGGTGCCAACTGCTGCGTCTTTCTGCAGTGTGCAGACTGAACAGGAGGTCAGGGATCAAGACTGGGTGGAAGACAATGCAGGGGACGATGAGGTCCTAGACCCCACATGGAATGAAGGTCGTGCCACTGACTTTCACAGTTCGGAGGAAGAGGCAGTGGTGAGACCGAGCCAACAGCGTAGCAAAAGAGGGAGCAGTGGGCAAAAGCAGAACACCCGCCGCCAAGAGACTCCGCCTGCTACTGACCGCCGCCATCTGGGACCGAGCACCCAAAGGCAGCTTCAAGGAGTTCCCTGGCATGGCACTTCTTCAAACAATGTGCTGACGACAAGACCCGAGTGGTTTGCACGCTGTGCCATCAGAGCCTGAAGCGAGGCATTAACGTTCTGAACCTGAGCACAACCTGCATGACCAGGCACCTGCATGCAAAGCATGAACTGCAGTGGAGTAAACACCTTAAAACCAAGGAAGTCACTCAGGCTCCCCCTGCTACCTCTTCTGCTGCTGCCGCCTCGGCCTATTCTGCTGCTGCCGCCTCGGCCTCTTCCTCCGCCTCTGGAGGAACGTTGGCACCTGCCGCCCAGCAAACAGGGGATGTGCCACCAACACCACCACCACCACCTCCGTCACCAAGCGTCTCAACCATGTCACACGCCAGCGTTCAGCTCTCCATCTCACAAACATTTGATAGAAAGCGTAAATTCCCACCTAGCCACCCTCGATCCCTGGCCCTGAATGCCAGCATTTCTAAACTACTGGCCTATGAAATGCTGTCATTTAGGCTGGTGGACACAGACAGCTTCAAACAGCTCATGTCGCTTGCTGTCCCACAGTATGTTGTTCCCAGCCGCCACTACTTCTCCAAGAGAGCCGTGCCTTCCCTGCACAACCAAGTATCCGATAAAATCAAGTGTGCACTGCGCAACGCCATCTGTAGCAAGGTCCACCTAACCACAGATACGTGGACCAGTAAGCACGGCCAGGGACGCTATATCTCCCTGTGGCGAAACCAACCTCGCCACGGTGTTTTGGAGGGGGCTGTTTACCAGCCTCCTGCCCTGGGATTATGGCCCCATAAGTAATTGGGTCTTAAGGCACTTGGGACGGAGCCCTCTGTCCCTGGATTGCATCATTTGCCTTACTTGCTTGGATGAAGCACATGGTGAGAACAATAGATAGCGGCCATTTTACCTCACAGACACTGTTCTGACTTTCCACACGGTGCTATCTTGCCTGTATTTGGTGCACAGAGACATCATTCAGTAGTTTCAAACTACCAAACAGGGGACACGTTTATTAGTGACTATTTTTGGTATAACTTGTATATTTTCAGTGTAACTGTATCTTCCAAACTACTGAACGGATGTGGGTGAATTTTGGACATGTGGTTCACCCAGATCCCCCGGTTCCGAGGATATTGGTTATGGGGTTATTGCATGTTTTGGGGTTCCTGTGATATGTTTTATAAAATTGTATGTTATGTGAGGGCACCCAGATAGCTAATATTATTGTATTCGTGTATTCTGAGTGCCATTCACCTAATGATATGCACTCAGACTTGAGCTATCTGGGGATATGTTAAATGTCTGTGTTTGCTGTGGGGGTGTGCCATTGTGTGTTTAAATGGTGATGTCTGTGCTGTTGTCTCCACATGTGTATTGGCGATCTCCCCTTTGTCCTGAGAGATAATTGGATTGTCTTCGGTCGTCTCCGGGACAGAGGGGAGGAAACCATGATGCATTGTGGGGATATGTTGTATCTGTTCTGTATTTGCAAAACTGTAATAAAAACCAGGCTGGGTGTGCCAGTACAGTCAGATCACTGCTGACCCTCAAGACAGAGCCTTGTCTCGTTATTGGGGGGATTCCCTGTATGCTGTTAGAGACTGATTGCCAGGAGTGTAAGCTGATTGGATCCTTTTCCTGTTTCGTCTGCTGACAGCTAGTTGTGAGGTTCCAGTTTGGAGTGCTATTTTGTATCCAGTTCGGGAGGTTGGTGTTCTGCAGTAGCTGTGCCTGTCTCTCGGAAAGGGGCATATCGCCTAAACGGATTTTAACCCCTTGTCTGCTGAAACGGTGCCGTTACACTCCCTAACTGCACACTGGGTAAATGTAGTGGCAGCTGGGCCCCAGGCGGAGAGCTGTTTGGCGCACGTCCTTCCGCCGCCAAGGATCGCAGGGCAACATTCTTTGCCTCCTGTTGCCACCTCCTCCTTCTCGGCTTCCTCCTCCTCTTCTTCCACCTGCTCATCCAGTCAGCCACACACCTTCACCACCAACTTCAGCACAGCCCGGGGTAAACGTCAGCAGGCCATTCGGAAACTCATATGTTTGGGGGACAGGCCCCACACCGCACAGGAGTTGTGGCGAGGTATAGAACAACAGACCGATGAGTGGTTGCTGCCGGTGAGCCTCAAGCCCGGCCTGGTGGTGTGCGATAATGGGCGAAATCTCGTTGCAGCTCTGGGACTAGCCGGTTTGACGCACATCCCTTGCCTGGCGCATGTGCTGAATTTGGTGGTGCAGAAGTTCATTCACAACTACCCCGACATGTCAGAGCTGCTGCATAAAGTGCGGGCCGTCTGTTCGCGCTTCCGGCGTTCACATCCTGCCGCTGCTCGCCTGTCTGCGCTACAGCGTAACTTCGGCCTTCCCGCTCACCGCCTCATATGCGACGTGCCCACCAGGTGGAACTCCACCTTGCACGTGCTGGACAGACTGTGCGAGCAGCAGCAGGCCATAGTGGAGTTTCAGCTGCAGCACGCACGGGTCAGTCGCACTGCGGAACAGCACCACTTCACCACCAATGACTGGGCCTCCATGCGAGACCTGTGTGCCCTGTTGCGCTGTTTCGAGTACTCCACCAACATGGCCAGTGGCGATGACGCCGTTATCAGCGTTACAATACCACTTCTATGTCTCCTTGAGAAAACACTTAGGGTGATGATGGAAGAGGAGGTGGCCCAGGAGGAGGAGGAGGAGGAGGAGGAGGAGGAGGAAGAGGGGTCATTTTTAGCACTTTCAGGCCAGTCTCTTCGAAGTGACTCAGAGGGAGGTTTTTTGCAACAGCAGAGGCCAGGTACAAATGTGGCCAGCCAGGGCCCACTACTGGAGGACGAGGAGGACGAGGATGAGGAGGAGGTGGAGGAGGATGAGGATGAAGCATGGTCACAGCGGGGTGGCACCCAATGCAGCTCGGGCCCATCACTGGTGCGTGGCTGGGGGGAAAGGCAGGACGATGACGATACGCCTCCCACAGAGGACAGCTTGTCCTTACCCCTGGGCAGCCTGGCACACATGAGCGACTACATGCTGCAGTGCCTGCACAACGACAGCAGAGTTGCCCACATTTTAACGTGTGCGGACTACTGGGTTGCCACCCTGCTGGATCCACGCTACAAAGACAATGTGCCCACCTTACTTCCTGCACTGGAGCGTGATAGGAAGATGCGCGAGTACAAGCGCACGTTGGTAGACGCGCTACTGAGAGCATTCCCAAATGTCACAGGGGAACAAGTGGAAGCCCAAGGCCAAGGCAGAGGAGGAGCAAGTGGTCGCCAAGGCAGCTGTGTCACGGCCAGCTCCTCTGAGGGCAGGGTTAGCATGGCAGAGATGTGGAAAACTTTTGTCAACACGCCACAGCTAACTGCACCACCACCTGATACGCAACGTGTTAGCAGGAGGCAACATTTCACTAACATGGTGGAACAGTACTTGTGCACACCCCTCCACGTACTGACTGATGGTTCGGCCCCATTCAACTTCTGGGTCTCTAAATTGTCCACGTGGCCAGAGCTAGCCTTTTATGCCTTGGAGGTGCTGGCCTGTCCGTCCCTTGTCCAGATTAGACATTAACTACCTCCCCTTAACCATATATTATTGTACTCCAGGGCACTTCCTCATTCAATCCTATTTTTATTTTCATTTTACCATTATATTGCGAGGCTACCCAAAGTTGAATGAACCTCTCCTCTGTCTGGGTGCCGGGGCCTAAATATATGCCAATGGACTGTTCCAATGTTGGGTGACGTGAAGCCTGATTCTCTGCTATGACATGCAGACTGATTCTCTGCTGACATGAAGCCAGATCCTCTGTTACGGGACCTCTCTCCTCTGCCTGGGTGCTGGGGCCTAAATATCTGAGAATAGACTGTTCCAGTGGTGGGTGACGTGAAGCCAGATTCTCTGCTATGACATGAAGACTGATTCTCTGCTGACATGAAGCCAGATTCTGTATTACGGGACCTCTCTCCTCTGCTTGGGTGCCGGGGCCTAAATATCTGAGAATGGACTGCTCCAGTGGTGGGTGACGTGAAGCCAGATTCTCTGCTATGGGACCTCTCTCCAATTGATTTTGGTTAATTTTTATTTATTTAATTTTTATTTTAATTCATTTCCCTATTCACATTTGTTTGCAGGGGATTTACCTACATGTTGCTGCCTTTTGCAGCCCTCTAGCCCTTTCCTGGGCTGTTTTACAGCCTTTTTAGTACCGAAAAGTTCGGGTCCCCATTGACTTCAATGGGGTTCGGGTTCGGGACGAAGTTCGGATCGGGTTCGGATCCCGAACCCGAACATTTCCGGGAAGTTCGGCCGAACTTCTCGAACCCGAACATCCAGGTGTTCGCTCAACTCTAGTCACATAGGCCACTTATACTGCTCGTGTCATTATTAACCCTGGCCTCTAGGGGCACCCCTGAGTCAATCCCCACTGGGGACATTTTATTAATCATAGAAACCTGTGGAGACTGCACATCCACCTCTGGTCCATGTGGTACACCCTCTAGCCCCACCACATTGTCTACAATGGGGTCTCCTAGCGGTGTTTCTTCAACATTTATCAACACTTTTATATCAGACACATGTTTACCAACAGGGGGAGCCTTTTCCCCAATCACAGCCTGCAAAGGAAAAGGCATGTCATTATTATCACATATTTCATATGACATCACATTTTTCTTATGCATTTCCGCACTTTTGTCACCATCACTTTGCATTTGACCAGCACCATTGTTTCCAATGGTCAATATTCCTTCCCCATGCAGGTCAAAGTGCAGCTCCCTTAGATCCTCACTTAAAGGTACAGGTACAAGTTCTGCAGGAGTTTTTGCACTCTCCGCAGAAGTGTCTCCATTACTCCACAACTCCCAGCATAAGGGAAAAGTACACCCCAACACTCCCTCATGCATAAGCTTATCTGTAACATCAAGTTCATCAGTCTCTGTTCTCATTAGAGTCTCGCGCTCAGTGAAAATCAGTGGATAGTCCTTCTCCACACGACTGTCCAGCACCTTTATTATTTTACCAGTCTCAGGTTTCAATATTGTGCTACCTCTTACCCGGGCTAGCATGGGATCCCGGATCCTTGTCATCCCAAAACTAGCTTTGGTCATGGGCAACTGAGGTAACACAGAAACCTTCTCCCCTGCAGGTTTCTGCGAGGGAGCAATCACAGCCGGCTTATCCGCCTGTCCAGACACAGTTTTTTCTCTGTGTGACTTATCACCTACCGGCCCAGCAGGTATCCCCTGCCGCCGGCTCACTGTCACTGGCTCTGCCACATGGTTAATAACAGGAACAGTCTTACCCTTTGTAATCAACCATTCTGGTAAAGCAGTGACATTCTCTCCCGTGGGCTCATCAAGGTTGTGGTTGCTCCTAGCAACAGCTTTACCGCACCTCCGCACTTCCTCTCTAGGACTCCGGACACAGTCGCAGGGAAGATATGCACTCCTGAGAACCGCACCACTCTCCACCTCTTTGTCTTCCCAACGGTTGCCCTTGGCAACGGCATATCTTTGCTTTTCCCCCTGATAGTCCCGGCACACCACCAACCTCTTGGGACTTTGTACAGGGTCCATACAGTGTTGAGAACCCATTTCTCAAGGCCAGCTGCAACTGTGCCTCCAAAGCCTCTCGCTCTGCATCAAATTTCGCCAATTCATTTTTAGTGTAGCCAATTGCTATGGCCATTTCTTCTGCCTGCTGTATGCACCAGCGCTGCCGGACGTACTCTTCCCCGAGACCCATGGTAGCAGGAAAAGCTTTCAGCCACAAGTCCACTTTTGCTGGGCTACTGGCCCTTTAATTCACTGCAGTTTTACTTGCACCACAGCAAAATAGTTCACACTCTTATGAGCAGCACCTGCTCCACTGGACAAAAAAAATGCTTCCGTTTCTTTAACACCACACACGGAAAAAAACAGCTTTTAGCAGCACCTGCAGTCTCAGCGTTGCCCCTAGCAACTGACCGTTGCCCTTCTCTCATGGGCAACTTGCCCGCATCCGACACCAATTGTAAGGGATTGCCTCTTATTTGGGGGTCATTCTCACAGATACGACTTTAGGACACCAGGTTTCAGGTCCAAACCGTGCATTTATTGTGCACACTCCAACCAACACAGGTTATCATGAAGTCGCAGCTTCACCTTACACATGTGACATCCACATAAAATAATAAACACTTGCCCGGCTAGGCTCTAACTAACACAGAGTTTCCTGACTCACCTAAGTCCTTGTTCACACCCTGTGAACACAAGAGGCTTTCTCAGCCAATGTCCCACAGCCTCCTGGCTGTACAGAGCACAGTACGCTCACTGTCTCCAGTCCAGTGTCTCAGCACACATGGGGAATAGTGGTCACTCAGCCCTCCTGGCTTGGACCACACAGAGCCTCCAGGCCTTTGTCCACAGGCAACACACACTTGCTGACACCCTGGGAGGTGCTTTGTGCCAGCCTGATTACTTCCAGATGGTCTCACCTGTGGTGGAATAGGGGTGTGGAGCGAACTATCCACCCCTTCCTTACCTCCAACCTCCGTGAGACCTGTCACTGTCTCACAGGCCGTAATCCTGGGGCAGGAGGCTGGCAAACAGCCCCCTCCAAAACACCGTTGCGAGGTTGGTTTCGCCACAAATACTTTGAGGGGTATAGTTTTTAAAATGGTGTTATTCATGGGTGGTGTCTACAAAGTGACTTCATACCTGAATCAGTCCTTGAAATTTTTAAGAAAATTTTAAAAATTGCTTCTAAAATTCTAAACCTTCTAATGTTCTAAAAAATAAAATGATTTACAAAATGATGCCAACATAAAGTAGACATGTGGTAAATGTGAATTAATAACTAATTTATGAGGTATCACTATCCATCTTAAAAGAAAAGAAATTCAAATTTCGAAATTAGCATATTTTTCAAATTTTCTGTACTTTTTTTTTTTTTGAAATAAAGGTGAAACATATTGACTCTAATTTACCACTAACATGAAGTACGATTTGTCACGAGAAAACAATCTCAGAATCGCTTAGATAAGTAAAAGCTCTCCAAAGTTATTGCCTTATAAAGTGGCATGTCAAATTTGCAAAATTTTGCTTGGTCCTTAAGGTGAAAATTGTCTGTGTCCTTAAAGGGGTTGTCCCACGAAAAATATTCTACAATTTTGTATAGCTACTGAGTTATTCAATAAAATGTATCTGTATATTGCCACTTTATTTCTCATTTCTTTGACCTGTTCACTGAGATGGTCGCACATGCTCAATTTCATCCTTCAACTGCCTCCTGAGCTGTGATAGGGAGAGCTGAGACACGCCCCCTGAGCTGCAGCAGAAAAGACACTCCCCTTGAGCTGTCAGCTTGATATAAAGCTATCAGAGCAATGAATGGGGAGATCTCTGGACCCATGTGAGGTACAGGTCTGGTTCTAGCTTTGTTAGAAAGAGATTGTCATGTCCTATATGATGTCTGATTTTCATTTTTTACATTATTCATGGGATAACCTCTTTAAGAAGTTAAAGAGCTTGATCTACTTGGTATTATTGCTTACTGCTGAACATGTTCAATGGACAGTTGTCACCTAGAACTGTTGCAACTACTTACAGCCAGGTCCATAAATATTGGGAAATTGATACAATTCTAACATTTTTGGCTCTATACACCACCACAATGTATTTAAAATGAAACAAACAAGATGTGCTTTACCTGCAGACTGTCAGCTTTAATTTGAGGGTATTTACATCCAAATCAGGTGAACGGTGCAGGAATTGCAACAGTTTGCATATGTGCCTCCCACTTCTTAAGGGCCAAAAGTAATGGGACAGAATAATAATCATAAATCAGACTTTCACTTTTTAATACTTGGTTGCAAATCCTTTGCAGTCAATTACAGCCTGTAGTCTGGAACGCATAGACATCACCAGACGCTGGGTTCCATCCCTGGTGATGCTCTGCCAGGCCTCTACTGCAACTGTCTTCAGTTCCTGCTTGTTCTTGGGGCATTTCCCTCCAGTTTGGTCTTCAGCAAGTGAAATGCATGCACAATTGGATTCAGGTCAAGGGATTTACCTGGCCATTGCACTTCTCTCTGGTTGCTTTTGCAGAATGCTTTGGGTCATTGTCTATCTGCACTGTGAAGCGCCGTCCAATGAGTTCTGAAGCATGTGGCTGAATATGAGAAGATAATATTGCCCAAAACACTTCAGAATTCATCCTGCTACTTTTGTCAGCAGTGACATCATCAATAAATACAAGAGAACCAGTTCTATTGGCAGCCATACATTCCCACGCCATGACACTACCACCACCATGCTTCACTGATGAGGTGGTATGCTTAGGATCATCATGAGCAGTTCCTTTCCTTCTCCATACTCTTCTCTTCCCATCACTCTGGTACAAGTTGAGCTTGGTCTCATCTGTCCATAGGATGTTGTTCCAGAACTGTGAAGGCTTTTTTAGATGTCGTTTGGCAAACTCTAATCTGGCCTTCCTGTTTTTGAGGCTCACCAATGGTTTACATCTTGTGGTGAAGCCTCTGTATTCACTCTGATGAAGTCTTCTCTTGATTGTTGACTTTTAAACGCATACACCTACCTCCAGGAGAGTGTTCTTGATCTGGCTAACTGTTGTGAAGGGTGTTTTCTTCAGCAGGGAAATAATTCTTCGGTCATCCACCACAGTTGTTTTCCGTGGTCTTCCGGGTCTTTTGGTGTTGCTGAGCTCACCAGGGCGTTCCTTCTTTTTAAGAATGTTCCAAACTGTTGATTTGGCCGCGCCTAATGTTTTTGCTATCTCTCTGATGGGTTTGTTAGGTTTTTTCAGCCTAATGATGGCTTGCTTCACTGATAGTGACAGCTCTTTGGATCTAATCTTGAGATTAGACAGCAACAGATTCCAAATGCAAACAGCACACTTGAAATGAACTCTGGACCTTTTATCTGCTCATTGTAATTGGGATAATGAGGGAATAACACACACCCGGCCATGGAACAGCTGAGAAGCCAATTGTCCCATTTCTTTTGGTCCCTTAACAAGTGGGAGGCACATATGCAAACTGCTGTAATTCCTGCACCGTTCACCTGATTTGGATGTAAATACCCTCAAATTAAAGCTGACAGTCTGCAGATAAAGCACATCTTGTTTGTTTCATTTCAAATCCATTGTGGTGGTGTATAGAGCCAAAAATGTTAGAATTGTGTCGATGTCCCAATATTTATGGACCTGACTGTATGTGCTGAACCATTTCTTTTTTTAATTCTTAATAAACTAAGTTTTAGAAAAAAATTCAATTTCTGTATTTGCTTTTTAATTTATTACCTTCCGATTACTATCGTACATAGTTTTGCATATTGACTCATGACTTTAGTGCATTTTACAATTCCGATTTTCTGGCCTCTTTTTGGGAAATTGACTAATACACATAATAAATTTGGAGCATGTCATATTGTTTTTGTGCATTATACTTAGTATTCCTCCTCAGTGTATCACATTAGGGACAGGATTACTGAATGGTTAATGATGATGTCACAATTCTGCAGCCGGAGTGATGATGTCACAATGCTGTGCCGGCTGTATACCGGATGTTCCGTCAATAGATTCTTTGATAGAGAGTAAAGGAGAAGAAGCAACATGGATGCTGGTAAGTCCTGGAATTCACAGCTTTATCTCTCCTAGTCTGTTCTTCAGAGATTGTGGGTTGCGGTGTCTCCTCACTGGTCCACACCATGGATTTGTCTTTCCTTCTTTGGTACAGACACTCATTGGGTGCATCATACATGTAACTCATGATTCCACATCCAGAAGAAATGTGGTACAAGGACAGTCTAATTTCTGGCCTTAAAATGATAGAATGAAAAGATTTTTGATTCTTTATAGTTAGTTCCCATCCTGCATCTTTTTCTATTACCATAATAAATCTATCCCCTCCTGGCAGGAGGTCAGCTGCCTCCACATTGCCAACCAATGTCTCCCGACCTATGTAAAGATCTATAACTTACCTAGAGATGGTGGAGGGAGATGATTTTCTTGTAAAATATAGTTATATATGAAATACTTCTCATTTATCTTCTGTAGGTTTGCTGCCTGCTCTGGTGCTGACCTTTATCATAATTGTTTTCTTTGGTGTCTGCCTTGGAGTCGTCTGTTGTTTCCTGAGGTAAGTGAATGATGTCCTCCACACAGGAGACAATTTTGTACTAGAAATCGCTTCTCAGTCTTTCTTACCGTCATAGGTAGAAGATGGAATTGTGTTCCCTTAGAAGACATCAGGTTGTCTACCTTGTCCACGAGGGTAGAAGCAGCCGAGGGTCTATATGAGAGCTCTCCACTGTCTCACCTCCCCCACATGGCCACATTGTCTTCTATACTGGATTATTACTGATCTCTTATTATTTTCTTATTTTAGAATGAAAAAGGAAAAATACAGCGAGGATGACGACGAACTAAATGAAGTTCTGATCCATCAGCCAGGTAACAGTTACACAATACACATAGTACATAGTGACCACAGAGCCCGGTATAGAGGAGATGTAAGAAAATCCCACCCAATAGCAGTGGAGGATCTGATGATACACAGGGTATGGGGGATACACAATATCTATTACCTGACATGTATTTATTACTAATAGAAATCTTCTCATTTACAGAGGAGGCTGATGAGAACATGGAGAAGATCAGGAAGGAAAGTGAAGATGAGGAGGATGGCGGAGCGCAGAAAAGATAGAAAGGAGTAAGAAGAGGAGGACAGAGAAAGAGGAAGATGTAGGAGGAGAAAGAAGAGGATGGAGGAGAAAGGAGAGGATGATGGAAGACAAGGAAAAGGAGTACATCTTGGATGAAAAATTCAGATTTCCCAAAACTCATAATTCGGCTTTATAAATATCAAATTTCTCTTTAATTCGGTTTCCTTTCACCATAAAAATAATTCTTTTCATGCTTTTAATAATTCCAATAAATAAAATCATTGAAAAGTCTGATTTGATTATTAATTTTAGGCTTTTACTGCGTGTTACTATGTTACTATATAGGAGGGAGGTTTTCTTTTTATATTTTCTTTGCAAAAATCTTGATACTGTTGAATACAACGGTGTAGCAGGCATCCGTCAGCTCCCTGTGCCACCATTCTCCTGCCACCAGTGGTTCACTGCAGGTAGGCACGATGCAGTCATAGCCCAGCCATAGATAGCACAGACCGAAGACCGGAGCAGACCTGCCCTGTTCATTGTGGGAATGCGGGGTAGGGGAGATTTCAGTTTGGAATTACCACTGTGTGGCGGGCACTTAAGGAACATCATACTGTGTTAATAAGAGGCCATCACACTGTGTAGAAGTAAAATAAGAGGGCATCATACTATGTGGAGGGCACCAAGGGCTCATTCAGCAATTATGGGGGTAATTATGGGAGCATTCAACTGTGGGGGGACTAAGGGGGCCTTATTCTGTGCAGCGGGCACTTAAGTGACAACATACTGTATGAGGGTCAAATAAGACAGCATCACAATGTGTGGAGAGACAATAAGGGGGTATTATAACGCGTGGGGGACATCATGGGCTTAGTCTGCATTTTGATGGTACTTCTAAGAACATTGTAGTGTGAAGGGCCACTTATAGGGCACCATACTGTTATAGGAGCCACTAAGGGTGCATCATACTATGTCAGGAGCACTAAAGGAGCATCATACTGTGTCAGGGTTACTACAGGGGAATCATACTGCATGGGGGGCACTGTCCAGGGCATCAGTATTGTGGGGTGAAACTAAGGGGAAATTCTTACTGTGTTGCTGTGCTAAGGGGGCATCACTACTGTGAGGGGAGCACATAGGGCGTATCCCTACTGTGTGGAGGCACTAAGAGGACTGGACAGGGTTGGGTGTGTACTGGAAAGGGATTGGGTGGAAGTTAGAGGTGTGGCTTATTGTAAGCTGGTGCCCCGGGCACTGCTGTGGTTGCCCCTCCTCACATTTTTTTCAAAAAGTTCATGCCGACCATGCCGCTATTGCGTGCCGTAAACAGCAGGTTCATAATGTAGGGCACCGGCCTTGTGCGCACCGTATCACGGATGCAGACCCATTCACTTGAATGGGTCCGCAATCCAGAAGATATAAAGTGGAGGTGAGGAGTGGAAGGCCACAGAAGCACTATGGAGTGCTTCTGTGGCATTTTGGTTGGTGCTTCCACGTAGTGAAAAAATAGAACATGCTGTAATTTTTTTGTGGTGCAAATGGATCAAATTGAATGAGTCTGCATCCGCCAGCGCAGGTCACACGGACGTATTTGTGTGCATGAGCCCAAAGATGGGAGCTATGAAATCCCATGCATAAATGGATTCATTGTTTGGAGCCCCAAAAATGAGTCTGCCCTGCAACTGCTGGTTGCTGACCCCCTTCTCCTCCAAGTGAATTCGGTGCCAAAATAATATTGGGGATCCCATCCGTACCTCCGCGAAAAGTAGGATATGTTCTATCTTTTGACATATCTTGCGGATTGTGGACAAAGGCGGTGCCCATATATTGTGTTCCCACCACTTAGGGTCCGCAATATGGGCACAGAGCTCTTACGTTCATCTGAATGAGCCCAAAATCTAATTGACTATTGACTCTTGTTTTTCTGATGCAAAATCGCCAAATGTTAGCTAAATGTCTATGGGGAATAGGAAATGCAGGATACACGAGGGTTTTCTTTGCTACTGGTGTTTTTGTTTGTTCTCTGGCATTTCTTTTTGTCTTTCTTGGGGCTTTTTGGGGCTTTTTAAGGCATTTTGACATCACATCATTCTTCTCTGTAGGGGAAAACATCATAAAGCCTCCTGCACACGACCGTAGGTGTCCCATTGCCGTATTGCAGACTCCATTTGCGGATCTGCAATACGCGGGCACTGTTCCATGTGCATTCCGCATCACGGATGTGGGGCCTATTCACTTCAATGGGTCCACAAATCCGGAGATGCGGAACGGTGCAGAACGGAAGCACGGAACGGAACCCTACGTGGGGTTTTGTCCTGTACTTCCGTTTCGCAAAGAGATAGAACATGTCCGATCATTTTGCGTAACGGACGGATCGTGGACCAATTAAAGTGAATGCTGCTAAGCAGCCAATAAACGTGCAGGAAAGTACTGCCATCACTGTAATGCCAGTAGCCATGTTTGCTACTTGCATTACAGCGATTGGCTAGCCTGAACGCATCATCGGGTGCTATATAACACCCGGTGACGTGGGTTCGGCTCATTGCGAGTCAGGGAGAGCTGCGGTTAGGAAAGAACAGATAGTGTAGGGAGTTTGTGATCGCAATTTATTCAATTTTCAAAGACCCAAAAGTCCTTTTAAGGACTATTATGTGTGGTGGCAGCAATTTTATTTTGCAAAGTAGTCAGTTTTTTTTTCCATACTTTGCGATTCTTTTTCTGCAGTGACTTGTGACATCTGTTCAGCAATACCTTCTGTGTGTCAGGGCCAGATATTGGGAAAAATATTAGCAAAAACAATTATTTTTTTTCGATAATTTATCCACATTTTTCCTATAAACGGTCCCTGCAGTGAATTGTCACATCTGTGCTGTAATAGCGTCTGTGTGTCAGGCCCAGATATTGGGAAAAATATTAGCGACAACAAATATATTTTTTCCATAATTTTTCCATAATTTGCCAATAAACGGTTCCTGCAGTAAATTGTCACATCTGTGCTGCAATAGTGTGTGTGTTTGTCAGGCCCAGATATTGTGAAAAATATTAGCGAAAACAATTATATTTTTTCCATAATTTATTTACATTTTTCCTATAAACGGTCCCTTATAACATATAACATTTAATATGAAGAAGGCGAGCATTAACCACTTCAGCCCCGCTAGCTGAAACCCCCTTCATGACCAGAGCACTTTTTACACTTCTGCACTACACTCCTTTCACCGTTTATCGCTCGGTCATGCAACTTACCACCCAAATTAATTTTACCTCCTTTTCTTCTCACTAATAGAGCTTTCATTTGGTGGTATTTTATTGCTGCTGACATTTTTACTTTTCTTTGTTATTGATCAAAATGTAACGATTTTTTTGCAAAAAAATGAAATTTTTCACTTTCAGCTGTAAAATTTTGCAAAAAAAAACGACATCCATATATAAATTTTTCGCCAAATTTATTGTTCTACATGTCTTTGATAAAAAAAAAAATGTTTGGGCAAAAAAAAAAAATGGTTTGGGTAAAAGTTATAGCGTTTACAAACTATGGTACAAAAATGTGAATTTCCGCTTTTTGAAGCAGCTCTGACTTTCTGAGCACCTGTCATGATTCCTGAGGTTCTACAATGCCCAAACAGTAGAAAACCCCACAAATGACCCCATTTCGGAAAGTAGACACCCTAAGGTATTCGCTGATGGGCATAGTGAGTTCATAGAACTTTTTTTTTTTTTGTCACAAGTTAGCGGAAAATGATGATGATTTTTTTTTTTTTCTTTCTTACAAAGTCTCATATTCCACTAACTTGCGACAAAAAATAAAAAATTCTAGGAACTCGCCATGCCCCTCACGGAATACCTTGGGGTGTCTTCTTTCCAAAATGTGGTCACTTGTGGGGTAGTTATACTGCCCTGGCAATTTAGGGGCCCAAATGTGTGAGAAGAACTTTGCAATCAAAATGTGTAAAAAATGACCGGTGAAATCCGAAAGGTGCACTTTGGAATATGTGCCCCTTTGCCCACCTTGGCAGCAAAAAAGTGTGACACATCTGGTATCGCCGTACTCAGGAGAAGTTGGGGAATGTGTTTTGGGGTGTCATTTTACATATACCCATGCTGGGTGAGAGAAATATCTTGGCAAAAGACAACTTTTCCCATTTTTTTATACAAAGTTGGCATTTGACCAAGATATTTTTCTCACCCAGCATGGGTATATGTAAAATGACACCCCGAAACACATTCCCCAACTTCTCCTGAGTACGGCGATACCAGATGTGTCACACTTTTTTGCTGCCAAGGTGGGCAAAGGGGCACATATTCCAAAGTGCACCTTTCGGATTTTGCAGGCCATTTTTTACACATTTTGATTGCAAGGTTCTTCTCACACATTTGGGCCCCTAAATTGCCAGGGCAGTATAACTACGCCACAAGTGACCCCATTTTGGAAAGAAGACACCCCAAGGTATTCCGTGAGGGGCATGGCGAGTTCCTAGAATTTTTTATTTTTTGTCACAAGTTTGCGGAAAATGATGATTTTTTTTATTTTCTCTTTTTTCCTTACAAAGTCTCATATTCCACTAACTTGCGACAAAAAATAAAAAATTCTAGGAACTCGCCATGCCCCTCACGGAATACCTTGGGGTGTCTTCTTTCCAAAATGGGGTCACTTGTGGCGTAGTTATACTGCCCTGGCAATTTAGGGGCCCAAATGTGTGAGAAGTACTTTGCAATCAAAATGTGTAAAAAATGGCCTGCGAAATCCGAAAGGTGCACTTTGGAATATGTGCCCCTTTGCCCACCTTGGCATCAAAAAAGCGTCACACATCTGGTATTGCCGTACTCAGGAGAAGTTGGGGAATGTGTTTTGGGGTGTCATTTTACATATAACCATGCTGGGTGAGAGAAATATCCTGGCAAAAGACAACTTTTCCAATTTTTTTATACAAAGTTGGCATTTGATCAAGATATTTCTCTCACCCAGCATGGGTATATGTAAAATGACACCCCAAAACACATTCCCCAACTTCTCCTGAGTACGGCGATACCAGATGTGTCACACTTTTTTGCTGCCAAGGTGGGCAAAGGGGCGCATATTCCAAAGTGCACCTTTCGGATTTTGCAGTCCATTTTTTACACATTTTGATTGCAAAGTACTTCTCACACATTTGGGCCCCTAAATTGCCAGGGCAGTATAACTACGCCACAAGTGACCCCATTTTGGAAAGAAGACACCCCAAGGTATGTCGTGAGGGGCACAGCGAGTTCCTAGAATTTTTTTTTTTTTGTCACAAGTTAGCGGAAAATTATGATTTTTTTTTCTCTTTTTTCCTTACAATGTCTCATATTCCACTAACTTGCGACAAAAATTTAAAAATTCTAGGAACTCGCCATGCCCCTCACGGAATACCTTGGGGTGTCTTCTTTACAAAATGGGGTCACTTGTGGCGTAGTTATACTGCCCTGGCAATTTAGGGGCCCAAATGTGTGAGAAGTACTTTGCAATCAAAATGTGTAAAAAATGGCCTGCGAAATCCGAAAGGTGCACTTTGGAATATGTGCCCCTTTGCCCACCTTGGCATCAAAAAAGCGTCACACATCTGGTATTGCCGTACTCAGGAGAAGTTGGGGAATGTGTTTTGGGGTGTCATTTTACATATAACCATGCTGGGTGAGAGAAATATCCTGGCAAAAGACAACTTTTCCAATTTTTTTATACAAAGTTGGCATTTGATCAAGATATTTATATCACCCAGCATGGGTATATGTAAAATGACACCCCAAAACACATTCCCCAGCTTCTCCTGGGTACGGCGATACCAGATGTGTCACACTTTTGCGCATCTAGGCTGCAAAAGTGCCCAAATTCATTTTAGGAGGGCATTTTTAGACATTTGGATCCCAGACTTCTTCTCACGCTTTAGGGCCCCTAAAAAGCCAGGGCAGTATAAATACCCCACATGTGACCCCACTTTGGAAAGAAGACACCCCAAGGTATCCAATGAGGGGCCTGGCAAGTTCATAGAATTTTTTTTTTTTTTTTGCATAAGTTAGCGGAAATTGATTTTTATTTTATTTTTTTCTCACAAAGTCTCACTTTCCGCTAACTTAGGACCAAAATTTAAATCTTTCATGGACTCAATATGCCCCTCAGCAAATACCTTGGGGTGTCTTCTTTCCAAAATGGGGTCAGTTGTGGGGTGTTTGTACTGCCCTGGCATTTGAGGGTCTCCGCAATCATTACATGTAAGGCCAGCATTAGGAGTTTCTGCTATTCTCCTTATATTGAGCATACAGGTAATGAGATTTTTTTTTCCGTTCAGCCTCTGGGCTGAAAGAAAAAAATTAACGGCACAGATTTCTTCATTCGCATCGATCAATGTGGATGAAAAAATCTCTGCCAAAAAAAAAAAAATGGAGGGGAAAGGCGTCTGCCAGGACATAGGAGCTCCGCCCTACATCCATACCCACGTAGCTCGTATGCCCTGGCAAACCAGATTTCTCCATTCACATCAATCGATGTGGATGAATAAATCATTGCCGGGATTTTTATATTTTTTTAATATATATACAAAGTGTTTGCCAAAGCATAGGAACGCCGCCTCCTCCTCAGCTCGTATGCCTCGGCAAACGTATCTGTCACTGCAGAGGAGAAAATCCCGTCTTGCAGCGCCGCATACACTGACTTGCGTGTAATCTGACAGCAGCGCAATGCTTCTGTCAGAATGCACATCAGTGCTGCAGCTAATCGATCCGTTGGTCCACCTGGAAGGTAAAAAAAAAGAAAAAACCAGGCCGCAACGCAATAATTTTATTAACTTTGCAACAGAACATATAACTTTAACTTTTTTAACTGAACATTAACTTTTTTGCTTACTGGTGTTTTTTTTTTTTTTTTACCTTTATAGAACAAACCTCTCCTTCCCCATGGGTCAATGTGCAAAGCGCAAATCGCCCAAAGATGTGGCGAAGTGCGTTATGCACTTTGTCCCAGGTGAAAGGAGACGTTTGCAGCAGCTGTGTGAGTGAATGGGCCCTAATAGCCCTGTGTGCCTATCCTGGTGAGATGATCCCTATGCTAATAGTGTACCTGTGAGTGGTACTTCCGGAAACACTCTCCAAAGCATAGGGCAGGGTGGTCATGACAGTCAGGACAGAAATAGCGGGTGTCACGCCTTATTCCACTCCTGCTACAGACACGACATCTTTTTCGGGGTGACGGTTGGGTTGAGGTACCAGGAACGACATTGGGGAAATGTCGCTCGTGTAGACGGCTAACTACACTGGTGGATGGGGCCACGGAACCTCCTGGGTACAGGAGGTTCTCGATGATCTCTTCCTGAAATTTGAGGAAGGATCCAGTTCTCCCAGCCTTACTGTAGAGAACAAAACTATTGTACAGAGCCAATTGAATTAAATATACAGACACCTTCTTATACCAGCATCTGGTTCTGCGGGAAACTAAATACGGAGACAACATCTGGTCATTGAAGTCCACCCCTCCCATGTGGAGGTTATAGTCGTGGACTGAGAGGGGCTTTTCAATGACACGGGTTGCTCGCTCAATTTGTATTGTCGCGTCTGCGTGAATGGAGGAGAGCATGTAAACGTCACGCTTGTCTCTCCATTTCACCGCGAGCAGTTCTTCGTTACACAGTGCGGCCCTCTGCCCCCTTGCAAGACGGGTGGTAACGAGCCGTTGGGGGAAGCCCGCGCGACTAGTTTGCGCGGTACCACAGGCGCCAATCCGTTCTAGAAACAAATGCCTAAAGAGGGCCACACTTGTGTAAAAATTGTCCACATAAAGATGGTACCCCTTGCCGAATAAGGGTGACACCAAGTCCCAAACTGTCTTCCCACTGCTCCCCAGGTAGTCAGGGCAACCGACCGGCTCCAGGGTCTGATCTTTTCCCTCATAGACATGAAATTTGTGGGTATAGCCTACTGCACGTGCCACCGTACCAGCTTCAACTGCCCTTCTGGTGCTCGCTACTTCACCAGGTTGTACGGCAGTGCTGGTACTAGGTCCAGGAAGGGCTGGGCTGCTGGTGTATGCCTCACCACGTAATCCGACAGCACCAGCCCCACTCTGCTGCTCTTGAAGCGGATACTGCGCAACCTGTGGTCTAGCGACACGGGGCCGGGTACGCCTGGTGCTATCAGGGACCTCAGCCTCCTCGTCCGAACTTTGGGTCAGAGAGCCACTGCTTTCTACAGGTTCGTATTCTGACCCGCTGGATTCATCAGATGAGGGTTCCCACTCCTCATCCGACTGGGTCAGAAGCCTGTAGGCCTTTTCAGAAGAATACCCCCTGTTAGACATGTGGGCAACTAAATTTAGGGGTATTCCCTGAGACTACCCAAGAAAAAAAAAGCAAGCCTGTCTTACAAAGGGGAGGCTAGCGAAGTACCGGAGGCCGCTGCGGTTGATAAAAAATATCAAAACTGATTTTTTTATCGCCGCAGTGCGTGTTAAAGGGAACCTGTCACCGGGATTTTGTGTATAGAGCTGAGGACATGGGTTGCTAGATGGCCGCTAGCACATCCGCAATACCCAGTCCCCATAGCTCTGTGTGCTTTTATTGTGAAAAAAAACGATTTAATACATATGCAAATTAACCTGAGATGAGTCCTGACCCTGACTTATCTCACATACAGGACTCATCTCAGGTTAATTTGCATATGTATTAAATAGTTTTTTTTACACCATAAAAGCACACAGAGCTGGGTATTGCGGATGTGCTAGCGGCCATCTAGCAGCCCATGTCCTCAGCTCTATTCACAAAATCCCGGTGACAGGTTCCCTTTAAGTGAATGTGCAGCGATCCCCAAAAAAAATTTTTTTTGTCACTGCGGTGGGGCGGGTGTGGGCGAACGCACGTGTGGGCGAGCGATCAGGCCTGATTGGGCAAACACTGCGTTTTGGGTGGAGGGAGAACTAAAGTGACACTAGTACAATTATAGATCTGATCGTGATCAGTTTTGATCACTTCCAGATACTATAAAAGTACAAATGCTGATTAGCGATACGCTAATCAGCGAATAACGGACTGCGGTGCGGTGGGTTGGGCGCTAACCGATCCCTAAACTACCTAACCAAGGGGCCTAAACTATACTGAAACCTAACGGTCAATACCAGTGAAAAAAAAAAGAGACAGTTTGCACTGATCACTTTTTTCTTTTCACTTGTGATTGACAGGGGCGATCAAAGGGGTGATCAAAGGGTTAATTGGGGTTCAGGGGGGTGATCTGGGGCTAAAGTGTGCTGTTTGGTGTACTCACTGTGTAGCCTGCTCCTCTGCTGGATCCAACCGACGAAAAGAACCAGCAGAGGAGCAGGCAGCCATATAACAGATCATATTTACAAATATGATCTGTTATCTGGCTTCTGATTGGATTTTTTAAAAATCAGCAACCTGCCAGCCAATGATCACGGCTGGCAGGTTGCTGACGAAATACTCCTGTGCGAAATGCCGGCCCGAACTGCGCATGCGCGCGCGCATATTCGCGCCATCTCGCGTCTCGCGAGATGACGCGTATATGCGTGACTCTGCGCAGCGCTGCCACCTCCGGACCGCACATCTGCGTTAGGCGGTCCGGAGGTGGTTAAGGGACGAGGAAGTGGCCGTGATGCTGATGGTGCACGCAGAGGCCGTGGCCCTGGGCGCTTTGAAACTGTGCCTGCTGCCAGAGCACAAGAAAAACAATCATCCAAGATACCTAGCTTCATGTCCCAGTTTGCAGGGTGGCACAGGAGACCACACTAGAAGTCATCCCAGTGCGAGCAGGTGGTCGGTTGGATTGCAGCAGATAGTGTATCCAGTCGGTTAAGCACCACTCTGTCTTCTACCAAGTCCATTCTCAGTAGCCAGGAGTCTGGTCTACACAATCCTCACCCTGATCCTCCTTCCTCTAACCATTTACAGTCTGACCAAACAAGTGATCCCACACTCGGATATTCCGAGGACCTCTTTGCATCGCTATTAATTGATTTGGCCCTCTCGCCAAGCACGCTTGAAGAAGGACCTGAGATCTTGTGCCCCGATTCCCAACCTCTTGAGCATCCAGAGTCACAAGAACATGACGCTGGGAACGGCAATTAGTGTTTAATGAGGTGGATGATGATGAGACACAGTTGCCAATGACTCAACAGCAATTACTGTCTCAAGAGGTTGAGGAAGAGGATGACACACAGTTGTCAATCACTTAGGTTGTGGTTAGGTCAACAAATCAGGAGGATGATCAGAGTGAGGAAGTGGAAGCGGAGGTGATAGACGACGAGGTCACTGACCCAACCTGGGAAGGTGGCAACAAGCCGAGTGAGGAGAGCAGTACAGAGGGGGAGGGATCTGCAGCACTGCAACAGGCTGGAAGAGGCAGTGGGGTGGCAAAAGGTAAAAGGCGGGCACCACCGAACAGGCCCGCAACTGTTCCATGGAGCACCCCCTTGCGTAAATCTCCCTTGCCAAGGGGTAGGTGTTCGGCAGAATGGCGCTTTTTTGAGGAAAGTGCGGACGACATAGTAGTTTGCAACCTGTGCCACACCAAAATGAGCCGGGGTGTTAACACTAGCAACCTCACCACCACCAGCATGATCGGCTACATGTCATCAAAGCACCCTAATAGGTGGGACGAACACCTGAGTCCACAATTTGTGTTTGTGGGTCACACCACTGCCTCCTCTTCCCCTGTGTTATGTGCTGGCCAATCCCCTGTCCAAGACGCAGGCCCTGCACCTGTACCTTCACAAGCACCATCAGCAACCACATCCACTTCCCTGTCCCAGCGCAGCGTCCAAATGTCCAGAACACAATCATTTGAACGCAAGCGCAAATACCCACCCACCTACCCACAGGCCATAGCACTAAATGCGCAACTTTCAAAATTACTGGCCCTTGAAATGTTGCCATTTAGGCTTGTGAACACTGAGGCCTTCCGCAGCTTGATGTCGGTGGCCGTCCCTCATTACGCAGTCCCCAGCCGCCACTATTTTTCAAGGTGTGCCGTGCCAACCTTACATCATCATGTGTCCCTTAACATCACACGTGCCCTGACCAACGCAGTTACTGGGAAGGTCCACTTAACCACAGACACATTGACAAGTGCTTTCGGTCAGGTACACTACGTTTCCTTGACAGCACACTGGGTGAATGTTGTGGAGGCTGAGAACGACTCCTACCCTGGGATGGCACAGGTGGTACCGATGCCAAGTATTGCGGGCCCCAATTCCATCACGGTTTTCTGCTACCACCTAGGTTAGTGGCTCCAACCCCCCACTTCTCCTCCTCCGCCTCCTCCTCCACTTCCACCTCCGAAGTATCCACGTGCAGCACCAGTCAGTGATCAGTCGGTAGCTGGAAGCAGTGTAGAAGCCAAGATGGGTAGAAGATTACCAATTCCCACAATGTTGCTCAGAAAGATAGTGGAGCAATATCAGAAAGGTGTTACCCAGCGAAAAGTTGCAAAGACTTTGCATCTATCATCATCAACTGTGCATAACATCATCCGAAGATTCAGAGAATCTGGAACAATCTCTGTGTGTAAGCATCAAGGCCGTAAAACCATACTGGATGCCCGTGATCTCCGGGCCCTTAAACGACACTGCACCACAAACAGGAATGCTACTGTAAAGGAAATCACAGAATGGGCTCAGGAATACTTCCAGAAACCATTGTCAGTGAACACAATCCACCGTGCCATCCGCAGTTGCCAGCTGAAACTCTACAGTGCAAAGAAGAAGCCATTTCTAAGCAAGATCCACAAGCTCAGGCGTTTTCACTGGGCCAGGGATCATTTAAAATGGAGTGTGGCAAAATGGAAGACTGTTCTGTGGTCAGACGAGTCACTATTCAAAGTTCTTTTTGGAAATCTGGGACGCCATTTCATCCGGACCAAAGAGGACAAGGACAACCCAAGTTGTTATCAACGCTTAGTTCAGAAGCCTGCATCTCTGATGGTATGGGGTTGCATGAGTGCGTGTGGCATGGGCAGCTTGCATGTCTGGAAAGGCAACATCGATGCAGAAAAATATATTCAGGTTCTAGAACAACATATGCTCCCATCCAGACGTCATCTCTTTCAGGGAAGACCCTGCATTTGTCAACAAGATAATGCCAGACCACATTCTGCATCAATCACAACATCATGGCTGCGTAGGAGAAGGATCCGGGTACTGAAATGGCCAGTCTGCAGTCCAGATCTTTCACCTATAGAGAACATTTGGCGCATCATAAAGAGGAAGGTGCAACAAAGAAGGCCCAAGACGATTGAACAGTTAGAGGCCTGTATTAGACAAGAATGGGAGAGCATTCCTATTTCTAAACTTGAGAAACTGATCTCCTCGGTCCCCAGACGTCTGTTGAGTGTTGTAAGAAGAAGGGGAGATGCCACACAGTGGTGAAAATGACCTTGTCCCAACTTTTTGGGGATTTGTTGACATTGACACCATGAAATTCTGATTCAACATATTTTTTCCCTTAAAATGGTACATTTTCTCAGTTTAAACTTTTGTTCCGTGATTTATGTTCTATTCTGAATAAAATATTAGAAGTTGGCACCTCCACATCATTGCATTCAGTATTTATTCACGATTTGTATAGTGTCCCAACTTTTTAGGAATCCGGTTTGTATCCCATACACAGCCAATTCCAGCTGAGGGGTAGTTAATCTGCCAAAAAGAGGTTATCTGTTTTTTGATAGACTGAGGGTCATCCATTATAGCCAACCAATATGGGTTCAACCTAAATAGCGAGTCTGGTTTGACCTGACCTGACCCTACCAGAGTTTCTATTGAGTGGGGAGAGTGATCTGAAAGAGTTCTCGTCCCGTATTTAACTGATTTAATATTTCTAATATTGTTTCTGTTGGTCAGTGCCAGGTCAATCCTGGACATTGACCTTCCTCCTTTACTGACACATGAGAAGGCACTCTTTCCCCTCCCCATATACTCCCACACATCCACAAAGTTCGTCTAACCGGCAGAAACGTGACAGAAGCGTCTCAGTCCCACTGATTGTGGTGCTGGGATTCGCAGTCAGCCTGTCTCTACTGGGATCCATCACATTATTGAAGTCAACTGTCAGGACCACCCGACAGTCTGGCCACCGTTCCACAAAGGACAACAGGCAATTGAGGGGGTGCAAGGAGAATGGAGGAGGTATAGAAAAAAAATGCAAGGATATATGGCTGACCCCCAAGTCTACCATAGAGAAAAACAAATCTTCCCTGATCATCTATCCAGGAGTCGGTCAGGACAAAATCCACTGCTTGGTGTATCAGGACTAATACCCCTCTAGAGTAACTGTTAAATTTTGAATGATAGATCTGTGCTGCCCAACCCCTTCCTCCCAAATGAAAGGTCACCATCCCTGAAAAATGAGTTTCAACCAAGCAGACTATTGCGGGGAGATAGCTCCGGATTGCGTCCGTCACTGCCTGTCTTTTAACTCTCTCTCCAAGGCCCCTGACATTCCAAGATAAAATCTTAACCATTACTCAACAAGAAAAAAAAAAAAAAAAAAAAGAACCCCACCCCGGGCAGGCAGCGTACCCCAATATTCCTCCCCCCTCCCCAAACCCCATTCCCTTTTGCTCCATAAGTACCTGTGACAGACCCCCTAACTAGAACCATCCCTCCCCCGCTCCCTCAGCCGAACCTCCAAAAATAGTGAAAAACACAACTTTTAAACATTTTTTCACTTTTTAATACTTGGTTGCAAATCCTTTGCAGTCAATTACAGCCTAAAGTCTGGAACGCATAGACATCACCAGACGCTGGGTTCCATCCCCGGTGATGCTCTGCCAGGCCTCTACTGCAGCTGTCTTCAGTTCCTGCTTGTTCTTGGGGCATTTTCCCTCCAGTTTTGTCTTCAGCAAGTGAAATGCATGCTCAATTGGATTCAGGTCAGGGGATTGACCTGGCCATTGCACTTCTCTCTTTGGTTGCTTTTGCAGTATGCTTTGGGTCATTGTCTATCTGCACTGTGAAGTGCCGTCCAATGAGTTCTGAAGCATGTGGCTGAATATGAGAAGATAATATTGCCCGAAACACTTCAGAATTCATCCTGCTGCTTTTGTCAGCAGTCACATCATCAATAAATACAAGAGAACCAGTTCCATTGGCAGCCATACATGCCCACGCCATGGCACTACCACCACCATGCTTCACTGATGAGGTGGTATGCTTAGGATCATCATGAGCGGTTCCTTTCCTTCTCCATACTCTTCTCTTCCCATCACTCTGGTACAAGTTGAGCTTGGTCTCATCTGTCCATAGGATGTTGTTCCAGAACTGTGAAGGCTTTTTTAGATCTCGTTTGGCAAACTCTAATCTGGCCTTCCTGTTTTTGAGGCCCACCAATGGTTTACATCTTGTGGTGAACCCTCTGTATTCACTCTGATGAAGTCTTCTCTTGATTGTTGACTTTGAAACGCATACACCTACCTCCTGGAGAGTGTTCTTGATCTGGCTAACTGTTGTGAAGGGTGTTTTCTTCAGCAGAGAAATAATTCTTCGGTCATCCACCATAATTGTTTTCCGTGGTCTTCCGGGACTTTTGATGTTGCTGAGCTCACCGGTGCGTTCCTTCTTTTTAAGAATGTTCCAAACTGTTGATTTGGCCAGACCTAATGTTTTTGCTATCTCTCTGATGGGTTTGTTAATTTTTTTCAGCCTAATGATGGCTTGCTTCACTGATAGTGACAGCTCTTTGGATCTAATCTTGAGATTAGACAGCAACAGATTCCAAATGCAAACAGCACACTTGAAATGAACTCTGGACCTTTTATCTGCTCATTGTAATTAGGATAATGAGGGAATAAAACACACCCGGCCATGGAACAGCTGAGAAGCCAATTGTCCCATTACTTTTGGTCCCTTAACAAGTGAGAGGCACATATGCAAACTGTTGTAATTCCTACACCGTTCACCTGATTTGGATGTAAATACTGTTCATTTTATTTCAAATCCATTGTGGTGGTGTATAGAGCCAAAAATGTTAGAATTGTGTAGATGTCCCAATTTTTAATGGACCTTACTGTATGTGCTGAACCATTTCTTTTTTTAATTCTTAATAAACTGAGTTTTAGAAAAAAATTCAACCTGTGCCGCAGTGATTCCATCTGCCTCTAAAGCTCCATACAGAAAACACGAAACAAATGTGAAGAAAGCTAAATACATTGTGCAAAACCAAAATTGACCGTAATGTTCAATTCCCACCAGATTTAGTTATGAGACGCTTGTTGTTATTTCTGTATTTGCTTTTTCATTTATTACCTTCCGATTACTATCGTACATAGTTTTGCATATTGACTCATGACTTTAGTGCATTTTACAATTCCGATTTTCTGGCCTCTTTTTGGGAAATTGACTAATACACATAATAAATTTGGAGCATGTCATATTGTTTTGGTGCATTATACTTAGTATTCCTCCTCAGTGTATCACATTAGGGACAGGATTACTGAATGGTTAATGATGATGTCACAATTCTGTAGCCGGAGTGATGATGTCACAATGCTGTGCCGGCTGTATACCGGATGTTCCGTCAATAGATTCTTTGATAGAGAGTAAAGGAGAAGAAGCAACATGGATGCTGGTAAGTCCTGGAATTCACAGCTTTATCTCTCCGTGTCTGTTCTTCAGAGATTGTGGGTTGCGGTGTCTCCTCACTGGTCCACACCATGGATTTGTCTTTCCTTCTTTGGTACAGACACTCATTGGGTGCATCATACATGTAACTCATGATTCCACATCCAGAAGAAATGTGGTACAAGGACAGTCTAATTTCTGGCCTTAAAATTATAGAATGAAAAGATTTTTGATTCTTTATAGTTAGTTCCCATCCTGCATCATTTTCCATTACCATAATAAATCTATCCCCTCCTGGCAGGAGGTCAGCTGCCTCCACATTGCCAACCAATGTCTCCCGACCTATGTAAAGATCTATAACTTACCTAGAGATGGCGGAGGGAGATGATTTTCTTGTAAAATATAGTTATATATGGAATACTTCTCATTTATCTTCTGTAGGTTTGGTGCCTGCTTTGATGCTGACATTTATCACAATTATTTTCTTTGGTGTCTGCCTTGGAGTCGTCTGTTGTTTCCTGAGGTAAGTGAATGATGTCCTCCACACAGGAGACAATTTTGTACTAGAAATCGCTTCTCAGTCTCTCTTACCGTCATAGGTAGAAGATGGAATTGTGTTCCCTTAGAAGACACCAGATTGTCTACCTTGTCCACGAGGGTAGAAGCAGCTGAGGGTCTATATGAGAGCTCTCCACTGTTTTACCTCCCCCACATGGCCACATTGTCTTCTATACTGGATTATTACTGATCTCTTATTATTTTCTTATTTTAGAATGAAAAAGGAAAAATACAACAAGGATGACGACGAACTAAATGAAGTTCTGATCCATCAGCCAGGTAACAGTTACACAATACACATAGTACATAGTGACCACAGAGCCGGTATAGAGGAGATGTAAGAAAATCCCACCCCATAGCAGTGGAGGATCTGAGGATACACAGGGTATGGGGGATACACAATATCTATTACCTGACATTTATTTATTACTAATAGAAATCTTCTCATTTACAGAGGAGGCTGATGGCAACATGGAGAAGATCAGGAAGGAAAGTGAAGATGAGGAGGATGGCGGAGCGGAGAAAAGATAGAAAGGAGTAAGAAGAAGTGGAGGACAGAGAAAGAGGAAGATGTAGGAGGAGAAAAAATAGGATGGAGGAGAAAGAAGAGGATGATGGAAGACAAGAAAAAGGAGTACATCTTGTTGGATGAAAAATTAAGATTTCCCAAAACTCATAATTTGGCTTTATAAATATCAAATTTCTCTTTAATTCGGTTTCCTTTCACCATAAAAATAATTCTTTTCATGCTTTTAATAATTCCAATAAATAAAATCATTGAAAAGTCTGATTTGATTATTAATTTTAGGCTTTTACTGCGTGTTACTATGTTACTATATAGGAAGGAGGTTTTCTTTTTATATTTTCTTTGCAAAAATCTTGATACAGTTGAATACAATGGTGTAGCAGGCATCCGTCAGCTCCCTGTGCCACCATTCTCCTGCCACCAGTGGTTCACTGCAGGTAGGCACGATACAGTCATAGCCCAGCCATAGATAGCACAGACCGAAGACCGGAGCAGACCTGCCCTGTTCATTGTGGGAATGCGGGGTAGGGGAGATTTCAGTTTGGAATTACCACTGTGTGGTGGGCACTTAAGGAACATCATACTGTGTTAGTAAGAGGCCATCACACTGTGTAGAAGTAAAATAAGAAGGCATCATACTATGTGGAGGGCACCAAGGGCTCATTCAGCAATTATGGGGGTAATTATGGGAGCATTCAACTGGGGGGGGGACTAAGGGGGCCTTATTCTGTGCAGCGGGCACTCAAAGGACAACATACTGTATGAGGGTCAAATAAGACAGCATCACAATGTGTGGAGAGACAATGAGGGGGTATTATAACGTGTGGGGGACATCATGGGCTTAGTCTGCATTTTGATGGTACTTCTAAGAACATTGTAGTGTGAAGGGCCACTTATAGGGCACCATACTGTTATAGGAGCCACTAAGGGTGCATCATACTATGTCAGGAGCACTAAAGGAGCATCATACTGTGTCAGGGTTACTACAGGGGAATCATACTGCATGGGGGGCACTGTCCAGGGCATTAGTATTGTGGGGTGAAACTAAGGGGACATTCTTACTGTGTTGCTGTGCTAAGGGGGCATCACTACTGTGAGGGGAGCACATAGGGCGTATCCCTACTGTGTGGAGGCACTAAGAGGACTGGACAGGATTGGGTGTGTACTGGAAAGGGATTGGGTGGAAGTTAGAGGCGTGGCTTATTGTAAGCTGTTGCCCCAAGCACTGCTGTTGTTGCCCCTCCTCACATTTTTTTCAAAAAGTTCATGCCAACCATGCAGCTATTGCGTGTCGCAAACAACAGGTTCATAATGTAGGGAACCGGCCTTGTGCGCACCGTATCAAGGATGCGGACCTATTCACTTGAATGGGTCCGCAATCCAGAAGATATAGAGTGGAGGTGAGGAGTGGAAGGCCACAGAAGCACTAGGGAGTGGTTCCGTGGCATTTTGGTTGGTGCTTCCACGTAGCGAAAAAATAGAACATGCTGTAATTTTTTTGTGGTGCAAATAGATTAAATTGAATGAGTCTGCATCCGCCAGTGCAGGCCACACGGACGTATTTGTGTGCATGAGCCCAAAGATGGGAGCTATGAAATCCCATGCATAAATGGATTCATTGTTTGGAGCCCCAAAAATGAGTCTGCCCTGCAACTGCTGGTTGCTAACCCCCTTCTCCTCCAAGTGAATTCGGTGCCAAAATAATATTGGGGATCCAATCCGTACCTCCGCGAAAAGTAGGATATGTTCTATCTTTTGACATATCTTTCGGATTGTGGACAAAGGCGGTGCCCATATATTGTATTCCCACCATTTAGGGTCAGCAATATGGGCACAGAGATCTTACGTTCGTCTGAATGAGCCCAAAATCTAATTGACTATTGACTCTTGTTTTTCTGCTGCAAAAACGCCAAATGTTAACTAAATGTCTATGGGGAATAGGAAATGCAGGATACACGAGGGTTTTCTTTGCTACTGGTGTTTTTGTTTGTTCTCTGGCATTTCTTTTTGTCTTTCTTTCTGCTTTTTTGTGCTTTTTTGAGGCATTTTGACATTACATCATACTTCTCTGTAGGGGAAAACAGCATAAGGCCTCCTGCACACGACCGTAGGTGTCCCATTGCCGTATTGCGGACCGCATTTGCGGATCTGCAATGCGCGGGCACTGTTCCATGTGCCTTCCGCATCACGGATGTGGGGCCTATTCACTTCAATGGGTCCGCAATTCCGAAGATGCGGAACGGTGCAGAACGGAAGCACGGAACGGAACCCTATGTGGGGTTTTGTCCTGTACTTCCGTTTCGCAAAAAGATAGAACATGTCCGATCATTTTGCGTAACGGCCAGATCGCGAACCAATTAAAGTGAATGGGTCCGCAATCCGCTGCGGCTGCCCCACGGACGGTGTTCGTGCATTGCGGCCCGCATTTTGCCATGGGGCGCACAAGTTCGTGTGCAGGAGGCCTAAAGAAAGCGCTAGAGGTAAAACACAACTGGGCAGCTTTCAATTCATATTACGTTCTTGAAAAAAATTAAAAATTAACAAATGTTATAAATCTTCTCCCCCCCCCCCCCCCCCCCCCCAAAAAAATGTTTTCTCAGTTTCCGGCGTTGTATTACAAGCTAAAAAAAAAGCCAAATTCATATATGTAAGGGCCCAAAAGTAATAATTGGCCACTGTGTAGTGTGACTATTAGTGTTGAGCGAGCATGCTCGGCCGAATACCTGTTCGGCTCAAGCATCGCTATGCTCGGCACATGGCGGTACTCGGCCGAGTACTGCATATGCTCGAGTGCCATGCTCAAGTCTTCTCCACGCATGTTTTGCGGCTGCTAAGCAGCTAATTAACGTGCAGGAAAGTACTGCCATCACTGTAATGCCAGTAGCCATGTTTGCTACTTGCATTATAGCGATTGGCTGGCCTGAACGCATCATCGGGTGCTATATAACACCCGGTGACGTGGGTTCGGCTCATTGCGAGTCAGGGAGAGCTGCGGTTAGGAAGGGACAGATAGTGTAGGGAGGTTGTGATCGCAATTTATTCAATTTTAAAACGTTTCAAAGACCCAAAAGTCCTTTTAAGGACTATTATGTGTGGTGGCAGCAATTTTATTTTGCAAAGTAGTCCGATTTTTTTTCCTCATACTTTGCGATTCTTTTTCTGCAGTGACTTGTGACATCTGTTCAGCAATACCTTCTGTGTGTCAGGGCCAGATATTGGGAAAAATATTAGCGAAAACAATTATATTTTTTCCATAATTTATCCACATTTTTCCTATAAATGGTCCATTATAACATATAACATTTAATATGAAGAAGGCGAGCATTAAGGGACGGGGAAGTGGCCGTGATGCTGATGGTGCACGCAGAGGCTGTGGCCCTTGGGTGCTTTGAAACTGTGCCTGCTGCCAGAGCACAAGAAACACAATCATCCAAGATACCTAGCTTTATGTCCCAGTTTGCAGGGTGGCGCAGGAGACCACACTAGAAGTCAGCCCAGTGCGAGCAGGTGGTCGGTTGGATTACAGCAGATAGTGCTTCCAGTCGGTTAAGCACCACTCTGTCTTCCACCAAGTCCAGTCTCAGTAGCCAGGAGTCTGGTCTACACAATCCTCACCCTGATCCTCCTTCCTCTAACCATTTACAGTCTGGCCAAACAAGTGATCCCACACTCGGATATTCCGAGGACCTCTTTGCATCGCTATTAATTGACTTGGCCCTCTCGCCAAGCACCCTTGAAGAAGGACCTGAGATCTTGTGCAAGGATTCCCAACCTCTTGGGCATCAAGAGTCACAAGAACATGACGCTGGGAACGGCAATTAGTGTTTAATGAGGTGCATGATGATGAGACACAGTTGCCAATGACTCAACAGCAATTACTGTCTCAAGAGGTTGAGGAAAAGGATAACACACAGTTGTCAATCACTTAGGTGGTGGTTAGGTCAACAAATCAGGAGGATGATCAGAGTGAGGAAGTGGAAGAGGAGGTGATGGACGACGAGGTCACTGACCCAACCTGGGAAGGTGGCAACAAGCCGAGTGAGGAGAGCAGTACAGAGGGGGAGGAATCTGCAGCACTGCAACAGGCTGGAAGAGGCAGTGGGGTGGCAAAAGGTAGAAGGCGGGCACCACCGAACAGGCCCGCAACTGTTCCATGGAGCACCCCCTTGCGTAAATCTCCCTTGCCAAGGGGTAGGTGTTCGGCAGTATGGCGCTTTTTGAGGAAAGTGCGGACGACATAGTCGTTTGTAACCTGTGCCACACCAAAATGAGCCGGGGCGTGAACACTAGCAACCTCACCACCACTAGCATGATCTGCTACATGTCATCAAAGCACCCTAATAGGTGGGACGAACGCCTGAGTCCACAATTTGTGTTTGCGGGTCACACCACTGCCTCCTCTTCCCCTGTGTTATGTGCTGGCCAATCCCCTGTCCAAGACGCAGGCCCTGCATCTGTACCTTCACAAGCACCATCAGCGACCACATCCACTTCCCTGTCCCAGCGCAGCGTCCAAATGTCCAGAACACAATCATTTGAACGCAAGCGCAAATACCCACCCACCTACCCACAGGCCATAGCACTAAATGCGCAACTTTCAAAATGACTGGCCCTTGAAATGTTGTCATTCAGGCTTGTGGACACTGAGGCCTTCCGCAGCTTGATGTCGGTGGCCGTCCCTCATTACGCAGTCCCCAGCCGCCACTATTTTTCAAGGTGTGCCGTGCCAACCTTACACCATCATGTGTCCCTTAACATCACACGTGTCCTGACCAACGCATTTACTGGGAAGGTCCACTTAACCACAGACACATGGACAAGAGCTTTCGGTCAGGGACGCTACATTTCCCTGACAGCACACTGGGTGAATGTTGTGGAGGCTGAGAGCGACTCCTACCCTGGGATGGCACAGGTGGTACCGACTCCAAGGATTGCGGGCCCCAATTCCATCATGGTTTTCTGCTACCACCTACGTTAGTGGCTCCAACCCCCCACTTCTCCTCCTCCGCCTCCTCCTCCACTTCCACCTCCGAAGTATCCACGTGCAGCACCAGTCAGTGATCAGTCGGTAGCTGGAAGCAGTGTAGCACTGCAGTGGGGAAGCGGCAACAGGCCGTGCTAAAGCTGATCTGCTTAGGTGACAAACAGCACACCGCCGCAGAGCTGTGGCAGGAGATAAGACACCAGACTGAGCTGTGGCTCTCGCCACTCAACCTAGAACCAGGCATGGTTATGTCTGATAATGATGATAGCCAGACCACCCTCAGTTCGTCTTCTCAGCGCGAATTAGAGGCTGAAGAGGAGGAGAAGGAGGAGCAGGAGACTGTTGCCTCAGCTACAGACGGTAGTACCCATGGAAGTTTAATTCCATCTGTTCTGCGTGGGTGGGCAGAGAAGGAGGAAGAGGATGAGGAGATTCGGAGTGATCCTCCTGATGACGACAGCGAAGTCTCGCCTGTTGGTACTCTGGCACACATGGCTGACTTCATGTTAGGCTGCCTTTCCCGCGACCCGCGCGTTATACGCTTTTTAAACAACATAGATTACTGGATGTTCACCCTTCTCGACCCCCGCTACAAAAGAACTTCTCATCTCTCATTCCTCTGGTGGAGAGGATGAGCAAAATTATGCAATACCAGAAGATCCAAAATTGCTCCAAAAATTTCTATCTGACAACGCTTGCGGCAGAGTCCGTACTTCCTTGGCCAACCGAGGAGGGGAGACAAGGGGAGCACACAGCAGTTCCAACAGAGGCAGGGCAACACTCTCCAAAGCCTGGGACAGTTTTATGATACCCCGCCAGCACCCTCACCCTGATGTGCGGCCTACTGCCACAAGGAGAGAACATTTTTGGAAGATGGTAAAGGAGTACATAGCAGACCGTGTCAGCGTCCTCAATGATCCTTCAGTGCCTTACAACTACTGGGTGTCCAAGCTGCACACGTAGAACGAACTGGCGCTCTACGCCTTGGAGGTGCTAGCCTACCCTGCCTCCACCGTTTTGTCTGAGCGTGTATTTAGTGCTGCTGGTGGCATTATAACAAATAAGCGTATCCACCTGTCAACTGAAAATGCTGACAGGTTGACTCAAATAGAATGAACAAGGCCTGGATTGACCATGACTTCTCGACTCCACCAGAGTAATGCTGATGAACATAAAGGCACTTTATATGTGTTGTTTTTAATGTAATTAATCGACTGTATTCCCATGCACCCCTTCCACCACAAACAAGGGTATATGGTTGAATCTTCCTTTTCTCATCCTCCTCCTCCGATTCCGTCATATCAATTTGCTTTGCTTATTCGTCACATATAATGCCCTCACATATATGGCCTTCGAATATAAGTTTTTAGAGGGTCTGCTCACCAGCAGGCCCTCACATATAATTTTTTACAGAGTCCGCTCACCAGCAGACCCTCACATCTAATTTTTTACAGGGTCAGATCACAAGCAGGCCCGTAACTCAAATCTTTTACAGGGTCAGCTCACCTGCAGGCCCAAATCTAAAATCTTTTACAGGGTCAGCTCACCTGGAGGCCCGCAACTCAAATCATTTACAGGGTCAGCACACCTGCAGGCCCGCAACTCAATATAAATGAGGCCCTCCTTTATGTGATATACAGGTTGTATCAGAGTGCCTCTTCCTTGTAATTTTTGGCAGCACTTGCACTTTATATACCAGTAAATATACAGGAAAGAATGTTTTCAATACATTTTTCCTATAAAATCGATTTTTACTTTGGTTTCGTGCGTAAAACCTTAATTAGATTGTGGACCTGGTGATCAGTTTAAGGCCTTTTAAGCAGCATCAGGAGCAGCATGATGATAAAAATGAGTGGCAAGGTGACATACTGTGGAGATGGCAGCATGAGGAGGCCACATTGTGGCATAATGACTGAGTCTGGATAAAAGACTAAGGCCACAGATTGTTTAGAAAAATGCAGATGGAAAGAAATCTGTGGAGCTGTATGACAGTCACCTGCAGATTAATGTAGCCATCAAAATCAAGTTGGGTTTGTCGGTTCCACCTCAGCTTACCAGCAGGCCCATAACTTAAATCTTTAACAGGGTTAGCTCACCTGCAGGCCCGCAACTCAAATCTTTTACAGGGTCATCTCACCTGTAGGCCCGCAACTCATGCTGCCTTGCTTTGAAGTAGTAGCCGTAGCCGTTTATCAGGCTGCCTCTCCGAAATTGAACAATGATGCCCTGTTACCGGTGGTCACTATGTTAGGCGCATAAAAGAACATCGAAAGTTGATAGGGAAGATATCCAAATGGATCGTGGACGTCACGGGGACGTGCGGTCAGGCAGAAGTTATTTAGAGTCAACAAAGCGGCAGCAGGGCCGCTCCTGTATAACCTCATCCAAAATACCGCAGTGACATTCCCTGTAATTTTTTATTATTCATTCCAATAACAGGGCATCTTAAGATGTATTGTTATTTATCATCACTATCTCCACAAGTCGGGAGTGTGTGATTTGCGCGCCACCCGCTTGCCTTCCTTGGATGTGGTAGCCGTTTCTCAGGTTCCCTCTCCGGAATCAAACACTGATTCCCCGTTACCCATAGTTTACAATAGTTTTGAGCTGACAATTACATCAAAAGTTGATAGGCCAGACATCCGAATGGATCGTCGCTGTCACAGGGACGTGCTATCGGCCCCAGGTTAACTTGAGTCACCAAAGCGGCAGCAGGCCCTCGCCCATAATGTTTTAGATGGTTAGATAAGCAGGCCCTTACGCCTAATGTTTTTGAGGGTCACCAGCAGGCCATCAATCATTATTGTTAAAGGGTGTGTGTCACGGCCACGGTTTTGGCCGTGACTCCTTGGGAGCCGCATACTGTTGCCCGCGGTTTGGGTTGTTGTTTCAACCGCAGCTTGAGGCATTATGTTTCTTGTCTCAGGTGCGGTTGCCGCGGACAACAGGTGTGTGTGCGGTCCCTTTGGAGTCTGTGTGCGTGTATGGATGCACCAATGTTTGTCTGTGTGCACTCTGTGTATTGTGTGGTGTGCACTGACACCTTTCCTGCACTGTGGTTGCCCGTGGCAACGTTTGGTGATGTGTACATGTGGTGGCAGTGTCCCGGCCTTTGGGCTGACTCCCAGGACACGGTTGCCACCCATGTTATTGCCAGCGGTAACAACCACAGTATGTTTGTTGTGTTTGGACACGGTTCCTTTAAGTTTTTTTTTTTTTTGTTACCGCTGGCAATGAAATGGGTGGCAACCGTGTCCTGGGAGTCAGCCCAAAGGCCGGGACACTGCCACCACATGTACACATCACCAAACGTTGCCACGGGCAACCACAGTGCAGGAAAGGTGTCAGTGCACACCACACAATACACAGAGTGCACACAGACAAACATCGGTGCATCCATACACGCACACAGACTCCAAAGGGACCGCACACACACCTGTTGTCAGCGGCAACCGCACCTGAGACAAGAAACATAATGCCTCAAGCTGCGGTTGAAACAACAACCCAAACCGCGGGCAACAGTATGCGGCTCCCAAGGAGTCACGGCCAAAACCGTGGCTGTGACACTGTGTATGAAGCCCTCCTTAATATGTAACTAAGGGTCTATCAGAGTGCCTCTTCCTTGTAATTTCTGGCAGCACTTGCACTTTATATACAAGTAAATATTCAGGAAAGAATGTTTTCTATCAATTTTTTTCTCTAAAATTTATTTTTTTCCTTGGTTTTGTGCGTATTATTGTCATTATGTAAAAGTGGCGTACTATTCGGACAACATAGTTCCAAACAGCGACCAGCGATTCCAAGATGCACCCATACATCCTCCCCATACTGTTACAAAACCATTTCAGTGGTGTTACCAACAATTTCTGACATTTTCTTATGAACCAGACACCCTCCCCTCTTCAGAGCAGGGGGTACCTGGTTTAATGCTCGGTTCTCCCATTGACTGCCAGTATACTCGGGTGCTCGGTCGAGCACCTGAATATAACGATGTGTTTCGGCCTGAGCACCACGGTGCTCGATCAACACTAGTGACTCTTCTTGCTGATTAAATGAATGCTTAATTGTAATAGAAATCTCAGCTCCCTTTCCTTGACACAAGAGTTTCTGTGTACAATGAGTTAAAGGGGTTGTCTCGCCTCAGACATCGGAGGCATATCACTAGGATATGCCCCAAACATCTGATAGGTGTGGGTATCCCCTCTGAGACTCACACCTATCTTTAGACTAGAACCCGCAAAATGAAGGAGGGTGCACCCACCCTTCATTCATTCCTATAAGAGTGACAAAAATATGGGAATGGGAGCTCTCCCATAGGAATGGATGGAGGGTGGCTACACATGCATGGTGCGCCCTCTTTCACTTTGCGGGCACCATTGTAAAGACACCTCTGGGACCAATACCTATCAGACATTGGGGGCATATCATAGCGATATGCCCTCAATGTCTGAGGTGAGACAACCCCTTTAAATTAATGCAGGACAAGGCATTTTTACCTAACGCTTTCCAAGAACTGAAGAGGAGCTGTCCCCTCCCCTGACATGTCTATTTAAAGGGAACCTGTCACCAGTTTTATGGTGTCCTAACTAAGGGCAACATAAATAAGTGACTGATTCTCTTAGCAAAATGCTGGGTCACTTTCTTTAATTGACCCAGTCAATCTGCCAACATCTTGTATTGAAAATCTCCAGCTGATAATGATGAGTCATGAATATTCATGAGCTCCTGACTCTCCTCGCCCACCTGCTGCTGAGTGACAGTTTGTTTCCATAGGAATCAGCAGCAGGTGGGCAGGGGAGTGGCTATAGCTCTGAATTAAATATACGCTGGACTCAATGGCATCACGCCGGACTCGAATCAGCTCATTAGCATGCGGCATCTTTGTGTGTATATTATGAGGTAACCATCTGTCACACCAGTAAGTGAATACATCTAAGGTACTTTTTAGTAGTTAATGATTGTATAGAATTAGTTAGATTATAATCAAATATCCACATGACAGGTTCCCTTTAAGTAACTACTTGCATCCCCCATGTATTAACTATTCCGGAGCATCTATTCTTATGCCTCTACGTTTTGCTGCACCTTTATTATTCCTGCTAGAAATTACAAATGAATTATTAGCAGTTTGCAATGAAGGTCCGGCTGAGAGCTACCAGTTGGGGTGTGTCCCTGCACAGTCTGACACTGATTGGATAGTGTCAGGCTGTGCAGGGACTCACCCACAACGACCTTCATTGCACACTGCTGGCACCTCATTCATAACGTCTAGCAGGAATTGTAACGCCTCAGAGTGCCGTTACCACCTTTGCACCTTGCTACTATCTCCTATGGTTAACCTAATGTCATCATATGTATTAATTTATAGGTCTTGCAAAATGTGCATTAAAATTTCCATGCAACAGTTTGTGTTTTCATGTAATGTGCCTGGTTCACCAGCAGATGGTGGCAAACATGGCAGAGCTGCAGGGACATAGAGTGGAACCTTCCTTTCCATACTAACCCCCTCCCCCCCTCCTGTAGTGTAATGGGTGTTTTCCCACTTGCTGCAGGGAGGGAGGAGCTTAGATTAGTGTAAGTCTGGAGTACCCCCTGCTAGGGGAAGGAAGCAGGAGCCTGTCCCTGTTGGCCGAAACCTGTCTGGACCAGCTTGAGCACCTTCAGCTCAGCTAGATCTGGGGGCCAAAGCAAAGAGCTTTAGAAGCCAGGAGGAGAAAGTGTTCCCTGGACAAATCTAGAGACAGCCTAGATTACAAAGTCAAGAGCAGCATAAAGAAAAAGCTAAGTTATACAGCTATCCTGTTAGCACAGCAGTGCCAGAGAGTGACTGATAAGGCAGAGAAGGGTTTGCCTGCCACAATTCATGCCAAAGCCTGCTGGAAACCAAGACAAAGCCTGTGAATCGTTTGCAGAAAAGTTTATTCAAGTAAAGCTGTTATCAACCTCATCACAAGGTCTGGACTCAATTTATTTCATCATCCCCTACTACTACTCCCCCCTTTCGGAGGGCAACACCTGGGGTTCCAGTGTATCCAGGTAGGAGCACTGTGACACGTGCAACACCATTAAGGGACATTTAGGCCACCCTACTCCACTCTGGCATTCCTACACCTGGGTACCACCATCTACCACAGTATCACTAAAAGGGGCCCTGTGCCCTTGTTGCTTCACTGCAACTGGCGTCACAACATATATGTACTTTAAGAAACCCCAAGTAGTGCGCCCGACGATTGCAGAATAATAAAGGAATGGCACATCATAGAGTCATAAGAATAGATGCTCCAGAATTGTTATCACATGTGAAATGCAAGTAGTTATTAAACCCGACATGTCAGGAGAGGGGACAGGTCCTCTTTAACTAAGATTGCCCCCAGAAAATGTAACATTAGATGCATACATTATACCACAAATCATACGCTGGACACTATGGAGGCTTTTGCAAAAAAAAAAACCAGGCACTTAATAAGCTGCTGGCCATTATGGATAATACCTCAGACCCCTTGTACACGTTCAGCAGAAGGCGGATACAGCTGCTATGTAATAATGAGCGCCATGTGAAGACTCTGCGACAAGTCTCCTTATTGCAGGGCCTCTACTGATCTCCATCTACATGATCTGTGCTGAGGCTGAGTTGACATCGCCGGTTAGCTTTCTGTTCTTCTGATCCGTCAGGGATGCAGCTCTTTATCTCTCGTCAAAAATAACTGAGCTCTGACGGAACTGACACAAAGTGATGCAAGCTGATGATAACTCAAAATAACGGATCCGTTTTTTTTTCCTGCTCTTCTGAAGAATGGAAACCTAAAGGGTGTGAACTCCCACTAAGCTACATCTTGCAGGCGTACTCACACACATTACACATATATATGTCAGTAAAAATAATAATACTGTCCCATGTCTTCTTATATCAGTACATATACTGTCACAGATTTTACCATATGTTCTCTTTAACCTCTTGCAAACGACGAGAATACTCGTCCTAAACAGCGAGTCCTTCCCGCATTAGGACGAGCATTCTCGTTCAGAGTTAACACCGTTCCGGATATGCACAGTTTCAATGTATTGTCCTAAAATGTCCTAAAAATGTCAATGCATTGTCCAATGTCCTAAAAAATAAAATGCCATGTACAAGATGATGCCAACATAAAGTAGACATATGGTGAATGTTAATTAATAGCTATTTGATGAGGTATCGTTATCCGTCTTAGGACTCATGCACACGACCGTTTTTTTTGGGGGGTCCGCAAAAACAGGTTCCGTAGTTCTGTGATCCGTGTCCGTTTTTCCTTCCGTGGGTCTTCCTTGATTTTTGGAGGATCCACGGACATGAAGGAAAAAGTCGTTTTGGTGTCCACCTGGCCGTGCGGAGCCAAACGGATCCGTCCTGACTTACAATGCAAGTCAATGGGGACGGATCCGTTTGACGTTGACACAATATGGTGCAATTGCAAACGGATCCGTCCCACATTGACTTTCAGTGTAAAGTCAGGAGTCCCTATTATACCATCGGATCTGAGTTTTCTCCAATCCGATGGTATATTTTAACTTGAAGCGTCCCCATCACCATGGGAACGCCTCTATGTTAGAATATACCATCGGATTTGAGTTACATCGTGAAAACTCATATCCGACAGTATATTCTAACACAGAGGCGTTCCCATGGTGATGGGGACGCTTCAAGTTAGAATATACTACGAGCTGTGTACATGATTGCCCCCTGCTGCCTGGCAGCACCCGATCTCTTACAGGGGGCTGTGATCCGCACAATTAACCCCTCAGATGCCGCACCTGAGGGGTTAATTGTGCGTATCATAGCCCCCTGTAAGAGATCAGGGGCTGCCAGGCAGCAGGGGGCAGACCCCCCTCCCTCCCCAGTTTGAATATCATTGGTGGCCAGTGTGCGGCCCCCCGGCCCTCCCTCTATTGTATTAATATCATTGGTGGCACAGTGTGCGGCCTCCCCTCTCCCCCCCCCCATCATTGGTGGCAGCGGAGAGTTCCGATCGGAGTCCCAGATTAATCGCTGGTGCTCCGATCGGTAACCATGGCAACCAGGGCACTACTGCAGTAAGCTCTTACAAGAGCTAGTAGTTATGCCAGGGGAGTATAGCAAATCTTCAGCGTATAGCAATCCCCCAGTGTCGATCAGTTACCCAAACACCAGCCTCAACATGATGAAGGATAAAACAGGAACTCTTTATCGAGGGCTACTCGCTCGTATTTATGCAGGTCCCCATCTGGTGGCCACGCCCCTAGGGGACCAGAAGGGAGACTGTGACACAGGACAGATATGTAGCAATTCAGGATACAGACAACACATCCCCACAATGCATCATGGTTTCCTCCTCTCTGCCCTAGAGACACACGAGGAGCAATCCAATTATCTCTCAGGACAAAGGGAAATCGCCAATACACATGTGGAGACAACAGGACAGAATCACCATTTAAACACACAATGGGACAATGGCACAATGGGACAATAGAAACACACCCAGCATATTACTCTGCTCTGTCTAGGAGATAATTCACTTGAATAGGTTCAGGGGTTTAAAAGTTAGTAAAAGTATCTTAAAGGGCCGTAATCCTGGGGCAGGAGGCTGGCAAACAGCCCCCTCCAAAACACTGTGGCGAGGTTGGTTTCGCCACAAATACTTTGAGGGGTATAGTTTTTAAAATGGTGTCATTCATGGGTGGTGTCTACAAAGTGACTTCATACCTGAATCAGTCCTTGAAATTTTTAAGAAAATTTTAAAAATTTCATCCTTCAACTGCTTCCTGAGCTGTGGTAGGGAGAGCATGGACACGCCCCCTTATTTGCAGCATAAGACACTCCCCTTGAGCTGTCAGCTTGATATAAAGCTATCAGAGCAATGAATGGGGAGATCTCTGGACCCATGTGAGGTACAGGGCTGGTTCTAGCTTTGTTAGAAAGAGACTGGCATGTTCTATATGATGTCTGATTTTAATTTTTTACATTATTCATGGGATAACCTCTTTAAGAAGTTAAAGAGCTTGATCTACTTGGTATTATTGCTTACTGCTGAACATGTTCAATGGACAGTTGTCATCTAGAACTGTTGTAACTACTTACAGCCACGTCCATAAATATTGGGACATCGATACAATTCTAACATTTTTAGCTCTATACACCACCACAATGTATTTGAAATTAAACAAACAAGATGTTCTTTACCTGCAGACTGTCAGATTTAATTTGAGGGTATTTACACCCAAATCAGGTGAACGGTGCAGGAATTGCAACAGTTTGCATATGTGCCTCCGACTTGTTAAGGGCCAAAAGTAATAGGACAGAATAATAATCATAAATCAGACTTTCACTTTTTACTACTTGGTTGCAAATCCTTTGCAGTCAATTACAGCCTGAAGTCTGGAACGCATAGACCTCACCAGACGCTGGGTTCCATCCCTGGTGATGCTCTGCCAGGCCTCTACTGCAACTGTCTTCAGTTCCTGCTTGTTCTTGGGGCATTTTCCCTCCAGTTTTGTCTTCAGCAAGTGAAATGCATGCTCAATTGGATTCAGGTCAGGGTATTGACCTGGCCATTGCACTTCTCTCTTTGGTTGCTTTTGCAGTATGCTTTGGGTCATTGTCTATCTGCACTGTGAAGCGCCGTCCAATGAGTTCTGAAGCATGTGGCTGAATATGAGAAGATAATATTGCCCGAAACACTTCAGAATTCATCCTGCTGCTTTTGTCAGCAGTCACATCATCAATAAATACAAGAGAACCAGTTCCATTGGCAGCCATACATGCCCACGCCATGACACTACCACCACCATGCTTCACTGATGAGGTGGTATGCTTAGGATCATCATGAGCAGTTCCTTTCCTTCTCCATACTCTTCTCTTCCCATCACTCTGGTACAAGTTGATCTTGGTCTCATCTGTCCATAGGATGTTGTTCCAGAACTGTGAAGGCTTTTTTAGATCTCGTTTGGCAAACTCTAATCTGGCCTTCCTGTTTTTGAGGCTCACCAATGGTTTACATCTTGTGGTGAACCCTCTGTATTCACTCTGATGAAGTCTTCTCTTGATTGTTGACTTTGAAACGCATACACCTACCTCCTGGAGAGTGTTCTTGATCTGGCTAACTGTTGTGAAGGGTGTTTTCTTCAGCAGGGAAATAATTCTTCGGTCATCCACCACAGTTGTTTTCCGTGGTCTTCCGTGTCTTTTGGTGTTGCTGAGCTCACCGGTGCGTTCCTTCTTTTTAAGAATGTTCCAAACTGTTGATTTGGCCAGACCTAATGCTTTTGCTAGCTCTCTGATGGGTTTGTTAAGTTTTTTCAGCCTAATGATGGCTTGCTTCACTGATAGTGACAGCTCTTTGGATCTAATCTTGAGATTAGACAGCAACAGATTCCAAATGCAAACAGCACACTTGAAATGAACTCTGGACCTTTTATCTGCTCATTGTAATTGGGATAATGAGGGAATAAAACACACCCGGCCATGGAACAGCTGAGAAGCCAATTGTCCCATTACTTTTGGTCCCTTAACAAGTAGGAGGCACATATGCAAACTGTTGTAATTCCTGCACCGTTCACCTGATTTGGATGTAAATACTGTTCATTTTATTTCAAATCCCTTGTGGTGGTGTATAGAGCCAAAAATGTTAGAATTGTGTCGATGTCTCAATATTTATGGACCTGACTGTATGTGCTGAACCATTTCTTTTTTTAATTCTTAATAAACTAAGTTTTAGAAAAAAATTCAACCTGTGCCGCAGTGATTCCATCTGCCTCTAAAGCTCCATACAGAAAACACGAAACAAATGTGAAGAAAGCTAAATACATTGTGCAAAACCAAAATTGACCGTAATGTTCAATTCCCACCAGATTTAGTTATGAGACGTCTGTTGTTATTTCTGTATTTGCTTTTTCATTTATTACCTTCCGATTACTATCGTACATAGTTTTGCATATTGACTCATGACTTTAGTGCATTTTACAATTCCGATTTTCTGGCCTCTTTTGGGAAATTGACTAATACACATAATAAATTTGGAGCATGTCATATTGTTTTGGTGCATTATACTTAGTATTCCTCCTCAGTGTATCACATTAGGGACAGGATTACTGAATGGTTAATGATGATGTCATAATTCTGTAGCCGGAGTGATGATGTCACAATGCTTTGCCGGCTGTATACCGGATGTTCCGTCAATAGATTCTTTGATAGAGAGTAAAGGAGAAGAAGCAACATGGATGCTGGTAAGTCCTGGAATTCACAGCTTTATCTCTCCATGTCTGTTCTTCAGAGATTGTGGGTTGCGGTGGCTCCTTACTGGTCCACACCATGGATTTGTTTTTCCTTCTTTGGTACAGACACTCATTGGGTGCATCATACATGTAACTCATGATTCCACATCCAGAAGAAATGTGGTACAAGGACAGTCTAATTTCTGGCCTTAAAATGATAGAATGAAAAGATTTTTGATTCTTTATAGTTAGTTCCCATCGTGCATCATTTTCCATTACCATAATAAATCTATCCCCTCCTGGCAGGAGGTCAGCTGCCTCCACATTGCCAACCAATGTCTCCCGACCTATGTAAAGATCTATAACTCACCTAGAGATGCGGAAGGAGATGATTTTTTTGTAAAGTATAGTTATATATGGAATACTTCTCATTTATCTTCTGTAGGTTTGGTGCCTGCTGTGGTGCTGACATTTATCACAATTCTTTTCTTTGGTGTCTGCCTTGGAGTCGTCTGTTGTTTCCTGAGGTAAGTGAATGATGTCCTCCACACAGGAGACAATTTTGTACCAGAAATCGCTTCTCAGTCTCTCTTACCGTCATAGGTAGAAGATGGAATTGTGTTCCCTTAGAAGACACCAGATTGTCTACCTTGTCCACGAGGGTAGAAGCAGCTGAGGGTCTATATGAGAGCTCTCCACTGTCTCACCTCCCCCACATGGCCACATTGTCTTCTATACTGGATTATTACTGATGTCTTATTTTCTTATTTTAGAATGAAAAAGGAAAAATCCGAGAATGACGATGAACTGAAAGAAGTTCTGATCCAACAGCCAGGTAACAGTTGCACAATACCCATAGTACATAGTGACCACAGAGCCTGGTATACAGGAGATGTAAGAAAATCCCACCCCATAGCAGTGGAGGATCTGATGATACACAGGGTATGGGAGATACACAATATCTATTACCTGACATGTATTTATTACTAATAGAAATCTTCTCATTTACAGAGGAGGCTGATGACAACATGGAGAAGATCAGGAAGGAAAGTGAAGATGAGGAGGATGGCGGAGCGGAGAAAAGATAGAAGGGAGTAAGAAGAAGAGGAGGACAGAGAAAGAGGAAGATGTAGGAGGAGAAAGAATAGGATGGAGGAGAAAGAAGAGGATGATGGAAGACAAGGAAAAGGAGTACATCTTGTTGGATGAAAAATTCAGATTTCCCAAAACTCATAACTTGGCTTTATAAATATCAAATTTCTCTTTAATTCGGTTTCCTTTCACCATAAAAATAATTCTTTTCATGCTTTTAATAATTCCAATAAGTAAAACCATTGAAAAGTCTGATTTGATTATTAATTTTAGGCTTTTACTGCGTGTTACTATGTTACTATATAGGAAGGAGGTTTTCTTTTTATATTTTCTTTGCAAAAATCTTGATACAGTTGAATACAACGGTGTAGCAGGCATCCGTCAGCTCCCTGTGCCACCATTCTACTGCCAACAGTGGTTCACTGCAGGTAGGCACGATGCAGTCATAGCCCAGCCATAGATAGCACAGACCGAAGACCGGAGCAGACCTGCCCTGTTCATTGTGGGAATGCGGGGTAGGTGAGATTTCAGTTTGGAATTACCACTGTGTGGCGGGCACTTAAGGAACATCATACTGTGTTAGTAAGAGGCCATCACACTGTGTAGAAGTAAAATAAGAGGGCATCATACTATGTGGAGGGCACCAAGGGCTCATTCAGCAATTATGGGGGTAATTATGGGAGCATTCAACTGTGGGGGGGACTAAGGGGGCCTTATTCTGTGCAGCGGGCACTCAAGGGACAACATACTGTATGAGGGTCAAATAAGACAGCATCACAATGTGTGGAGAGACAATAAGGGGGTATTATAACGCGTGGGGACATCATGGGCTTAGTCTGCATTTTTATGGTACTTCTAAGAACATTGTAGTGTGAAGGGCCACTTATAAGGCACCATACTGTTATAGGAGCCACTAAGGGTGCATCATACTATGTCAGGAGCAGTAAAGGAGCATCATACTGTGTCAGGGTTACTACAAGGGAATCATACTGCATGGGGGGCACTGTCCAGGGCATCAGTATTGTGGGGTGAAACTAAGGGGACATTCTTACTGTGTTGCTGTGCTAAGGGGGCATCACTACTGTGAGGGGAGCACATAGGGTGTATCCCTACTGTGTGGAGGCACTAAGAGGACTGGACAGGATTGGGTGTGTACTGGAAAGGGATTGGGTGGAAGTTAGAGGCGTGGCTTATTGTAAGCGGTTGCCCCGAGCACTGCTGTGGTTGCCCCATCTCACATTTTTTTCAAAAAGTTCATGCCGACCATGCAGCTATTGCGTGCCGCAAACAGCAGGTTCATAATGTAGGGCACCGGCCTTGTGCGCACCGTATCACGGATGCAGACCCATTCACCTGAATGGGTCCGCAATCCAGAAGATATAGAGTGGAGGTGAGGAAGGCCACAGAAGCACTATGGAGTGCTTCCGTGGCATTTTGGTTGGTGCTTCCACGTAGCGAAAAAATAGAACATGCTGTAATTTTTTGGTGGTGCAAATGGATCTAATTGAATGAGTCTGCATCCGCCAGCGCAGGCCACACGGACGTATTTGTGTGCATGAGCCCAAAGTACGGAGCTATGAAATCCCATGCATAAATGGATTCATTGTTTGGAGCCCCAAAAATGAGTCTGCCCTGCAACTGCTGGTTGCTAACCCCCTTCTCCTCCAAGTGAATTCGGTGCCAAAATAATATTGGGGATCCAATCCGTACCTCCGCGAAAAGTAGGATATGTTCTATCTTTTGACATATCTTGCGGATTGTGGACAAAGGCGGTGCCCATATATTGTGTTCCCACCATTTAGGGTCCGCAATATGGGCACAGAGCTCTTACGTTCGTCTGAATGAGCCCAAAATCGAATTGACTATTGACTCTTGTTTTTCTGCTGCAAAAACGCCAAATGTTAGCTAAATGTCTATGGGGAATAGGAAATGCAGGATACACGAGGGTTTTCTTTGCTACTGGTGTTTTTGTTTGTTCTCTGGCATTTCTTTTTGTCTTTCTTGGTGCTTTTTTGAGGCATTTTGACATTACATCATACTTTTCTATAGGGGAAAACAGCATAAGGCCTCCTGCACATGACCGTAGGTGTCCCATTGCCGTATTGCGGACCGCATTTGTGGATCTGCAATGCGCGGGCACTGTTCCATGTGCATTCCGCATCACGGATGTGGGGCCCATTCACTTCAATGGGTCCACAATTCCGGAGATGCGGAACGGTGCAGAACGGAAGCACGGAACGGAACCCTACGTGGGGTTTTGTCCTGTACTTCCGTTTCACAAAAAGATAGAACATGTCCGATCATTTTGCGTAACGGCCGGATCGCGAACCAATTAAAGTGAACGGGTCCGCGATCCGCTGCGGCGGCCCCACGGACGTGTTCGTGCATTGCGGCCTGCATCTTGCCATGGGGCGCACAAGTTTGTGTGCAGGAGGCCTAAAGAAAGCGCTAGAGGTAAAACACAACTTTGCAGCTTTCAATTCATATTACGTTCTTGAAGAAAAAAAAATGAACAAATGTTATAAATCTTCCCCCCCCCAAGAAAAATGTTTTCTCAGTTTCCGGCGTTGTATTACAAGCTAAAAAAAAGCAAGAGCCAAATTCATATATGTAAGGGCCCAAAAGTAATAATTGGCCACTGTGAAGTGTGACTATTAGTGTTGAGCGAGCATGCTTGGCTGAATACCTGTTCGGCTCAAGCATCGCTATGCTCGGCACATGGCGGTACTTGGCCGAGTACCGCATATGCTCGAGTGCCATGCTCAAGTCTTCTCCACGCACGTTTTGCGGCTGCTAAGCAGCCAATAAACGTGCAGGAAAGTACTGCCATCACTGTAATGCCAGTAGCCATGTTTGCTACTTGCATTATAGCGATTGGCTGGCCTGAACGCATCATCGGGTGCTATATAACACCCGGTGACGTGGGTTCGGCTCATTGCGAGTCAGGGAGAGCTGCGGTTAGGAAGGGACAGATAGTGTAGGGAGGTTGTGATCGCAATTTATTCCATTTTAAAACGTTTCAAAGACCCAAAAGTCCTTTTAAGGACTATTATGTGTGGTGGCAGCAATTTTATTTTGCAAAGTAGTCCGATTTTTTTTTCCCATACTTTGCGATTCGCTTTCTGCAGTGACTTGTGACATCTGTTCAGCAATACCTTCTGTGTGTCAGGGCCAGATATTGGGAAAAATATCAGTGAAAACAATTCAATTTTTTCCATAATTTATCCACATTTTTCCTATAAACGGTCCCTGCAGTAAATTGTCACATCTGTGCTGCAATAGCGTCTGTGTGCCAGGCCCAGATATTGGGAAAAATATTAGCAACAACAAATATATTTTTGCCATAATTTATACATAATTTTCCTATAAACGGTCCCTGCAGTGAATTGTCACATCTGTGCTGTAATAGCGTGTGTGTGTCAGGGCCAGATATTGGGAAAAATATTAGCGAAAAAATTATTTTTTTTCCATAATTTATCCACATTTTTCCTATAAATGGTCCCTTATAACATATAACATTTAATATGAAGAAGGCGAACATTAAGGGACGGGGAAGTGGCCGTGATGCTGATGGTGCACGCAGAGGCCGTGGCCCTTGGCGCTTTAAAACTGTGCCTGCTGCCAGAGCACAAGAAAAACAATCATCCAAGATACCTAGCTTCATGTCCCAGTTTGCAGGGTGGCGCAGGAGACCACACTAAAAGTCAGCCCAGTGTGAGCAGGTGATCGGTTGGATTGCAGCAGATAGTGTATCCAGTCGGTTAAGCACCACTCTGTCTTCCACCAAGTCCAGTCTCAGTAGCCAGGAGTCCGGTCTACACAATCCTCACCCTGATCCTTCTTCCTCTAACCATTTACAGTCTGGCCAAACAAGTGATCCCACACTCGGATATTCCGAGGACCTCTTTGCATCGCTATTAATTGATTTGGCCCTCTCGCCAAGCACGCTTGAAGAAGGACCTGAGATCTTGTGCCCCTATTCCAAACCTCTTGAGCATCCAGAGTCACAAGAACATGACGCTGGGAACGGCAATTAGTGTTAAATAAATGGTGGATGATGATGAGACACAGTTGCCAATGACTCAACAGCAATTACTGTCTCAAGAGGTTGAGGAAGAGGATGACACACAGTTGTCAATCACTTAGGTTGTGGTTAGGTCAACAAATCAGGAGGATGATCAGAGTGAGGAAGTGGAAGCGGAGGTGATAGACGACGAGGTCACTGACCCAACCTGGGAAGGTGGCAACAAGCCGAGTGAGGAGAGCAGTACAGAGGGGGAGGGATCTGCGGCACTGCAACAAGCTGAAAGAGGCAGTGGGGTGGCAAAAGGTAAAAGGCGGGCACCACCGAACAGGCCCGCAACTGTTCCATGGAGCACCCCCTTGCGTAAATCTCCCTTGCCAAGGGGTAGGTGTTCGGCAGTATGGCGCTTTTTTGAGGAAAGTGCGGACGACATATTAGTTTGCAACCTGTGCCACACCAAAATGAGCCAGGGCGTTAACACTAGCAACCTCACCACCACCAGCATGATCTGCTACATGTCATCAAAGCACCCTAATAGGTGGGATGAACGCCTGAGTCCACAATTTGTGTTTGCGGGTCACACCACTGCCTCCTCTCCCCCTGTGTTATGTGCTGGCCAATCCCCTGTCCAAGAGGCAGGCCCTGTGCCTGTACCTTCACAAGCACCATCAGCGACCACATCCACTTCCCTGTCCCAGCGCAGCGTCCAAATGTCCAGAACACAATCATTTGAACGCAAGCGCAAATACCCACCCACCTACCCACAGGCCATAGCACTAAATGCGCAACTTTCAAAATTACTGGCCCTTGAAATGTTGTCATTTAGGCTTGTGAACACTGAGGCCTTCCGCAGCTTGATGTCGGTGGCCGTCCCTCATTACGCAGTCCCCAGCCGCCACTATTTTTCAAGGTGTGCAATGCCAACCTTACACCATCATGTGTCCCTTAACATCACACGTGCCATGACCAATGCAGTTACTGGGAAGGTCCACTTAACCACGGACACATTGACAAGTGCTTTCATCAGGTACGCTACGTTTCCCTGACAGCACACTGGGTGAATGTTGTGGAGGCTGAGAGCGACTCCTACCCTGGGAAGGCACCGATGGAACCGGTGCCAAGGATTGCGGGCCCCAATTCCATCACGGTTTTCTGCTACCACCTACGTTAGTGGCTCCAACCCCCCACTTCTCCTCCTCCGCCTCCTCCTCCACTTCCACCTCCAGCACCAGTCAGTCATCAGTCGGTAGCTGGAAGCAGTGTATCACTGCAGTGGGGAAGCGGCAACAGGCCGTGCTGAAGCTGATCTGCTTAGGTGACAAACAGCACACCGCCGCAGAGCTGTGGCAGGGGATAAGACACCAGACTGAGCTGTGGCTCTCGCCACTCAACCTAGAACCAGGCATGGTTATGTCTGATAATGATAATAGCCAGACCACACTCAGTTCGTCTTCTCAGCGCGAATTGGAGGCTGAAGAGGAGGAGAAGGAGGAGCAGGAGACAGTTGCCTCAGCTACAGATGGTAGTACCCATGGAAGTTTAATTCCATCTGTTCTGTGTGGGTGGGCAGAAGAGGAGGAAGAAGATGAGGAGATTGGGAGTGATCTTCCTGATGACGACAGCGAAGTCTCGCCTGTTGGTATTCTGGCACACTGTCATGGTCTTACCTTCTTGCTGTTCTCCTTCGTTTGACATGTGCTGGCGGCCATCTTGGTTTCTGGGTTTCTTGTAGCCTCCCACCCTGCGGCTTCTCCTTCCCACTGGGAGGAGCTGGATGCCTAGCTCATATATATAGGAGGTCTGTGGCTTCAGTTCCTTGCTTGGTCCTCCTGTGTTCACATGCTTCTAAGACTGCTGCTGCTTCTGGTTCCTGATCCTGGCTTCGTCTGACTACCCTGCTGGTTCCTGATCCAGGCTTCGTCTGACTACCCTTCTGGTTCCTGATCCTGGCTTCGTCTGACTACCCTGCTGGTTCCTGATCCAGGCTTCGTCTGACTACCCTTCTGGTTCCTGACCTCTGGCTTCGCAAGACCCTGCTTCGGTTTAGCCATCCGTTTGGACTTTTGCCTCACAGCTTGATTTTCAATAAAGCCTTCTTATTTCCACTTATCTCTTGTTGTACGTCTGGTTCATGGTTCCATGACATTAGGACCAAGCCTTGAATTCTGACGGTACAGGGCCATCCTCGCTACCTACGCTGGTTGCCAGACTTGATCAGCAGGATCACCTGTTGGGTCGGTTCGCTGTGGCGTTGCAAACCCTGCTTGAACGCACAGCTCATTTAACTTCCGTTGCCGATGGGTCGGTTGTCGCTCCTGGGCCCGCTCCTACTGCCGCTCCGGTTGTTGCGCCAGAGTCTACCCCGACACCTGTTGCTGCGCCTGCGGTGTTTCGGGGTATGACCGGTTCTGCCCCCCTTCCACAGCGCTTTGGGGGAGAGCCAACTCAGTGCCGAGGTTTCCTTAACCAGGTGGGCATTTATTTCGAGTTGCTGCCACATGCCTTTCCTACTGAGAGATCAAAGGTGGGCTTCTTGATCTCGCTGCTCTCGGACAAGGCCTTGGCCTGGGCCAGCCCTTTATGGGAGAACAACAATCCGGTGGTTGCCGAGTTTTCCGGTTTTGTTGCTTCTCTTCGGAAGGTATTCGATGTGCCGGCTCGTGCTGCCTCTGCTGCGAAGCTCCTTATGTCCATCAGACAGGGTTCACGATCCGTAGCTGAATACGCCATTGAGTTTCGTACCCTGGCAGCAGAGGTGGGCTGGAATAATGAGGCTCTGGTCGCTGCTTTCTCTCATGGTCTCTCGGATGCCTTGAAGGATGAGGTTGCAGCTAAGGACCTACCAGTGGAGCTCGAGTCTCTTATTTCTTTCCTGATTTTGATTGACACCAGACTCAGGGAGAGACCTTCCTTTAAGGAGAGCCTGCGGAGGTCTTCTAACAGATTGGCGCCTACGTTTGCTGTCCCACCCGTGCCTCCCTCTCCTCCCACGCCTCCTGGGGATGACTTGTCTGGGGGTGAACCCATGCAGCTGGGGTTTGCTCGCCTGTCCGAGGGGGAGAGGGCACTCCGGAGACGCGAGGGCCGATGCATGTACTGTGGTCTCGTGGGCATTTTCGGTTGGCATGCCCGAACCGTCCGGGAAACGCTCGCACCTGAGATCCTGTCGGGGGCAGGTCTTGGGTGGAGTCTCCTCGTCCCCGGTTTCCCGTGTTGACAAACCACTGATTACTGTTGTCCTCTCCTGGGTCAGGGGCTCGGTGACGACCCAGGCGTTGGTGGACTCTGGTGCTGGTGGTTTGTTCATTGATAGTGTGTTCGCTGCCGCCAATTCCATTCCTCTGCAGCCTCGAGGTTCCCCACTGGCTCTTGAGGCGATAGACGGCAGACCCCTTCTGCCGCCACACGTGACTCATGAGACCCTTCCAGTGGGGATGGCCATTGGTGCCGTTCACAGAGAGTCGGTCTGTCTCCAGGTTATTTCGTCTCCACACTACTCGGTGGTCTTGGGGTACCCCTGGCTCCAGAAGCATAATCCGACTTTCGATTAGAGATCGGCCGAGATCCTCTTGTGGTCACCGCAGTGTGGGGCAAGTTGCATCCATGGGTCTGTCAAGTTGCTGTGTACTTCCTCGGACTCTCTGTTGCCTCCTGAATACGAGGAGTACCGGGATGTATTCGATAAGGTGCGTGCGGTTGCCCTACCTCCGCACCGCCCATACGATTGTGCCATAGAGTTACAATCTGGTGCCGTTCCTCCTCGTGGCAAGGTCTATCCACTGTCGGTAGCGGAGAATGAGGCCATGGAGGAGTACGTGAGGGAGGCGCTTTCACGCGGACACATTCGCAAATCCTCGTCCCCGGCAGGGGCTGGATTTTTCTTTGTGAAAAAGAAGGGCGGTGAGTTGAGGCCTTGCATCGATTACAGGGGTCTCAATCGCATCACGATCAAGAACGCTTACCCGATACCCTTGATTTCCGAGCTGTTCGATCGCCTCAAAGGGGCCACGGTCTTTACCAAACTCGACCTGAGGGCGGCATATAACCTGGTAAGGATCAAGGCGGGCGATGAGTGGAAGACCGCGTTTAACACCAGGACCGGTCATTATGAATCCTTGGTTATGCCCTTTGGGTTGTGCAATGCGCCCGCAGTCTTCCAGGAATTCATCAACGATGTTTTCCGTGACCTGTTGCAGCAGTGTGTGGTGGTCTATTTGGATGACATCTTGGTATATTCTGAATCCATGGAGGCCCACATTCTGGATGTCAGACGAGTGTTGCAACGGTTACGAGAGAACAAGCTGTTCGGTAAGCTGGAGAAATGCGAATTTCACCGATCCCAGGTAACCTTCTTAGGTTACATCATTTCCGCTGAGGGGTTCTCCATGGATCCTGAGAAGGTTTCGGCTGTCTTACAGTGGCCCCAGCCCAGTAGTCTTCGTGCCCTGCAGCGCTTTTTGGGCTTCGCCAATTATTATCGGAAGTTCATCAGGGACTTTTCCATGCTAGCCAAGCCTCTCACGGATCTGACCAGGAAGGGCAGTAATCCCCAGGTCTGGCCGCTCGAGGCCATCCGAGCTTTTGAGGCTCTAAAGTCCGCCTTTGTGTCGGCTCCGATTCTGTCGCATCCCAACCCTGGGTTGCCTTTTGTCCTCGAGGTGGACGCGTCTGAGACGGGAGTAGGCGCCCTTCTGTCTCAGCGTAGAACACCAGAGGGTCCTCTGCTTCCTTGTGGGTTTTACTCCCGGAAACTGTCTTCCGCGGAGTGCAACTATCAGATTGGTGACAGGGAGTTATTGGCCATCGTGCAGGCCCTTAAAGAATGGAGGCACTTGCTCGAGGGCTCGGTGGTTCCGGTTCTCATCCTGACGGACCACAAGAATCTGACCTACCTCTCTGAGGCCAAGAGATTGACACCACGTCAGGCCAGATGGGCTCTGTTCTTGTCACGTTTTAATTACGTGGTCTCCTACCTACCCGGTTCCAAGAACATCAGAGCGGATGCCTTATCACGGCAGTACTCCGAGCTGTCCGGGGAGGAGTCGATTCCGACTTCGGTCATACCTCCGAATCAGATCCTGGCCGCCATTCGCACCAGCCTGACCTCTCCCCTGGGTGAGCAGATTTTGGCGGCTCAATCTGGTGCTCCCTCTGGGAGACCCAACGGCAGATGTTTTGTGCCTGAGGAGTTGCGCACTCGGTTGTTGCGAACCTACCATAACTCCAAGGCCGCGGGGCATCCTGGAAAGAATCAGCTGTCATGGGCTGTTTCACGTCTGTTCTGGTGGCCTTCTCTACGTTCCGACATCGCCGCATATGTAGCGGCATGCTCCGTTTGTGCCCAGAGTAAATCCCCTTGGCACCGTCCGTTGGGCCTTTTGCAACCCATAGCCACCGGGGAGCGTCCATGGTCACACCTGGGGATGGATTTCATTGTGGACCTCCCTGCATCCCGAGGCCATACGGTCATTCTCATGATTGTGGATCGGTTTTCCAAAATGTGCCACTGTGTTCCTCTCAAGAAGTTACCCTCTGCACGAGAGTTGGCCACGATTTTTGCCAGGGAGGTCTTCCGGTTGCACGGTTTGCCCAAGGAGATTGTGTCGGATCGGGGGAGTCAGTTTGTGTCCAGGTTCTGGCGCTCCTTTTGCTCCCAGTTGGGGATTCATCTCTCTTTCTCCTCGGCCTACCACCCTCAGTCCAATGGGGCCGCAGAACGATCCAATCAGGCCTTGGAGCAATTCCTTCGTTGCTATGTCTCCGATCACCAAGACAATTGGGTTGACCTCCTGCCTTGGGCTGAGTTTGCCAGGAACACGGCGGTGAACTCTTCCTCTGGGACGTCTCCCTTCATGGCCAATTATGGGTTCCAACCTGCCGTGTTACCGGAGGTATTCTCTCCCCAGGATATTCCGGCTGTGGAGGATCACCTTTCCGTCCTACGTGCTTCTTGGGTACAGATCCAGAGGTCCCTTGAGGTCTCTGCGCAGCGCCAGAGACTCCAGGCTGATCGCAGACGAGCGCCCGCTCCTTCCTACCAGGTCGGTGACCGCGTATGGTTGTTCACCCGCAACCTCAACCTTCGAGTGCCCACTCCCAAGCTGGCGCCTCGCTTTGTTGGTCCCTTCCGAGTGCTTCGCAGGGTAAACCCGGTAGCCTATGCCCTTGCGCTTCCTCCTGGCATGCGGATCTCCAACGTGTTTCATGTCTCCCTGTTGAAGCCACTGGTGTGTAATCGTTTCACTTCCTCGGTTCCTCGGCCTCGTCCGGTCCAAGTGGGCAATCGTGAGGAGTATGAGGTGAGCAATATCCTGGACTCACGCCTGGTCCGCGGTCGGGTGCAGTTTTTGGTCCATTGGCGTGGTTATGGTCCAGAGGAGCGTTCCTGGGTTCCCTCTGCAGATGTCCATGCTCCTGCCTTGCTCCGAGCCTTCCACGTACGCTTCCCTCAGAAACCGTTCTTTACTCCGCGGAGGAGGGGCCCTTGAGGGGGAGGTACTGTCATGGTCTTACCTTCTTGCTGTTCTCCTTCGTTTGACATGTGCTGGCGGCCATCTTGGTTTCTGGGTTTCTTGTAGCCTCCCACCCTGCGGCTTCTCCTTCCCACTGGGAGGAGCTGGATGCCTAGCTCATATATATAGGAGGTCTGTGGCTTCAGTTCCTTGCTTGGTCCTCCTGTGTTCACATGCTTCTAAGACTGCTGCTGCTTCTGGTTCCTGATCCTGGCTTCATCTGACTACCCTGCTGGTTCCTGATCCAGGCTTCGTCTGACTACCCTTCTGGTTCCTGATCCTGGCTTCGTCTGACTACCCTGCTGGTTCCTGATCCAGGCTTCGTCTGACTACCCTTCTGGTTCCTGACCTCTGGCTTCGCAAGACCCTGCTTCGGTTTAGCCATTCGTTTGGACTGTTGCCTCACAGCTTGATTTTCAATAAAGCCTTCTTATTTCCACTTATCTCTTGTTGTACGTCAGGTTCATGGTTCCATGACACACACATGGCTGACTTCATGTTAGGCTGCCTTTCCCGCGACCCGCACGTTATACGCTTTTTAAACAACACAGATTACTGGATGTTCACCCTTCTCGACCCCAGCTACAAAAGGAACTTCTCATCTCTCATTCCTCTGGTGGAGAGGATGAGCAAAATGATGCAATACCAGAAGATCCAAAATTGCTCCAAAAATTTTCATCTGACAACGCTGGCGGCAGAGTCCGTACTTCCTTGGCCAACCGAGGAGGGGAGACAAGGGGAGCACACAGCAGTTCCAACAGAGGCAGGGCAACACTCTCCAAAGCCTGGGACAGTTTTATGATACCCCGCCAGCACCCTCACCCTGATGTGCGGCCTACTGCCACAAGGAGAGAACATTTTTGGAAGATGGTAAAGGAGTACATAGCAGACCGTGTCAGCGTCCTTAATAATCCTTCAGTGCCTTACAACTACTGGATGTCCAAGCTGGACACGTAGAACGAACTGGCGCTCTACGCTTTGGAGGTGCTGGCCTGCCCTGCCTCCAGCGTTTTGTCTGAGCGTGTATTTAGTGCTGCTGGTGGCATTATAACAAATAAGCGTATCCACCTGTCAACTGAAAATGCTGACAGGTTGACTCATATAGAATGAACAAGGCCTGGATTGACCATGACTTCTCGACTCCACCAGAGTAATGCTGATGAACATAAAGGCACTTTATATGTGTTGTTTTTAATGTAGTTAATAGACTGTATTCCCATGCACCCCTTCCACCACAAACAAGGGTATATGGTTGAATCTTCCTTTTCTCATCCTCCCCCTCCGATTCTGTCATATCAATTTGCTTTGCTTATTCGTCACATATAATGCCCTCGCATATATGGCCTTTGAATATACGTTTTTAGAGGGTCCGCTCACGAGCAGACCCTCACATCTAATTTTTTACAGGGTCCGCTCACAAGCAGGCCAGCAACTCAAATCTTTTACAGGGTCAGCTTACCTGCAGGCCCGCAACTCAAATCTTTTACAGGGTCAGCACACCTGGAGGCTCGCAACTCAAATCTTTTACAGGGTCAGCACACCTGCAGGCTCGCAAATCAAATCTTTTACAGGGTCAGCTCACCTGCAGGCCCGCAACTCAATATAAATGAGGCCCTCCTTTATGTGATATACAGGTTGTATCAGAGTGCCTCTTCCTTGTAATTTTTGGCAGCACTTGCACTTTATATACAAGTAAATATACAGGAAAGAATGTTTTCAATCAATTTTTCCTATAAAATCGATTTTTACTTTGGTTTCGTGCGTAAAACCTTAATTAGATTGTGGGCCTGGTGATCAGTTTAAGGCCTTTTAAGTAGCATCAGGAGCAGCATGGTGATAAAAATGAGTGGCAAGGTGACATACTGTGGAGATGGCAGCATGAGGAGGCCACATTGTGGCACAATGACTGAGTCTGGATAAAAGACTAAGGCCACAGATTGTTTAGAAAAATGCAGATGGAAAGAAATCTGTGGAGCTGTATGACGGTCACCTGCAGATTGGGTTTGTCAGTTCCACCTCAGCTTACCAGCAGGCCCGTAACTTAAATCTTTAATAGGGTTAGCTCATCTGCAGGCCTGCAACTCATATCTTTTACAGGGTCATCTCACCTATAGGCTCACAACTCATGCTGCCTTGCTTTGAAGTAGTAGCGGTTATCAGGCTCTCTCTCCGAAATTGAACAATGATGCCCCGTTACCGGTGGTCACCATGTTAGGCGCATAAAAGAACATCGAAAGTTGATAGGGAAGATATCCAAATGGATCGTGGACATCACGGGGACGTGCGGTCAGGCAGAAGTTATTTAGAGTCAACAAAGCGGCAGCAGGGCCGCTCCTGTATAACCTCATCCAAAATACCGCAGTGACATTCCCTGTAATTTTTTATTATTCATTCCAATAACAGGGCATCTTAAGAGTCCTGTATTGTTATTTATCATCACTATCTCCACAAGTCGGGAGTGTGTGATTTGCGCGCCACCCGCTTGCCTTCCTTGGATGTGGCAGCCGTTTCTCAGGCTCCCTCTCCGGAATCAAACACTGATTCCCCGTTACCCATAGTTTACAATAGTTTTGAGCTGACAATAAAAAAATCGAAAGTTGATAGGCCAGACATCCGAATGGATCGTCGCTGTCACAGGGACGTGCTATCGGCCCCAGGTTAACTAGAGTCACCAAAGGGGCAGCAGGCCCTCGCCCATAATGTTTTAGATGGTTAGATAAGCAGGCCCTTACGCCTAATGTTTTTGAGGGTCACCAGCAGGCCATCAATCATAATTGTTAAAGGGTGTGTATGAAGCCCTCCTTAATATGTAACTAAGGGTGTATCAGAGTGCCTCTTCCTTGTCATTTCTGGCAGCACTTGCACTTTATATACAAGTAAATATTCAGGAAAGAATGTTTTTGTAACGGACTGTTTCAGCAGACAAGGGGTTAAAATCCGTTTAGGCGATATGCCCCTTTCTGAGAGACAGGCACAGCTACTGCAGAACACCAACCTCCCGAACTGGATACAAAATAGCACTCCAAACTGGAACCTCGCGAATAGCTACCGGCAGACGAACAGGAAAAGCATACAATCGGCTTACACTCCTGGCAATCAGTCTCCAACAGCATACAGGGAATCCCCCCAATAACGAGACAAGGCTCCGTGTTGAGGGTCAGCAGTGGTCTGACTGTACTTCAGATACAGACTCTTTTATTCATAAAAACAAACATAGTACTGCCCACAGGGTTTAGAAATCCAACCAATCAATATCTTACAACACACACAATGCAAGTACAGCAACCAATCGTTCCCGCCCCCTAGAGGCCCAGAAGGGAGACTGCGACACAGAACAGATACAACACATCCCCACAATGCTTCATGGTTTCCTCCTCTCTGCCTGGGAGATAACTGAGGGCAATCCAATTATCTCTCAGGACAAAGGGAGGTAACCAGTACACATGTGGAGACAACAGGACAGACATCACCATTTAAACACACAATGGCACACCCCCACAGCAAACACAGACATTTAACATATCACCAGATAGCTCAAGTCTGAGTGCATATCATTAGGGGAATGGCACTCAGAATACACAAATACAATAATATTAGCTATCTGGGTGCCCTCACATAACATACAATTTAACCGAACGCATAATAACATAAAATACAATTCTACAGACAGATTTAAGCTGTGCGGCCGGTCTGTCTTCTCCTTTAAAGTTACTATGGGCCATAATCCTTAGGCAAGAGGCCTTCAACCAGCCCCCTCAAAAACACTGTGGCGAGGTTGGTTTCGCCACAGTTTTCTATAAAAAAAATTCTCTAAAATGTATTTTTTTCCTTGGTTTTGTGCGTATTATTATCATTATGTAAAAGTGGCGTACTATTCGGACAACATAGTTCCAAACAGCGACCAGTGATTCCAAGATGCACCCATACATCCTCCCCATACTGTTACAAAACCATTTTGGTGGTGTTACCAACAATTTCTGACATTTTCTTATGAACCAGACACCCTCCCCTTTTCAGAGCAGGGGGTACCTGGTTTAATGCTTGGTTCTCCCATTGACTGCCAGTATACTCGGGTGCTCGGTCGAGCAGGATATGGATATGCCCCCAACGTCTGATAGGTGTGGGTCTCACCTCTGAGACCCACACCTATCTTTAGACCGCAAAATGAAGAAGGGTGCACCCGCCCTTCATTCATTCCTATAAGAGTGACGAAAATATGGGAATGGGAGCTCTCCCATAGGAATGGATGGAGGGTGGCTAGGCATGCATGGTGCGCCCTCTTTCACTTTGCGGGCTCCATTGTAAACACACCTCTGGGGCCAACACCTATCAGACATTGGGGGCATATCATAGCGATATGCCCTCAATGTCTGAGGTGAGACAACCCCTTTAAATTAATGCAGGACAAGGCATTTTTACCTAATGCTTTCCAAGAACTGAAGAGGAGCTGTCCCCTCCCCTGACATGTCTATTTAAGTACCAACTTGCATCCCCCATGTAATAACAATTCTGGAGCATCTATTCTTATGCCTCTATGTTTTGCTGTACCTTTATTATTCCTGCTAGAATTTACAAATTATTAGTAGTTTGCAATGAAGGTCCAGCTGAGAGCTACCAGTTGGGGTGTGTCCCTGCACAGTCTGACACTGATTGGATAGTGTCAGGCTGTGCTGTCACGGCTGAGGATGGGGGAAATCCTCAGCCGTGCGGTGCTGGAGGATGTCCAGTCGCTACTCGGCCAGGACCACAGAATTATGGAGCAGGTCACCTGCTATTGCGTCCCTAACGCTGACCCTGTCTCCTGCCTGTATGAGCCGACCTTGGTGGTAGGAGGGCTCATACGCAGGAACCTTATAGTCCCTACAAGCCCTCAAGTCGACCCTGAACTAGAGAACAGAGTAAGACAACCCACTCCTCCTAGGCACGGAGGAGCAGGAGTCTCACTGGCCAAGCAGCATGAAGATGGGGAACATAAACAGGACTATGGATAAGACAGGTGAACCAAAAAGTTCCACGCAAACCTGTCTCAGCCTTGCTGACTGGAACCCGTGCTCAGAAAACGCTGTCCACACAACATAAGAGAAACAGCACACAACATACGAACACTCAGGAACCAGGACATCCATAGCCGCACTAAAATGCAAAGACATAGGACATCAACAACACATCACGGTAATAGAACTTATGACCGGAAGGGTGGCCCTTAGAAGAAGATGGAAATCACAGGAGGCTGCTAAAGCAAAGCATGACTGAAGCAACCTACTGAGCCATGCCAAAGTGAGAGGCTTTATAGGCCTAAGAGGCCACACCCACCGGTCAGACACACCCAGTGACTCACACGCACTGGGAAGGGAGTTAACCCTTCCAGCACCCAGGGAAGGGAAACACCAACTTAAAGAGAAAGTGTCCAACACTAGAGCAGACTGTGGCTGTTGCCGCTGGCAACGACATGGGTAGCAACCGTGTCCTGGGAGTCAGTCCAAAGGCCGGGACACTGCCACCACATGTACACATCACCAAACGTTGCCACGGGCAACCACAGTGCAGGAAAGGTGTTAGCGCACACCACACAATACACAGAGTGCACACAGACAATATACTACATATACTACATCAGGGGCAAGCTGCGCCCGTCACCAAGTGCATTTAACCCTCAGTAGTGTGGTTGGTCAAGCTGTCACACCAAGTGCATTTAACCAGCAATAGTCTGTTCATTTTTTGGCCATATACTACATCAGGGGCAAGCTGCGCCCGTCACCAAGTGCATTTAACCCTCAGTAGTGTGGTTGGTCAAGCTGTCACACCAAGTGCATTTAACCAGCAATAGTCTGTTCATTTTTTGGCCATATACTACATCAGGGGCAAGCTGCGCCCGTCACCAAGTGCATTTAACCCTCAGTAGTGTGGTTGGTCAAGCTGTCACATCAAGTGCATTTAACCAGCAATAGTCTGTTCATTTTTTGGCCATATACTACATCAGGGGCAAGCTGCGCCTGTCACCAAGTGCATTTAACCCTCAGTAGTGTGGTTGGTCAAGCTGTCACACCAAGTGCATTTAACTAGCAATAGTGTGGTTATTTTTTGGCCATATCCCAGTCTAATTCTGTCAGTAAATCCATACCGGTCACCCAGCGCCTAAATACTAGGCCTCAAATTTATATCCCGCTAAATCTGTCGTTACCGCTGTACTGTTGTGGCTGGGCAAGTTATTTAGTGTCAGTCAAAGCACATTTTTTGTTCTGGGTTGAAATACAATTCCCAATTTAGCAATTTCATAATTTAGTGGTTTCTTCTGTATCAGAGCTATTTGAAATCTATCCCTAAAAGGGTATATAATATTCAAGGTGCACATAGGGTCATTCAGAATAACTTCACACACACGCTACTGTGCATTTCCAAGTCTAATTCTGTCAGTAAATCCATACCGGTCACCCAGCGCCTAAATACTAGGCCTCAAATTTATATCCCGCTAAATCTGTCGTTACCGCTGTCCTGTTGTGGCTGGGCAAGTTATTTAGTGTCCGTCAAAGCACATTTTTTGTTCTGGGTTGAAATACAATTCCCAATTTAGCAATTTCATAATTTAGTGGTTTCTGCTATATCAGAGCTATTTGAAATCTATCCCTAAAAGGGTATATAATATTCAAGGTGCACATAGGGTCATTCAGAATAACTTCACACACACGCTACTGTGCATTTCCAAGTCTAATTCTGTCAGTAAATCCATACCGGTCACCCAGCGCCTAAATACTAGGCCTCAAATTTATATCCCGCTAAATCTGTCGTTACCGCTGTACTGTTGTGGCTGGGCAAGTTATTTAGTGTCCGTCAAAGCACATTTTTTGTTCTGGGTTGAAATACAATTCCCAATTTAGCAATTTCATAATTTAATGGTTTCTGCTATATCAGAGCTATTTGAAATCTATCCCTAAAAGGGTATATAATATTCAAGGTGCACATATAGGGTCATTCAGAATAACTTCACACACACGCTACTGTGCATTTCCAAGTCTAATTCTGTCACTAAATCCATACCGGTCACCCAGCGCCTAAATACTAGGCCTCAAATTTATATCCCGCTGAATTTGAATACAATACATTGGGCCAAATAATATTTTTGTTGTTGTGGTGAACCATAACAATGAGGAAAACATCTAGTAAGGGACGCGGACGTGGACATGGTCGTGGTGGTGTTAGTGGACCCTCTGGTGCTGGGAGAGGACGTGGCCGTTCTGCCACATCCACACGTCCTAGTGTACCAACTACCTCAGGTCCCAGTAGCTGCCAGAATTTACAGCGATATATGGTGGGGCCCAATGCCGTTCTAAGGATGGTAAGGCCTGAGCAGGTACAGGCATTAGTCAATTGGGTGGCCGACAGTGGATCCAGCACGTTCACATTATCTCCCACCCAGTCTTCTGCAGAAAGCGCACAGATGGCGCCTGAAAACCAACCCCATCAGTCTGTCACATCACCCCCATGCATATCAGGGAAACTGTCTGAGCCTCAAGTTATGCAGCAGTCTCTTATGCTGTTTGAAGACTCTGCTGGCAGGGTTTCCCAAGGGCATCCACCTAGCCCTTCCCCAGCGGTGGAAGACATAGACTGCACTGACGCACAACCACTTATGTTTCCTGATGATGAGGACATGGGAATACCACCTCAGCATGTCTCTGATGATGACGAAACACAGGTGCCAACTGCTGCGTCTTTCTGCAGTGTGCAGACTGAACAGGAGGTCAGGGATCAAGACTGGGTGGAAGACGATGCAGGGGACGATGAGGTCCTAGACCCCACATGGAATGAAGGTCGTGCCACTGACTTTCACAGTTCGGAGGAAGAGGCAGTGGTGAGACCGAGCCAACAGCGTAGCAAAAGAGGGAGCAGTGGGCAAAAGCAGAACACCCGCCGCCAAGAGACTCCGCCTGCTACTGACCGCCGCCATCTGGGACCGAGCACCCCAAAGGCAGCTTCAAGGAGTTCCCTGGCATGGCACTTCTTCAAACAATGTGCTGACGACAAGACCCGAGTGGTTTGCACGCTGTGCCATCAGAGCCTGAAGCGAGGCATTAACGTTCTGAACCTGAGCACAACCTGCATGACCAGGCACCTGCATGCAAAGCATGAACTGCAGTGGAGTAAACACCTTAAAACCAAGGAAGTCACTCAAGCTCCCCCTGCTACCTCTTCTGCTGCTGCCGCCTCGGCCTCTTCTGCTGCTGCCGCCTCGGCCTCTTCCTACGCCTCTGGAGGAACGTTGGCACCTGCCGCCCAGCAAACAGGGGATGTGCCACCAACACCACCACCACCTCCGTCACCAAGCGTCTCAACCATGTCACACGGCAGCGTTCAGCTCTCCATCTCACAAACATTTGAGAGAAAGCGTAAATTCCCACCTAGCCACCCTCGATCCCTGGCCCTGAATGCCAGCATTTCTAAACTACTGGCCTATGAAATGCTGTCATTTAGGCTGGTGGACACAGACAGCTTCAAACAGCTCATGTCGCTTGCTGTCCCACAGTATGTTGTTCCCAGCCGCCACTACTTCTCCAAGAGAGCCGTGCCTTCCCTGCACAACCAAGTATCCGATAAAATCAAGTGTGCACTGCGCAACGCCATCTGTAGCAAGGTCCACCTAACCACAGATACGTAGACCAGTAAGCACGGCCAGGGACGCTATATCTCCCTAACTGCACACTGGGTAAATGTAGTGGCAGCTGGGCCCCAGGCGGAGAGCTGTTTGGCGCACGTCCTTCCGCCGCCAAGGATCGCAGGGCAACATTCTTTGCCTCCTGTTGCCACCTCCTCCTTCTCGGCTTCCTCCTCCTCTTCTTCCACCTGCTCATCCAGTCAGCCACACACCTTCACCACCAACTTCAGCACAGCCCGGGGTAAACGTCAGCAGGCCATTCTGAAACTCATATGTTTGGGGGACAGGCCCCACACCGCACAGGAGTTGTGGCGGGGTATAGAACAACAGACCGATGAGTGGTTGCTGCCGGTGAGCCTCAAGCCCGGCCTGGTGGTGTGCGATAATGGGCGAAATCTCGTTGCAGCTCTGGGACTAGCCGGTTTGACGCACATCCCTTGCCTGGCGCATGTGCTGAATTTGGTGGTGCAGAAGTTCATTCACAACTACCCCGACATGTCAGAGCTGCTGCATAAAGTGCGGGCCGTCTGTTCGCGCTTCCGGCGTTCACATCCTGCCGCTGCTCGCCTGTCTGCGCTACAGCGTAACTTCGGCCTTCCCGCTCACCGCCTCATATGCGACGTGCCCACCAGGTGGAACTCCACCTTGCACGTGCTGGACAGACTGTGCGAGCAGCAGCAGGCCATAGTGGAGTTTCAGCTGCAGCACGCACGGGTCAGTCGCACTGCGGAACAGCACCACTTCACCACCAATGACTGGGCCTCCATGCGAGACCTGTGTGCCCTGTTGCGCTGTTTCGAGTACTCCACCAACATGGCCAGTGGCGATGACGCCGTTATCAGCGTTACAATACCACTTCTATGTCTCCTTGAGAAAACACTTAGGGTGATGATGGAAGAGGAGGTGGCCCAGGAGGAGGAGGAGGAGGAGGAGGAGGAAGAGGGGTCATTTTTAGCACTTTCAGGCCAGTCTCTTCGAAGTGACTCAGAGGGAGGTTTTTTGCAACAGCAGAGGCCAGGTACAAATGTGGCCAGCCAGGGCCCACTACTGGAGGACGAGGAGGACGAGGATGAGGAGGAGGTGGAGGAGGATGAGGATGAAGCATGGTCACAGCGGGGTGGCACCCAACGCAGCTCGGGCCCATCACTGGTGCGTGGCTGGGGGGAAAGGCAGGACGATGACGATACGCCTCCCACAGAGGACAGCTTGTCCTTACCCCTGGGCAGCCTGGCACACATGAGCGACTACATGCCGCAGTGCCTGCACAACGACAGCAGAGTTGCCCACATTTTAACGTGTGCGGACTACTGGGTTGCCACCCTGCTGGATCCACGCTACAAAGACAATGTGCCCACCTTACTTCCTGCACTGGAGCGTGATAGGAAGATGCGCGAGTACAAGCGCACGTTGGTAGACGCGCTACTGAGAGCATTCCCAAATGTCACAGGGGAACAAGTGGAAGCCCAAGGCCAAGGAGGAGCAAGTGGTCGCCAAGGCAGCTGTGTCACGGCCAGCTCCTCTGAGGGCAGGGTTAGCATGGCAGAGATGTGGAAAACTTTTGTCAACACGCCACAGCTAACTGCACCACCACCTGATACGCAACGTGTTAGCAGGAGGCAACATTTCACTAACATGGTGGAACAGTACTTGTGCACACCCCTCCACGTACTGACTGATGGTTCGGCCCCATTCAACTTCTGGGTCTCTAAATTGTCCACGTGGCCAGAGCTAGCCTTTTATGCCTTGGAGGTGCTGGCCTGCCCGGCGGCCAGCGTTTTGTCTGAACGTGTATTCAGCACGGCAGGGGGCGTCATTACAGACAAACGCAGCCGCCTGTCTACAGCCAATGTGGACAAGCTGACGTTCATAAAAATGAACCAGGCATGGATCCCACAGGACCTGTCCGTCCCTTGTCCAGATTAGACATTAACTACCTCCCCTTAACCATATATTATTGTACTCCAGGGCACTTCCTCATTCAATCCTATTTTTATTTTCATTTTACCATTATATTGCGAGGCTACCCAAAGTTGAATGAACCTCTCCTCTGTCTGGGTGCCGGGGCCTAAATATATGCCAATGGACTGTTCCAATGTTGGGTGACGTGAAGCCTGATTCTCTGCTATGACATGCAGACTGATTCTCTGCTGACATGAAGCCAGATCCTCTGTTACGGGACCTCTCTCCTCTGCCTGGGTGCTGGGCCTAAATATCTGACAATGGACTGTTGCAGTGGTGGCTGACGTGAAGCCTGATTTTCTGCTATTACATGCAGACTGATTCTCTGCTGACATGAAGCCAGATCCTCTGTTACGGGACCTCTCTCCTCTGCCTGTGTGCTGGGCCTAAATATATGCCAATGGACTGTTGCAGTGGTGGCTGACGTGAAGCCTGATTTTCTGCTATGACATGCAGACTGATTCTCTGCTGACATGAAGCCAGATTGTCTGTTACGGGACCTCTCTCCTCTGCCTGGGTGCTGGGCCTAAATTTATGAAAATGGACTCTTACAGTGGTGGGTGACGTGAAGCCTGATTCTCTGCTATGATATGAAGACTGATTCTCTGCTGACATGAAGCCAGATTGTCTGTTACGGGACCTCTCTCCTCTGCCTGGGTGCTGGGCCTAAATATCTGACAATGGACTGTTGCAGTGGTGGCTGACGTGAAGCCTGATTTTCTGCTATGACATGCAGACTGATTCTCTGCTGACATGAAGCCAGATCCTCTGTTACGGGACCTCTCTCCTCTGCCTGTGTGCTGGGCCTAAATATATGCCAATGGACTGTTGCAGTGGTGGCTGACGTGAAGCCTGATTCTCTGCTATGACATGCAGACTGATTCTCTGCTGACATGAAGCCAGATTGTCTGTTACGGGACCTCTCTCCTCTGCCTGGGTGCTGGGCCTAAATTTATGAAAATGGACTCTTACAGTGGTGGGTGACGTGAAGCCTGATTCTCTGCTATGATATGAAGACTGATTCTCTGCTGACATGAAGCCAGATTGTCTGTTACGGGACCTCTCTCCTCTGCCTGGGTGCTGGGCCTAAATATCTGACAATGGACTGTTGCAGTGGTGGCTGACGTGAAGCCTGATTTTCTGCTATGACATGCAGACTGATTCTCTGCTGACATGAAGCCAGATCCTCTGTTACGGGACCTCTCTCCTCTGCCTGGGTGCTGGGCCTAAATATCTGACAATGGACTGTTGCATTGGTGGCTGACGTGAAGCCTGATTCTCTGCTATGACATGCAGACTAATTCTCTGCTGACATGAAGCCAGATTGTCTGTTACGGGACCTCTCTCCTCTGCCTGGGTGCCGGGGCCTAAATTTATGACAATGGACTGTTGCAGTGGTGGCTGACGTGAAGCCTGATTCTCTGCTATGACATGCAGACTGATTCTCTGCTGACATGAAGACAGATTCTCTGTTACGGGACCTCTCTCCTCTGCCTGGGTGCTGGGCCTAAATTTATGACAATGGACTGTTGCAGTGGTGGCTGACGTGAAGCCTGATTCTCTGCTATGACATGCAGACTGATTCTCTGCTGACATGAAGCCAGATTCTCTGTTACGGGACCTCTCTCCTCTGCCTGGGTGCTGGGGCCTAAATATCTGAGAATAGACTGTTCCAGTGGTGGGTGACGTGAAGCCAGATTCTCTGCTATGACATGAAGACTGATTCTCTGCTGACATGAAGCCAGATTCTGTGTTACGGGACCTCTCTCCTCTGCTTGGGTGCCGGGGCCTAAATATCTGAGAATGGACTGCTCCAGTGGTGGGTGACGTGAAGCCAGATTCTCTGCTATGGGACCTCTCTCCAATTGATTTTGGTTAATTTTTATTTATTTAATTTTTATTTTAATTCATTTCCCTATTCACATTTGTTTGCAGGGGATTTACCTACATGTTGCTGCCTTTTGCAGCCCTCTAGCCCTTTCCTGGGCTGTTTTACAGCCTTTTTAGTACCGAAAAGTTCGGGTCCCCATTGACTTCAATGGGGTTCGGGTTCGGGACGAAGTTCGGATCGGGTTCGGATCCCGAACCCGAACATTTCCGGGAAGTTCGGCCGAACTTCTCGAACCCGAACATCCAGGTGTTCGCTCAACTCTAGTCACATAGGCCACTTATACTGCTCGTGTCATTATTAACCCTGGCCTCTAGGGGCACCCCTGAGTCAATCCCCACTGGGGACATTTTATTAATCATAGAAACCTGTGGAGACTGCACATCCACCTCTGGTCCATGTGGTACACCCTCTAGCCCCACCACATTGTCTACAATGGGGTCTCCTAGCGGTGTTTCTTCAACATTTATCAACACTTTTATATCAGACACATGTTTACCAACAGGGGGAGCCTTTTCCCCAATCACAGCCTGCAAAGGAAAAGGCATGTCATTATTATCACATATTTCATATGACATCACATTTTTCTTATGCATTTCCGCACTTTTGCTCACCATCACTTTGCATTTGACCAGCACCATTGTTTCCAATGGTCAATATTCCTTCCCCATGCAGGTCAAAGTGCAGCTCCCTTAGGGCTGTTTCACACAAGCGGATGCCGTGCGTGACATCCGCTCCGTGAATGACAGCCAAGACCCGATGCGGACAGCAGAAGCACGGAGCATTAACATGATTGATAATGCTCCATGCCTCTCTGTGACTTCTTTACTACGAAATCACAGTGACAACTTTATCTCACTGTGATTCCGTAGTAAAGAGGTCACAGAGAGGCATGGAGCATTATCAGTCATGTTAATGCTCCGTGCCTCTGCAGTCTGCATCGGGTCTTGGCACTCTTTCACGGAGCGGATATCACGCACGGCATCCGCTCGTGTGAAACAGCCCTTAGATCCTCACTTAAAGGTACAGGTACAAGTTCTGCAGGAGTTTTTGCACTCTCCGCAGAAGTGTCTCCATTACTCCACAACTCCCAGCATAAGGGAAAAGTACACCCCAACACTCCCTCACGCATAAGCTTATCTGTAACATCAAGTTCATCAGTCTCTGTTCTCATTGGAGTCTCGCGCTCAGTGAAAATCAGTGGATAGTCCTTCTCCACACGACTGTCCAGCACCTTTATTATTTTACCAGTCTCAGGTTTCAATATTGTTCTACCTCTCACCCGGGCTAGCATGGGATCCCGGATCCTTGTCATCCCAAAACTAGCTTTGGTCATGGGCAACTGAGGTAACACAGAAACCTTCTCCCCTGCAGGTTTCTGCGAGGTAGCCATCACAGCAGGCTTATCCGCCTGTCCAGACACAGTTTTTTCTCTGTGTGACTTATCACCTACCGGCCCAGCAGATATCCCCTGCCGCCGGCTCACTGTCACCGGCTCTGCCACATGGTTAATAACAGGAACAGTCTTACCCTTTGTAATCAACCATTCTGGTAAAGCAGTGACATTCTCTCCCGCGGACTCATCAAGGTTGTGGTTGCTCCTAGCAACAGCTTTACCGCACCTCCGCACTTCCTCTCTAGGACTCCGGGCACAGTCGCAGGGAAGATATGCACTCCTGAGAACCGCACCGCTCTCCACCTCTTTGTCTTCCCAACGGTTGCCCTTGGCAACGGCATATCTTTGCTATTCCCCTGATAGTCCCGGCACACCACCAACCTCTTGGGACTTTGTACAGGGTCCATACAGTGTTGAGAACCCATTTCTCAAGGCCAGCTGCAACTGTGCCTCCAAAGCCTCTCGCTCTGCATCAAATTTCGCCAATTCATTTTTAGTGTAGCCAATTGCTATGGCAATTTCTTCTGCCTGCTGTATGCACCAGCGCTGCCGGACGTACTCTTCCCCGAGACCCATGGTAGCAGGAAAAGCTTTCAGCCACAAGTCCACTTTTGCTGGGCTACTGGCCCTTTAATTCACTGCAGTTTTACTTGCACCACAGCAAAATAGTTCACACTCTTATGAGCAGCACCTGCTCCACTGGACAAAAAAAATGCTTCCGTTCCTTTAACACCACACACGGAAAAAAACTGCTTTTAGCAGCACCTGCAGTCTCACACCAATTGTAAGGGATCGCCTCTTATTTGGGGGTCATTCTCACAGATACGACTTTAAGACACCAGGTTTCAGGTCCAAACCGTGCATTTATTGTGCACACTCCAACCAACACAGGTTATCATGAAGTCGCAGCTTCACCTTACACATGTGACATCCACATAAAATAATAAACACTTGCCCGGCTAGGCTCTAACTAACACAGAGTTTCCTGACTCACCTAAGTCCTTGTTCACACCCTGTGAACACAAGCGGCTTTCTCAGCCAATGTCCCACAGCCTCCTGGCTGTACAGAGCACAGTACGCTCACTGTCTCCAGTCCAGTGTCTCAGCACACATGGGGAATAGTGGTCACTCAGCCCTCCTGGCTTGGACCACACAGAGCCTCCAGGCCTTTGTCCACAGGCAACACACACTTGCTGACACCCTGGGAGGTGCTTTGTGCCAGCCTGATTACTTCCAGATGGTCTCACCTGTGGTGGAATAGGGGTGTGGAGCGAACTATCCACCCCTTCCTTACCTCCAACCTCCGTGAGACCTGTCACTGTCTCACAGGCCGTAATCCTGGGGCAGGAGGCTGGCAAACAGCCCCCTCCAAAACACAGTGGCGAGGTTGGTTTCGCCACAAATACTTTGAGGGGTATAGTTTTTAAAATGGTGTTATTCATGGGTGGTGTCTACAAAGTGACTTCATACCTGAATCAGTCCTTGAAATTTTTAAGAAAATTTTAAAAATTGCTTCTAAAATTCTAAACCTTCTAATGTTCTAAAAAATAAAATGATTTACAAAATGATGCCAACATAAAGTAGACATGTGGTAAATGTGAATTAATAACTAATTTATGAGGTATCACTATCCATCTTAAAAGAAAAGAAATTCAAATTTCGAAATTAGCATATTTTTCAAATTTTCTGTACTTTTTTTTTTTTAAATAAAGGTGAAACATATTGACTCTAATTTACCACTAACATGAATTACGATTTGTCACGAGAAAACAATCTCAGAATCGCTTAGATAAGTAAAAGCTCTCCAAAGTTATTGCCTTATAAAGTGGCATGTCAAATTTGCAAAATTTTGCTTGGTCCTTAAGGTGAAAATTGTCTGTGTCCTTAAAGGGGTTGTCCCACGAAAAATATTCTACAATTTTGTATAGCTACTGAGTTATTCAATAAAATGTATCTGTATATTGCCACTTTATTTCTCATTTCTTTGACCTGCTCACTGAGATGGTCGCACATGCTCAATTTCATCCTTCAACTGCCTCCTGAGCTGTGATAGGGAGAGCTGAGACACGCCCCCTGAGCTGCAGCAGAAAAGACACTCCCCTTGAGCTGTCAGCTTGATATAAAGCTATCAGAGCAATGAATGGGGAGATCCATGTGAGGTACAGGTCTGGTTCTAGCTTTGTTAGAAAGAGATTGTCATGTCCTATATGATGTCTGATTTTCATTTTTTACATTATTCATGGGATAACCTCTTTAAGAAGTTAAAGAGCTTGATCTACTTGGTATTATTGCTTACTGCTAAACATGTTCAATGGACAGTTGTCACCTAGAACTATTGTAACTACTTACAGCCAGGTCAATAAATATTGGGAAATTGATACAATTCTAACATTTTTGGCTCTATACACCACCACAATGTATTTAAAATGAAACAAACAAGATGTGCTTTACCTGCAGACTGTCAGCTTTAATTTGAGGGTATTTACATCCAAATCAGGTAAACGGTGCAGGAATTACAACAGTTTGCATATGTGCCTCCCACTTGTTAAGGGCCAAAAGTAATGGGACAGAATAATAATCATAAATCAAACTTTCACTTTTTAATACTTGCTTGCAAATCCTTTGCAGTCAATTACAGCCTGAAGTCTGGAACGCATAGACATCACCAGACGCTGGGTTCCATCCCTGGTGATGCTCTGCCAGGCCTCTACTGCAACTGTCTTCAGTTCCTGCTTGTTCTTGGGGCATTTTCCCTCCAGTTTTGTCTTCAGCAAGTGAAATGCATGCACAATTGGATTCAGGTCAAGGGATTTACCTGGCCATTGCACTTCTCTCTTTGGTTGCTTTTGCAGTATGCTTTGGGTCATTGTCTATCTGCACTGTGAAGCGCCGTCCAATGAGTTCTGAAGCATGTGGCTGAATATGAGAAGATAATATTGCCCAAAACACTTCAGAATTCATCCTGCTACTTTTGTCAGCAGTCACATCATCAATAAATACAAGAGAACCAGTTCCATTGGCAGCCATACATTCCCACGCCATGACACTACCACCACCATGCTTCACTGATGAGGTGGTATGCTTAGGATCATCATGAGCAGTTCCTTTCCTTCTCCATACTCTTCTCTTCCCATCACTCTGGTACAAGTTGAGCTTGGTCTCATCTGTCCATAGGATGTTGTTCCAGAACTGTGAAGGCTTTTTTAGATGTCGTTTGGCAAACTCTAATCTGGCCTTCCTGTTTTTGAGGCTCACCAATGGTTTACATCTTGTGGTGAACCCTCTGTATTCACTCTGATGAAGTCTTCTCTTGATTGTTGACTTTGAAACGCATACACCTACCTCCAGGAGAGTGTTCTTGATCTGGCTAACTGTTGTGAAGGGTGTTTTCTTCAGCAGGGAAATAATTCTTCGGTCATCCACCACAGTTGTTTTCCGTGGTCTTCCGGGTCTTTTGGTGTTGCTGAGCTCACCGGTGCGTTTCTTCTTTTTAAGAATGTTCCAAACTGTTGATTTGGCCGCGCCTAATGTTTTTGCTATCTCTCTGATGGGTTTGTTAGGTTTTTTCAGCCTAATGATGGCTTGCTTCACTGATAGTGACAGCTCTTTGGATCTAATCTTGAGATTAGACAGCAACATATTCCAAATGCAAACAGCACACTTGAAATGAACTCTGGACCTTTTATCTGCTCATTGTAATTGGGATAATGAGGGAATAACAGCTGAGAAGCCAATTGTCCCATTTCTTTTGGTCCCTTAACAAGTGGGAGGCACATATGCAAACTGCTGTAATTCCTACACCGTTCACCTGATTTGGGTGTAAATACCCTCAAATTAAAGCTGACAGTCTGCAGATAAAGCACATCTTGTTTGTTTCATTCCAAATCCATTGTGGTGGTGTATAGAGCCAAAAATGTTAGAATTGTGTCGATGTCCCAATATTTATGGACATGACTGTATGTGCTGAACCATTTCTTTTTTTAATTCTTAATAAACTAAGTTTTAGAAAAAAATTCAATTTCTGTATTTGCTTTTTAATTTATTACCTTCCGATTACTATCGTACATAGTTTTGCATATTGACTCATGACTTTAGTGCATTTTACAATTCCGATTTTCTGGCCTCTTTTTGGGAAATTGACTAATACACATAATAAATTTGGAGCATGTCATATTGTTTTTGTGCATTATACTTAGTATTCCTCCTCAGTGTATCACATTAGGGACAGGATTACTGAATGGTTAATGATGATGTCACAATTCTGCAGCCGGAGTGATGATGTCACAATGCTGTGCCGGCTGTATACCGGATGTTCCGTCAATAGATTCTTTGATAGAGAGTAAAGGAGAAGAAGCAACATGGATGCTGGTAAGTCCTGGAATTCACAGCTTTATCTCTCCTAGTCTGTTCTTCAGAGATTGTGGGTTGCGGTGTCTCCTCACTGGTCCACACCATGGATTTGTCTTTCCTTCTTTGGTACAGACACTCATTGGGTGCATCATACATGTAACTCATGATTCCACATCCAGAAGAAATGTGGTACAAGGACAGTCTAATTTCTGGCCTTAAAATGATAGAATGAAAAGATTTTTGATTCTTTATAGTTAGTTCCCATCCTGCATCATTTTCCATTACCATAATAAATCTATCCCCTCCTGGCAGGAGGTCAGCTGCCTCCACATTGCCAACCAATGTCTCCCGACCTATGTAAAGATCTATAACTTACCTAGAGATGGTGGAGGGAGATGATTTTCTTGTAAAATATAGTTATATATGGAATACTTCTCATTTATCTTCTGTAGGTTTGGTGCCTGCTCTGGTGCTGACCTTTATTATAATTGTTTTCTTTGGTGTCTGCCTTGGAGTCGTCTGTTGTTTCCTGAGGTAAGTGAATGATGTCCTCCACACAGGAGACAATGTTGTACCAGAAATCGCTTCTCAGTCTCTCTTACCGTCATAGGTAGAAGATGGAATTGTGTTCCCTTAGAAGACACCAGATTGTCTACCTTGTCCATGAGGGTAGAAGCAGCTGAGGGTCTATATGAAAGCTCTCCACTGTCTCACCTCCCCCACATGGCCACATTGTCTTCTATACTGGATTATTACTGATCTCTTATTATTTTCTTATTTTAGAATGAAAAAGGAAAAATACGAGGATGATGACGAACTAAAAGAAGTTCTGATCCATCAGCCAGGTAACAGTTACACAATACACATAGTACATAGTGACCACAGAGCCCAGTATACAGGAGATGTAAGAAATCCCACCCCATAGCAGTGGAGGATCTGAGGATACACAGGGTATGGGAGCTACACAATATCTATTACCTGACATGTATTTATTACTAATAGAAATCTTCTCATTTACAGAGGAGGCTGATGACAACATGGAGAAGATCAGGAAGGAAAGTGAAGATGAGGAGGATGGCGGAGCGCAGAAAAGATAGAAAGGAGTAAGAAGATGAGGAGGACAGAGAAAGAGGAAGATGTAGGAGGAGAAAGAATAGGATGGAGGAGAAAGAAGAGGATGATGGAAGACAAGGAAAAGGAGTGCATCTTGTTGGATGAAAAATTCAGATTTCCCAAAACTCATAATTTGGCTTTATAAATATCAAATTTCTCTTTAATTCGGTTTCCTTTCACCATAAAAATAATTCTTTTCATGCTTTTAATAATTCCAATAAATAAAATCATTGAAAAGTCTGATTTGATTATTAATTTTAGGCTTTTACTGCGTGTTACTATGTTACTATATAGGAAGGAGGTTTTCTTTTTATATTTTCTTTGCAAAAATCTTGATACAGTTGAATACAACGGTGTAGCAGGCATCCGTCAGCTCCCTGTGCCACCATTCTCCTGCCAACAGTGGTTCACTGCAGGTAGGCACGATGCAGTCATAGCCCAGCCATAGATAGCACAGACCGAAGACCGGAGCAGACCTGCCCTGTTCATTGTGGGAATGCGGGGTAGGGGAGATTTCAGTTTGGAATTACCACTGTGTGGTGGGCACTTAAGGAACATCATACTGTGTTAATAAGAGGCCATCACACTGTGTAGAAGTAAAATAAGAGGGCATCATACTATGTGGAGGGCACCAAGGGATCATTCAGCAATTATGGGGGTAATTATGGGAGCATTCAACTGTGGGGGGGACTAAGGGGGCCTTATTCTGTGCAGCGGGCACTCAAGGGACAACATACTGTATGAGGGTCAAATAAGACAGCATCACAATGTGTGGAGAGACAATAAGGGGGTATTATAACGCGTGGGGGACATCATGGGCTTAGTCTGCATTTTGATGGTACTTCTAAGAACATTGTAGTGTGAAGGGCCACTTATAAGGCACCATACTGTTATAGGAGCCACTAAGGGTGCATCATACTATGTCAGGAGCACTAAAGGAGCATCATACTGTGTCAGGGTTACTACAGGGGAATCATACTGCATGGGGGGCACTGTCCAGGGCATTAGTATTGTGGGGTGAAACTAAGGGGACATTCTTACTGTGTTGCTGTGCTAAGGGGGCATCACTACTGTGAGGGGAGCACATAGGGTGTATCCCTACTGTGTGGAGGCACTAAGAGGACTGGACAGGATTGGGTGTGTACTGGAAAGGGATTGGGTGGAAGTTAGAGGTGTGGCTTATTGTAAGCTGTTGCCCCGAGCACTGCTGTGGTTGCCCCTCCTCACATTTTTTTCAAAAAGTTCATGCCGACCATGCAGCTATTGCGTGCCGCAAACAGCAGGTCCATAATGTAGGGCACCGGCCTTGTGCGCACCGTATCACGGATGCGGACCCATTCACTTGAATGGGTCCGCAATCCAGAAGATATAGAGTGGAGGTAAGGAAGGCCACAGAAGCACTATGGAGTGCTTCCGTGGCATTTTGGTTGGTGCTTCCACATAGCGAAAAAATAGAACATGCTGTAATTTTTTTGTGGTGCAAATGGATCAAATTGAATGAGTCTGCATCCGCCAGCGCAGGCCACACGGACGTATTTGTGTGCATGAGCCCAAAGTACGGAGCTATGAAATCCCATGCATAAATGGATTCATTGTTTGGAGCCCCAAAAATGAGTCTGCCCTGCAACTGCTGGTTGCTAACCCCCTTCACCTCCAAGTGAATTCGATGCCAAAATAATATTGGGGATCCAAGCCGTACCTCAGCGAAAAGTAGGATATGTTCTATCTTTTGACATATCTTGCGGATTGTGGACAAAGGCGGTGCACAGAGCTCTTACGTTCGTCTACATGAGCCCAAAATCTAATTGACTATTGACTCTTGTTTTTCTGCTGCAAAAACGCCATATGTTAGCTAAATGTCTATGGGGAATAGGAAATGCAGGATACACGAGGGTTTTCTTTGCTACTGGTGTTTTTGTTTGTTCTCTGGCATTTCTTTTTGTCTTTCTTGATGCTTTTTTGAGGCATTTTGACATTACATCATACTTCTCTGTAGGGGAAAACAGCATAAGGCCTCCTGCACACGACCGTAGGTGTCCCATTGCCGTATTGCGGACCGCATTTGCGGATCTGCAATACGCGGGCACTGTTCCATGTGCATTCCGCATCACGGATGTGGGGCCCATTCACTTCAATAGGTCCGCAATTCCGGAGATGCGGAACGGTGCAGAACGGAAGCACGGAACGGAACCCTATGTGGGGTTTTGTCCTGTACTTCCGTTTCGCAAAAAGATAGAACATGTCCGATCATTTTGCGTAACGGCCGGATCGCGAACCAATTAAAGTGAATGGGTCCGCAATCCGCTGCGGCTGCCCCACGGACGGTGTTCGTGCATTGCGGCCCGCATTTTGCCATGGGGCGCACAAGTTTGTGTGCAGGAGGCCTAAAGAAAGCGCTAGAGGTAAAACACAACTGGGCAGCTTTCAATTCATATTACGTTCTTGAAAAAAAAAAAAAAAAAATGTTATAAATCTTCCCCCCTAAAAAATGTTTTCTCAGTTTCCGGCGTTGTATTACAAGCTAAAAAAACTGCCAGAGCCAAATTCATATATGTAAGGGCCCAAAAGTAATAATTGGCCACTGTGTAGTGTGACTATTAGTGTTGAGCGAGCATGCTCGGCTGAATACCTGTTCGGCTCAAGCATCGCTATGCTCGGCACATGGCGGTACTCGGCCGAGTACCGCATATGCTCGAGTGCAATGTTCAAGTCTTCTCCACGCATGTTTTGCGGCTGCTAAAATATATTAATATACAATACAAATATATTTTTGCCATAATTTATCCATAATTTTCCTATAAATGGTCCCTTATAACATATAACATTTAATATGAAGAAGGCGAGCATTAAGGGACGGGGAAGTGGCCGTGATGCTGATGGTGCACGCAGAGGCCGTGGCCCTGGGCGCTTTGAAACTGTGCCTGCTGCCAGAGCACAAGAAACAATCATCCAAGATACCTAGCTTCATGTCCCAGTTTGCAGGGTGGCGCAGGAGACCACACTAGAAGTCAGCCCAGTGCGAGCAGGTGGTCGGTTGGATTGCAGCAGATAGTGCTTCCAGTCGGTTAAGCAATACTCTGTCTTCCACCAAGTCCAGTCTCAGTAGCCAGGAGTCTGGTCTACACAATCCTCACCCTGATCCTCCTTCCTCTAACCATTTACAGTCTGGCCAAACAAGTGATCCCACACTCGGATATTCCGAGGACCTCTTTGCATCGCTATTAATTGACTTGGCCCTCTCGCCAAGCACCCTTGCCGGGACACTGCCACCACATGTACACATCACCAAACGCTGCCACGGGCAACCACAGTGCAGGAAAGGTGTCAGTGCACACCACACAATACACAGAGTGCACACAGACAAACATCGGTGCATCCATACACGCACACAGACTCCAAAGGGACCGCACACACACCTGTTGTCCGCGGCAACCGCACCTGAGACAAGAAGCATAATGCCTCAAGCTGCGGTTGAAACAACAACCCAAACCGCGGGCAACAGTATGCAGCTCCCAAGGAGTCACGGCCAAAACCGTGGCTGTGACACTGTGTATGAAGCCCTCCTTAATATGTAACTAAGGGTGTATCGGAGTGCCTCTTCCTTGTAATTTCTGGCAGCACTTGCACTTTATATACAAGTAAATATTCAGGAAAGAATGTTTTCTATCAATTTTTTTCTCAATTTTTTTTTTCCTTGGTTTTGTGCGTATTATTGTCATTATGTAAAAGTGGCGTACTATTCGGACAACATAGTTCCAAACAGCGACCAGCGATTCCAAGATGCAACCATACATCCTCCCCATACTGTTACAAAACCATTTCGGTGGTGTTACCAACAATTTCTGACATTTTCTTATGAACCAGACACCCTCCCCTCTTCAGAGCAGGGGGTACCTGGTTTAATGCTCGGTTCTCCCATTGACTGCCAGTATACTCGGGTGCTCGGTCGAGCACCTGAATATAACGTTGTGTTTCGGCCTGAGCACCACGGTGCTCGATCAACACTAGTGACTCTGCTTGCTGATTAAATGAATGCTTAATTGTAATAGAAATCTCAGCTCCCTTTCCTTGACACCAGAGTTTCTGTGTACAATGAGTTAAAGGGGTTGTCTCGCCTCAGACATCGGAGGCATATCACTAGGATATGCCCCAAACATCTGATAGGTGTGGGTATCCCCTCTGAGACCCACACCTATCTTTAGACTGGAACCCGCAAAATGAAGAAGGGTGCACCCGCCCTTCATTCATTCCTATAAGAGTGACAAAAATATGGGAATGGGAGCTCTCCCATAGGAATAAATGGAGGGTGGCTACACATGCATGGTGCGCCCTCTTTCACTTTGCGGGCTCCATTGTAAAGACACCTCTGGGACCAACACCTATCAGACATTGGGGGCATATCATAGCGATATGCCCTCAATGTCTGAGGTGAGACAACCCCTTTAAATTAATGCAGGACAAGGCATTTTTACCTAATGCTTTCCAAGAACTGAAGAGGAGCTGTCCCTTCCCCTGACATGTCTATTTAAAGGGAACCTGTCACCAGTTTTATGGTGTCCTAACTGTCATGGAACCATGAACCAGACGTACAACAGAGATGAGTGGAAATAAGAAGGCTTTATTGGAAATCAAGCCGTAGCAAAAGTCCAAACGGATGGCTAAACCGAAGCAGGGTCTTGCGTAGACAGAGGTCAGGAACCAAGAGGGTGGTCAGACGAAGCCAGGATCAGGAACCAACGGGGTAGTCAGACGAAGCCAGGATCAGGAACCAACGGGGTAGTCAGACGAAGCCAGGATCAGGAACCAACGGGGTAGTCAGACGAGGCCAGGATCAGGAACCAGAAGCAGCAGCAGTCTTAGAAGCATGTGAACACAGGAGGACCAAGCAAGGAACTGAAGCCACAGACCTTCTATATATATGAGCTAGGCATCCAGCTCCTCCCAGTGGGAAGGAGAAGCCGCAGGGTGGGAGGCTACAAGAAACCCAGAAACCAAGATGGCACATGTCAAACGAAGGTAAGACCATGACACTAACTAAGGGCAAAATAAATAAGTCACTGATTCTCTTAGCAAAATGCTGGGTCACTTTCTTTAATTGACCCAGTCAATCTGCCAACATCTTGTGTTGAAAAGCTCCAGCTGATAATGATGAGTCATGAATAGAGTTGAGCGGACACCTGGATGTTCGGGTTCGAGAAGTTCGGCCGAACTTCCCGAAAATGTTCAGGTTCGGGATCCGAACCTGATCCGAACTTCGTCCCGAACCCAAACTCCATTGAAGTCAATGGGGACCCGAACTTTTCGGCACTAAAAAGGCTGTAAAACAGCCCAGGAAAGGGCTAGAGGGCTGCAAAAGGCAGCAACATGTAGGTAAATCCCCTGCAAACAAATGTGGATAGGGAAATGAATAAAAATAAAAATTAAATAAATAAAAATTAACCAAAATCTATTGGAGAGAGGTCCCATAGCAGAGAATCTGGCTTCACGTCACCCACCACTGGAACAGTCCATTCTCAGATATTTAGGCCCCGGCACGCAGGCAGAGGAGAGAGGTCCCGTAACAGAGAATCTGGCTTCATGTCAGCAGAGAATCAGTCTTCATGTCAGCAGAGAATCAGTCTTCATGTCATAGCAGAGAATCAGGCTTCACGTCACCCACCACTGCAACAGTCCATTTTCATAAATTTAGGCCCAGCACCCAGGCAGAGGAGAGAGGTCCCGTAACAGACAATCCGGCTTCATGTCAGCAGAGAATCAGTCTTCATATCATAGCAGAGAATCAGGCTTCACATCAGCCACCAATGCAACAGTCCATTGTCAGATATTTAGGCCCAGCACCCAGGCAGAGGAGAGAGGTCCCGTAACAGACAATCTGGCTTCATGTCAGCAGAGAATCAGTCTTCATGTCATAGCAGAGAATCAGGCTTCACGTCACCCACCACTGCAACAGTCCATTTTCATAAATTTAGGCCCAGCACCCAGGCAGAGGAGAGAGGTCCCGTAACAGACAATCTGGCTTCATGTCAGCAGAGAATCAGTCTTCATGTCATAGCAGAGAATCAGGCTTCACGTCACCCACCACTGCAACAGTCCATTTTCATATATTTAGGCCCAGCACCCAGGCAGAGGAGAGAGGTCCCGTAACAGACAATCTGGCTTCATGTCAGCAGAGAATCAGTCTTCATATCATAGCAGAGAATCAGGCTTCACGTCAGCCACCAATGCAACAGTCCATTGTCAGATATTTAGGCCCAGCACCCAGGCAGAGGAGAGAGGTCCCGTAACAGACAATCTGGCTTCATGTCAGCAGAGAATTAGTCTGCATGTCATAGCAGAGAATCAGGCGTCACGTCAGCTACCAGTGCAACAGTCCATTGGCATATATTTAGGCCCAGCACCCAGGCAGAGGAGAGAGGTCCCGTAACAGAGAATCTGGCTTCATTTCAGCAGAGAATTAGTCTGCATGTCATAGCAGAGAATCAGGCTTCACGTCAGCCACCACTGCAACAGTCCATTGGCATATATTTAGGCCCAGCACACAGGCAGAGGAGAGAGGTCCCGTAACAGAGGATCTGGCTTCATGTCAGCAGAGAATCAGTCTGCATGTAATAGCAGAAAATCAGGCTTCACGTCACCCACCCCTGCAACAGTCCATTGTCAGATATTTAGGCCCAGCACCCAGGCAGAGGAGAGAGGTCCCATAACAGAGGATCTGGCTTCATGTCAGCAGAGAATCAGTCTGCATGTCATATCAGAAAATCAGGCTTCACGTCAGCCACCACTGCAACAGTCCATTGTCAGATATTTAGGCCCAGCACCCAGGCAGAGGAGAGAGGTCCCGTAACAGAGAATCTGTCTTCATGTCAGCAGAGAATTAGTCTGCATGTCATAGCAGAGAATCAGGCTTCACGTCACCCAACATTGGAACAGTCCATTGGCATATATTTAGGCCCCGGCACCCAGACAGAGGAGAGGTTCATTCAACTTTGGGTAGCCTCGCAATATAATGGTAAAATGAAAATAAAAATAGGATTGAATGAGGAAGTGCCCTGGAGTACAATAATATATGGTTAAGGGGAGGTAGTTAATGTCTAATCTGCACAAGGGATGGACAGGTCCTGTGGGATCCATGCCTGGTTCATTTTTATGAACGTCAGCTTGTCCACATTGGCTGTAGACAGGCGGCTGCGTTTGTCTGTAATGACGCCCCCTGCCGTGCTGAATACACGTTCAGACAAAACGGTGGCCGCCGGGCAGGCCAGCACCTCCAAGGCATAAAAGGCTAGCTCTGGCCACGTGGACAATTTAGAGACCCAGAAGTTGAATGGGGCCGAACCATCAGTCAGTACGTGGAGGGGTGTGCACAAGTACTGTTCCACCATGTTAGTGAAATGTTGCCTCCTGCTAAAACGTTGCGTATCAGGTGGTGGTGCAGTTAGCTGTGGCGTGTTGACAAAAGTTTTCCACATCTCTGCCATGCTAACCCTGCCCTCAGAGGAGCTGGCCGTGACACAGCTGCCTTGGCGACCTCTTGCTCCTCCTCTGCCTTGGCCTTCCACTTGTTCCCCTGTGACATTTGGGAATGCTCTCAGTAGCGCGTCTACCAACGTGCGCTTGTACTCGCGCATCTTCCTATCACGCTCCAGTGCAGGAAGTAAGGTGGGCACTTTGTCTTTCTAGCGTGGATCCAGCAGGGTGGCAACCCAGTAGTCCGTACACGTTAAAATGTGGGCAACTCTGCTGTCGTTGCGCAGGCACTGCAGCATGTAGTCGCTCATGTGTGCCAGGCTGCCCAGGGGTAAGGACAAGCTGTCCTCTGTGGGAGGCGTATCGTCATCGTCCTGCCTTTCCCCCCAGCCACGCACCAGTGATAGGCCCGAGCTGAGTTGGGTGCCACCCCGCTGTGACCATGCTTCATCCTCATCCTCATCCTCGTCCTCCTCATCCTCGTCCTCCTCATCCTCCAGTAGTGGGCCCTGGCTGGCCACATTTGTACCTGGCCTCTGCTGTTGCAAAAAACCTCCCTCTGAGTCACTTCGAAGAGACTGGCCTGAAAGTGCTAAAAATGACCCCTCTTCCTCCTCCTCCTCCTCCTCCTCCTGGGCCACCTCCTCTTCCATCATCGCCCTAAGTGTTTTCTCAAGGAGACATAGAAGTGGTATTGTAACGCTGATAATGGCGTCATCGCCACTGGCCATGTTGGTGGAGTACTTGAAACAGCGCAACAGGGCACACAGGTCTCGCATGGAGGCCCAGTAATTGGTGGTGAAGTGGTGCTGTTCCGCAGTGCGACTGACCTGTGCGTGCTGCAGCTGAAACTCCACTATGGCCTGCTGCTGCTCGCACAGTCTGTCCAGCATGTGCAAGGTGGAGTTCCACCTGGTGGGCACGTCGCATATGAGGCGGTGAGCGGGAAGGCCGAAGTTACGCTGTAGCGCAGACAGGCGAGCAGCGGCAGGATGTGAACGCCGGAAGCGCGAACAGACGGCCCGCACTTTATGCAGCAGCTCTGACTTCTCGTGGTAGTTGTGAATGAACTTCTGCTCCACCAAATTCAGCACATGCGCCAGGCAAGGGATGTGCGTCAAACTGGCTAGTCCCAGAGCTGCAACGAGATTTCGCCCATTATTGCACACCACCAGGCCGGGCTTGAGGCTCACCGGCAGCAACCACTCGTCGGTCTGTTGTTCTATACCCCGCCACAACTCCTGTGCGGTGTGGGGCCTGTCCCCCAAACATATGAGTTTCAGAATGGCCTGCTGACGTTTACCCCAGGCTGTGCTGAAGTTGGTGGTGAAGGTGTGTGGCTGACTGGATGAGCAGGTGGAAGAAGAGGAGGAGGAAGCCGAGAAGGACGAGGTGGCAACAGAAGGCAAAGAATGTTGCCCTGCGATCCTTGGCGGCGGAAGGACGTGCGCCAAACAGCTCTCCGCCTGGGGCCCAGCTGCCACTACATTTACCCAGTGTGCAGTTAGGGAGATATAGCGTCCCTGACCGTGCTTAATGTTCCACGTATCTGTGGTTAGGTGGACCTTGCTACAGATGGCGTTGTGCAGTGCACACTTGATTTTATCGGATACTTGGTTGTGCAGGGAAGGCACGGCTCTCTTGGAGAAGTAGTGGCGGCTGGGAACAACATACTGTGGGACAGCAAGCGACATGAGCTGTCTGTGTCCACCAGCCTAAATGACAGCATTTCATAGGCCAGTAGTTTAGAAATGCTGGCATTCAGGGCCAGGGATCGAGGGTGGCTAGGTGGGAATTTACGCTTTCTCTCAAATGTTTGTGAGATGGAGAGCTGAACGCTGCCGTGTGACATGGTTGAGACGCTTGGTGACGGAGGTGGTGGTGGTGTTGGTGGTACATCCCCTGTTTGCTGGGCGGCAGGTGCCAACGTTCCTCCAGAGGCGGAGGAAGAGGCCGAGGCGGCAGCAGCAGAAGAGGCCGAGGCGGCAGCAGCAGAAGAGGTAGCAGGGGGAGCCTGAGTGACTTCCTTGGCTTTAAGGTGTTTACTCCACTGCAGTTCATGCTTTGCATGCAGGTGCCTGGTCATGCAGGTTGTGCTCAGGTTCAGAACGTTAATGCCTCGCTTCAGGCTCTGATGGCACAGCGTGCAAACCACTCGGGTCTTGTCGTCAACACATTGTTTGAAGAAGTGCCATGCCAGGGAACTCCTTGAAGCTGCCTTTGGGGTGCTCGGTCCCAGATGGCGGCGGTCAGTAGCAGGCGGAGTCTCTTGGCGGCGGGTGTTCTGCTTTTGCCCACTGCTCCCTCTTTTGCTACGCTGTTGGCTCGGTCTCACCACTGCCTCTTCCTCCGAACTGTGAAAGTCAGTGGCACGACCTTCATTCCATGTGGGGTCTAGGACCTCATCGTCCCCTGCATCGTCTTCCACCCAGTCTTGATCCCTGACCTCCTGTTCAGTCTGCACACTGCAGAAAGACGCAGCAGTTGGCACCTGTGTTTCGTGATCATCAGAGACGTGCTGAGGTGGTATTCCCATGTCCTCATCATCAGGAAACATAAGTGGTTGTGCGTCAATGCAGTCTATGTCTTCCACCGCTGGGGAAGGGCTAGGTGGATGCCCTTGCGAAACCCTGCCAGCGGAGTCTTCAAACAGCATAAGAGACTGCTGCATAACTTGAGGCTCAGACAGTTTCCCTGATATGCATGGGGGTGATGTGACAGACTGATGGGGTTGGTTTTCAGGCGCCATCTGTGCGCTTTCTGCAGAAGACTGGGTCTGAGATAATGTGAACGTGCTGGATCCACTGTCGGCCACCCAATTAACTAATGCCTGTACCTGCTCAGGCCTTACCATCCTTAGAACGGCATTGGGCCCCACCATATATCGCTGTAAATTCTGGCGGCTACTGGGACCTGAGGTAGTTGGTACACTAGGACGTGTGGATGTGGCAGAACGGCCACGTCCTCTCCCAGCACCAGAGGGTCCACTAACACCACCATGACCATGTCCACGTCCGCGTCCCTTAATAGATGTTTTCCTCATTGTTATCGTTCACCACAACAACAAAAATATTATTTGGCCCAATGTATTGTATTCAAATTCAGCTGAATATAAATTTGAGGCCTAGTATTTAGGCGCTGGGTGACCGGTATGGATTTAGTGACAGAATTAGACTTGGAAATACACAGTAGCGTCTGTGTGAAGTTATTTTGAATGACCCTATATGTGCACCTTGAATATTATATACCCTTTTAGGGATAGATTTCAAATAGCTCTGATATAGCAGAAACCACTAAATTATGAAATTGCTAAATTGGGAATTGTATTTCAACCCAGAACAAAAAATGTGCTTTGACGGACACTAAATAACTTGCCCAGCCAGAACAGGACAGCGGTAACGAGAGATTTAGCAGGATATAAATTTGAGGCCTAGTATTTAGGCGCTGGGTGACCGGTATGGATTTACTGACAGAATTAGACTGGGATATGGCCAAAAAATAACCACACTATTGCTGGTTAAATGCACTTGGTGTGACAGCTTGACCAACCACACTACTGAGGGTTAAATGCACTTGGTGACGGGCGCAGCTTGCCCCTGATGTAGTATATGGCCAAAAAATGAACAGACTATTGCTGGTTAAATGCACTTGGTGTGACAGCTTGACCAACCACACTATTGCTGGTTAAATGCACTTGGTGACGGGCGCAGCTTGCCCCTGATGTAGTATATGGCCAGAAAATAAACAGACTATTGCTGGTTAAATGCACTTGGTGTGACAGCTTGACCAACCACACTACTGAGGGTTAAATGCACTTGGTGACGGGCGCAGCTTGCCCCTGATGTAGTATATGGCCAAAAAATAAATAGACTATTGCTGGTTAAATGCACTTGGTGTGACAGCTTCACCCTGATGTAGGCTTTAGCCAAAAAACAACCACACCATTGAGGGTTAAATGCACTTGGTGACAGGCGCAGCTTGCCCCTGATGTAGTATATGGCCAAAAAATAAACAGACTATTGCTGGTTAAATACACTTGGTGTGACAGCTTCACCCTGATGTAGGCTTTAGCCAAAAAACAACCACACCATTGAGGGTTAAATGCACTTGGTCGCAGCTTGTGCTGGCGCACCAGAAGACACAAAATGGCCGCCGATCACCCCAGAAAAAAGTGACTGACAAACGGTCTGGGCAGCCTATAAACAGTGAGCAATTGAATTTCAGCAGCTCAATGATGCACAGCTGCAGATCGATCAATTAATCAAGTCCTTTGGAGGAGTTAATCTGCCTAATTTCGCCCTACTGTCACAGCCGCAACCTCTCCCTACGCTAATCAGAGCAGAGTGACGGGCGGCGCTATGTGACTCCAGCTTAAATAGAGGCTGGGTCACATGGTGCTCTGGCCAATCACAGCCATGCCAATAGTAGGCATGGCTGTGACGGCCTCTTGGGGCAAGTAGTATTACGCTTATTGATTGGCTGCTTTGCAGCCTTTCAAAAAGTGCCAAGAAAGCGTAAAAAAAAAAGCGCCAAGAAATCGACGAACACCGAACCCGAGCCCGGACTTTTACGAAAATTACCGGGTTCGGGTCCGTGTCACAGACACCCCAAAATTCGGTACGAACCCGAACTATACAGTTCGAGTTCGCTCATCCCTAGTCATGAATATTCATGAGCTCCTGACTCTCCCCGCCCACCTGCTGCTGAGTGACAGTTTGTTTCCATAGCAATCAGCAGCAGGTGGGCGGGGAGTGGCTATAGCTCTGAATTAAATATACGCTGGACTCAATGGCATCACGCCGGACTCCAATCAGCTCATTAGCATGCGGCATCTTTGTGTGTATATTATGAGGTAACCATCTGTCACACCAGTAAGTGAATACATCTAAGGTACTTTTTAGTAGTTAATGATTGTATAGAATTAGTTAGATTATAATCAAATATCCACATGACAGGTTCCCTTTCAGTAACTACTTGCATCCACCATGTATTAACTATTCCGGAGCATCTATTCTCTACGTTTTGCTGCACCTTTATTATTCCTGCTAGAATTTACAAATGAATTATTAGCAGTTTGCAATGAAGGTCCGGCTGAGAGCTACCAGTTGGGGTGTGCACAGTCTGACACTGGCTACACTGATTGGATAGTGTCAGGCTGTGCAGGGACACACCCACAACTGGTAACACTCAGCTGGACCTTCATTGCACACTGCTGGCACCTCATTCATAACGTCTAGCAGGAATTGTAAGGCCTCAGAGTGCCGCTACCACCTTTGCACCTTGCTACTATCTCCTATGGTTAACCTAATGTCATCATATGTATTAATTTATAGGTCTTGCAAAATGTGCATTAAAATTTCCATGCAACAGTTTGTGTTTTCATGTAATGTGCCTGGTTCACCAGCAGATGGTGGCAAACATGGCAGAGATGCAGGGACATAGAGTGGAACCTTCCTTTCCATACTAACCCCCCCCCCCCTTCCTGTAGTGTAATGGGTGTTTTCCCACTTGCTGCAGGGAGGGAGGAGCTTAGTTTAGTGTGAGTCTGGAGTACCCCCTGCTAGGGGAAGGAAGCAGGAGCCTGTCCCTGTTGGACGAAACCTGTCTGGACCAGCATGAGCACCTTCAGCTCAGCTAGATCTGGGGGCCAAAGAAAAGAGCTTTAGAAGCCAGGAGGAGAAAGTGTTCCCTGGACAAATCTAGAGACAGCCCAGATTACAAAGTCAAGAGCAGCATAAAGAAAAAGCTAAGTTATACCGCTATCCTGTTAGCACAGCAGTGCCAGAGAGCGACTGATGTGGCAGAGAAGGGTTTGCCTGCCACAATTCATGCCAAAGCCTGCTGGAAACCAAGACAAAGCCTGTAAATCGTTTGCAGAAAAGTTTATTCAAGTAAAGCTGTTATCAACCTCATCACAAGGTCTGGACTCAATTTATTTCAACATTCCCTACTACTACTACTCCCCCCTTTTTCCTGCTTTCAGAGGGCAACACCTGGGGATCCAGTGTATCCAGGTAGGAGCACTGTGACACGCGCAACACCATAAAGGGACATTTAGGCCACCCTACTCCACTCTGGCATTCCTTCACCTGGGTACCACCATCTACCACAGTATCACTAAAAGGGGCCCTGTGCCCTTGTTGCTTCACTGCAACTGGTGTCACAACAAATATGTACTTTAAGAAACCCCAAGTAGTGCGCCCGACGATTGCAGAATAATAAAGGAATGGCACATCATAGAGTCATAAGAATAGATGCTCCAGAATTGTTATCACATGTGGAATGCAAGTGGGTATTAAACCAGACATGTCAGGAGAGGGGACAGGTCCTCTTTAACTAAGATTGCCCCCAGAGAATGTAACATTAGATGCATACATTATACCACAAATCACACACTGGACACTATGGAGGCTTTTGCAAAACAAAAAAAAACAGGCACTTAATAAGCTGCTGGCCATTATGGATAATACCTCAGACCCCTTGTACACATTCCGCAGAAGGCGGATACAGCTGCTATGTAATAATGAGCGCCATGTGAAGACTGCGACAAGTCTCCTTATTGCAGGGCCTCTACTGATCTCCATCTACATGATCTGTGCTGAGGCTGAGTTGACATCGCCGGTTAGCTTTCCATTCTTCTGATCCGTCAGGGATGCAGCTCTTTATCTCCCGTCAAAAATAACTGAGCTCTGACGGAACTGACACAAAGTGATGCAAGCTGATGATAACTCAAAATAACGGATCCATATTTTTTCCTGCTCTTCTGAAGAATGGAAACCTAAAGGGTGTGAACTCCCACTAAGCTACATCTTGTAGGCGTACTTACACACATTACACATATATATGTCAGTAAAAAATAATAATACTGTCCCATGTCTTCTTATATCAGTACATATACTGTCACAGATTTTACCATATGTTCTCTGTAACCTCTTGCAAACGACGAGAATACTCGTCCTAAACAGCGAGTCCTTCCCGCATTAGGACGAGCATTCTTGTTCAGAGTTAACACCGTTCCGGAAAGGCACAGTTTCAATGTATTGTCCCAAAATGTCCTAAAAATGTCAATGCATTGTCCAATGTCCTAAAAAATAAAATGCCACGTACAAGATGATGCCAACATAAAGTAGAGATATGGTGAATGTTAATTAATAGCTATTTGATAAGGTATCGCTATCCGTCTTAGGACTCATGCACACGACCGGTTTTTTTTGGGGTCCGCAAAAACAGGTTCCGTAGTTCTGTGATCCGTGTCTGTTTTTCCTTCCGTGGGTCTTCCTTGATTTTTGGAGGATCCACGGACATGAAGGAAAAAGTCGTTTTGGTGTCCGCCTGGCCGTGCGGAGCCAAACGGATCCGTCCTGACTTACAATGGGGACGGATCCGTTTGACGTTGACACAATATGGTGCAATTGCAAACGGATCCGTCCCCCATTGACTTTCAGTGTAAAGTCAGGAGTCCCTAATATACCATCGGATCTGAGTTTTCTCCAAACCGATGGTATATTTTAACTTGAAGCGTCCCCATCACCATGGGAACGCCTCTATGTTAGAATATACCATCGGATTTGAGTTACATCGTGAAAACTCATATCCGACAGTATATTTTAACACAGAGGCGTTCCCATGGTGATGGGGATGCTTCAAGTTAGAATATACTACGAACTGTGTACATGACTACCCCCTGCTGCCTGGCAGCACCCGATCTCTTACAGGGGGCTGTGATCCGCACAATTAACCCCTCAGATGCCGCACCTGAGGGGTTAATTGTGCGTATAATAGCCCCCTGTAAGAGATCAGGGGCTTCCAGGCAGCAGGGGGCAGACCCCCCTCCCTCCCCAGTTTGAATATCATTGGTGGCCAGTGTGCGGCCCCCCGGCCCCCCCTCCCTCCCTCTATTGTATTAATATCATTGGTGGCACAGTGTGCGGCCTCCCCTCTCCCCCCCCCCCCATCATTGGTGGCAGCGGAGAGTTCCGATCGGAGTCCCAGTTTAATCGCTGGTGCTCCGATCGGTAACCATGGCAACCAGGACGCTACTGCAGTAAGCTCTTACAAGAGCTAGTAGTTATGCCAGGGGAGTATAGCAAATCTTCAGCGTATAGCAATCCCCCAGTGTTGATCAGTTACCCAAACACCAGCCTCAACATGATGAAGGATAAAACAGGAACTCTTTATCGAGGGCTACTCGACTGTATTTATGCAGGTCCCCATCTGGTGGCCACGCCCCTAGGGGACCAGAAGGGAGACTGTGACACAGGACAGATATGTAGCAATTCAGGATACAGACACAACACATCCCCACAATGCATCATGGTTTCCTCCTCTCTGCCCTAGAGACACACGAGGAGCAATCCAATTATCTCTCAGGACAAAGGGAAATCGCCAATACACATGTGGAGACAACAGGAAAGAATCACCATTTAAACACACAATGGGACAATGGCACAATAGGACAATAGAAACACACCCAGCATATTCCTCCGCTCTGTCTAGGAGATAATTCACTTGAATAGGTTCAGGGGTTTAAAAGTTAGTAAAAGTATCTTAAAGGGCCGTAATCCTGGGGCAGGAGGCTGGCAAACAGCCCCCTCCAAAACACCATGGCGAGGTTGGTTTCGCCACAAATACTTTGAGGGATATAGTTTTTAAAATGGTGTCATTCATGGGTGGTGTCTACAAAGTGACTTCATACCTGAATCAGTCCTTGAAATTTTTAAGAAAATTTTAAAAATTGCTTCTAAAATTCTAAACCTTCTAATGTTCTAAAAAATAAAATGATTTACAAAATGATGCCAACATAAAGTAGACATATAGTAAATGTTAATTAATAACTAATTTATGAGGTAAAAGCTCTCCAAAGTTATTGCCTTAAAAAGTGGCATGTCAAATTTGCTAAATTTTGCTTGGTCCTTAAGGTGAAAATTGTCTGTGTCCTTAAAGGGGTTGTCCCACGAAAAATATTCTACAATTTTGTATAGCCACTGAGTTATTCAATAAAATGTATCTGTATATTGCCACTTTATTTCTCATTTCTTTGACCTGATCACTGAGATGGTCGCACATGCACAGTTTCATCCTTCAACTGCCTCCTGAGCTGTGGTAGGGAGAGCATGGACACGCCCCCTGATTTGCAGCAAAAAAGACACTCCCCTTGAGCTGTCAGCTTGATATAAAGCTATCAGAGCAATGAATGGGGAGATCTCTGGACCCATGTGAGGTACAGGTCTGGTTCTAGCTTTGTTAGAAAGAGATTGTCATGTCCTATATGATGTCTGATTTTCATTTTTTACATTATTCATGGGATAACCTCTTTAAGAAGTTAAAGAGCTTGATCTACTTGGTATTATTGCTTACTGCTGAACATGTTCAATGGACAGTTGTCATCTAGAACTGTTGTAACTACTTACAGTCAGGTCCATAAATATTGGGACATCGATACAATTCTAACATTTTTAGCTCTATACACCACCACAATGTATTTGAAATGAAACAAACAAGATGTGCTTTACCTGCAGACTGTCAGCTTTAATTTGAGGGTATTTACACCCAAATCAGGTGAACGGTGCAGGAATTACAACAGTTTGCATGTGTGCCTCCGACTTGTTAAGGTCAAAAGTAATAGGACAGAATAATTATCATAAATCAGACTTTCACTTTTTAATACTTGGTTGCAAATCCTTTGCAGTCAATTACAGCCTGAAGTCTGGAACGCATAGACATCACCAGACGCTGGGTTCCATCCCCGGTGATGCTCTGCCAGGCCTCTACTGCAACTGTCTTCAGTTCCTGCTTGTTCTTGGGGCATTTTCCCTCCAGTTTTGTCTTCAGCAAGTGAAATGCATGCACAATTGGATTCAGGTCAGGGTTTTGACCTGGCCATTGCACTTCTCTCTTTGGTTGCTTTTGCAGTATGCTTTGGGTCATTGTCTATCTGCACTGTGAAGCGCCGTCCAATGAGTTCTGAAGCATGTGGCTGAATATGAGAAGATAATATTGCCCGAAACACTTCAGAATTCATCCTGCTGCTTTTGTCAGCAGTCGCAATAAATACAAGAGAACCAGTTCCATTGGCAGCCATACATGCCCACGCCATGACACTACCACCACCATGCTTCACTGATGAGGTGGTATGCTTAGGATCATCATGAGCAGTTCCTTTCCTTCTCCATACTCTTCTCTTCCCATCACTCTGGTACAAGTTGAGCTTGGTCTCATCTGTCCATAGGATGTTGTTCCAGAACTGTGAAGGCTTTTTTAGATGTCGTTTGGCAAACTCTAATCTGGCCTTCCTGTTTTTGAGGCTCACCAATGGTTTACATCTTGTGGTGAACCCTCTGTATTCACTCTGATGAAGTCTTCTCTTGATTGTTGACTTTGAAACGCATACACCTACCTCCTGGAGAGTGTTCTTGATCTGGCTAACTGTTGTGAAGGGTGTTTTCTTCAGCAGGGAAATAATTCTTCGGTCATCCACCACAGTTGTTTTCCGTGGTCTTCCAGGTCTTTTGGTGTTGCTAAGCTCACCGGTGCGTTCCTTCTTTTTAAGAATGTTCCAAACTGTTGATTTGGCCAGACCTAATGTTTTTGCTATCTCTCTGATGGGTTTGTTAAGTTTTTTCAGCCTAATAATGGCTTGCTTCACTGATAGTGACAGCTCTTTGGATCTAATCTTGAGATTAGACAGCAACAGATTCCAAATGCAAACAGCACACTTGAAATGAACTCTGGACCTTTTATCTGCTCATTGTAATTGGGATAATGAGGGAATAACACACATCTGGCCATGGGACAGCTGAGAAGCCAATTGTCCCATTACTTTTGGTCCCTTAACAAGTGGGAGGCACATATGCAAACTGTTTTAATTCCTACACCGTTCCCCTGATTTGGATGTAAATACTGTTCATTTTATTTCAAATCCATTGTGGTGGTGTATAGAGCCAAAAATGTTAGAATTGTGTCGATGTCCCAATATTTATGGACCTGACTGTATGAGCTGAACCATTTATTTTTTTAATTCTTAATAAACTAAGTTTTAGAAAAAAATTCAACCTGTGCCGCAGTGATTCCATCTGCCTCTAAAGCTCCATACAGAAAACACGAAACAAATGTGAAGAAAGCTAAATACATTGTGCAAAACCAAAATTGACCGTAATGTTCAATTCCCACCAGATTTAGTTATGAGACGCTTGTTGTTATTTCTGTATTTGCTTTTTCATTTATTACCTTCCGATTACTATCGTACATAGTTTTGCATATTGACTCATGACTTTAGTGCATTTTACAATTCCGATTTTCTGGCCTCTTTTTGGGAAATTGACTAATACACATAATAAATTTGGAGCATGTCATATTGTTTTGGTGCATTATACTTAGTATTCCTCCTCAGTGTATGACATTAGGGACAGGATTACTGAATGGTTAATGATGATGTCACAATTCTGCAGCCGGAGTGATGATGTCACAATGCTGTGCCGGCTGTATACCGGATGTTCCGTCAATACATTCTTTGATAGAGAGTAAAGGAGAAGAAGCAACATGGATGCTGGTAAGTCCTGGAATTCACAGCTTTATCTCTCCACGTCTGTTCTTCAGAGATTGTGGGTTGCGGTGTCTCCTTACTGGTCCACACCATGGATTTGTCTTTCCTTCTTTGGTACAGACACTCATTGGGTGCATCATACATGTAACTCATGATTCCACATCCAGAAGAAATGTGGTACAAGGACAGTCTAATTTCTGGCCTTAAAATGATAGAATGAAAAGATTTTTGATTCTTTATAGTTAGTTCCCATCCTGCATCTTTTTCTATTACCATAATAAATCTATCCCCTCCTGGCAGGATGTCAGCTGCCTCCACATTGCCAACCAATGTCTCCCGACCTATGTAAAGATCTATAACTTACCTAGAGATGGTGGAGGGAGATGATTTTCTTGTAAAATATAGTTATATATGAAATACTTCTCATTTATCTTCTGTAGGTTTGGTGCCTGCTCTGGTGCTGACCTTTATCATAATTGTTTTCTTTGGTGTCTGCCTTGGAGTCGTCTGTTGTTTCCTGAGGTAAGTGAATGATGTCCTCCACACAGGAGACAATTTTGTACTAGAAATCGCTTCTCAGTCTCTCTTACCGTCATAGGTAGAAGATGGAATTGTGTTCCCTTAGAAGACATCAGGTTGTCTACCTTGTCCACGAGGGTAGAAGCAGCTGAGGGTCTATATGAGAGCTCTCCACTGTCTCACCTCCCCCACATGGCCACATTGTCTTCTATACTGGATTATTACTGATCTCTTATTATTTTCTTATTTTAGAATGAAAAAGGAAAAATACAGCGAGGATGACGACGAACTAAATGAAGTTCTGATCCATCAGCCAGGTAACAGTTACACAATACACATAGTACATAGTGACCACAGAGCCCGGAATAGAGGAGATGTAAGAAAATCTCACCCAATAGCAGCGGAGGATCTGATGATACACAGGGTATGGGAGATACACAATATCTATTACCTGACATGTATTTATTACTAATAGAAATCTTCTCATTTACAGAGGAGGCTGATGACAACATGGAGAAGATCAGGAAGGAAAGTGAAGATGAGGAGGATGGCGGAGCGGAGAAAAGATAGAAAGGAGTAAGAAGAGGAGGACAGAGAAAGAGGAAGATGTAGGAGGAGAAAGAAGAGGATGGAGGAGAAAGAAGAGGATGATGGAAGACAAGGAAAAGGAGTACATCTTGGATTAAAAATTCAGATTTCCCAAAACTCATAATTCGGCTTTATAAATATCAAATTTCTCTTTAATTCGGTTTCCTTTCACCATAAAAATAATTCTTTTCATGCTTTTAATAATTCCAATAAATAAAATCATTGAAAAGTCTGATTTGATTATTAATTTTAGGCTTTTACTGCGTGTTACTATGTTACTATATAGGAAGGAGGTTTTCTTTTTATATTTTCTTTGCAAAAATCTTGATACTGTTGAATACAACGGTGTAGCAGGCATCCGTCAGCTCCCTGTGCCACCATTCTCCTGCCACCAGTGGTTCACTGCAGGTAGGCACGATACAGTCATAGCCCAGCCATAGATAGCACAGACCGAAGACCGGAGCAGACCTGCCCTGTTCATTGTGGGAATGCGGGGTAGGGGAGATTTCAGTTTGGAATTACCACTGTGTGGCGGGCACTTAAGGAACATCATACTGTGTTAATAAGAGGCCATCACACTGTGTAGAAGTAAAATAAGAGGGCATCATACTATGTGGAGGGCACCAAGGGCTCATTCAGCAATTATGGGGGTAATTATGGGAGCATTCAACTGTGGGGGGACTAAGGGGGCCTTATTCTGTGCAGCGGGCACTCAAGTGACAACATACTGTATGAGGGTCAAATAAGACAGCATCACAATGTGTGGAGAGACAATAAGGGGGTATTATAACGCGTGGGGGACATCATGGGCTTAGTCTGCATTTTGATGGTACTTCTAAGAACATTGTAGTGTGAAGGGCCACTTATAGGGCACCATACTGTTATAGGAGCCACTAAGGGTGCATCATACTATGTCAGGAGCACTAAAGGAGCATCATACTGTGTCAGGGTTACTACAGGGGAATCATACTGCATGGGGGGCACTGTCCAGGGCATCAGTATTGTGGGGTGAAACTAAGGGGAAATTCTTACTGTGTTGCTGTGCTAAGGGGGCATCACTACTGTGAGGGGAGCACATAGGGCGTATCCCTACTGTGTGGAGGCACTAAGAGGACTGGACAGGGTTGGGTGTGTACTGGAAAGGGATTGGGTGGAAGTTAGAGGTGTGGCTTATTGTAAGCTGGTGCCCCGGGCACTGCTGTGGTTGCCCCTCCTCACATTTTTTTCAAAAAGTTCATGCCGACCATGCGGCTATTGCGTGCCGCAAACAGCAGGTTCATAATGTAGGGCACCGGCCTTGTGCGCACTGTATCACGGATGCAGACCCATTCACTTGAATGGGTCCGCAATCCAGAAGATATAAAGTGGAGGTGAGGAGTGGAAGGCCACAGAAGCACTATGGAGTGCTTCTGTGGCATTTTGGTTGGTGCTTCCACGTAGTGAAAAAATAGAACATGCTGTAATTTTTTTGTGGTGCAAATGGATCAAATTGAATGAGTCTGCATCCGCCAGCGCAGGTCACACGGACGTATTTGTGTGCATGAGCCCAAAGATGGGAGCTATGAAATCCCATGCATAAATGGATTCATTGTTTGGAGCCCCAAAAATGAGTCTGGCCTGCAACTGCTGGTTGCTAACCCCCTTCTCCTCCAAGTGAATTCGGTGCCAAAATAATATTGGGGATCCGATCCGTGCCTCCGCGAAAAGTAGGATATGTTCTATCTTTTGACATATCTTGCGGATTGTGGATAAAGGCGGTGCCCATATATTGTGTTCCCACCACTTAGGGTCCGCAATATGGGCACAGAGCTCTTACGTTCATCTGAATGAGCCCAAAATCTAATTGACTATTGACTCTTGTTTTTCTGATGCAAAATCGCCAAATGTTAGCTAAATGTCTATGGGGAATAGGAAATGCAGGATACACTAGGGTTTTCTTTGCTACTGGTGTTTTTGTTTGTTCTCTGGCATTTCTTTTTGTCTTTCTTGGGGCTTTTTGGGGCTTTTTAAGGCATTTTGACATCACATCATTCTTCTCTGTAGGGGAAAACATCATAAGGCCTCCTGCACACGACCGTAGGTGTCCCATTGCCGTATTGCAGACTCCATTTGCGGATCTGCAATACGCGGGCATTGTTCCATGTGCATTCCGCATCACGGATGTGGGGCCTATTCACTTCAATGGGTCCACAAATCCGGAGATGCGGAACGGTGCAGAACGGAAGCACGGAACGGAACCCTACGTGGGGTTTTGTCCTGTACTTCCGTTTCGCAAAGAGATAGAACATGTCCGATCATTTTGCGTAACGGACGGATCGTGGACCAATTAAAGTGAATGCTTGAGTCTCCTCCCCGCACGTTTTGCGGCTGCTAAGCAGCCAATAAACGTGCAGGAAAGTACTGCCATCACTGTAATGCCAGTAGCCATGTTTGCTACTTGCATTACAGCGATTGGCTAGCCTGAACGCATCATTGGGTGCTATATAACACCCGGTGACGTGGGTTCGGCTCATTGCGAGTCAGGGAGAGCTGCGGTTAGGAAAGAACAGATAGTGTAGGGAGTTTGTGATCGCAATTTATTCAATTTTCAAAGACCCAAAAGTCCTTTTAAGGACTATTATGTGTGGTGGCAGCAATTTTATTTTGCAAAGTAGTCAGTTTTTTTTCCCATACTTTGCGATTCTTTTTCTGCAGTGACTTGTGACATCTGTTCAGCAATACCCTCTGTGTGTCAAGCCCAGATATTGGGAAAAATATTAGCAAAAACAATTATTTTTTTTCGATAATTTATCCACATTTTTCCTATAAACGGTCCCTGCAGTGAATTGTCACATCTGTGCTGTAATAGCGTCTGTGTGTCAGGCCCAGATATTGGGAAAAATATTAGCGACAACAAATATATTTTTTCCATAATTTTTCCATAATTTGCCAATAAACGGTTCCTGCAGTAAATTGTCACATCTGTGCTGCAATAGTGTGTGTGTTTGTCAGGCCCAGATATTGTGAAAAATATTAGCGAAAACAATTATATTTTTTCCATAATTTATTTACATTTTTCCTATAAACGGTCCCTTATAACATATAACATTTAATATGAAGAAGGCGAGCATTAACCACTTCAGCCCCGCTAGCTGAAACCCCCTTCATGACCAGAGCACTTTTTACACTTCGGCACTACACTCCTTTCACCGTTTATCGCTCGGTCATGCAACTTACCACCCAAATTAATTTTACCTCCTTTTCTTCTCACTAATAGAGCTTTCATTTGGTGGTATTTTATTGCTGCTGACATTTTTACTTTTCTTTGTTATTGATCAAAATGTAACGATTTTTTTGCAAAAAAATGAAATTTTTCACTTTCAGCTGTAAAATTTTGCAAAAAAAACGACATCCATATATAAATTTTTCGCCAAATTTATTGTTCTACATGTCTTTGATAAAAAAAAAATGTTTGGGCAAAAAAAAAAAATGGTTTGGGTAAAAGTTATAGCGTTTACACACTATGGTACAAAAATGTGAATTTCCGCTTTTTGAAGCAGCTCTGACTTTCTGAGCACCTGTCATGATTCCTGAGGTTCTACAATGCCCAAACAGTAGAAAAACCCCACAAATGACCCCATTTCGGAAAGTAGACACCCTAAGGTATTCGCTGATGGGCATAGTGAGTTCATAGAACTTTTTATTTTTTGTCACAAGTTAGCGGAAAATGATGATGATTTTATTTTTTATTTTTCTTACAAAGTCTCATATTCCACTAACTTGCGACAAAAAATAAAAAATTCTAGGAACTCGCCATTCCCCTCACAGAATACCTTGGAGTGTCTTCTTTCCAAAATGGGGTCACTTGTGGGGTAGTTATACTGCCCTGGCAATTTAGGGGCCCAAATGAGTGAGAAGAACTTTGCAATCAAAATGTGTAAAAAATGACCGGTGAAATCCGAAAGGTGCACTTTGGAATATGTGCCCCTTTGCCCACCTTGGCAGCAAAAAAGTGTGACACATCTGGTATCGCCGTACTCAGGAGAAGTTGGGGAATGTGTTTTGGGGTGTCATTTTACATATACCCATGCTGGGTGAGAGAAATATCTTGGCAAAAGACAACTTTTCCCATTTTTTTATACAAAGTTGGCATTTGACCAAGATATTTTTCTCACCCAGCATGGGTATATGTAAAATGACACCCCGAAACACATTCCCCAACTTCTCCTGAGTACGGCGATACCAGATGTGTCACACTTTTTTGCTGCCAAGGTGGGCAAAGGGGCACATATTCCAAAGTGCACCTTTCGGATTTTGCAGGCCATTTTTTACACATTTTGATTGCAAGGTACTCCTCACACATTTGGGCCCCTAAATTGCCAGGGCAGTATAACTACGCCACAAGTGACCCCATTTTGGAAAGAAGACACCCCAAGGTATTCCGTGAGGGGCATGGCGAGTTCCTAGAATTTTTTTTTTTTTGTCACAAGTTTGCGGAAAATGATGATTTTTTTTATTTTCTCTTTTTTCCTTACAAAGTCTCATATTCCACTAACTTGCGACAAAAAATAAAAAATTCTAGGAACTCGCCATGCCCCTCACGGAATACCTTGGGGTGTCTTCTTTCCAAAATGGGGTCACTTGTGGCGTAGTTATACTGCCCTGGCAATTTAGGGGCCCAAATGTGTGAGAAGTACTTTGCAATCAAAATGTGTAAAAAATGGCCTGCGAAATCCGAAAGGTGCACTTTGGAATATGTGCCCCTTTGCCCACCTTGGCTGCAAAAAAGTGTGACACATCTGGTATTGCCGTACTCAGGAGAAGTTGGGGAATGTGTTTTGGGGTGTCATTTTACATATAACCATGCTGGGTGAGAGAAATATCCTGGCAAAAGACAACTTTTCCAATTTTTTTATACAAAGTTGGCATTTGATCAAGATATTTCTCTCACCCAGCATGGGTATATGTAAAATGACACCCCAAAACACATTCCCCAACTTCTCCTGAGTACGGCGATACCAGATGTGTCACACTTTTTTGCTGCCAAGGTGGGCAAAGGGGCGCATATTCCAAAGTGCACCTTTCGGATTTTGCAGTCCATTTTTTACACATTTTGATTGCAAAGTACTTCTCACACATTTGGGCCCCTAAATTGCCAGGGCAGTATAACTACGCCACAAGTGACCCCATTTTGGAAAGAAGACACCCCAAGGTATGTCGTGAGGGGCATGGCGAGTTCCTAGAATTTTTTATTTTTTGTCACAAGTTAGCGGAAAATTATGATTTTTTTTTCTCTTTTTTCCTTACAATGTCTCATATTCCACTAACTTGCGACAAAAATTTAAAAATTCTAGGAACTCACAGTGCCCCTCACGGAATACCTTGGGGTGTCTTCTTTCCAAAATGGGGTCACTTGTGGCGTAGTTATACTGCCCTGGCAATTTAGGGGCCCAAATGTGTGAGAAGTACTTTGCAATCAAAATGTGTAAAAAATGGCCTGCGAAATCCGAAAGGTGCACTTTGGAATATGTGCCCCTTTGCCCACCTTGGCATCAAAAAAGTGTCACACATCTGGTATCGCCGTACTTAGGAGAAGTTGGGGAATGTGTTTTGGGGTGTCATTTTACATATAACCATGCTGGGTGAGAGAAATATCCTGGCAAAAGACAACTTTTCCAATTTTTTTATACAAAGTTGGCATTTGATCAAGATATTTATCTCACCCAGCATGGGTATATGTAAAATGACACCCCAAAACACATTCCCTAACTTCTTCTGAGTACGGCGATACCAGATGTGTCACACTTTTGCGCATCTAGGCTGCAAAAGTGCCCAAATTCATTTTAGGAGGGCATTTTTAGACATTTGGATCCCAGACTTCTTCTCACGCTTTAGGGCCCCTAAAAAGCCAGGGCAGTATAAATACCCCACATGTGACCCCACTTTGGAAAGAAGACACCCCAAGGTATCCAATGAGGGGCCTGGCAAGTTCATAGAATTTTTTTTTTTTTTAGCATAAGTTAGCGGAAATTGATTTTTATTTTATTTTTTTCTCACAAAGTCTCACTTTCCGCTAACTTAGGACCAAAATTTAAATCTTTCATGGACTCAATATGCCCCTCAGCAAATACCTTGGGGTGTCTTCTTTCCAAAATGGGGTCAGTTGTGGGGTGTTTGTACTGCCCTGGCATTTGAGGGTCTCCGCAATCATTACATGTATGGCCAGCATTAGGAGTTTCTGCTATTCTCCTTATATTGAGCATACAGGTAATGAGATTATTTTTTCCGTTCAGCCTCTGGGCTGAAAGAAAAAAATGAACGGCACAGATTTCTTCATTCGCATCGATCAATGTGGATGAAAAAATCTCTGCCAAAAAAAAAAAAATGGAGGGGAAAGGCGTCTGCCAGGACATAGGAGCTCCGCCCTACATCCATACCCACGTAGCTCGTATGCCCTGGCAAACCAGATTTCTCCATTCACATCAATCGATGTGGATGAATAAATCATTGCCGGGATTTTTATATTTTTTTAATATATATACAAAGTGTTTGCCAAAGCATAGGAACGCCGCCTCCTCCTCAGCTCGTATGCCTCGGCAAACATATCTGTTACTGCAGAGGAGAAATCTCGTCTTGCAGCGCCGCATACACTGACTTGCGTGTAATCTGACAGCAGCGCAATGCTTCTGTCAGAATGCACATCAGTGCTGCAGCTAATCGATCCGTTGGTCCACCTGGAAGGTAAAAAAAAAGAAAAAACCAGGCCGCAATGCAATAATTTTATTAACTTTGCAACAGAACATATAACTTTAACTTTTTTAACTGAACATTAACTTTTTTGCTTACTGGTGTTTTTTTTTTTTTTTTACCTTTATAGAACAAACCTCTCCTTCCCCATGGGTCAATGTGCAAAGCGCAAATCGCCCAAAGATGTGGCGAAGTGCGTTATGCACTTTGTCCCAGGTGAAAGGAGACGTTTGCAGCAGCTGTGTGAGTGAATGGGCCCTAATAGCCCTGTGTGCCTATCCTGGTGAGATGATCCCTATGCTAATAGTGTACCTGTGAGTGGTACTTCCGGAAACACTCTCCAAAGCATAGGGCAGGGTGGTCATGACAGTCAGGACAGAAATAGCGGGTGTCACGCCTTATTCCACTCCTGCTACAGACACGACATCTTTTTCGGGGTGACGGTTGGGTTGAGGTACCAGGAACGACATTGGGGAAATGTCGCTCGTGTAGACGGCTAACTACACTGGTGGATGGGGCCACGGAACCTCCTGGGTACAGGAGGTTCTCGATGATCTCTTCCTGAAATTTGAGGAAGGATCCAGTTCTCCCAGCCTTACTGTAGAGAACAAAACTATTGTACAGAGCCAATTGAATTAAATATACAGACACCTTCTTATACCAGCATCTGGTTCTGCGGGAAACTAAATACGGAGACAACATCTGGTCATTGAAGTCGACCCCTCCCATGTGGAGGTTATAGTCGTGGACTGAGAGGGGCTTTTCAATGACACGGGTTCCTAGCTCAATTTGTATTGTCGCGTCTGCGTGAATGGAGGAGAGCATGTAAACGTCACGCTTGTCTCTCCATTTCACCGCGAGCAGTTCTTCGTTACACAGTGCGGCCCTCTGCCCCCTTGCAAGACGGGTGGTAACGAGCCGTTGGGGGAAGCCCGCGCGACTAGTTTGCGCGGTACCACAGGCGCCAATCCGTTCTTGTGTAAAAATTGTCCACATAAAGATGGTACCCCTTGCCGAATAAGGGTGACACCAAGTCCCAAACTGTCTTCCCACTGCTCCCCAGGTAGTCAGGGCAACCGACCGGCTCCAGGGTCTGATCTTTTCCCTCATAGACATGAAATTTGTGGGTATAGCCTGTGGCCCTTTCACAGAGCTTATACAATTTGACCCCATACCGGGCGCGCTTGCTTGGGATGTATTGTTTGAAGCCAAGGCGCCCGGTAAAATGTATTAGGGACTCGTCTATGCAGATGTTTTGCTCTGGGGTATAAATATCTGCAAATTTCAGGTTGAAATGGTCTATGAGGGGCCGAATTTTGTGGAGCCGGTCAAAAGCAGGGTGGCCCCTGGGACGGGAGGCGGTGTTGTCACTAAAGTGCAGGAAACGCAGGATGACCTCAAATCGTGTCCTGGACATAGCAGCAGACAACATGGGCATGTGATGAATCGGGTTCGTGGACCAATATGACCGCAATTCATGCTTTTTTGTCAGGCCCATGTTGAGGAGGAGGCCCAGAAAAGTTTTAATTTCGGAAACTTGGACTGGTTTCCACCGGAAAGGCTGGGCATAATAGCTTCCCGGGTTAGCGGTTATAAATTGTGTGGCATACCGATTTGTTTCTGCCACAACTAAGTCTAAGAGCTCCGCAGTCAAGAACAGCTCAAAAAATCCCAGGGCCGAACCGATCTGAGCTGTCTCAACCCGAACTCCAGACTGGGCGGTGAAAGGGAAAACTACAGGTGCGGCTGAAGTTGGGGACTGCCAATCAGGGTTTGCCAGCACCTCTGGGATTCTAGGGGCTCTACGGGCACGTCTTTGCGGTGGCTGCGACGGGGTCACTACTGCACGTGCCACCGTACCAGCTTCAACTGCCCTTCTGGTGCTCGCTACTTCACCAGGTTGTACGGCAGTGCTGGTACTAGGTCCAGGAAGGGCTGGGCTGCTGGTGTATGCCTCACCACGTAATCCGACAGCGCCAGCCCCACTCTGCTGCTCTTGAAGCGGATACTGCGCAACCTGCGGTCTAGCGACACGGGGCCGGGTACGCCTGGTGCTATCAGGGACCTCAGCCTCCTCGTCCGAACTTTGGGTCAGAGAGCCACTGCTTTCTACAGGTTCGTATTCTGACCCGCTGGATTCATCAGATGAGGGCTCCCACTCCTCATCCGACTGGGTCAGAAGCCTGTAGGCCTTTTCAGAAGAATACCCCCTGTTAGACATGTGGGCAACTAAATTTAGGGGTATTCCCTGAGACTACCCAAGAAAAAAAAAGCAAGCCTGTCTTACAAAGGGGAGGCTAGCGAAGTACCGGAGGCCGCTGCGGTTGATAAAAAATATCAAAACTGATTTTTTTATCGCCGCAGTGCGTGTTAAAGGGAACCTGTCACCGGGATTTTGTGTATAGAGCTGAGGACATGGGTTGCTAGATGGCCGCTAGCACATCCGCAATACCCAGTCCCCATAGCTCTGTGTGCTTTTATTGTGAAAAAAAAACGATTTAATACATATGCAAATTAACCTGAGATGAGTCCTGACCCTGACTTATCTCACATACAGGACTCATCTCAGGTTAATTTGCATATGTATTAAATAGTTTTTTTTACACCATAAAAGCACACAGAGCTGGGTATTGCGGATGTGCTAGCGGCCATCTAGCAGCCCATGTCCTCAGCTCTATTCACAAAATCCCGGTGACAGGTTCCCTTTAAGTGAATGTGCAGCGATCCCCAAAAAAAAATTTTTTTGTCACTGCGGTGGGGCGGGTGTGGGCGAACGCACGTGTGGGCGAGCGATCAGGCCTGATTGGGCAAACACTGCGTTTTGGGTGGAGGGAGAACTAAAGTGACACTAGTACAATTATAGATCTGATCGTGATCAGTTTTGATCACTTCCAGATACTATAAAAGTACAAATGCTGATTAGCGATACGCTAATCAGCGAATAACGGACTGCGGTGCGGTGGGCTGGGCGCTAACCGATCCCTAAACTACCTAACCAAGGGGCCTAAACTATACTGAAACCTAACGGTCAATACCAGTGAAAAAAAAAAGTGACAGTTTGCACTGATCACTTTTTTCTTTTCACTTGTGATTGACAGGGGCGATCAAAGGGGTGATCAAAGGGTTAATTGGGGTTCAGGGGGGTGATCTGGGGCTAAAGTGTGCTGTTTGGTGTACTCACTGTGTAGCCTGCTCCTCTGCTGGATCCAACCGACGAAAAGAACCAGCAGAGGAGCAGGCAGCCATATAACAGATCATATTTACAAATATGATCTGTTATCTGGCTTCTGATTGGATTTTTTAAAAATCAGCAACCTGCCAGCCAATGATCACGGCTGGCAGGTTGCTGACGAAATACTCCTGTGCGAAATGCCGGCCCGAACTGCGCATGCGCGCGCGCATATTCGCGCCATCTCGCGTCTTGCGAGATGACGCGTATATGCGTGACTCTGCGCAGCGCTGCCACCTCCGGACCGCACATCTGCGTTAGGCGGTCCGGAGGTGGTTAAGGGACGAGGAAGTGGCCGTGATGCTGATGGTGCACGCAGAGGCCGTGGCCCTGGGCGCTTTGAAACTGTGCCTGCTGCCAGAGCACAAGAAAAACAATCATCCAAGATACCTAGCTTCATGTCCCAGTTTGCAGGGTGGCACAGGAGACCACACTAGAAGTCATCCCAGTGCGAGCAGGTGGTCGGTTGGATTGCAGCAGATAGTGTATCCAGTCGGTTAAGCACCACTCTGTATTCTACCAAGTCCATTCTCAGTAGCCAGGAGTCTGGTCTACACAATCCTCACCCTGATCCTCCTTCCTCTAACCATTTACAGTCTGACCAAACAAGTGATCCCACACTCGGATATTCCGAGGACCTCTTTGCAGCGCTATTAATTGATTTGGCCCTCTCGCCAAGCACGCTTGAAGAAGGACCTGAGATCTTGTGCCCCGATTCCCAACCTCTTGAGCATCCAGAGTCACAAGAACATGACGCTGGGAACGGCAATTAGTGTTTAATGAGGTGGATGATGATGAGACACAGTTGCCAATGACTCAACAGCAATTACTGTCTCAAGAGGTTGAGGAAGAGGATGACACACAGTTGTCAATCACTTAGGTTGTGGTTAGGTCAACAAATCAGGAGGATGATCAGAGTGAGGAAGTGGAAGCGGAGGTGATAGACGACGAGGTCACTGACCCAACCTGGGAAGGTGGCAACAAGCCGAGTGAGGAGAGCAGTACAGAGGGGGAGGGATCTGCAGCACTGCAACAGGCTGGAAGAGGCAGTGGGGTGGCAAAAGGTAAAAGGCGGGCACCACCGAACAGGCCCGCAACTGTTCCATGGAGCACCCCCTTGCGTAAATCTCCCTTGCCAAGGGGTAGGTGTTCGGCAGAATGGCGCTTTTTTGAGGAAAGTGCGGACGACATAGTAGTTTGCAACCTGTGCCACACCAAAATGAGCCGGGGTGTTAACACTAGCAACCTCACCACCACCAGCATGATCGGCTACATGTCATCAAAGCACCCTAATAGGTGGGACGAACACCTGAGTCCACAATTTGTGTTTGTGGGTCACACCACTGCCTCCTCTTCCCCTGTGTTATGTGCTGGCCAATCCCCTGTCCAAGACGCAGGCCCTGCACCTGTACCTTCACAAGCACCATCAGCGACCACATCCACTTCCCTGTCCCAGCGCAGCGTCCAAATGTCCAGAACACAATCATTTGAACGCAAGCGCAAATACCCACCCACCTACCCACAGGCCATAGCACTAAATGCGCAACTTTCAAAATTACTGGCCCTTGAAATGTTGCCATTTAGGCTTGTGAACACTGAGGCCTTCCGCAGCTTGATGTCGGTGGCCGTCCCTCATTACGCAGTCCCCAGCCGCCACTATTTTTCAAGGTGTGCCGTGCCAACCTTACACCATCATGTGTCCCTTAACATCACACGTGCCCTGACCAACGCAGTTACTGGGAAGGTCCACTTAACCACGGACACATTGACAAGTGCTTTCGGTCAGGTACACTACGTTTCCTTGACAGCACACTGGGTGAATGTTGTGGAGGCTGAGAGCGACTCCTACCCTGGGATGGCACAGGTGGTACCGATGCCAAGGATTGCGGGCCCCAATTCCATCACGGTTTTCTGCTACCACCTACGTTAGTGGCTCCAACCCCCCCACTTCTCCTCCTCCGCCTCCTCCTCCACTTCCACCTCCGAAGTATCCACGTGCAGCACCAGTCAGTGATCAGTCGGTAGCTGGAAGCAGTGTAGAAGCCAAGATGGGTAGAAGATTACCAATTCCCACAATGTTGCTCAGAAAGATAGTGGAGCAATATCAGAAAGGTGTTACCCAGCGAAAAGTTGCAAAGACTTTGCATCTATCATCATCAACTGTGCATAACATCATTTGAAGATTCAGAGAATCTGGAACAATCTCTGTGTGTAAGCATCAAGGCCGTAAAACCATACTGGATGCCCGTGATCTCCGGGCCCTTAAACGACACTGCACCACAAACAGGAATGCTACTGTAAAGGAAATCACAGAATGGGCTCAGGAATACTTCCAGAAACCATTGTCAGTGAACACAATCCACCGTGCCATCCGCCGTTGCCAGCTGAAACTCTACAGTGCAAAGAAGAAGCCATTTCTAAGCAAGATCCACAAGCTCAGGCGTTTTCACTGGGCCAGGGATCATTTAAAATGGAGTGTGGCAAAATGGAAGACTGTTCTGTGGTCAGACGAGTCACTATTCAAAGTTCTTTTTGGAAATCTGGGACGCCATTTCATCCGGACCAAAGAGGACAAGGACAACCCAAGTTGTTATCAACGCTCAGTTCAGAAGCCTGCATCTCTGATGGTATGGGGTTGCATGAGTGCGTGTGGCATGGGCAGCTTGCATGTCTGGAAAGGCAACATCGATGCAGAAAAATATATTCAGGTTCTAGAACAACATATGCTCCCATCCAGACGTCATCTCTTTCAGGGAAGACCCTGCATTTTTCAACAAGATAATGCCAGACCACATTCTGCATCAACCACAACATCATGGCTGCGTAGGAGAAGGATCCGGGTACTGAAATGGCCAGTCTGCAGTCCAGATCTTTCACCTATAGAGAACATTTGGCGCATCATAAAGAGGAAGGTGCAACAAAGAAGGCCCAAGACGATTGAACAGTTAGAGGCCTGTATTAGACAAGAATGGGAGAGCATTCCTATTTCTAAACTTGAGAAACTGATCTCCTCGGTCCCCAGACGTCTGTTGAGTGTTGTAAGAAGAAGGGGAGAATGCCACACAGTGGTGAAAATGGCCTTGTCCCAACTTTTTGGGGATTTGTTGACACCATGAAATTCTGATTCAACATATTTTTTCCCTTAAAATGGTACATTTTCTCAGTTTAAACTTTTGTTCCGTGATTTATGTTCTATTCTGAATAAAATATTAGAAGTTGGCACCTCCACATCATTGCATTCAGTATTTATTCACGATTTGTATAGTGTCCCAACTTTTTAGGAATCCGGTTTGTATCCCATACACAGCCAAAGCCAGCTGAGGGGTAGTTAATCTGCCAAAAAGAGGTTATCTGTTTTTTGATAGACTGAGGGTCATCCATTATAGCCAACCAATATGGGTTCAACCTAAATAGCGAGTCTGGTTTGACCTGACCTGACCCTACCAGAGTTTCTATTGAGTGGGGAGAGTGATCTGAAAGAGTTCTCGTCCCGTATTTAACTGATTTAATATTTCTAATATTGTTTCTGTTGGTCAGTGCCAGGTCAATCCTGGACATTGACCTTCCTCCTTTACTGACACATGAGAAGGCACTCTTTCCCCTCCCCATATACTCCCACACATCCACAAAGTTCGTCTAACCGGCAGAAACGTGACAGAAGCGTCTCAGTCCCACTGATTGTGGTGCTGGGATTCGCAGTCAGCCTGTCTCTACTGGGATCCATCACATTATTGAAGTCAACTGTCAGGACCACCCGACAGTCTGGCCACCGTTCCACAAAGGACAACAGGCAATTGAGGGGGTGCAAGGAGAATGGAGGAGGTATAGAAAAAAAATGCAAGGATATATGGCTGACCCCCAAGTCTACCATAGAGAAAAACAAATCTTCCCTGATCATCTATCCAGGAGTCGGTCAGGACAAAATCCACTGCTTGGTGTATCAGGACTAATACCCCTCTAGAGTAACTGTTAAATTTTGAATGATAGATCTGTGCTGCCCAACCCCTTCCTCCCAAATGAAAGGTCACCATCCCTGAAAAATGAGTTTCAACCAAGCAGACTATTGCGGGGAGATAGCTCCGGATTGCGTCCGTCACTGCCTGTCTTTTAACTCTCTCTCCAAGGCCCCTGACATTCAAAGATAAAATCTTAACCATTACTCAACAAGAAAAAAAAAAAAAAAAAAAAGAACCCCACCCCGGGCAGGCAGCGTACCCCAATATTCCTCCCCCCTCCCCAAACCCCATTCCCTTTTGCTCCATAACTACCTGTGACAGACCCCCTAACTAGAACCATCCCTCCCCCGCTCCCTCAGCCGAAGCTCCAAAAATAGTGAAAAACACAACTTTTAAACATTTTTTCACTTTTTAATACTTGGTTGCAAATCCTTTGCAGTCAATTACAGCCTAAAGTCTGGAACGCATAGACATCACCAGACGCTGGGTTCCATCCCCGGTGATGCTCTGCCAGGCCTCTACTGCAGCTGTCTTCAGTTCCTGCTTGTTCTTGGGGCATTTTCCCTCCAGTTTTGTCTTCAGCAAGTGAAATGCATGCTCAATTGGATTCAGGTCAGGGGATTGACCTGGCCATTGCACTTCTCTCTTTGGTTGCTTTTGCAGTATGCTTTGGGTCATTGTCTATCTGCACTGTGAAGTGCCGTCCAATGAGTTCTGAAGCATGTGGCTGAATATGAGAAGATAATATTGCCCGAAACACTTCAGAATTCATCCTGCTGCTTTTGTCAGCAGTCACATCATCAATAAATACAAGAGAACCAGTTCCATTGGCAGCCATACATGCCCACGCCATGGCACTACCACCACCATGCTTCACTGATGAGGTGGTATGCTTAGGATCATCATGAGCGGTTCCTTTCCTTCTCCATACTCTTCTCTTCCCATCACTCTGGTACAAGTTGAGCTTGGTCTCATCTGTCCATAGGATGTTGTTCCAGAACTGTGAAGGCTTTTTTAGATCTCGTTTGGCAAACTCTAATCTGGCCTTCCTGCTTTTGAGGCCCACCAATGGTTTACATCTTGTGGTGAACCCTCTGTATTCACTCTGATGAAGTCTTCTCTTGATTGTTGACTTTGAAACGCATACACCTACCTCCTGGAGAGTGTTCTTGATCTGGCTAACTGTTGTGAAGGGTGTTTTCTTCAGCAGGGAAATAAATCATCCACCATAATTGTTTTCCGTGGTCTTCCGGGACTTTTGGTGTTGCTGAGCTCACCGGTGCGTTCCTTCTTTTTAAGAATGTTCCAAACTGTTGATTTGGCCAGACCTAATGTTTTTGCTATCTCTCTGATGGGTTTGTTAATTTTTTTCAGCCTAATGATGGCTTGCTTCACTGATAGTGACAGCTCTTTGGATCTCATCTTGAGATTAGACAGCAACAGATTCCAAATGCAAACAGCACACTTGAAATGAACTCTGGACCTTTTATCTGCTCATTGTAATTAGGATAATGAGGGAATAAAACACACCCGGCCATGGAACAGCTGAGAAGCCAATTGTCCCATTACTTTTGGTCCCTTAACAAGTGAGAGGCACATATGCAAACTGTTGTAATTCCTACACCGTTCACCTGATTTGGATGTAAATACTGTTCATTTTATTTCAAATCCATTGTGGTGGTGTATAGAGCCAAAAATGTTAGAATTGTGTCGATGTCCCAATATTTATGGACCTGACTGTATGTGCTGAACCATTTCTTTTTTTAATTCTTAATAAACTGAGTTTTAGAAAAAAATTCAACCTGTGCCGCAGTGATTCCATCTGCCTCTAAAGCTCCATACAGAAAACACGAAACAAATGTGAAGAAAGCTAAATACATTGTGCAAAACCAAAATTGACCGTAATGTTCAATTCCCACCAGATTTAGTTATGAGACGCTTGTTGTTATTTCTGTATTTGCTTTTTCATTTATTACCTTCCGATTACTATCGTACATAGTTTTGCATATTGACTCATGACTTTAGTGCATTTTACAATTCCGATTTTCTGGCCTCTTTTTGGGAAATTGACTAATACACATAATAAATTTGGAGCATGTCATATTGTTTTGGTGCATTATACTTAGTATTCCTCCTCAGTGTATCACATTAGGGACAGGATTACTGAATGGTTAATGATGATGTCACAATTCTGTAGCCGGAGTGATGATGTCACAATGCTGTGCCGGCTGTATACCGGATGTTCCGTCAATAGATTCTTTGATAGAGAGTAAAGGAGAAGAAGCAACATGGATGCTGGTAAGTCCTGGAATTCACAGCTTTGTCTCTCTGTGTCTGTTCTTCAGAGATTGTGGGTTGCGGTGTCTCCTCACTGGTCCACACCATGGATTTGTCTTTCCTTCTTTGGTACAGACACTCATTGGGTGCATCATACATGTAACTCATGATTCCACATCCAGAAGAAATGTGGTACAAGGACAGTCTAATTTCTGGCCTTAAAATTATAGAATGAAAAGATTTTTGATTCTTTATAGTTAGTTCCCATCCTGCATCATTTTCCATTACCATAATAAATCTATCCCCTCCTGGCAGGAGGTCAGCTGCCTCCACATTGCCAACCAATGTCTCCCGACCTATGTAAAGATCTATAACTTACCTAGAGATGGCGGAGGGAGATGATTTTCTTGTAAAATATAGTTATATATGGAATACTTCTCATTTATCTTCTGTAGGTTTGGTGCCTGCTGTGGTGCTGACATTTATCACAATTATTTTCTTTGGTGTCTGCCTTGGAGTCGTCTGTTGTTTCCTGAGGTAAGTGAATGATGTCCTCCACACAGGAGACAATTTTGTACCAGAAATCGCTTCTCAGTCTCTCTTACCGTCATAGGTAGAAGATGGAATTGTGTTCCCTTAGAAGACACCAGATTGTCTACCTTGTCCACGAGGGTAGAAGCAGCTGAGGGTCCACATTGTCTTCTATACTGGATTATTACTGATCTCTTATTATTTTCTTATTTTAGAATGAAAAAGGAAAAATACAACAAGGATGACGACGAACTAAATGAAGTTCTGATCCATCAGCCAGGTAACAGTTACACAATACACATAGTACATAGTGACCACAGAGCCGGTATAGAGGAGATGTAAGAAAATCTCACCCCATAGCAGTGGAGGATCTGATGATACACAGGGTATGGGAGATACACAATATCTATTACCTGACATGTATTTATTACTAATAGAAATCTTCTCATTTACAGAGGAGGCTGATGAAAACATGGAGAAGATCAGGAAGGAAAGTGAAGATGAGGAGGATGGCGGAGCGGAGAAAAGATAGAAAGGAGTAAGAAGAAGTGGAGGACAGAGAAAGAGGAAGATGTAGGAGGAGAAAAAATAGGATGGAGGAGAAAGAAGAGGATGATGGAAGACAAGAAAAAGGAGTACATCTTGTTGGATGAAAAATTAAGATTTCCCAAAACTCATAATTTGGCTTTATAAATATCAAATTTCTCTTTAATTCGGTTTCCTTTCACCATAAAAATAATTCTTTTCATGCTTTTAATAATTCCAATAAATAAAATCATTGAAAAGTCTGATTTGATTATTAATTTTAGGCTTTTACTGCGTGTTACTATGTTACTATATAGGAAGGAGGTTTTCTTTTTATATTTTCTTTGCAAAAATCTTGATACAGTTGAATACAATGGTGTAGCAGGCATCCGTCAGCTCCCTGTGCCACCATTCTCCTGCCACCAGTGGTTCACTGCAGGTAGGCACGATGCAGTCATAGCCCAGCCATAGATAGCACAGACCGAAGACCGGAGCAGACCTGCCCTGTTCATTGTGGGAATGCGGGGTAGGGGAGATTTCAGTTTGGAATTACCACTGTGTGGTGGGCACTTAAGGAACATCATACTGTGTTAGTAAGAGGCCATCACACTGTGTAGAAGTAAAATAAGAAGGCATCATACTATGTGGAGGGCACCAAGGGCTCATTCAGCAATTATGGGGGTAATTATGGGAGCATTCAACTGTGGGGGGGACTAAGGGGGCCTTATTCTGTGCAGCGGGCACTCAAGGGACAACATACTGTATGAGGGTCAAATAAGACAGCATCACAATATGTGGAGAGACAATGAGGGGGTATTATAACGTGTGGGGGACATCATGGGCTTAGTCTGCATTTTGATGGTACTTCTAAGAACATTGTAGTGTGAAGGGCCACTTATAGGGCACCGTACTGTTATAGGAGCCACTAAGGGTGCATCATACTATGTCAGGAGCACTAAAGGAGCATCATACTGTGTCAGGGTTACTACAGGGGAATCATACTGCATGGGGGGCACTGTCCAGGGCATCAGTATTGTGGGGTGAAACTAAGGGGACATTCTTACTGTGTTGCTGTGCTAAGGGGGCATCACTACTGTGAGGGGAGCACATAGGGCGTATCCCTACTGTGTGGAGGCACTAAGAAGACTGGACAGGATTGGGTGTGTACTGGAAAGGGATTGGGTGGAAGTTAGAGGCGTGGCTTATTGTAAGCTGTTGCCCCGAGCACTGCTGTGGTTGCCCCTCCTCACATTTTTTTCAAAAAGTTCATGCCAACCATGCAGCTATTGCGTGTCGCAAACAACAGGTTCATAATGTAGGGAACCGGCCTTGTGCGCACCGTATCAAGGATGCGGACCTATTCACTTGAATGGGTCCGCAATCCAGAAGATATAGAGTGGAGGTGAGGAGTGGAAGGCCACAGAAGCACTAGGGAGTGGTTCCGTGGCATTTTGGTTGGTGCTTCCACGTAGCGAAAAAATAGAACATGCTGTAATTTTTTTGTGGTGCAAATAGATTAAATTGAATGAGTCTGCATCCGCCAGCGCAGGCCACACGGACGTATTTGTGTGCATGAGCCCAAAGATGGGAGCTATGAAATCCCATGCATAAATGGATTCATTGTTTGGAGCCCCAAAAATGAGTCTGCCCTGCAACTGCTGGTTGCTAACCCCCTTCTCATCCAAGTGAATTCGGTGCCAAAATAATATTGGGGATCCAATCCGTACCTCCGCGAAAAGTAGGATATGTTCTATCTTTTGACATATCTTTCGGATTGTGGACAAAGGCGGTGCCCATATATTGTGTTCCCACCATTTAGGGTCAGCAATATGGGCACAGAGATCTTACGTTCGTCTGAATGAGCCCAAAATCTAATTGACTATTGACTCTTGTTTTTCTGCTGCAAAAACGCCAAATGTTAACTAAATGTCTATGGGGAATAGGAAATGCAGGATACACAAGGGTTTTCTTTGCTACTGGTGTTTTTGTTTGTTCTCTGGCATTTCTTTTTGTCTTTCTTGGTGCTTTTTTGAGGCATTTTGACATTACATCATACTTCTCTGTAGGGGAAAACAGCATAAGGCCTCCTGCACACGACCGTAGGTGTCCCATTGCCGTATTGCGGACCGCATTTGCGGATCTGCAATGCGCGGGCACTGTTCCATGTGCCTTCCGCATCACGGATGTGGGGCCTATTCACTTCAATGGGTCCGCAATTCCGAAGATGCGGAACGGTGCAGAACGGAAGCACGGAACGGAACCCTATGTGGGGTTTTGTCCTGTACTTCCGTTTCGCAAAAAGATAGAACATGTCCGATCATTTTGCGTAACGCCCAGATCGCGAACCAATTAAAGTGAATGGGTCCGCAATCCGCTGCGGCTGCCCCACGGACGGTGTTCGTGCATTGCGGCCCGCATTTTGCCATGGGGCGCACAAGTTCGTGTGCAGGAGGCCTAAAGAAAGCGCTAGAGGTAAACCACAACTGGGCAGCTTTCAATTCATATTACGTTCTTGAAAAAAATTAAAAATTAACAAATGTTATAAATCTTCTCCCCCCCCCCCCCCCTCCCCCCCAAAAAATGTTTTCTCAGTTTCCGGCGTTGTATTACAAGCTAAAAAAAAAGCCAAAGCCAAATTCATATATGTAAGGGCCCAAAAGTAATAATTGGCCACTGTGTAGTGTGACTATTAGTGTTGAGCGAGCATGCTCGGCCGAATACCTGTTCGGCTCAAGCATCGCTATGCTCGGCACATGGCGGTACTTGGCCGAGTACTGCATATGCTCGAGTGCCATGCTCAAGTCTTCTCCACACATGTTTTGCGGCTGCTAAGCAGCTAATTAACGTGCAGGAAAGTACTGCCATCACTGTAATGCCAGTAGCCATGTTTGCTACTTGCATTATAGCAATTTGCTGGCCTGAACGCATCATTGGGTGCTATATAACACCCGGTGACGTGGGTTCGGCTCATTGCGAGTCAGGGAGAGCTGCGGTTAGGAAGGGACAGATAGTGTAGGGAGGTTGTGATCGCAATTTATTCAATTTTAAAACGTTTCAAAGACCCAAAAGTCCTTTTAAGGACTATTATGTGTGGTGGCAGCAATTTTATTTTGCAAAGTAGTCCGATTTTTTTTCCTCATACTTTGCGATTCTTTTTCTGCAGTGACTTGTGACATCTGTTCAGCAATACCTTCTGTGTGTCAGGGCCAGATATTGGGAAAAATATTAGCGACATCAAATATATTTTTTCCATAATTTATCCATAATTTGCCTATAAACGGTCCCTGCAGTGAATTGTCACATCTGTGCTGTAATAGCGCGTGTGTGTGTCAGGCCCAGATATTGGGAAAAATATTAGCGAAAACAATTATATTTTTTCCATAATTTATCCACATTTTTCCTATAAATGGTCCATTATAACATATAACATTTAATATGAAGAAGGCGAGCATTAAGGGACGGGGAAGTGGCCGTGATGCTGATGGTGCACGCAGAGGCCGTGGCCCTTGGGTGCTTTGAAACTGTGCCTGCTGCCAGAGCACAAGAAACACAATCATCCGAGATACCTAGCTTTATGTCCCAGTTTGCAGGGTGGCGCAGGAGACCACACTAGAAGTCAGCCCAGTGCGAGCAGGTGGTCGGTTGGATTACAGCAGATAGTGCTTCCAGTCGGTTAAGCACCACTCTGTCTTCCACCAAGTCCAGTCTCAGTAGCCAGGAGTCTGGTCTACACAATCCTCACCCTGATCCTCCTTCCTCTAACCATTTACAGTCTGGCCAAACAAGTGATCCCACACTCGGATATTCCGAGGACCTTTTTGCATCGCTATTAATTGACTTGGCCCTCTCGCCAAGCACCCTTGAAGAAGGACCTGAGATCTTGTGCAAGGATTCCCAACCTCTTGGGCATCAAGAGTCACAAGAACATGACGCTGGGAACGGCAATTAGTGTTTAATGAGGTGCATGATGATGAGACACAGTTGCCACCGACTCAACAGCAATTACTGTCTCAAGAGGTTGAGGAAAAGGATAACACACAGTTGTCAATCACTTAGGTGGTGGTTAGGTCAACAAATCAGGAGGATGATCAGAGTGAGGAAGTGGAAGAGGAGGTGATGGACGACGAGGTCACTGACCCAACCTGGGAAGGTGGCAACAAGCCGAGTGAGGAGAGCAGTAGAGAGGGGGAGGGATCTGCAGCACTGCAACAGGCTGGAAGAGGCAGTGGGGTGACAAAAGGTAAAAGGCGGGCACCACCAAACAGGCCCGCAACCGTTCCATGGAGCACCCCCTTGTGTTAATCTCCCTTGCCAAGGGGTAGGTGTTCGGCAGTATGGCGCTTTTTGAGGAAAGTGCGGATGACATAGTCGTTTGTAACCTGTGCCACACCAAAATGAGCCGGGGCGTGAACACTAGCAACCTCACCACCACTAGCATGATCTGCTACATGTCATCAAAGCACCCTAATAGGTGGGACGAACGCCTGAGTCCACAATTTGTGTTTGCGGGTCACACCACTGCCTCCTCTTCCCCTGTGTTATGTGCTGGCCAATCCCCTGTCCAAGACGCAGGCCCTGCATCTGTACCTTCACAAGCACCATCAGCAACCACATCCACTTCCCTGTCCCAGCGCAGCGTCCAAATGTCCAGAACACAATCATTTGAACGCAAGCGCAAATACCCACCCACCTACCCACAGGCCATAGCACTAAATGCGCAACTTTGAAAATTACTGGCCCTTGAAATGTTGCCATTTAGGCTTGTGGACACTGAGGCCTTCCGCAGCTTGATGTCGGTGGCCGTCCCTCATTACGCAGTCCCCAGCCGCCACTATTTTTCAAGGTGTGCCGTGCCAACCTTACACCATCATGTGTCCCTTAACATCACACGTGCCCTGATTAACTCATTTACTGGGAAGGTCCACTTAACCACAGACACATGGACAAGAGCTTTCGGTCAGGGACGCTACATTTCCCTGACAGCACACTGGGTGAATGTTGTGGAGGCTGAGAGCGACTCCTACCCTGGGATGGCACAGGTGGTACCGACTCCAAGGATTGCGGGCCCCAATTCCATCATGGTTTTCTGCTACCACCTACGTTAGTGGCTCCAACCCCCCACTTCTCCTCCGCCGCCTCCTCCTCCACTTCCACCTCCGAAGTATCCACGTGCAGCACCAGTCAGTCATCAGTCGGTAGCTGGAAGCAATGTAGGACTGCAGTGGGGAAGCGGCAACAGGCCGTGCTAAAGCTGATCTGCTTAGGTGACAAACAGCACACCGCCGCAGAGCTGTGGCAGGAGATAAGACACCAGACTGAGCTGTGGCTCTCGCTACTCAACCTAGAACCAGGCATGGTTATGTCTGATAATGATGATAGCCAGACCACCCTCAGTTCGTCTTCTCAGCGCGAATTAGAGGCTGAAGAGGAGGAGAAGGAGGAGCAGGAGACTGTTGCCTCAGCTACAGACGGTAGTACCCATGGAAGTTTAATTCCATCTGTTCTGCGTGGGTGGGCAGAGAAAGAGGAAGAGGATGAGGAGATTGGGAGTGATCCTCCTGATGACGACAGCGAAGTCTCGCCTGTTGGTACTCTGGCACACATGGCTGACTTCATGTTAGGCTGCCTTTCCCACGACCCGCGCGTTATACGCTTTTTAAACAACACAGATTACTGGATGTTCACCCTTCTCGACCCCCGCTACAAAAGGAACTTCTCATCTCTCATTCCTCTGGTGGAGAGGATGAGCAAAATGATGCAATACCAGAAGATCCAAGAATTGCTCCAAAAATTTCCATCTGACAACGCTGGCGGCAGAGTCCGTACTTCCTTGGCCAACTGAGAAGGGGAGACAAGGGGAGCACACAGCAGTTCCAACAGAGGCAGGGCAACACTCTCCAAAGCCTGGGACAGTTTTATGATACCCCGCCAGCACCCTCACCCTGATGTGCGGCCTACTGCCACAAGGAGAGAACATTTTTGGAAGATGGTAAAGGAGTACATAGCAGACTGTGTCAGCGTCCTCAATGATCCTTCAGTGCCTTACAACTACTGGGTGTCCAAGCTGCACACGTAGAACGAACTGGCGCTCTACGCCTTGGAGGTGCTAGCCTGCCCTGCCTCCAGCGTTTTGTCTGAGCGTGTATTTAGTGCTGCTGGTGGCATTATAACAAATAAGCGTATCCACCTGTCAACTGAAAATGCTGACAGGTTGACTCAAATAGAATGAACAAGGCCTGGATTGACCATGACTTCTCGACTCCACCAGAGTAATGCTGATGAACATAAAGGCACTTTATATGTGTTGTTTTTAATGTAATTAATCGACTGTATTCCCATGCACCCCTTCCACCACAAACAAGGGTATATGGTTGAATCTTCCTTTTCTCATCCTCCTCCTCCGATTCCGTCATATCAATTTGCTTTGCTTATTCGTCACATATAATGCCCTCACATATATGGCCTTCGAATATAAGTTTTTAGAGGGTCCGCTCACCAGCAGGCCCTCACATATAATTTTTTACAGGGTCCGCTCACCAGCAGATCCTCACATATAATTTTTTACAGGGTCAGATCACAAGCAGGCCCGCAACTCAAATCTTTTACAGGGTCAGCTCACCTGCAGGCCCAAATCTAAAATCTTTTACAGGGTCAGCTCACCTGGAGGCCCGCAACTCAAATCATTTACAGGGTCAGCACACCTGCAGGCCCTCCTTTATGTGATATACAGGTTGTATCAGAGTGCCTCTTCCTTGTAATTTTTGGCAGCACTTGCACTTTATATACAAGTTGGTAAGGCTGCATTTGTGGGAGGGGCGGAGGCTCTTCATATACGAGCCACACCCTCACTCACAGGTGTGTGTTTTCAGGTGCCATTAGCACACTAGCTTCTCTGGTGGTAGGATTCTTTCTTTGCAGCATGGAGCTTGTTATTTTGCTCTCTGCTACCATAGCATGCACGCGCCATACTACGTAAGTAGGTTGGGCCGGGGCCGTCTCTCCAGGCCGGTCGGATCCGACTTTGCTAGCGAACGGGAGGCTTCGCCTCAGAATCTGCTACCTCAGGTTTGCTCGTTTGGGCCTAAATACTTCCATTTGCTTTTCATTTTTGTTTGTTGGTAATAAGAGTTGGTTCCTATAAATCTTACAAGTTTCACTTTGCTTCGTTCATCTCGTATGAAAAGTTTCTTTACAGCAATCCGGCTGAAGTAAGAGTTACCCGGGCTGCACATGACGTCATGTTTGGAGATCGGACACAGTGTTTATTGTTTAGGCCTTTTGCTGTAGCTGTTCCTTGCCATGTGTCTCCCCCCCCTCCCCCCGCTACCACCATCTTTAAACTTCATGTATTTCACTTTCGTAAGCCGTGTACCGGGGTGGGCTCCCCAGGATACAGCAAAGTCACAGACATGGAAGCAACACTGACACCAGCTTTATATGCAAGAATATAAACTTTACTTTGGAAACAGTATTAACACAAGTACAAACAGTATAAGTAATACCCCAGGCCCACAGTCACTGTCCCTGTCCGAGGGACAGGCCTAGCTTTCTGGCGTACACAGCAGAGCCTACAAGTCGTACTGTGCCGCTATAGAGGACACACCTAACGGGTGGCAGACGCAGCAGAGCCTGCAAGTCAATTACTGCGCTGCAGTCCAGTACAGTAAGGCCTAACAAAGCTATAACCCTATCTAACTAGCTATTACAAGGCCTAGGCTAGTCTCTGTTACTTTAGGCGCCAACCAGTGAAGTACAATTGGTAATCAGGTGTACTGACCTGCGTCCGTTCTGGGCCCTAGGATGCCGCTTACCCGGGATGGCCACCAAGCTCTCAGCAACCGTGCGGCCTTGCTTGATGCTAAGGTTTTCTGTCCATACACTGGAACTGGTCTTCCTGGGACAACCTCTCTTTCAAAGTGCTGGATCCAGACAGGGGACAGCAGATACTCTCGTTCCTTTGAGTATCCATTCACTGCCGGACATCTGCAAGCCAGGATGGAATCGGATTCAGCCCCTCACAGCACAATCCTTCCACCATGTCAGATCATTACTTCCTGGTTCACCCAGAAGCATGCTAACTGTGCTGCAAAACAGCGGCCTCTAGTGGCCGGAATGCCAAATGACAGCTCCAGTACAATTTAAACATAAATATACAGGCAGAGCTTATCCACAATCTCATACTTTCATGCTCCGCTGTTATCCTGAGCGGCATTTACACTTTCGGATTTTATTTCATGTCTTATGCTGCATCCGCACGTCTTCACTGTACTGCACTTTTCTACTCTTGGTTCGTATTCACTCAGATTGGTCTCACATTCAAGCTGCGCTCACCTATTGGCTGTTACATCTCATTCCGTCCCCAGCTGACAGCCGGATCCGTATTACATGCCTGTTATTACATGTTGTATACTCGGCTTACAGTCATAGCTGCTACTGTTACTCCGTTTTCATGCTCTGGAAGCACCACCCAGGTATTCCCACCTTGCTCCACTCACAACCAGAGCTGCGTTTATACCAATTTTCATGCTCTGCTTATACCCAAAGTTGTGTTCACACTTCTACTGCTACACCAGGTTGTATACCCCACTCACCAAAGCCGCTTTCCATGTCTGTGGTCACATCAAGTTAATATTCCGTTCACATCCAAAGCTGTGTCCGCATGTCTGCTTTTCACATCTTGTCCTATACTCCTTTCACTACTAGAGCTGCGTCCACATGTCTGCTTTCGCATCACGTCAATACTCTGCTCACTTTCAGGTTGCATTTATACATCTGCTTTATACCATGCTTTTCATGCGCTACCCATACTCACAACTGCGCCTATACCATGTTTTTAGGTACCACTCACATCCAAAGCTGCATTCACCCATTTGTTGTTATATCATGTATTGTACTCTGCTCCCACTCAAAGCTGCATTCTCCTGTTTATTGCTACATCATGGTTTTGCTCAATCTCACCGGGGCAGTCTGCACCCACCGCTCTGGTACCTCTCTCCTGACAAACATAACTGCGTTCTTTCCAGGCTTACGTTCCCTTCCTCGGTGGTCTGTTACATTCCATAGGCCTACTTTCTGTTTAATCCTGGTTCATGATCACTCAGACTGGTCTCCTGTTACTTCTGGTTCGTATTCACTCAGACTGGTCTCCTTTTACTTCTGGTTCGTATTCACTCAGATTGGTCTCCTGCCCCAGTTCACCAAACAGCTCCTCAGCGGAGGTCAGTGGGCCGATAGGAGTACGTTTCCTGCTATGTTTTCACAAGCTGTTCATTTGTTTGTCACGATAAGAGACTTCTCTTAGCGAACTTGCAATGCCCCAGGCATTTCATGTTTACGTTTATGGTTCGCGGTGGTTAGTGTTTTATGTATGCACGTGCTTCGGATTACTAATGTCTATATTTTTAACGCCTGTTGGCAGTCATGTTCCTTAGGCTACCTTCTAGCCAATCCAATCATTCAAGTCGCTTCATATGCCATCAGGTCCGGCTTACGTTTTAATTACTTATCGTCACCGCAACGTCATCCCTCTGGCTTCGGGGGCCCCTTGACCGCTTTTCATGTTTTGTTTGTTAAGGGTACGACATGGTTGTAGGCTGGTTAGTGTCCCAGGTTTCTGTTGGTGGTTATGCGAGTCCATGTCTTTGTCTTTCTAGGTTATCGAGTCCCAGTTGCTTACTAAACCCGTTGGGTTAAGGCCCAATCTTTTCCCCAGCCGTCCTTAATTCTAAGGTTCGAATCCCGGCGGCTGCCCGGCCCCATGGGCCCCTGGTGGTTGCTTCAGCCCCATGGCTTCAGGGGTCTGACCAATGGTTGCCTGTCCACCTGTGCAGCTATGCTTTTGAATGACTCATATCTTTACCTGCTTGCCAGCTTATGCTATTAATTTTAGTTAATGTCCGTTATTATCTCCATTTTCTGTCACGTTTCCCTTCGTCTTTTCAGGTCATGCAGTTGAACTATTGGGGTCACCTTCCACGTCGATCAGGTCTCGTTCCTAACGATATTTCGCCTTGCATGTTATTCAGGCCACGTAGTTTATCTTGGGTATCGCCTGCCACATCGGTCAGGCTCATGGTTTAATTCACGTGCACCTTATTCATGTCACTTTTCATAGTTATAATTCTTTAAAAAAAATTTAAAAAAAATCCCCATGGCTTCGGGGGCCCGACGACTGCTTCGGCCCCATGGCTTCGGGGGCCCGACGACTGTTTTCAAACCTGCTGGGCTGATTGCCTGGTTGGTTGTCCATCTGGGCATCTAGGCTGATTTGGCCCCTATGTATCGCACACATACCTGCTTCCCTAATTTCCTAATAATCCATGTTGATCGCTCCATGTTGATGCATGGCTTCGGGGGCCCGACAACTGCTTCGGCCCCATGACTTCGGGGGCCCGACGACTGCTTCGGCCCCATGGCTTCGGGGGCCCGATGACTGCTTCGGCCCCATGGCTTCGGGGGCCCGACGACCTGCTTCGGCCCCATGGCTTCGGGGGCCCGACGACCTGCTTCGGCCCCATGGCTTCGGGGGCCCGACGACCTGCTTCGGCCCCATGGCTTCGGGGGCCCGACGACTGTTTTCAAACCTGCTGGGCTGATTGCCTGGTTGGTTGTCCATCTGTGCATCTAAGCTGATTTGGCCCCTATGTATCACACACATACCTGCTTCCCTAATTTCCTAATAATCCATGTTGATCGCTCCATGTTGATCCATGGCTTCGGAGGACCGACGACTGCTTTGGCCCCATGGCTTCGGGGGCCCGACGACTGCTTCGGCCCCATGGCTTCGGGGGCCCGACGACCTGCTTCGGCCCCATGGCTTCGGGGGCCCGACGACCTGCTTCGGCCCCATGGCTTTGGGGGCCCGACGACCTGCTTCGGCCCCATGGCTTTGGGGGCCCGACGACCTGCTTCGGCCCCATGGCTTCGGGGGCCCGACGACTGTTTTCAAACCTGCTGGGCTGATTGCCTGGTTGGTTGTCCATCTGTGCATCTAAGCTGATTTGGCCCCTATGTATCGCATACATACCTGCTTCCCTAATTTCCTAATAATCCATGTTGATCGCTCATTTTATGTTTTGACCGCAAACTGGTCCGGTTCGCCCTACAGCATTATTGTCATGTCTTACGCAGATATTTCGTCTTTCTTTAATTGTTCATGCTTTCGTTCAGGTCCTGCCAGAGGAAGAACAAGTAGGGCAATTCGCTCTAGCATTTCAGTCTCTGATCGTAGTCGATCATATCTTGTCAACCAGGTCCCCGCGCAAAGTCTTTGCCTTTTTACCACGACCAGGAATTCATTTTCGCCAGTAGCTTCATTGCATTGCATTCCCTCACTCATGGGAGGGCATAGACAGAATCTTGTATATAATGGCTTCATAGCTTCTTGCCCCACTAACCTCCGACTCCCTACAACCACGTTGAATCGGATTTTGGACAAGGTCCACCATTTTCTCACGGTAGAAGATTCAGATAGTAGGTCGGTCTTCACATCTCAAGCGTAAAAACAATTCTCAGGGGCGCACAGTAGAACAACGCGCGGATAGCTGTTGTCTGGGTAACTATTCAAGGATTCTCTTCCTATCTACATGGTTCTTTTTGGCCCTCATTCCTGCATAGTCTAGGCAGTTAGGCTTTGGTCCCACGATCTCCTGACGCTAGGGCATTGCCAGTACTCGCACTAGAACCAAACTTTACAAGTTTCAGTTGGTTTTTATGATCCATTTCACAACGTATTCTCGGTCCTCCATTCCGATTTGGTGCAGTATCCGCAATATTGAGCATCATGTCTCTGGCCTTGTCATCCACAAGATGGGTTGTAGGTTTCCTACTGGTCTTGCCTCACACACCCCGAACTTTCGCTCTAGATCCTGGATGCCTTGCAGTTGGCTTGGGGATCAGTTGCCATTCAAATTCCTTTTCTACCCTACTTGGCTTGGTTTTTGCCCACTTATAGGCCTACCCACGATCATGGCTTAGGGCACACAACAAGCCATTTAGTCAGGTCAGCTAAGACACGCCTAGCTGGGTTAGGTTGTTCCCGTTGTTTTCTCCCTAGGGTTCTTCGGATACCTCTTGGCCGTAGCCATGACCACAAGTTGGTAAGGCTGATTAGTCAGCCTGCATTTGTGGGAGGGGCGGAGGCTCTTCATATACGAGCCACACCCTCACTCACAGGTGTGTGTTTTCAGGTGCCCCACCCTCCCTCCCTTATCTTCTCATTTCCACAGGGTATGCCCACTTATAGGCCTACCCACGATCATGGCTTAGGGCACACAACAAGCCATTTAGTCAGGTCAGCTAAGATACGCCTAGCTGGGTTAGGTTGTTCCCGTTGTTTTCTCCCTAGGGTTCTTCGGATACCTCTTGGCCGTAGCCATGACCACAAGAAAATATACAGGAAAGAATGTTTTCAATCAATTTTTCCTATAAAATCGATTTTTACTTTGGTTTCGTGCAAAAAACCTTAATTAGATTGTGGACCTGGTGATCAGTTTAAGGCCTTTTAAGCAGCATCAGGAGCAGCATGATGATAAAAATGAGTGGCAAGGTGACATACTGTGGAGATGGCAGCATGAGGGGGCCACATTGTGGCACAATGACTGAGTCTGGATAAAAGACTAAGGCCACAGATTGTTTAGAAAAATGCAGATGGAAAGAAATCTGTGGAGCTGTATGACGGTCACCTGCAGATTAATGTAGCCATCAAAATCAAGTTGGGTTTGTCGGTTCCACCTCAGCTTACCAGCAGGCCCATAACTTAAATCTTTAACAGGGTTAGCTCACCTGCAGGCCCGCAACTCAAATCTTTTACAGGGTCATCTCACCTGTAGGCCCACAACTCATGCTGCCTTGCTTTGAAGTAGTAGCCGTAGCCGTTTATCAGGCTGCCTCTCCGAAATTGAACAATGATGCCCTGTTACCGGTGGTCACCATGTTAGGCGCATAAAAGAACATCGAAAGTTGATAGGGAAGATATCCAAATGGATCGTGGACGTCACGGGGACGTGCGGTCAGGCAGAAGTTATTTAGAGTCAACAAAGCGACAGCAGGGCCACTCCTGTATAACCTCATCCAAAATACCGCAGTGACATTCCCTGTAATTTTTTATTATTCATTCCAATAACAGGGCATCTTAAGAGTCCTGTATTGTTATTTATCATCACTATCTCCACAAGTCGGGAGTGTGTGATTTGCGCGCCACCCGCTTGCCTTCCTTGGATGTGGTAGCCGTTTCTCAGGCTCCCTCTCCGGAATCAAACACTGATTCCCCGTTACCCATAGTTTACAATAGTTTTGAGCTGACAATTACATCGAAAGTTGATAGGCCAGACATCCGAATGGATCGTCGCTGTCACAGGGACGTGCTATCGCCCCCAGGTTAACTTGAGTCACCAAAGCGGCAGCAGGCCCTCGCCCATAATGTTTTAGATGGTTAGATAAGCAGGCCCTTACGCCTAATGTTTTTGAGGGTCACCAGCAGGCCATCAATCATTATTGTTAAAGGGTGTGTGTCACGGCCACGGTTTTGGCCGTGACTCCTTGGGAGCCGCATACTATTGCCCGCGGTTTGGGTTGTTGTTTCAACCGCAGCTTGAGGCATTATGTTTCTTGTCTCAGGTGCGGTTGCCGCGGACAACAGGTGTGTGTGCGGTCCCTTTGGAGTCTGTGTGCGTGTATGGATGCACCGATGTTTGTCTGTGTGCACTCTGTGTATTGTGTGGTGTGCACTGACAGCTTTCCTGCACTGTGGTTGCCCGTGGCAACGTTTGGTGATGTGTACATGTGGTGGCAGTGTCCCGGCCTTTGGGCTGACTCCCAGGACACGGTTGCCACCCATGTTATTGCCAGCGGTAACAACCACAGTGTGTTTGTTGTGTTTGGACACGGTTCCTTTAAGTTTTTTTTTTTTTTTTGTTACCGCTGGCAATGACATGGGTGGCAACCGTGTCCTGGGAGTCAGCCCAAAGGCCGGGACACTGCCACCACATGTACACATCACCAAACGTTGCCACGGGCAACCACAGTGCAGGAAAGCTGTCAGTGCACACCACACAATACACAGAGTGCACACAGACAAACATCGGTGCATCCATACACGCACACAGACTTCAAAGGGACCGCACACACGCCTGTTGTCCGCGGCAACCGCACCTGAGACAAGAAACATAATGCCTCAAGCTGCGGTTGAAACAACAGCCCAAACCGCGGGCAACAGTATGCGGCTCCCAAGGAGTCACGGCCAAAACCATGGCCGTGACACTGTGTATGAAGCCCTCCTTAATATGTAACTAAGGGTCTATCAGAGTGCCTCTTCCTTGTAATTTCTGCCAGCACTTGCACTTTATATACAAGTAAATATTCAGGAAAGAATGTTTTCTATCAATTTTTTTCTCTAAAATTTATTTTTTTCCTTGGTTTTGTGCGTATTATTGTCATTATGTAAAAGTGGAGTACTATTCGGACAACATAGTTCCGAACAGCGACCAGCGATTCCAAGATGCAACCATACATCCTCCCCATACTGTTACAAAACCATTTCGGTGGTGTTACCAACAATTTCTGACATTTTCTTATGAACCAGACACCCTCCCCTCTTCAGAGCAGGGGGTACCTGGTTTAATGCTCGGTTCTCCCATTGACTGCCAGTATACTCGGGTGCTCGGTCGAGCACCTGAATATAACGATGTGTTTCGGCCTGAGCACCACGGTGCTCGATCAACACTAGTGACTATGCTTGCTGATTAAATGAATGCTTAATTGTAATAGAAATCTCAGCTCCCTTTCCTTGACACAAGAGTTTCTGTGTACAATGAGTTAAAGGGGTTGTCTCGCCTCAGACATCGGAGGCATATCACTAGGATATGCCCCAAACATCTGATAGGTGTGGGTATCCCCTCTGAGACCCACACCTATCTTTAGACTGGAACCCGCAAAATGAAGAAGGGTGCACCCGCCCTTCATTCATTCCTATAAGAGTGACAAAAATATGGGAATGGGAGCTCTCCCATAGGAATAAATGGAGGGTGGCTACACATGCATGGTGCGCCCTCTTTCACTTTGCGGGCACCATTGTAAAGACACCTCTGGGACCAACACCTATCAGACATTGGGGGCATATCATAGCGATATGCCCTCAATGTCTGAGGTGAGACAACCCCTTTAAATTAATGCAGGACAAGGCATTTTTACCTAACGCTTTCCAAGAACTGAAGAGGAGCTGTCCCCTCCCCTGACATGTCTATTTAAAGGGAACCTGGCACCATTTTTTTGGTGTCCTAACTAAGGGCAACATAAATAAGTGACTGATTCTCTTAGCAAAATGCTGGGTCACTTTCTTTAATTTACCCAGTCAATCTGCCAACATCTTGTATTGAAAAGCTCCAGCTGATAATGATGAGTCATGAATATTCATGAGCTCCTAACTCTCCCCGCCCACCTGCTGCTGAGTGACAGTTTGTTTCCATAGCAATCAGCAGCAGGTGGGCAGGGGAGTGGCTATAGCTCTGAATTAAATAAACGCTGGACTCAATGACATCATGCCGGACTCGAATCAGCTCATTAGCATGCGGTATCTTTGTGTGTATATTATGAGGTAACCATCTGTCACACCAGTAAGTGAATACATCTAAGGTACTTTTTAGTAGTTAATGATTGTATAGAATTAGTTAGACTATAATCAAATATCCACATGACAGGTTCCCTTTAAGTAACTACTTGCATCCCCCATGTATTAACTATTCCGGAGCATCTATTCTTATGCCTCTACGTTTTGCTGCACCTTTATTATTCCTGCTAGAATTTACAAATGAATTATTAGCAGTTTGCAATGAAGGTCCGGCTGAGAGCTACCAGTTGGGGTGTGTCCCTGCACAGTCTGACACTGATTGGATAGTGTCAGGCTGTGCAGGGACTCACCCACAACGACCTTCATTGCACACTGCTGGCACCTCATTCATAACTTCTAACAGGAATTGTAACGCCTCAGAGTGCCGTTACCACCTTTGCACCTTGGTACTATCTCCTATGGTTAACCTAATGTCATCATATGTATTAATTTATAGGTCTTGCAAAATGTGCATTAAAATTTCCATGCAACAGTTTGTGTTTTCATGTAATGTGCCTGGTTCACCAGCACATGGTGGCAAACATGACAGAGCTGCAGGGACATAGAGTGGAACCTTCCTTTCCATACTAACCCCCCCCCCTTCCTGTAGTGTAATGGGTGTTTTCCCACTTGCTGCAGGGAGGGAGGAGCTTAGTTTAGTGTGAGTCTGGAGTACCCCCTGCTAGGGGAAGGAAGCAGGAGCCTGTCCCTGTTGGACGAAACCTGTCTGGACCAGCTTGAGCACCTTCAGCTCAGCTAGATCTGGGGGCCAAAGCAAAGAGCTTTAGAAGCCAGGAGAAGAAAGTGTTCCCTGGACAAATCTAGAGACAACCCAGATTACAAAGTCAAGAGCAGCATAAAGAAAAAGCTAAGTTATACAGCTATCCTGTTAGGTTTGCCTGCCACAATTCATGCCAAAACCTGCTGGAAACCAAGACAAAGCCTGTAAATCGTTTGTAGAAAAGTTTATTCAAGTAAAGCTGTTATCAACCTCATCACAAGGTCTGGACTCAATTTATTTCAACATCCCCTACTACTACTACTCCCCCCTTTTTCCTGCTTTCGGAGGGCAACACCTGGGGTTCCAGTGTATCCAGGTAGGAGCACTGTGACACATTCAACACCATTAAGGGACATTTAGGCCACCCTACTCCACTCTGGCATTCCTTCACCTGGGTACCACCATCTACCACAGTATCACTAAAAGGGGCCCTGTGCCCTTGTTGCTTCACTGCAACTGGCGTCACAACAAATATGTAGTTTAAGAAACCCCAAGTAGTGCGCCCGACGATTGCAGAATAATAAAGGAATGGCACATCATAGAGTCATAAGAATAGATGCTCCAGAATTGTTATCACATGTGGAATACAAGTGGTTATTAAACCAGACATGTCAGGAGAGGGGACAGGTCCTCTTTAAGGCCTAGTTCACACGACCGTATGGCTTTTATTGTTTTTTGCGGTCCGTTTTTCACGGATCCGTTGTTCCGTTTTTAAGTTCCGTTGTGTTTCCGTTTCCTTTCCGTTTTTCCGTTCCGTTTTTCCGTATGGCATATACAGTATACAGTAATTACATCGAAAAAATTGGGCTTAGCATAACATTTTCAATAGATGATTCAGAAAAAACGGAACGGAAACGGAAGACATACGGATGCATTTCCGTATGTGTTCAGTTTTTTTTGCGGACCCATTGACTTGAATGGAGCCACGACCCGTGATTTACGGCCAAATATAGGACAAGCTCTATCTTTCAACGGAACGGAAAAACGGAAATACGGAAACGGAATGCATACGGAACACATTCCGTTTTTTTTGCGGAACCATTGAAATGAATGGTTCCGTATACGGACCGTATACGGAACACAAAAAAACGGGCCGTACACCCGCAAAAAAAACGTTCGTGTGAACTAGGCCTAACTAAGATTGCCCCCAGAAAATGTAACATTAGATGCATACATTATACCACAAATCACACACTGGACACTATGGAGGCTTTTGCAAAAAAAAAAAAAAAACAGGCATTTAATAAGCTGCTGGCCATTATGGATAATACCTCAGACCCCTTGTACACGTTCAGCAGAAGGCGGATACAGCTGCTATGTAATAATGAGCGCCATGTGAAGACTCTGCGACAAGTCTCCTTATTGCAGGGCCTCTACTGATCTCCATCTACATGATCTGTGCTGAGGCTGAGTTGACATCGCCGGTTAGCTTTCCGTTCTTCTGATCCGTCAGGGATCTCTTTATCCCGTCAAAAATAACTGAGCTCTGACGGAACTGGCACAAAGTGATGCAAGCTGATGATAACTCAAAATAACGGATCCGTTTTTTTTTCCTGCTCTTCTGAAGAATGGAAACCTAAAGGGTGTGAACTCCCACTAAGCTACATCTTGTAGGCGTACTCACACACATTACACATATATATGTCAGTAAAAAATAATAATACTGTCCCATGTTTTCTTATATCAGTACATATACTGTCACAGATTTTACCATATGTTCTCTTTAACCTCTTGCAAACGACGAGAATACTCGTCCTAAACAGCGAGTCCTTCCCGCATTAGGACGAGCATTCTTGTTCAGAGTTAACACCGTTCCGGATATGCACAGTTTCAATGTATTGTCCTAAAATGTCCTAAAAATGTCAATGCATTGTCCAATCTCCTAAAAAATAAAATGCCACGTACAAGATGATGCCAACATAAAGTAGACATATGGTGAATGTTAATTAATAGCTATTTGATGAGGTATCGTTATCCGTCTTAGGCCTCATGCACACGACCTTTTTTTTTTTGGGGGTCCGCAAAAACGGGTTCCGTAGTTTCGTGATCCGTGTCCGTTTTTCCTTCCGTGGGTTTTCCTTGATTTTTGGAGGATCCACGGACATGAAGTAAAAAGTCTTTTGGTGTCCGCCTGGCCGTGCGGAGCCAAACGGATCCGTCCTGACTTACAATGCAAGTCAATGGGGACGGATCCGTTTGACGTTGACACAATATGGTGCAATTGCAAACGGATCCGTCCCACATTGACTTTCAGTGTAAAGTCAGGAGTCCCTATTATATCATCGGATCTGAGTTTACTCCAATCCGATGGTATATTTTAACTTGAAGCGTCCCCATCACCATGGGAACGCCTCTATGTTAGAATATACCATTGGATTTGAGTTACATCGTGAAAACTCATATCCGACAGTATATTCTAACACAGAGGCATTCCCATGGTGATGGGGACGCTTCAAGTTAGAATATACTACGAACTGTGTACATGACTGCCCCCTGCTGCCTGGCAGCACCCGATCTCATACAGGGGGCTGTGATCCGCAAAATTAACCCCTCTGGTGCCGCACCTGAGGGGTTAATTGTGCGTATCATAGCCCCCTGTAAGAGATCAGGGGCTGCCAGGCAGCAGGGGGCAGACCCCCCTCCCTCCCCAGTTTGAATATCACTGGTGGCCAGTGTGCGGCCCCCCCGGCCCCCCTCCCTCCCTCTATTGTATTATCATTGGTGGCCAGTGTGCAGCCTCCCCTCTCCCCCCCCATCATTGGTGGCAGCGGAGAGTTCCGATCAGAGTCCCAGTTTAATCGCTGGGGCTCCGATCGGTAACCATGGCAACCAGGACGCTACTGCAGTAAGCTCTTACAAGAGCTAGTAGTTATGCCAGGGGAGTATAGCAAATCTTCAGCGTATAGCAATCCCCCAGTGTCGATCAGTTACCCAAACACCAGCCTCAACATGATGAAGGATAAAACAGGAACTCTTTATTGAGGGCTACTCGCCTGTATTTATGCAGGTCCCCATCTGGTGGCCACGCCCCTAGGGGACCAGAAGGGAGACTGTGACACAGGACAGATACGTAGCAATCCAGGATACAGACACAACACATTGTCATGGAACCATGAACCAGACGTACAACAAGAGATAAGTGGAAATAAGAAGGCTTTATTGAAATCAAGCTGTAAGCAAAAGTCCAAACGGATGGCTAAACCGAAGCAGGGTCTTGCGTAGCCAGAGGTCAGGAACCAGAAGGGTAGTCAGACGAAGCCTGGATCAGGAACCAGCAGGGTAGTCAGACGAAGCCAGGATCAGGAACCAGCGGGGTAGTCAGACGAGGCCAGGATCAGGAACCAGAAGCAGCAGCAGTCTTAGAAGCATGTGAACACAGGAGGACCAAGCAAGGAACTGAAGCCACAGACCTCCTATATATATGAGCTAGGCATCCAGCTCCTCCCAGTGGGAAGGAGAAGCCGCAGGGTGGGAGGCTACAAGAAACCCAGAAACCAAGATGGCCGCCAGCACATGTCAAACGAAGGAGGACGGCAAGAAGGTAAGACCATGACAGTACCTCCCCCTCAAGGGCCCCTCCTCCGCGGAGTGAAGAACGGTTTCTGAGGGAAGCGTGCGTGGAAGGCTCGGAGCAAGGCAGGAGCATGGACATCTGCGGAGGGAACCCAGGAATGCTCCTCTGGACCATAACCACGCCAATGGACCAAAAACTGCACCCGACCGCGGACCAGGCGTGAGTCCAGGATATTGCTCACCTCATACTCCTCACGATTGCCCACTTGGACCGGACGAGGCCGAGGAACCGAGGAAGTGAAACGATTACACACCAGTGGCTTCAACAGGGAGACATGAAACACGTTGGAGATCCGCATGCCAGGAGGAAGCGCAAGGGCATAGGCTACCGGGTTTACCCTGCGAAGCACTCGGAAGGGACCAACAAAGCGAGGCGCCAGCTTGGGAGTGGGCACTCGAAGGTTGAGGTTGCGGGTGGACAACCATACGCGGTCTCCGACCTGGTAGGAAGGAGCGGGCGCTCGTCTGCGATCAGCCTGGAGTCTCTGGCGCTGCGCAGAGACCTCAAGGGACCTCTGGATCTGTTCCCAAGAAGCACGTAGGACGGAAAGGTGATCCTCCACAGCCGGAATATCCTGGGGAGAGAATACCTCCGGTAACACGGCAGGTTGGAACCCATAATTGGCCATGAAGGGAGACGTCCCAGAGGAAGAGTTCACCGCCGTGTTCCTGGCAAACTCAGCCCAAGGCAGGAGGTCAACCCAATTGTCTTGGTGATCGGAGACATAGCAACGAAGGAATTGCTCCAAGGCCTGATTGGATCGTTCTGCGGCCCCATTGGACTGAGGGTGGTAGGCCGAGGAGAAAGAGAGATGAATCCCCAACTGGGAGCAAAAAGAGCGCCAGAACCTGGACACAAACTGACTCCCCCGATCCGACACAATCTCCTTGGGCAAACCGTGCAACCGGAAGACCTCCCTGGCAAAAATCGTGGCCAACTCTTGTGCAGAGGGTAACTTCTTGAGAGGAACACAGTGGCACATTTTGGAAAACCGATCCACAATCATGAGAATGACCGTATGGCCTTGGGATGCAGGGAGGTCCACAATGAAATCCATCCCCAGGTGTGACCATGGACGCTCCCCGGTGGCTATGGGTTGCAAAAGGCCCAACGGACTGTCCCGAGGGGACTTACTCTGGGCACAAACGGAGCATGCCGCTACATATGTGGCGATGTCGGAACGTAGAGAAGGCCACCAGAACAGACGTGAAACAGCCCAGGACAGCTGATTCTATCCAGGATGCCCCGCGGCCTTGGAGTTATGGTAGGTTCGCAACAACCGAGTGCGCAACTCCTCAGGCACAAAACATCTGCCGTTGGGTCTCCCAGAGGGAGCACCAGATTGAGCCGCCAAAATCTGCTCACCCAGGGGAGAGGTCAGGCTGGTGCGAATGGCGGCCAGGATCTTATTCGGAGGTATGACCGAAGTCGGAATCGACTCCTCCCCGGACAGCTCGGAGTACTGCCGTGATAAGGCATCCGCTCTGATGTTCTTGGAACCGGGTAGGTAGGAGACCACGTAATTAAAACGTGACAAGAACAGAGCCCATCTGGCCTGACGTGGTGTCAATCTCTTGGCCTCAGAAAGGTAGGTCAGATTCTTGTGGTCCGTCAGGATGAGAACCGGAACCACCGAACCCTCGAGCAAGTGCCTCCATTCTTTAAGGGCCTGCACGATGGCCAATAACTCCCTGTCACCAATCTGATAGTTGCACTCCGCGGAAGACAGTTTCCGGGAGTAAAACCCACAAGGAAGCAGAGGACCCTCTGGTGTTCTACGCTGAGACAGAAGGGCGCCTACTCCCGTCTCAGACGCGTCCACCTCGAGGACAAAGGGCAACCCAGGGTTGGGATGCGACAGAATCGGAGCCGACACAAAGGCGGACTTTAGAGCCTCAAAAGCTCGGATGGCCTTGAGCGGCCAGACCTGGAAATTACTGCTGTGGCAAACCTAGCCACTTCTGGACTATAATGTAAGAAGGTTGTCCGTACGTTTGAATGCAATATTTGGGAATGTGGTATTGTATATTGCTACTACTGCCCCTTTTAGACTGGGTAGCAGATTGCATTCAGGCTGTCCTACAGACTATGTATGTTATTATGTGTTCAGTTACATTGTATCTGTGTATGCTGGGGGTCAAGTTAGTCCATTACGTTTGGTAATTGTATTTTGTGGATTACGTCTCAGACAATGCTTATTGTGTTGGGTAATTACGTCTCAGACAAGGCTCATTTGGTTTTGTGTATTGTGTTACAGACAGAGGGGAGGGGAGTTTGTGTACAATGGCATGGGGAACTGTATAAATATACAAGCTTGTGAATAAAGCGAGTAGTTGACTCCCAGACTGTGTTTCGTCCGGTTATTGGGAGGATTGGGAATATTGCCGTACTGTTCAGCGCTGACTGTGGATTTACCTGTTATACCAGCGGAGATCGTGGATTCTAATATTGCACTCCGCTACAATTGGTGGCAAGCGACGGGATCCAACCTTACAGCCGAAAAGCGGTGTTCGTGTAAATTGAAACTACCGAACAAGGAAAGTGAAGGACAATTCGTATGGAACAAAGGAACGAACAACGAGGTGAATGGAGATTGATTATGCTGCTTTGAAACGGCAGACATTGAAAGAGCTATTGGAAGCCAGGGGTAAAGTAGCCAGCAACAAACCCAAGGCTGTACTAATTGCCGAGCTGATGGAGGGAGACAGAGCCCGCAGCGCTACACCCCCAGCAGCCATGGAGGAGACACTCTACCAGAGGGAAATGAGAACCAGGCTGGAATTTCTGCCACAGCCTATATCAGAGGCCATGATGCAAATGGTAATGGCAAATGTGCAGGAGTACGTGATGGCACACAGCCCACAGCATGCACCGTCCCGAGCGGAGTCCACGACTGGGTCACTCTACAGCCAGGTAAAACCCAAAATTCCCTATCATGCCTTTAAAGTATTTTGCGAGGAGAAGGATGAGATTGATGGGTTTTTACAGGATTTTGAAAGGCTGTGTGATTTACATGACTTGGAACGGGCAGTATGGGTCCCCTTGCTGGCAGGCAAGCTAGCAGGGCGGGCAGCAGAAGCATATCGCGCTGTACCCAGCGAGGACAGCAGAGATTATGAAAAAGTGAAGCGAGCGATATTAGAGAGGTATGCCATTACCCCAGAAGCATACCGGCGAAAATTTAGAAACCTGCGAAAACCAGAGAAAGATTCTCATGCTGAGTGGGCACACAAGCTGGACCAAGCATCACAAGGGTGGATACAAGCCAGCCAAGCCACTACTATGGAAGAATTGCGACAGTTAATGCTGTTGGAGCAATTCTTCAACGGTTTGTCTCCAGAGACACAAGAATGGGTGCGGGACAGGAAGCCTCTCACCCTAACAGAAGCGGCACGCTTAGCCGATCAGCATTTTGATGCGAGAAGGCATCAGGTAACCCTCCCCAAGAGTTACCCGCGACCCGCGGGGTCACCCAGCATTCCACCCCCCCACGCTCCCACTGCATCTCCTCTTCGCCCGTCCCCAGGGAACCTACCACCACCCTCCAGGTATAATGGACGTGTCAATATCCAGTGCCACACCTGCAAACAGTGGGGGCATATGGCCGGTGAGTGCACCCAAAATCGAGGCAGACCCGCCTGGAACCAAGCTCGACCGAATCCGGCACCAAGGGCTGCTGCCCACCATTATCAGCGGGAGCCAGCTGCCCAAGAGATGTGGAGTGTGCAAGCCGAGGAACCTCTAGGGGTATTACACGAGGTGATGTCCATTCGAGCCACCGACAACAGGCAGCACCATCGCCAGCTGGTGACCCTGGAAGGGAAGGAAGTACAAGGGCTCCGAGATTCCGGAGCCACGCTAACCTTGATCGCACCTCACCTGGTTCCAGGTTCCGCTCACACTGGCGGATCAGTGGCCGTAAGGGTGGCAGGGGGAGCAGTGTACCGACTACCCACTGCTAAAGTACATTTGGATTGGGGTGCGGGAGAGGGGGTTGTGGAAGTGGGCATCATGCAAAATCTACCAGCAGATGTTGTACTGGGGAATGACTTGGGCCAGATGACCTCTGCTTTTGTACCCCAGGCTCCACACCAGGAAGCTCATCCAGTGACCACACGGCAGCAGGCTCGCATCACGGCTCCACTAGCACACTCTGAGGCTCAGGTAAAAGACCATGACCCCCACACGATACGTATGTCCTGGGATACCCCAACTACATTTGAGGCAGAGGTAAAGTCAGACCCCACACTACAGATATATAGGGACAGAGTACTCACCGACCAGGCTGGGTTAGAGGGGGAGCGGTACACGTGGGAGAAGGGGCTACTGTACCGTATTGCTGAAAGAGGAGTGGGGGGGTCAGTCACAGTGACCACCAAACAGTTAGTGGTTCCCCAGAAATATCGGCAAGAGCTACTTAGGATTGCGCACGATATTCCCTTGTCTGGGCATCTAGGGATGACCCGTACCCGATATAGGTTAACCCATGCATTTTTCTGGCCAGGGATTTCTAAAGATGTGAGGCAGTACTGCACATCCTGTGATATATGCCAGCGAGTAGGCAAGCGAGGTGACCGCCCCAAAGCTAAATTATGTCCCCTCCCTATTATTGCAGAACCTTTCAGTAGGGTGGCCGTCGACATAGTAGGGCCCCTACCCAAACCCAGCCCCTCTGGGAAAAGGTTTATCTTAACAGTAGTGGACTATGCCACACGATACCCTGAGGCCGTAGCCCTCACTAATATCCATGCTGAAACGGTGGCCGAGGCTTTAATGAAGATATTTTCCCGGGTAGGGTTTCCCCAAGAAATAATATCCGATAGGGGCACCCAATTCACTGCCGAGGTCACCCAACAACTGTGGAAGATATGTGGCATTAAGCCAATAATAAATTCTGCCTACCACCCCCAGTCCAATGGGCTATGCGAAAGATTTAATGGTACGCTGAAACAAATGCTCCGTACATTTGGAGAAGCGCACAAAGACTGGGAACGGTTTTTACCCCACCTGCTCTTCGCATACAGGGAGGTACCCCAAGAATCGACAGGGTTTTCTCCTTTTGAATTACTGTTTGGAAGGAGGGTACGAGGGCCGTTAGACCTAATTAGGGAGCATTGGGAGGGTGAGAGTAGCCCAGATGGAACCCCTATCGTATCTTACGTACTGGAGTTCCGGGACCGTCTGGAGGCGCTGACTCAGACTGTGCGCACCAACCTCCGGGCGGCCCAGCAGCGCCAGCGCCGATGGTACGATAGGGGAGCCAGAGACCGCAGCTTTCAAGTGGGGCAGAAGGTTTTGATTTTAAAACCCGTCCGCACAGACAAGCTGCAGGCCATCTGGCAAGGCCCGTACCAGGTGGTGGAACAGAGATGTGACACCACCTATGTGATTGGCCCCTGCTCAGGGGTAGGGAAGAGACGCATGCTCCATATAAACATGCTCAAACCCTACCATGAGAGGATAGAGGACGTGGCGGCGATATGCGCCTCAGCCTCTGAGGATCAGGAGAATCTGCCCTTACCTGACCTATTAGAACAGGAAGAACAGACAGAGCCCTCCAAGGGGGTTCGGCTGGGGGAGCGGCTAAGCCCTCAGGAGCGTGCCCAGGTACAAGAGCTGATTGTAGCTAAAGGGGCTACCTTCTCCAATTTGCCTGGGTACACTCCGCTGGCCACCCACCGAGTCGAAACCCCGGGACAGCTACCTATGCGGCAGACTCCATATCGCGTCCCTGAAGCAGTCAGAACCCATATGAAAACTGAAATTGACGAGATGTTGCAGCTGGGGGTTATCGAACCTTCCGATAGCCCCTGGGCATCGCCGGTAGTGCTGGTACCCAAGAAGGACGGCACGACACGTTTCTGTGTCGACTACCGGAGGCTAAATGACAAAACGGTGTCTGATGCCTATCCGATGCCTCGGATAGACGAGCTGCTGGATAAGATGGCACGGGGCCAGTATCTCACTACCATAGATCTATGTAAGGGATACTGGCAGATTCCACTAGCCGAGGATGCCATCCCCAAGTCGGCGTTTGTCACCCCGTTTGGCCTGTATCAATTTCGGGTCATGCCATTCGGGATGAAAAACGCTCCGGCAACTTTTCAGCGGATGGTCGATCGGTTACTGGACGGATTCCAGGAATACGCCTGTGCCTACTTAGATGACATCGCTATATTCAGCCAGACCTGGGCAGAGCACCTACAACACATAGGGGCCATCCTAGATCGTATTGGAGAGGCAGGATTAACGCTGAAACCCAGCAAGTGTCATATAGGGATGGCCGAAGTGCAGTACTTGGGCCACCGGGTGGGGAGCGGGCAACAGAAACCGGAACCAGCTAAAGTGGAAGCTGTAGCTAAATGGCCCACTCCTAGGACAAAAACCCAAGTGCTAGCGTTTCTGGGTACCGCAGGGTACTATAGAAAATTTGTGCCCAATTATAGCGCCCTGGCCAAACCCCTGACTGACTTGACGCGTAAGAATCTTCCTCGACAGGTTGTCTGGGCCCCAGAGTGTGAGCAGGCATTCCAACAACTGAAGACTGCTCTAACTAATGCTCCCGTACTTGCTGCTCCTGATCCAACTAAAAGATTTCTTGTTCACACAGACGCTTCAATGTTTGGATTGGGAGCAGTGCTGAGCCAAGTTGGAGCCGATGGCGGAGAACACCCCGTAGCTTACTTGAGCCGAAAGTTATTGCCACGAGAAGTAAGCTACGCCGCCATTGAGAAGGAGTGCCTGGCCGTGGTGTGGGCCCTCAAAAAGTTACAGCCGTACTTATATGGACAACCTTTTTCCTTACTCACAGATCACAACCCGTTGGTGTGGCTAAACCGTGTGGCTGGAGACAATGCCCGGCTGCTGCGCTGGAGTCTGGCGCTGCAGCCGTATGACTTTACCATCCACTACCGCCCAGGGAAACAAAACGGTAACGCCGACGGGTTATCCAGACAAACGGAACTGGAAAAGTGATCTGTGAGTACTCTCCCGGACATCCCCAAGCCGATCCGTTGGGATCAGACTGTGTATGCCGGCTTGGTTCTGGGGGAGCATTGTGGCAAACCTAGCCACTTCTGGACTATAATGTAAGAAGGTTGTCCGTACGTTTGAATGCAATATTTGGGAATGTGGTATTGTATATTGCTACTACTGCCCCTTTTAGACTGGGTAGCAGATTGCATTCAGGCTGTCCTACAGACTATGTATGTTATTATGTATTCAGTTACATTGTATCTATGTATGCTGGGGGTCAAGTTAGTCCATTACGTTTGGTAATTGTATTTTGTGGATTACGTCTCAGACAATGCTTATTGTGTTGGGTAATTACGTCTCAGACAAGGCTCATTTGGTTTTGTGTATTGTGTTACAGACAGAGGGGAGGGGAGTTTGTGTACAATGGCATGGGGAACTGTATAAATATACAAGCTTGTGAATAAAGCGAGTAGTTGACTCCCAGACTGTGTTTCGTCCGGTTATTGGGAGGATTGGGAATATTGCCGTACTGTTCAGCGCTGACTGTGGATTTACCTGTTATACCAGCGGAGATCGTGGATTCTAATATTGCACTCCGCTACAACTGCCCTTCCTGGTCAGATCCGTGAGAGGCTTGGCTAGCATAGAAAAGTCCCTGATGAACTTCCGATAATAATTGGCGAAGCCCAAAAAGCGCTGCAGGGCACGGAGACCACTGGGCTGGGGCCACTGTAAGACAGCCGAAACCTTCTCAGGATCCATGGAGAACCCCTCAGCGGAAATGATGTAACCTAAGAAGGTTACCTGGAATCGGTGAAATTCGCATTTCTCAAGCTTACCGAACAGCCTGTTCTCTCGTAACCGTTGCAACACTCGTCTGACATCCATAATGTGGGCCTCCATGGATTCAGAATATACCAAGATGTCATCCAAATAGACCACCACACACTGCTGCAACAGGTCACGGAAAACATCGTTGATGAATTCCTGGAAGATTGCACAACCCAAAGGGCATAACCAAGGATTCATAATGACCGGTCCTGGTGTTAAACGCGGTCTTCCACTCATCGCCCGCCTTGATCCTTACCAGGTTATATGCCGCCCTCAGGTCGAGTTTGGTAAAGACCGTGGCCCCTTTGAGGCGATCGAACAGCTCGGAAATCAAGGGTATCGGGTAAGCGTTCTTGATCGTGATGCGATTGAGACCCCTGTAATCGATGCAAGGCCTCAACTCACCTCCCTTCTTTTTCACAAAGAAAAATCCAGCCCCTGCCGGGGACGAGGATTTGCGAATGTGTCCGCGTGAAAGCGCCTCCCTCACGTACTCCTCCATGGCCTCATTCTCCGCTACCGACAGTGGATAGACTTTGCCACGAGGAGGAACGGCACCAGATTGTAACTCTATGGCACAATCGTATGGGCGGTGCGGAGGTAGGGCAACCGCGCGCACCTTATCGAATACATCCCGGTACTCTTCGTATTCAGGAGGCAACAGAGAGTCCGAGGAAGTACACAGCAACTTGACAGGCCCATGGATGCAACTAGCCCCACACTGCGGTGACCACGAGAGGATCTCGGCCGATCTCCAATCGAAAGTCGGATTATGCTTCTGGAGCCAGGGGTACCCCAAGACCACCGAGTAGTGTGGAGACGAAATAACCTGGAGACAGACCGACTCTCTGTGAACGGCACCAATGGCTATCCCCACTGGAAGGGTCTCATGAGTCACGTGTGGCGGCAGAAGGGGTCTGCCGTCTATCGCCTCAAGAGCCAGTGGGGAACCTCGAGGCTGCAGAGGAATGGAATTGGCGGCAGCGAACCCACTATCAATGAACAAACCACCAGCACCAGAGTCCACCAACGCCTGGGTCGTCACCGAGCCCCCGACCCAGGAGAGGACAACAGTGATCAGTGGTTTGTCAACACGGGAAACCGGGGACGAGGAGACTCCACCCAAGATCTGCCCCCGACAGGATCTCAGGTGCGAGCGTTTCCCGGACGGTTCGGACATGCCAACCGAAAATGCCCACCGAGACCACAGTACATGCATCGGCCCTCGCGTCTCCGGAGTACCCTCTCCCCCTCGGATAGGCGAGCAAACCCCAGCTGCATGGGTTCACCCCCAGACAAGTCATCCCCAGGAGGCGTGGGAGGAGAGGGAGGCACGGGTGGGACAGCAAACGTAGGCGCCAATCTGTTAGAAGACCTCCGCAGGCTCTCCTTAAAGGAAGGTCTCTCCCTGAGTCTGGTGTCAATCAAAATCAGGAAAGAAATAAGAGACTCGAGCTCCACTGGTAGGTCCTTAGCTGCAACCTCATCCTTCAAGGCATCCGAGAGACCATGAGAGAAAGCAGCGACCAGAGCCTCATTATTCCAGCCCACCTCTGCTGCCAGGGTACGAAACTCAATGGCGTATTCAGCTACGGATCGTGAACCCTGTCTGATGGACATAAGGAGCTTCGCAGCAGAGGCAGCACGAGCCGGCACATCGAATACCTTCCGAAGAGAAGCAACAAAACCGGAAAACTCGGCAACCACCGGATTGTTGTTCTCCCATAAAGGGCTGGCCCAGGCCAAGGCCTTGTCCGAGAGCAGCGAGATCAAGAAGCCCACCTTTGATCTCTCAGTAGGAAAGGCATGTGGCAGCAACTCGAAATAAATGCCCACCTGGTTAAGGAAACCTCGGCACTGAGTTGGCTCTCCCCCAAAGCGCTGTGGAAGGGGGGCAGAACCGGTCATACCCCGAGACACCGCAGGCGCAGCAACAGGTGTCAGGGTAGACTCTGGCGCAACAACCGGAGCGGCAGTAGGAGCGGGCCCAGGAGCGACAACCGACCCATCGGCAACGGAAGCGAAATGAGCCGTGCGTTCAAGCAGGGTTTGCAACGCCACAGCGAACCGACCCAACAGGTGATCCTGCTGATCAAGTCTGGCAACCAGCGTAGGTAGCGAGGATGGCCCTGTACCGTCAGAATTCATGGCTTGGTCCTAATGTCATGGAACCATGAACCAGACGTACAACAAGAGATAAGTGGAAATAAGAAGGCTTTATTGAAATCAAGCTGTAAGCAAAAGTCCAAACGGATGGCTAAACCGAAGCAGGGTCTTGCGTAGCCAGAGGTCAGGAACCAGAAGGGTAGTCAGACGAAGCCTGGATCAGGAACCAGCAGGGTAGTCAGACGAAGCCAGGATCAGGAACCAGCGGGGTAGTCAGACGAGGCCAGGATCAGGAACCAGAAGCAGCAGCAGTCTTAGAAGCATGTGAACACAGGAGGACCAAGCAAGGAACTGAAGCCACAGACCTCCTATATATATGAGCTAGGCATCCAGCTCCTCCCAGTGGGAAGGAGAAGCCGCAGGGTGGGAGGCTACAAGAAACCCAGAAACCAAGATGGCCGCCAGCACATGTCAAACGAAGGAGGACGGCAAGAAGGTAAGACCATGACACACATCCCCACAATGCATCATGGTTTCCTCCTCTCTGCCCTAGAGACACACGAGGAGCAATCCAATTATCTCTCAGGACAAAGGGAAATCGCCAATACACATGTGGAGACAACAGGACAGAATCACCATTTAAACACACAATGGGACAATGGCACAATGGGACAATAGAAACACACCCAGCATATTCCTCCTCTCTGTCTAGGAGATAATTCACTTGAAAAGGTTCAGGGGTTTAAAAGTTAGTAAAAGTATCTTAAAGGGCCGTAATCCTGGGGCAGGAGGCTGGCAAACAGCCCCCTCCTTAACACCGTGGCGAGGTTGGTTTCGCCACAAATACTTTGAGGGGTATAGTTTTTAAAATGGTGTCATTCATGGGTGGTGTCTACAAAGTGACTTCATACCTGAATCAGTCCTTGAAATTTTTAAGAAAATTTTAAAAATTGCATCTAAAATTCTAAACCTTCGAATTTTTTTAAAAATAAAATAATTTACAAAATGATGCCAACATAAAGTAGACATATGGTAAATGTTAATTAATAACTAATTTATGAGGTATCACTATCCATCTTAAAATTTTCAATACTTTTTTTTTTTTATAACTAAAGGTGTAACATATTGACTCTAATTTACCACTAACATGAGGTACGATTTGTCACAAGAAAACAATCTCAGAATCGCTTGGATAATTAAAAGCTCTCCAAAGTTATTGCCTTATAAAGTGGCATGTCAAATTTGCTAAATTGGTGAAAATTGTCTGTGTCCTTAAAAGGGGTTGTCCCACGAAAAATATTCTACAATTTTGTATAGCCACTGAGTTATTCAATAAAATGTATCTCTATATTGCCACTTTATTTCTCATTTCTTTGACCTGCTCACTGAGATGGTCGCACATGCTCAGTTTCATCCTTCAACTGCCTCCTGAGCTGTGGTAGGGAGAGCATCGACACGCCCCCTGATTTGCAGCAGAAAGGACACTCCCCTTGAGCTGTCAGCTGGATATAAAGCTATCAGAGCAATGAATGGGGAGATCTCTGGATCCATGTGAGGTACAAGACTGGTTCTAGCTTTGTTAGAAAGAGACTGGCATGTCCTATATGATGTCTGATTTTCATTTTTTACATTATTCATGGGATAACCTCTTTAAGAAGTTAAAGAGCTTGATCTACTTGGTATTATTGCTTACTGCTGAACATGTTCAATGGACAGTTGTCATCTAGAACTGTTGTAACTACTTACAGCCAGGTCCATAAATATTAAGACATCGATACAATTCTAACATTTTTGGCTCTATACACCACCACAATGTATTTGAAATGAAACAAACAAGATGAGCTTTACCTGCAGACTGTCAGCTTTAATTTGAGGGTATTTACATCCAAATCAGGTGAACGGTGCAGGTATTACAACAGTTTGCATATGTGCCTCCCACTTGTTAAGGGCCAAAAGTAATGGGACAGAATAATAATCATAAATCAGACTTTCACTTTTTAATACTTGGTTGCAAATACTTTGCAGTCAATTACAGCCTGAAGTCTGGAACGCATAGACATCACCAGACGCTGGGTTCCATCCCTGGTGATGCTCTGCCAGGCCTCTACTGCAACTGTCTTCAGTTCCTGCTTGTTCTTGGGGCATTTTCCCTCCAGTTTTGTCTTCAGCAAGTGAAATGCATGCTCAATTGGATTCAGGTCAGGTGATTGACTTGGCCATTGCACTTCTCTCTGTGGTTGCTTTTGCAGTATGCTTTGGGTCATTGTCTATCTGCACTGTGAAGCGCCGTCCAATGAGTTCTGAAGCATGTGGCTGAATATGAGCAGATAATATTGCCCAAAACACTTCAGAATTCATCCTGCTGCTTTTGTCAGCAGTCACATCATCAATAAATACAAGAGAACCAGTTCCATTGGCAGCCATACATTCCCACGTCATGACACTACCACCAGGATTAGGCTTAGGATCATCATGAGCAGTTCCTTTCCTTCTCCATACTCTTCTCTTCCCATCACTCTGGTGCAAGTTGAGCTTGGTCTCATCTGTCCATAGGATGTTGTTCCAGAACTGTGTAGGCTTTTTTAGATCTCGTTTGGCAAACTCTAATCTGGCCTTCCTGTTTTTGAGGCTCACCAATGGTTTACATCTTGTGGTGAACCCTCTGTATTCACTCTGGTGAAGTCTTCTCTTGATTGTTGATTTTTAAACGCATACACCTACCTCCTGGAGAGTGTTCTTGATCTGACCAACTGTTGTGAAGGGTGTTTTCTTCAGCAGGGAAATAATTATTCGGTCATCCACCACAGTTGTTTTCCGTGGTCTTCCGGGTCTTTTGGTGTTGCTGAGCTCACCGGTGCGTTCCTTCTTTTTAAGAATGTTCCAAACTGTTGATTTGGCCAGGCCTAATGTTTTTGCTATCTCTCTGATGGGTTTGTTAGGTTTTTTCAGCCTAATGATGGCTTGCTTCACTGATAGTGACAGCTCTTTGGATCTAATCTTGAGATTAGACAGCAACAGATTCCAAATGCAAACAGCACACTTGAAATGAACTCTGGACCTTTTATCTGCTCATTGTAATTGGGATAATGAGGGAATAACACACACCCGGCCATGGAACAGCTGAGAAGCCAATTGTCCCATTACTTTTGGTCCCTTAACAAGTGGGAGGCACATATGCAAACTGCTGTAATTACTACACCGTTCACCTGATTTGAATGTAAATACCCTCAAATTAAAGCTGACAGTCTGCAGGTAAAGCACATCTTGTTTGTTTCATTTCAAATCCATTGTGGTGGTGTATAGAGCCAAAAATGTTACAATTGTGTCCATGTCCCAATATTTATGGACCTGACTGTATGTGCTGAACCATTTCTTTTTTTAATTCTTAATAAACTAAGTTTTAGAAAAAAATTCAACCTGTGCCGCAGTGATTCCATCTGCCTCTAAAGCTCCATACAGAAAACACGAAACAAATGTGAAGAAAGCTAAATACATTGTGCAAAACCAAAATTGACCGTAATGTTCAATTCCCACCAGATTTAGTTATGAGACGTGTGTTGTTATTTCTGTATTTGCTTTTTCATTTATTACCTTCCGATTTCTATCGTACATAGTTTTGCATATTGACTCATGACTTTAGTGCATTTTACAATTCCGATTTTCTGGCCTCTTTTGGGAAATTGACTAATACACATAATAAATTTGGAGCATGTCATATTGTTTTGGTGCATTATACTTAGTATTCCTCCTCAGTGTATCACATTAGGGACAGGATTACTGAATGGTTAATGATGATGTCACAATTCTGCAGCCGGAGTGATGATGTCACAGTGCTGTGCCGGCTGTATACCGGATGTTCCGTCAATAGATTCTTTGATAGAGAGTAAAGGAGAAGAAGCAACATGGATGCTGGTAAGTCCTGTAATTCACAGCTTTATCTCTCCTAGTCTGTTCTTCAGAGATTGTGGGTTGCGGTGTCTCCTCACTGGTCCACACCATGGATTTGTCTTTCCTTCTTTGGTACAGACACTCATTGGGTGCATCATACATGTAACTCATGATTCCACATCCAGAAGAAATGTGTTACAAGGACAGTCTAATTTCTGGCCTTAAAATGATAGAATGAATAGATTTTGGATTCTTTATAGTTAGTTCCCATCCTGCATCATTTTCCATTACCATAATAAATCTATCCCCTCCTGGCAGGAGGTCAGCTGCCTCCACATTGCCAACCAATGTCTCCCAACCTATGTAAAGATCTATAATTTACCTAGAGATGGCAGAGGGAGATGATTTTCTTGTAAAATATAGTTATATATGGAATACTTCTCATTTATCTTCTGTAGGTTTGCTGCCTGCTTTGATGCTGACATTTATCACAATTCTTTTCTTTGGTGTCTGCCTTGGAGTCGTCTGTTGTTTCCTGAGGTAAGTGAATGATGTCCTCCACACAGGAGACAATTTTGTACCAGAAATCGCTTCTCAGTCTCTCTTACCGTCATAGGTAGAAGATGGAATTGTGTTTTCTTAGAAGACACCAGATTGTCTACCTTGTCCACGAGGGTAGAAGCAGCTGAGGGTCTATATGAGAGCTCTCCACTGTCTCACCTCCCCCACATGGCCACATTGTCTTCTATACTGGATTATTACTGATCTCTTATTATTTTCTTATTTTAGAATGAAAAAGGAAAAATACAACAAGGATGACGATGAACTGAAAGAAGTTCTGATCCAACAGCCAGGTAACAGTTGCACAATACCCATAGTACATAGTGACCACAGAGCCTGGTATACAGGAGATGTAAGAAAATCCCACCCCATAGCAGTGGAGGATCTGATGATACACAGGGTATGGGGGATACACAATATCTATTACCTGACATTTATTTATTACTAATAGAAATCTTCTCATTTACAGAGGAGGCTGATGACAACATGGAGAAGATCAGGAAGGAAAGTGAAGATGAGGAGGATGGCGGAGCGGAGAAAAGATAGAAAGGAGTAAGAAGAAGAGGAGGACAGAGAAAGAGGAAGATGTAGGAGGAGAAAGAATAGGATGGAGGAGAAAGAAGAGGATGATGGAAGACAAGAAAAAGGAGTGCATCTTGTTGGATGAAAAATTCAGATTTCCCAAAACTCATAACTTGGCTTTATAAATATCAAATTTCTCTTTAATTCGGTTTCCTTTCACCATAAAAATAATTCGTTTCATGCTTTTAATAATTCCAATAAGTAAAATCATTGAAAAGTCTGATTTGATTATTAATTTTAGGCTTTTACTGCGTGTTACTATGTTACTATATAGGAAGGAGGTTTTCTTTTTATATTTTCTTTGCAAAAATCTTGATACAGTTGAATACAACGGTGTAACAGGCATCCGTCAGCTCCCTGTGCCACCATTCTCCTGCCACCAGTGGTTCACTGCAGGTAGGCACGATGCAGTCATAGCCCAGCCATAGATAGCACAGACCGAAGACCGGAGCAGACCTGCCCTGTTCATTGTGGGAATGCGGGGTAGGGGAGATTTCAGTTTGGAATTACCACTGTGTGGTGGGCACTTAAGGAATATCATACTGTGTTAGTAAGAGGCCATCACACTGTGTAGAAGTAAAATAAGAGGGCATCATACTATGTGGAGGGCACCAAGGGCTCATTCAGCAATTATGGGGGTAATTATGGGAGCATTCAACTGTGGGGGGACTAAGGGGGCCTTATTCTGTGCAGCGGGCACTCAAGGGACAACATACTGTATGAGGGTCAAATAAGACAGCATCACAATGTGTGGAGAGACAATAAGGGGGTATTATAACGCGTGGGGACATCATGGGCTTAGTCTGCATTTTTATGGTACTTCTAAGAACATTGTAGTGTGAAGGGCCACTTTAAGGCACCATACTGTTATAGGAGCCACTAAGGGTGCATCATACTATGTCAGGAGCACTAAAGGAGCATCATACTGTGTCAGGGTTACTACAGAGGAATCATAATGCATGGGGGGCACTGTCCAGGGCATCAGTATTGTGGGGTGAAACTAAGGGGACATTCATACTGTGTTGCTGTGCTAAGGGGGCATCACTACTGTGAGGGGAGCACATAGGGTGTATCCTTACTGTGTGGAGGCACTAAGAGGACTGGACAGGATTGGGTGTGTACTGGAAAGGGATTGGGTGGAAGTTAGAGGCGTGGCTTATTGTAAGCTGTTGCCCCGAGCACTGCTGTGGTTGCCCCTCCTCACATTTTTTTCAAAAAGTTCATGCCGACCATGCAGCTATTGCGTTCCGCAAACAGCAGGTTCATAATGTAGGGCACCGGCCTTGTGCGCACCGTATCACGGATGCGGACCCATTCACTTGAATGGGTCCGCAATCCAGAAGATATAGAGTGGAGGTGAGGAAGGCCACAGAAGCACTATGGAGTGCTTCCGTGGCATTTTGTTTGGTGCTTCCACGTAGCGAAAAAATAGAACATGCTGTAATTTTTTTGTGGTGCAAATCGATCAAATTGAATGAGTCTGCATCCGCCAGCGCAGGCCACACGGACGTATTTGTGTGCATGAGCCCAAAGATGGGAGCTATGAAATCCCATGTATAAATGGATTCATTGTTTGGAGCCCCAAAAATGAGTCTGCCCTGCAACTGCTGGTTGCTAACCCCCTTCACCTCCAAGTGAATTTGGTGCCAAAATAATATTGGGGATCCAATCCGTACCTCCGCGAAAAGTAGGATATGTTCTATCTTTTGACATATCTTGCAGATTGTGGACAAAGGCGGTGCCCATATATTGTGTTCCCACCATTTAGGGTCCGCAATATGGGCACAGAGCTCCTACGTTCATCTGAATGAGCCCAATATCTAATTGACTATTGACTCTTGTTTTTCTGCTGCAAAAACGCCAAATGTTAGCTAAATGTCTATGGGGAATAGGAAATGCAGGATACACGAGGGTTTTCTTTGCTACTGGTGTTTTTGTTTGTTCTCTGGCATTTCTTTTTGTCTTTCTTGGTGCTTTTTTGAGGCATTTTGACATTACATCATACTTTTCTATAGGGGAAAACAGCATAAGGCCTCCTGCACACGACCGTATGTGTCCCATTGCCGTATTGCGGACCGCATTTGTGGATCTGCAATATGCGGGCACTGTTCCATGTGCATTCCGCATCACGGATGTGGGGCCCATTCACTTCATCGGGTCCGCAATTCCGGAGATGCGGAATGGTGCAGAACGGAAGCACGGAATGGAACCCTACGTGGGGTTTTGTCCTGTACTTCCGTTTCACAAAAAGATAGAACATGTCCGATCATTTTGCGTAACGGCCGGATCGCGAACCAATTAAAGTGAATGGGTCCGCGATCCACTGCGGCTGCCCCACGGACGGTGTTCGTGCATTGCGGCCCGCATTTTGCCATGGTTCGTGTGCAGGAGGCCTAAAGAAAGCGCTAGAGGTAAAACACAACTGGGCAGTTTTTAATTCATATTACGTTCTTGAAAAAAAAAAAAAAAAAATGTTATAAATCTTCCCCCCCCCAAAAAAAATGTTTTCTCAGTTTACGGCGTTGTATTACAAGCTAAAAAAAAAGCCAGAGCCAAATTCATATATGCAAGGGCCCAAAAGTAATAATTGGCCACTGTGAAGTGTGACTATTAGTGTTGAGCGAGCATGCTTGGCTGAATACCTGTTCGGCTCAAGCATCGCTATGCTTGGCACATGGCGGTACTCGGCCAAGTACCGCATATGCTCGAGTGCCATGCTCGAGTCTCCTCCCCGCACGTTTTGCGGCTGCTAAGCAGTCAATAAACAAGCAGGTAGGTACTGCCATCACTGTAATGCCAGTAGCCATGTTTGCTACTTGCATTATAGCGATTGGCTCGCCTGAACGCATCATCGGGTGCTATATAACACCCGGTGACGTGGGTTCGGCTCATTGCGAGTCAGGGAGAGCTGCGGTTAGGAAGGGACAGATAGTGTAGGGAGGTTGTGATCGCAATTTATTCAATTTTCAAAGACCCAAAAGTCCTTTTAAGACTATTATGTGTGGTGGCAGCAATTTTATTTTGCAAAGTAGTCCGATTTTTTTTTTTCCATACTTTGCGATTCTTTTTCTGCAGTGACTTGTGACCTCTGTTCAGCAATACCTTCTGTGTGTCAGGGCCAGATATTGGGAAAAATATTAGCGAAAACAATTATATTTTTTCCATAATTTATCCACATTTTCCTATAAATGGTCCCTGCAGTGAATTGTCACATCTGTGCTGCAATAGCGTCTGTGTGTCAGGCCCAGATATTGGGAAAAATATTACTGACAACAAATATATTTTTCCCATAATTTATCCATAATTTTCCTAAAAAAACGGTCCATGCAGTAAATTGTCACATTTGTGCTGTAATAGCGTGTGTGTGTGTGTGAGCCCCAGATAGTGGGAAAAATATTAGCGAAAACAATTATATTTTTTCCATAATTTATCCACATTTTTCCTATAAACGGTCCCTTATACAGTAACATATAACATTTAATATGAAGAAGGCGAGCATTAAGGGACGGGGAAGTGGCCGTGATGCTGATGGTGCACGCAGAGGCCGTGGCCCTGGGCGCTTTGAAACTGTGCCTGCTGCCAGAGCACAAGAAAAACAATCATCCAAGATACCTAGCTTCATGTCCCAGTTTGCAGGGTGGCGCAGGAGACCACACTAGAAGTCAGCCCAGTGCGAGCAGGTGGTCGGTTGGATTGCAGCAGATAGTGCTTCCAGTCGGTTAAGCACCACTCTGTCTTCCACCAAGTCCAGTCTCAGTAGCCAGGAGTCTGGTCTACACAATCCTCACCCTGATCCTCCTTCCTCTAACCATTTACAGTCTGACCAAACAAGTGATCCCCCACTCGGATATTCCGAGGACCTCTTTGCATCGCTATTAAATGATTTGGCCCTCTCGCCAAGCACGCTTGAAGAAGGACCTGAGATCTTGTGCCCCGATTCCCAACCTCTTGAGCATCCAGAGTCACAAGAACATGACGCTGGGAATGGCAATTAGTGTTTAATGAGGTGGATGATGATGAGACACAGTTGCCAATGACTCAACATCAATTACTGTCTCAAGAGGTTGAGGAAGAGGATGACACACAGTTGTCAATCACTTAGGTTATGGTTAGGTCAACAGGAGGATGATCAGAGTGAGGAAGTGGAAGCGGAGGTGATAGACGACGAGGTCACTGACCCAACCTGGAAAGGTGGCAACAAGCCGAGTGAGGAGAGCAGTACAGAGTCGGAGGGATCTGCAGCACTGCAGCAGGCTGGAAGAGGCAGTGGGGTGGCAAAAGGTAAAAGGCGGGCACCACCGAACAGGCCCGCAACTGTTCCATGGAGCAACCCCTTGCGTAAATCTCACTTGCCAAGGGGTAGGTGTTCGGCAGTATGGTGCTTTTTTGAGAAAAGTGCAGACGACATAGTAGTTTGCAACCTGTGCCACACCAAAATGAGCCGGGGCGTTAACACTAGCAACCTCACCACCACCAGCATGATCTGCTACATGTCATCAAAGCACCCTAATAGGTGGGACAAACGCCTGAGTCCACAATTTGTGTTTGCGGGTCACACCCCTGCCTCCTTTTCCCCTGTGTTATGTGCTGGCCAATCCCCTGTCCAAGACGCAGGCCCTGCACCTGTACCTTCACAAGCACCATCAGCGACCACATCCACTTCCCTGTCCCAGCGCAGCGTCCAAATGTCCAGAACGCAATCATTTGAACGCGAGGGCAAATACCCACCCACCTACCCACAGGCCATAGCACTGAATGCGCAACTTTCAAGATTACTGGCCCTTTTTTGTTGCCATTTAGGCTTGTGAACACTGAGGCCTTCCGCAGCTTGATGTCGGTGGCCGTCCCTCATTACGCAGTCCCCAGCCGACACTATTTTTCAAGGTGTGCCGTGCCAACCTTACACCATCATGTGTCCCTTAACATCACACTTGCCCTGACCAACGCAGTTACTGGGAAGGTCCACTTAACCACGGACACAATGACAAGTGCTTTCGGTCAGGTACGCTACGTTTCCCTGACAGCACATTGGGTGAATGTTGTGGAGGCTGAGAGCGACTCCTACCCTGGGATGGCACAGGTGGTACCGATGCCAAGGATTGCGGGCCCCAATTACATCACGGTTTTCTGCTACCACCTACGTTAGTGGCTCCAACCCCCCACTTCTCCTCCTCCGCCTCCTCCTCCACTTCTTCCTCCGAAGTATCCACGGACAGCACCAGTCAGTGATCAGTCGGTAGCTGAAAGCAGTGTAGCACTGCAGTGGGGAAGCGGCAACAGGCCGTACTGAAGCTGATCTGCTTAGGTGACAAACAGCGCACCGCCGCAGAGCTGTGGCAGGGGATAAGACACCAGACTGAGCTGTGGCTCTCGCCACTCAACCTAGAACCAGGCATGGTTATGTCTGATAATGATGATAGCCAGACCACCCTCATTTCGTCTTCTCAGCGCGAATTGGAGGCGGAAGAGGAGGAGAAAGAGGAGCAGGAGACGGTTGCCTCAGATACAGAGGGTAGTACCCATGGAAGTTTAATTCCATCTGTTCTGCGTGGGTGGGCAGAAGAGGAGGAAGAAGATGAGGAGATTGGGAGTGATCTTCCTGATGACGACAGCGAAGTCTCGCCTGTTGGTACTCTGGCACACATGGCTGACTTCATGTTAGGCTGCCTTTCCCGCGACCGGCGCGTTATACGCTTTTTAAACAACACAGATTACTGGATGTTCACCCTTCTCGACCCCCACTACAAAAGGAACTTCTCATCTCCCATTCCTCTGGTGGAGAGGATGAGCAAAATGATGCAATACCAGAAGATCCAAAATTGCTCCAAAAATTTCCATCTGACAACGCTGGCGGCAGAGTTCGTACTTCCTTGGCCAACCGAGGAGGGGAGCACACAGCAGTTCCAACAGAGGCAGGGCAACACTCTCCAAAGCCTGGGACAGTTTTATGATACCCCGCCAGCACCCTCACCCTGATGTTCGGCCTACTGCAACAAGGAGAGAACATTTTTGGAAGATGGTAAAGGAGTACATAGCAGACTGTGTCAGCGTCCTCAATGATCTTTCAGTGCCTTACAACTACTGGGTGTCCAAGCTGGACACGTAGAACGAACTGGCGCTCTACGCTTTGGAGGTGCTGGCCTGCCCTGCCTCCAGCGTTTTGTCTGAGCGTGTATTTAGTGCTGCTGGTGGCATTATAACAAATAAGCGTATCCACCTGTCAACTGAAAATGCAGACAGGTTGACCCATATAGAATGAACAAGGCCTAGATTGACCATGACTTCTCGACTCCACCAGAGTAATGCTGATGAACAAAAAGGCACTTTATATGTGTTGTTTTTAATGTAGTTAATAGACTGTATTCCCATGCACCCCTTCCACCACAAACAAGGGTATATGGTTGAATCTTCCTTTTCTCATCCTCCCCCTCCGATTCTGTCATATCAATTTGATTTGCTTATTCGTCACATATAATGCCCTCGCATATATGGCTTTCGAATATATGTTTTTAGAGGGTCCGCTCACCAGCAGGCCCTCACATATAATTTTTTACAGGGTCAGATCACAAGCAGGCCAGCAACTCAAATCTTTTACAGGGTCAGCTCACCTGCAGGCCCGCAACTCAAATCTTTTACAGGGTCAGCTCACCTGCAGGCCCAAATCTAAAATCTTTTACAGGGTCAGCTCACCTGGAGGCTCGCAACTCAAATCTTTTACAGGGTCAGCACACCTGCAGGCTCGCAAATCAAATCTTTTACAGGGTCAGCTCTCCTGCAGGCCCGCAACTAAATATAAATGAGGCCCTCCTTTATGTGATATACAGGTTGTATCAGAGTGCCTCTTCCTTGTAATTTTTGGCAGCACTTGCACTTTATATACAAGTCAATATACAGGAAAGAATGTTTTCAATCAATTTTTCCTATAAAATCGATTTTTACTTTGGTTTCGTGCGTAAAACCTTAATTAGATTGTGGGCCTGGTGATCAGTTTATGGCCTTTTAAGTAGCATCAGGAGCATCATGGTGATAAAAATGAGTGGCAAGGTGACATACTGTGGAGATGGCAGCATGAGGAAGGCCACATTGTGGCACAATGACTGAGTCTGGATAAAAGACTAAGGCCACAGATTGTTTAGAAAAATGCAGATGGAAAGAAATCTGTGGAGCTGTATGACGGTCACCTGCAGATTAATGTAGCCATCAAAATCAAGTTGGGTTTGTCGGTTCCACCTCAGCTTACCAGCAGGCCCATAACTTAAATCTTTAACAGGGTTAGCTCACCTGCAGGCCCGCAACTCAAATATTTTACAAGGTCATCTCACCTATAGGCCCGCAACTCATGCTGCCTTGCTTTGAAGTAGTAGCCGTAGCCGTTTATCAGGCTGCCTCTCCGAAATTGAACAATGATGCCCTGTTACCGGTGGTCACGATAGGCGCATAAAAGAACATCGAAAGTTGATAGGGAAGATATCCAAATGGATCGTGGACGTCACGGGGACGTGCGGTCAGGCAGAAGTTATTTAGAGTCAACAAAGCGGCAGCAGGGCCGCTCCTGTATAACCTCATCCAAAATACCGCAGTGACATTCCCTGTAATTTTTTATTATTCATTCCAATAACAGGGCATCTTAAGAGTCCTGTATTGTTATTTATCATCACTATCTCCACAAGTCGGGAGTGTGTGATTTGCGCGCCACCCGCTTGCCTTCCTTGGATGTGGTAGCCGTTTCTCAGGTTCCCTCTCCGGAATCAAACACTGATTCCCCGTTACCCATAGTTTACAATAGATTTGAGCTGACAATTACATCAAAAGTTGATAGGCCAGACATCCGAATGGATCGTCGCTGTCACAGGGACGTGCTATCGGCCCCAGGTTAACTTGAGTCACCAAAGCGGCAGCAGGCCCTCGCCCATAATGTTTTAGATGGTTAGATAAGCAGGCCCTTACGCCTAATGTTTTTGAGGGTCACCAGCAGGCCATCAATCATTATTGTTAAAGGGTGTGTGTCACGGCCACGGTTTTGGCCGTGACTCCTTGGGAGCCGCATACTGTTATTAGCAGTTTGCAATGAAGGTCCGGCTGAGAGCTACCAGTTGGGGTGTGTCCCTGCACAGTCTGACACTGATTGGATAGTGTCAGGCTGTGCAGGGACTCACCCACAACGACCTTCATTGCACACTGCTGGCACCTCATTCATAACGTCTAGCAGGAATTGTAACGCCTCAGAGTGCCGCTACCACCTTTGCACCTTGCTACTATCGCCTATGGTTAACCTAATGTCATCATATGTATTAATTTATAGGTCTTGCAAAATGTGCATTAAAATTTCCATGCAACAGTTTGTGTTTTCATGTAATGTGCCTGGTTCACCAGCAGATGGTGGCAAACATGGCAGAGCTGCAGGGACATAGAGTAGAACCTTCCTTTCCATACTAACCCCCTCCCCCCCTCCTGTAGTGTAATGGGTGTTTTCCCACTTGCTGCAGGGAGGGAGGAGCTTAGATTAGTGTGAGTCTGGAGTACCCCCTGCTAGGGGAAGGAAGCAGGAGCCTGTCCCTGTTGGACGAAACCTGTCTGGACCAGCTTGAGCACCTTCAGCTCAGCTAGATCTGGGGGCCAAAGCAAAGAGCTTTAGAAGCCAGGAGGAGAAAGTGTTCCCTGGACAAATCTAGAGACAGCCCAGATTACAAAGTCAAGAGCAGCATAAAGAAAAAGCTAAGTTATACAGCTATCCTGTTAGCACAGCAGTGCCAGAGAGCGACTGATAAGGCAGAGAAGGGTTTGCCTGCCACAATTCATGCCAAAGCCTGCTGGAAACCAAGACAAAGCCTGTGAATCGTTTGCAGAAAAGTTTATTCAAGTAAAGCTGTTATCAACCTCATCACAAGGTCTGGACTCAATTTATTTCAACATCCCCTACTACTACTACTCCCCCCTTTTTCCTGCTTTCGGAGGGCAACACCTGGGGTTCCAGTGTATCCAGGTAGGAGCACTGTGACACGTGCAACACCATTAAGGGACATTTAGGCCACCCTACTCTACTCTGGCATTCCTTCACCTGGGTACCACCATCTACCACAGTATCACTAAAAGGGGCCCTGTGCCCTTGTTGCTTCACTGCAACTGGCGTCACAACAAATATGTACTTTAAGAAACCCCAAGTAGTGCGCCCGACGATTGCAGAATAATAAAGGAATGGCACATCATAGAGTCATAAGAATAGATGCTCCAGAATTGTTATCACATGTGGAATGCAAGTAGTTATTAAACCCGACATGTCAGGAGAGGGGACAGGTCCTCTCTAAGATTGCCCCCAGAAAATGTAACATTAGATGCATACATTATACCACAAATCATACATTGGACACTATGGAGGCTTTTGCAAAAAAAAAGAAAACAGGCATTTAATAAGCTGCTGGCCATTATGGATAATATCTCAGACCCCTTGTACACATTCCGCAGAAGGCGGATACAGCTGCTATGTAATAATGAGCGCCATGTGAAGACTGCGACAAGTCTCCTTATTGCAGGGCCTCTACTGATCTCCATCTACATGATCTGTGCTGAGGCTGAGTTGACATCGCCGGTTAGCTTTCCATTCTTCTGATCCGTCAGGGATGCAGCTCTTTATCTCCCGTCAAAAATAACTGAGCTCTGACGGAACTGGCACAAAGTGATGCAAGCTGATGATAACTCAAAATAACGGATCCGTATTTTTTCCTGCTCTTCTGAAGAATGGAAACCTAAAGGGTGTGAACTCCCACTAAGCTACATCTTGCAGGCGTACTCACACACATTACACATATATATGTCAGTAAAAAATAATAATACTGTCCCATGTCTTCTTATATCAGTACATATACTGTCACAGATTTTACCATATGTTCTCTGTAACCTCTTGCAAACGACGAGAATACTCGTCCTAAACAGCGAGTCCTTCCCGCATTAGGACGAGCATTCTTGTTCAGAGTTAACACCGTTCCGGATATGCACAGTTTCAATGTATTGTCCCAAAATGTCCTAAAAATGTCAATGCATTGTCCAATGTCCTAAAAAATAAAATGCCACGTACAAGATGATGCCAACATAAAGTAGACATATGGTGAATGTTAATTAATAGCTATTTGATGAGGTATCGCTATCCGTCTTAGGACTCATGCACACGACCGGTTTTTTTGGGGGTCCGCAAAAACTGGTTCCGTAGTTCTGTGATCCGTGTCTGTTTTTCCTTCCGTGGGTCTTCCTTGATTTTTGGAGGATCCACGGACATGAAGGAAAAAGTCGTTTTGGTGTCCGCCTGGCCGTGCGGAGCCAAACGGATCCGTCCTGACTTACAATGGGGACGGATCCGTTTGACGTTGACACAATATGGTGCAATTGCAAACGGATCCGTCCCCCATTGACTTTCAGTGTAAAGTCAGGAGTCCCTAATATACCATCGGATCTGAGTTTTCTACAATCCGATGGTATATTTTAACTTGAAGCGTCCCCATCACCATGGGAACGCCTCTATGTTAGAATATACCATCGGATTTGAGTTACATCGTGAAAACTCATATCCGACAGTATATTTTAACACAGAGGCGTTCCCATGGTGATGGGGACGCTTCAAGTTAGAATATACTACGAACTGTGTACATGACTGCCCCCTGCTGCCTGGCAGCACCCGATCTCATACAGGGGGCTGTGATCCGCACAATTAACCCCTCAGATGCCGCACCTGAGGGGTTAATTGTGCGTATCATAGCCCCCTGTAAGAGATCAGGGGCTTCCAGGCAGCAGGGGGCAGACCCCCCTCCCTCCCCAGTTTGAATATCATTGGTGGCCAGTGTGCGGCCCCCCGGCCCCCCCTCCCTCCCTCTATTGTATTAATATCATTGGTGGCACAGTGTGCGGCCTCCCCTCTCCCCCCCCCCATCATTGGTGGCAGCGGAGAGTTCCGATCGGAGTCCCAGTTTAATTGCTGGTGCTCCGATCGGTAACCATGGCAACCAGGACGCTACTGCAGTAAGCTCTTACAAGAGCTAGTAGTTTAAGCCAGGGGAGTATAGCAAATCTTCAGCGTATAGCAATCCCCCAGTGTTGATCAGTTACCCAAACACCAGCCTCAACATGATGAAGGATAAAACAGGAACTCTTTATCGAGGGCTACTCGCCCGTATTTATGCAGGTCCCCATCTGGTGGCCACGCCCCTAGGGGACCAGAAGGGAGACTGTGACACAGGACAGATATGTAGCAATTCAGGATACAGACACAACACATCCCCACAATGCATCATGGTTTCCTCCTCTCTGCCCTAGAGACACACGAGGAGCAATCCAATTATCTCTCAGGACAAAGGGAAATCGTCAATACACATGTGGAGACAACAGGACAGAATCACCATTTAAACACACAATGGGACAATGGCACAATAGGACAATAGAAACACACCCAGCATATTCCTCCGCTCTGTCTAGGAGATAATTCACTTGAATAGGTTCAGGGGTTTAAAAGTTAGTAAAAGTATCTTAAAGGGCCGTAATCCTGGGGCAGGAGGCTGGCAAACAGCCCCCTCCAAAACACTGTGGCGAGGTTGGTTTCGCCACAAATACTTTGAGGGATATAGTTTTTAAAATGGTGTCATTCATGGGTGGTGTCTACAAAGTGACTTCATACCTGAATCAGTCCTTGAAATTTTTAAGAAAATTTTAAAAATTGCTTCTAAAATTCTAAACCTTCTAATGTTCTAAAAAATAAAATGAGGTAAATTTATGAGGTAAAAGCTCTCCAAAGTTATTGCCTTAAAAAGTGGCATGTCAAATTTGCTAAATTTTGCTTGGTCCTTAAGGTGAAAATTGTCTGTGTCCTTAAAGGGGTTGTCCCACGAAAAATATTCTACAATTTTGTATAGCCACTGAGTTATTCAATAAAATGTATCTGTATATTGCCACTTTATTTCTCATTTCTTTGACCTGATCACTGAGATGGTCGCACATGCTCAGTTTCATCCTTCAACTGCCTCCTGAGCTGTGGTAGAAAGAGCATGGACACGCCCCCTGATTTGCAGCAAAAAAGACACTCCCCTTGAGCTGTCAGCTTGATATAAAGCTATCAGAGCAATGAATGGGGAGATCTCTGGACCCATGTGAGGTACAAGACTGGTTCTAGCTTTGTTAGAAAGAGACTGGCATGTTCTATATGATGTCTGATTTTCATTTTTTACATTATTCATGGGATAACCTCTTTAAGAAGTTAAAGAGCTTGATCTACTTGGTATTATTGCTTACTGCTGAACATGTTCAATGGACAGTTGTCATCTAGAACTGTTGTAACTACTTACAGTCAGGTCCATAAATATTGGGACATCGATACAATTCTAACATTTTTGGCTCTATACACCACCACAATGTATTTGAAATTAAACAAACACGATGTGCTTTACCTGCAGACTGTCAGCTTTAATTTGAGGGTATTTACACCCAAATCAGGTGAACGGTGCAGGAATTACAACAGTTTGCATATGTGCCTCCGACTTGTTAAGGTCAAAAGTAATAGGACAGAATAATAATCATAAATCAGACTTTCACTTTTTAATACTTGGTTGCAAATCCTTTGCAGTCAATTACAGCCTGAAGTCTGGAACGCATAGACATCACCAGACGCTGGGTTTCATCCCTGGTGATGCTCTGCCAGGCCTCTACTGCAACTGTCTTCAGTTCCTGCTTGTTCTTGGGGCATTTTCCCTCCAGTTTTGTCTTCAGCAAGTGAAATGCATGCACAATTGGATTCAGGTCAGGGTATTGACCTGGCCATTGCACTTCTCTCTTTGGTTGCTTTTGCAGTATGCTTTGGGTCATTGTCTATCTGCACTGTGAAGCGCCGTCCAATGAGTTCTGAAGCATGTGGCTGAATATGAGAAGATTATATTGCCCGAAACACTTCAGAATTCATCCTGCTGCTTTTGTCAGCAGTCGCAATAAATACAAGAGAACCAGTTCCATTGGCAGCCATACATGCCCACGCCATGACACTACCACCACCATGCTTCACTGATGAGGTTGTATGCTTAGGATCATCATGAGCAGTTCCTTTCCTTCTCCATACTCTTCTCTTCCCATCACTCTGGTACAAGTTGAGCTTGGTCTCATCTGTCCATAGGATGTTGTTCCAGAACTGTGAAGGCTTTTTTAGATGTCGTTTGGCAAACTCTAATCTGGCCTTCCTGTTTTTGAGGCTCACCAATGGTTTACATCTTGTGGTGAACCCTCTGTATTCACTCTGATGAAGTCTTCTCTTTATTGTTGACTTTGAAACGCATACACCTACCTCCTGGAGAGTGTTCTTGATCTGGCTAACTGTTGTGAAGGGTGTTTTCTTCAGCAGGGAAATAATTCTTCGGTCATCCACCACAGTTGTTTTCCGTGGTCTTCCGGGTCTTTTGGTGTTGCTGAGCTCACCGGTGCGTTCCTTCTTTTTAAGAATGTTCCAAACTGTTGATTTGGCCAGACCTAATGTTTTTGCTATCTCTCTGATGGGTTTGTTAAGTTTTTTCAGCCTAATGATGGCTTGCTTCACTGATAGTGACAGCTCTTTGGATCTAATCTTGAGATTAGACAGCAACAGATTCCAAATGCAAACAGCACACTTGAAATGAACTCTGGACCTTTTATCTGCTCATTGTAATTGGGATAATGAGGGAATAACACACATCTGGCCATGGAACAGCTGAGAAGCCAATTGTCCCATTACTTTTGGTCCCTTAACAAGTGGGAGGCACATATGCAAACTGTTTTAATTCCTACACCGTTCCCCTGATTTGGATGTAAATACTGTTCATTTTATTTCAAATCCATTGTGGTGGTGTATAGAGCCAAAAATGTTAGAATTGTGTCGATGTCCCAATATTTATGGACCTGACTGTATGAGCTGAACCATTTATTTTTTTAAATCTTAATAAACTAAGTTTTAGAAAAAAATTCAACCTGTGCCGCAGTGATTCCATCTGCCTCTAAAGCTCCATACAGAAAACACGAAACAAATGTGAAGAAAGCTAAATACATTGTGCAAAACCAAAATTGACCGTAATGTTCAATTCCCACCAGATTTAGTTATGAGACGTCTGTTGTTATTTCTGTATTTGCTTTTTCATTTATTACCTTCCGATTACTATCGTACATAGTTTTGCATATTGACTCATGACTTTAGTGCATTTTACAATTCCGATTTTCTGGCCTCTTTTTGGGAAATTGACTAATACACATAATAAATTTGGAGCATGTCATATTGTTTTGGTGCATTATACTTAGTATTCCTCCTCAGTGTATGACATTAGGGACAGGATTACTGAATGGTTAATGATGATGTCACAATTCTGCAGCTGGAGTGATGATGTCACAATGCTGTGTCGGCTGTATACCGGATGTTCCGTCAATAGATTCTTTGATAGAGAGTAAAGGAGAAGAAGCAACATGGATGCTGGTAAGTCCTGGAATTCACAGCTTTATCTCTCCACGTCTGTTCTTCAGAGATTGTGGGTTGCGGTGTCTCCTCACTGGTCTACACCATGGATTTGTCTTTCCTTCTTTGGTACAGACACTCATTGGGTGCATCATACATGTAACTCATGATTCCACATCCAGAAGAAATGTGTTACAAGGACAGTCTAATTTCTGGCCTTAAAATGATAGAATGAAAAGATTTTTGATTCTTTATAGTTAGTTCCCATCCTGCATCTTTTTCTATTACCATAATAAATCTATCCCCTCCTGGCAGGAGGTCAGCTGCCTCCACATTGCCAACCAATGTCTCCCGACCTATGTAAAGATCTATAACTTAGGCTACTTTCACACTAGCGTTCGGGTGTCCGCTCGTGAGCTCCGTTTGAAGGGGCTCACGAGCGGACCCGAACGCAGCCGTCCAGCCCTGATGCAGTCTGAATGGAGCGGATCCGCTCAGACTGCATCAGTGCGGATCCGTCCAGACTTACAATGTAAGTCAATGGGGACGGATCCGTTTGAAGATGCCACAATGTGGCTCAATCTTCAAGCGGATCCGTCCCCTATTGACTTTACATTGAAAGTCTGGACGGATCCGTCCGAGGCTATTTTCACACTTAGCTTTTTTTTTGCCATTTTAATGCAGACGGATCCGTTCTGAGCGGAGCCTCCGTCTGCATTATTATGAGCGGATCCGTTCAGAACGGATCCGCCCGAACGCTAGTGTGAAAGTAGCCTAACCTAGAGATGGTGGAGGGAGATGATTTTCTTGTAAAATATAGTTATATATGAAATACTTCTCATTTATCTTCTGTAGGTTTGGTGCCTGCTCTGGTGCTGACCTTTATCATAATTGTTTTCTTTGGTGTCTGCCTTGGAGTCGTCTGTTGTTTCCTGAGGTAAGTGAATGATGTCCTCCACACAGGAGACAATTTTGTACTAGAAATCGCTTCTCAGTCTCTCTTACCGTCATAGGTAGAAGATGGAATTGTGTTCCCTTAGAAGACATCAGGTTGTCTACCTTGTCCACGAGGGTAGAAGCAGCTGAGGGTCTATATGAGAGCTCTCCACTGTCTCACCTCCCCCACATGGCCACATTGTCTTCTATACTGGATTATTACTGATCTCTTATTATTTTCTTATTTTAGAATGAAAAAGGAAAAATACAACGAGGATGACGACGAACTAAATGAAGTTCTGATCCATCAGCCAGGTAACAGTTACACAATACACACAGTACATAGTGACCACAGAGCCCGGTATAGAGGAGATGTAAGAAAATCCCACCCCATAGCAGTGGAGGATCTGATGATACACAGGGTATGGGGGATACACAATATCTATTACCTGACATGTATTTATTACTAATAGAAATCTTCTCATTTACAGAGGAGGCTGATGAGAACATGGAGAAGATCAGGAAGGAAAGTGAAGATGAGGAGGATGGCGGAGCGGAGAAAAGATAGAAAGGAGTGAGAAGAGGAGGACAGAGAAAGAGGAAGATGTAGGAGGAGAAAGAAGAGGATGGAGGAGAAAGGAGAGGATGATGGAAGACAAGGAAAAGGAGTACATCTTGGATGAAAAATTCAGATTTCCCAAAACTCATAATTCGGCTTTATAAATATCAAATTTCTCTTTAATTCGGTTTCCTTTCACCATAAAAATAATTCTTTTCATGCTTTTAATAATTCCAATAAATAAAATCATTGAAAAGTCTGATTTGATTATTAATTTTAGGCTTTTACTGCGTGTTACTATGTTACTATATAGGAAGGAGGTTTTCTTTTTATATTTTCTTCGCAAAAATCTTGATACAGTTGAATACAATGGTGTAGCAGGCATCCGTCAGCTCCCTGTGCCACCATTCTCCTGCCACCAGTGGTTCACTGCAGGTAGGCACGATGCAGTCATAGCCCAGCCATAGATAGCACAGACCGAAGACCGGAGCAGACCTGCCCTGTTCATTGTGGGAATGCGGGGTAGGGGAGATTTCAGTTTGGAATTACCACTGTGTGGCGGGCACTTAAGGAACATCATACTGTGTTAGTAAGAGGCCATCACACTGTGTAGAAGTAAAATAAGAGGGCATCATACTATGTGGAGGGCACCAAGGGCTCATTCAGCAATTATGGGGGTAATTATGGGAGCATTCAACTGTGGGGGGGACTAAGGGGGCCTTATTCTGTGCAGCGGGCACTCAAGTGACAACATACTGTATGAGGGTCAAATAAGACAGCATCACAATGTGTGGAGAGACAATAAGGGGGTATTATAACGCGTGGGGGACATCATGGGCTTAGTCAGCATTTTGATGGTACTTCTAAGAACATTGTAGTGTGAAGGGCCACTTATAAGGCACCGTACTGTTATAGGAGCCACTAAGGGTGCATCATACTATGTCAGGAGCACTAAAGGAGCATCATACTGTGTCAGGGTTACTACAGGGGAATCATACTGCATGGGGGGCACTGTCCAGGGCATCAGTATTGTGGGGTGAAACTAAGGGGAAATTCTTACTGTGTTGCTGTGCTAAGGGGGCATCACTACTGTGAGGGGAGCACATAGGGTGTATCCCTACTGTGTGGAGGCACTAAGAGGACTGGACAGGGTTGGGTGTGTACTGGAAAGGGATTGGGTGGAAGTTAGAGGCGTGGCTTATTGTAAGCTGTTGCCCCGAGCACTGCTGTGGTTGCCCCTCCTCACATTTTTTTCAAAAAGTTCATGCCGACCATGCAGCTATTGCGTGCCGTAAACAGCAGGTTCATAATGTAGGGCACCGGCCTTGTGCGCACCGTATCACGGATGCGGACCCATTCACTTGAATGGGTCCGCAATCCAGAAGATATAAAGTGGAGGTGAGGAGTGGAAGGCCACAGAAGCACTATGGAGTGCTTCTGTGGCATTTTGGTTGGTGCTTCCACGTAGCGAAAAAATAGAACATGCTGTAATTTTTTTGTGGTGCAAATGGATCAAATTGAATGAGTCTGCATCCGCCAGCGCAGGCCACACGGACGTATTTGTGTGCATGAGCCCAAAGATGGGAGCTATGAAATCCCATGCATAAATGGATTCATTGTTTGGAGCCCCAAAAATGAGTCTGGCCTGCAACTGCTGGTTGCTAACCCCCTTCTCCTCCAAGTGAATTCGGTGCCAAAATAATATTGGGGATCCAATCCGTGCCTCCGCGAAAAGTAGGATATGTTCTATCTTTTGACATATCTTGCGGATTGTGGACAAAGGCGGTGCCCATATATTGTGTTCCCACCACTTAGGGTCCGCAATATGGGCACAGAGCTCTTACGTTCATCTGAATGAGCCCAAAATCTAATTGACTATTGACTCTTGTTTTTCTGATGCAAAATCGCCAAATGTTAGCTAAATGTCTATGGGGAATAGGAAATGCAGGATACACGAGGGTTTTCTTTGCTACTGGTGTTTTTGTTTGTTCTCTGGCATTTCTTTTTGTCTTTCTTGGGGCTTTTTGGGGCTTTTTAAGGCATTTTGACATCACATCATTCTTCTCTGTAGGGGAAAACATCTTAAGGCCTCCTGCACACGACCGTAGGTGTCCCATTGCCGTATTGCAGACTCCATTTGCGGATCTGCAATACGCGGGCACTGTTCCATGTGCATTCCGCATCACGGATGTGGGGCCTATTCACTTCAATGGGTCCACAAATCCGGAGATGCGGAACGGTGCAGAACGGAAGCACGGAACGGAACCCTACGTGGGGTTTTGTCCTGTACTTCCGTTTCGCAAAAAGATAGAACATGTCCGATCATTTTGCGTAACGGACGGATCGTGGACCAATTAAAGTGAATGCTTGAGTCTCCTCCTCGCACGTTTTGCGGCTGCTAAGCAGTCAATAAACATGCAGGTAAGTACTGCCATCACTGTAATGCCAGTAGCCATGTTTGCTACTTGCATTATAGCGATTGGCTGGCCTGAACACATCATCGGGTGCTATATAACACCCGGTGACGTGGGTTCGGCTCATTGCGAGTCAGGGAGAGCTGCGGTTAGGAAAGAACAGATAGTGTAGGGAGTTTGTGATCGCAATTTATTCAATTTTCAAAGACCCAAAAGTCCTTTTAAGGACTATTATGTGTGGTGGCAGCAATTTTATTTTGCAAAGTAGTCCGTTTTTTTTCCCATACTTTGCGATTCTTTTTCTGCAGTGACTTGTGACATCTGTTCAGCAATACCTTCTGTGTGTCAAGCCCAGATATTGGGAAAAATATTAGCAAAAACAATTATTTTTTTTCGATAATTTATCCACATTTTTCCTATAAACGGTCCCTGCAGTGAATTGTCACATCTGTGCTGTAATAGCGTCTGTGTGTCAGGCCCAGATATTGGGAAAAATATTAGCGACAACAAATATATTTTTTCCATAATTTTTCCATAATTTGCCAATAAACGGTTCCTGCAGTAAATTGTCACATCTGTGCTGCAATAGTGTGTGTGTTTGTCAGGCCCAGATATTGTGAAAAATATTAGCAAAAACAATTATATTTTTTCCATAATTTATTTACATTTTTCCTATAAACGGTCCCTTATAACATATAACATTTAATATGAAGAAGGCGAGCATTAACCACTTCAGCCCCGCTAGCTGAAACCCCCTTCATGACCAGAGCACTTTTTACACTTCGGCACTACACTCCTTTCACCGTTTATCGCTCGGTCATGCAACTTACCACCCAAATTAATTTTACCTCCTTTTCTTCTCACTAATAGAGCTTTCATTTGGTGGTATTTTATTGCTGCTGACATTTTTACTTTTCTTTGTTATTGATCAAAATGTAACGATTTTTTTGCAAAAAAATGACATTTTTCACTTTCAGCTGTAAAATTTTGCAAAAAAAACGACATCCATATATAAATTTTTCGCCAAATTTATTGTTCTACATGTCTTTGATAAAAAAAAAATGTTTGGGCAAAAAAAAAAAATGGTTTGGGTAAAAGTTATAGCGTTTACACACTATGGTACAAAAATGTGAATTTCCGCTTTTTGAAGCAGCTCTGACTTTCTGAGCACCTGTCATGATTCCTGAGGTTCTACAATGCCCAAACAGTAGAAAAACCCCACAAATGACCCCATTTCGGAAAGTAGACACCCTAAGCTATTCGCTGATGGGCATAGTGAGTTCATAGAACTTTTTTTTTTTTCACAAGTTAGCGGAAAATGATGATGATTTATTTTATTTTTTTTCTTACAAAGTCTCATATTCCACTAACTTGCGACAAAAAATAAAAAATTCTAGGAACTCGCCATGCCCCTCACAGAATACCTTGGAGTGTCTTCTTTCCAAAATGGGGTCACTTGTGGCGTAGTTATACTGCCCTGGCAATTTAGGGGCCCAAATGTGTGAGAAGAACTTTGCAATCAAAATGTGTAAAAAATGACCGGTGAAATCCGAAAGGTGCACTTTGGAATATGTGCCCCTTTGCCCACCTTGGCAGCAAAAAAGTGTCACACATCTGGTATCGCCGTACTCAGGAGAAGTTGGGGAATGTGTTTTGGGGTGTCATTTTACATATAACCATGCTGGGTGAGAGAAATATCTTGGCAAAAGACAACTTTTCCCATTTTTTTATACAAAGTTGGCATTTGACCAAGATATTTTTCTCACCCAGCATGGGTATATGTAAAATGACACCCCGAAACACATTCCCCAACTTCTCCTGAGTACGGCGATACCAGATGTGTCACACTTTTTTGCTGCCAAGGTGGGCAAAAGGGCACATATTCCAAAGTGCACCTTTCGGATTTTGCAGGCCATTTTTTACACATTTTGATTGCAAGGTTCTTCTCACACATTTGGGCCCCTAAATTGCCAGGGCAGTATAACTACGCCACAAGTGACCCCATTTTGGAAAGAAGATACCCCAAGGTATTCCGTGAGGGGCATGGCGAGTTCCTAGAATTTTTAATTTTTTGTCACAAGTTTGCGGAAAATGATGATTTTTTTTATTTTCTCTTTTTTCCTTACAAAGTCTCATATTCCACTAACTTGCGACAAAAAATAAAAAATTCTAGGAACTCGCCATGCCCCTCACGGAATACCTTGGGGTGTCTTCTTTCCAAAATGGGGTCACTTGTGGGGTAGTTATACTGCCCTGGCAATTTAGGGGCCCAAATGTGTGAGAAGTACTTTGCAATCAAAATGTGTAAAAAATGGCCTGCAAAATCCGAAAGGTGCACTTTGGAATATGTGCCCCTTTGCCCACCTTGGCAGCAAAAAAGTGTCACACATCTGGTATCGCCGTACTCAGGAGAAGTTGGGGAATGTGTTTTGGGGTGTAATTTTACATATACCCATGCTGGGTGAGAGAAATATCTTGATCAAATGCCAACTTTGTATAAAAAAATTGGAAAAGTTGTCTTTTGCCAGGATATTTCTCTCACCCAGCATGGTTATATGTAAAATGACACCCCAAAACACATTCCCCAACTTCTCCTGAGTACGGCGATACCAGATGTGTGACACTTTTTTGCTGCCAAGGTGGGCAAAGGGGCACATATTCCAAAGTGCACCTTTCGGATTTCACCGGTCATTTTTTACACATTTTGATTGCAAAGTTCTTCTCACACATTTGGGCCCCTAAATTGCCAGGGCAGTATAACTACGCCACAAGTGACCCCATTTTGGAAAGAAGACACCCCAAGGTATGTCGTGAGGGGCACAGCGAGTTCCTAGAATTTTTTTTTTTTGTCACAAGTTAGCGGAAAATGATGATTTTTTTTTCTCTTTTTTCCTTACAAAGTCTCATATTCCACTAACTTGCGACAAAAATTTAAAAATTCTAGGAACTCGCAATGCCCCTCACGGAATACCTTGGGGTGTCTTCTTTCCAAAATGGGGTCACTTGTGGCGTAGTTATACTGCCCTGGCAATTTAGGGGCCCAAATGTGTGAGAAGTACTTTGCAATCAAAATGTGTAAAAAATGGCCTGCGAAATCCGAAAGGTGCACTTTGGAATATGTGCCCCTTTGCCCACCTTGGCATCAAAAAAGTGTCACACATCTGGTATCGCCGTACTCAGGAGAAGTTGGGGAATGTGTTTTGGGGTGTCATTTTACATATAACCATGCTGGGTGAGAGAAATATCCTGGCAAAAGACAACTTTTCCAATTTTTTTTTATACAAAGTTGGCATTTGATCAAGATATTTATCTCACCCAGCATGGGTATATGTAAAATGACACCCCAAAACAGATTACCCAGCTTCTCCTGAGTACGGCGATACCAGATGTGTGACACTTTTGCGCATCTAGGCTGCAAAAGTGCCCAAATTCATTTTAGGAGGGCATTTTTAGACATTTGGATCCCAGACTTCTTCTCACGCTTTAGGGCCCCTAAAAAGCCAGGGCAGTATAAATACCCCACATGTGACCCCACTTTGGAAAGAAGACACCCCAAGGTATCCAATGAGGGGCCTGGCAAGTTCATAGAATTTTTTTTTTTTTCGCATAAGTTAGCGGAAATTGATTTTTATTTTATTTTTTTCTCACAAAGTGTCACTTTCCGCTAACTTAGGACCAAAATTTAAATCTTTCATGGACTCAATATGCCTCATGGACTCAATATGCCCCTTGGGGTGTCTTCTTTTCAAAATGGGGTCAGTTGTGGGGTGTTTGTACTGCCCTGGCATTTGAGGGTCTCCGCAATCATTACATGTATGGCCAGCATTAGGAGTTTCTGCTATTCTCCTTATATTGAGCATACAGGTAATGAGATTTTTTTTTCCGTTCAGCCTCTGGGCTGAAAGAAAAAAATGAACGGCACAGATTTCTTCATTCGCATCGATCAATGTGGATGAAAAAATCTCTGCCAAAAAAAAAAAATGGAGGGGAAAGGCGTCTGCCAGGACATAGGAGCTCCGCCCTACATCCATACCCACTTAGCTCGTATGCCCTGGCAAACCAGATTTCTCCATTCACATCAATCGATGTGGATGAATAAATCATTGCCGGGATTTTTTATTTTTTTTTAATATATATATACAAAGTGTTTGCCAAAGCATAGGAACGCCGCCTCCTCCTCAGCTCGTATGCCTCGGCAAACATATCTGTTACTGCAGAGGAGAAATCTCGTCTTGCAGCGCCGCATACACTGACTTGCGTGTAATCTGACAGCAGCGCAATGCTTCTGTCAGAATGCACATCAGTGCTGCAGCTAATCGATCCGTTGGTCCACTTGGAAGGTAAAAAAAAAAAAAAGAAAAAACCAGGCCGCAACGCAATAATTTTATTAACTTTGCAACAGAACATATAACTTTAACTTTTTTAACTGAACATTAACTTTTTTGCTTACTGGTGTTTTTTTTTTTTTTTTTACCTTTATAGAACAAACCTCTCCTTCCCCATGGGTCAATGTGCAAAGCGCAAATCGCCCAAAGATGTGGCGAAGTGCGTTATGCACTTTGTCCCAGGTGAAAGGAGACGTTTGCAGCAGCTGTGTGGGTGAATGGGCCCTAATAGCCCTGTGTGCCTATCCTGGTGAGATGATCCCTATGCTAATAGTGTACCTGTGAGTGGTACTTCCGGAAACACTCTCCAAAGCATAGGGCAGGGTGGTCATGACAGTCAGGACAGAAATAGCGGGTGTCACGCCTTATTCCACTCCTGCTACAGACACGACATCTTTTTCGGGGTGACGGTTGGGTTGAGGTACCAGGAACGACATTGGGGAAATGTCGCTCGTGTAGACGGCTAACTACACTGGTGGATGGGGCCACGGAACCTCCTGGGTACAGGAGGTTCTCGATGATCTCTTCCTGAAATTTGAGGAAGGATCCAGTTCTCCCAGCCTTACTGTAGAGAACAAAACTATTGTACAGAGCCAATTGAATTAAATATACAGACACCTTCTTATACCAGCGTCTGGTTCTGCGGGAAACTAAATACGGAGACAACATCTGGTCATTGAAGTCCACCCCTCCCATGTGGAGGTTATAGTTGTGGACTGAGAGGGGCTTTTCAATGACACGGGTTGCTCGCTCAATTTGTATTGTCGCGTCTGCGTGAATGGAGGAGAGCATGTAAACGTCACGCTTGTCTCTCCATTTCACCGCGAGCAGTTCTTCGTTACACAGTGCGGCCCTCTGCCCCCTTGCAAGACGGGTGGTAACGAGCCGTTGGGGGAAGCCCGCGCGACTAGTTTGCGCGGTACCACAGGCGCCAATCCGTTCTAGAAACAAATGCCTAAAGAGGGCCACACTTGTGTAAAAATTGTCCACATAAAGATGGTATCCCTTGCCGAATAAGGGTGACACCAAGTCCCAAACTGTCTTCCCACTGCTCCCCAGGTAGTCAGGGCAACCGAACGGCTCCAGGGTCTGATCTTTTCCCTCATAGACATGAAATTTGTGGGTATAGCCTGTGGCCCTTTCACAGAGCTTATACAATTTGACCCCATACCGGGCGCGCTTGCTTGGGATGTATTGTTTGAAGCCAAGGCGCCCGGTAAAATGTATTAGGGACTCGTCTATGCAGATGTTTTGCTCTGGGGTATAAATATCTGCAAATTTCAGGTTGAAATGGTCTATGAGGGGCCGAATTTTGTGGAGCCGGTCAAAAGCAGGGTGGCCCCTGGGACGGGAGGCGGTGTTGTCACTAAAGTGCAGGAAACGCAGGATGACCTCAAATCGTGTCCTGGACATAGCAGCAGACAACATGGGCATGTGATGAATCGGGTTCGTGGACCAATATGACCGCAATTCATGCTTTTTTGTCAGGCCCATGTTGAGGAGGAGGCCCAGAAAAGTTTTAATTTCGGAAACTTGGACTGGTTTCCACCGGAAAGGCTGGGCATAATAGCTTCCCGGGTTAGCGGTTATAAATTGTGTGGCATACCGATTTGTTTCTGCCACAACTAAGTCTAAGAGCTCCGCAGTCAAGAACAGCTCAAAAAATCCCAGGGCCGAACCGATCTGAGCTGTCTCAACCCGAACTCCAGACTGGGCGGTGAAAGGGAAAACTACAGGTGCGGCTGAAGTTGGGGACTGCCAATCAGGGTTTGCCAGCACCTCTGGGATTCTAGGGGCTCTACGGGCACGTCTTTGCGGTGGCTGCGACGGGGTCACTACTGCACGTGCCACCGTACCAGCTTCAACTGCCCTTCTGGTGCTCGCTACTTCACCAGGTTGTACGGCAGTGCTGGTACTAGGTCCAGGAAGGGCTGCGCTGCTGGTGTATGCCTCACCACGTAATCCGACAGCACCAGCCCCACTCTGCTGCTCTTGAAGCGGATCCTGCGCAACCTGCGGTCTAGCGACACGGGGCCGGGTACGCCTGGTGCTATCAGGGACCTCAGCCTCCTCGTCCGAACTTTGGGTCATAGAGCCACTGCTTTCTACAGGTTCGTATTCTGACCCGCTGGATTCATCAGATGAGGGTTCCCACTCCTCATCCGACTGGGTCAGAAGCCTGTAGGCCTTTTCAGAAGAATACCCCCTGTTAGACATGTGGGCAACTAAATTTAGGGGTATTCCCTGAGACTACCCAAGAAAAAAAAAGCAAGCCTGTCTTACAAAGGGGAGGCTAGCGAAGTACCGGAGGCCGCTGTGGTTGATAAAAAATATCAAAACTGATTTTTTTTTATCGCCGCAGTGCGTGTTAAAGGGAACCTGTCACCGGGATTTTGTGTATAGAGCTGAGGACATGGGTTGCTAGATGGCCGCTAGCACATCCGCAATACCCAGTCCCCATAGCTCTGTGTGCTTTTATTGTGTAAAAAAAACGATTTAATACATATGCAAATTAACCTGAGATGAGTCCTGACCCTGACTTATCTCACATACAGGACTCATCTCAGGTTAATTTGCATATGTATTAAATAGTTTTTTTTACACCATAAAAGCACACAGAGCTATGGGGACTGGGTATTGCGGATGTGCTAGCGGCCATCTAGCAGCCCATGTCCTCAGCTCTATTCACAAAATCCCGGTGACAGGTTCCCTTTAAGTGAATGTGCAGCGATCCAAAAAAATTTTTTTTTTTGTCACTGCGGTGGGGCGGGTGTGGGCGAACGCACGTGTGGGCGAGCGATCAGGCCTGATCGGGCAAACACTGCGTTTTGGGTGGAGGGAGAACTAAAGTGACACTAGTACAATTATAGATCTGATCGTGATCAGTTTTGATCACTTCCAGATACTATAAAAGTACAAATGCTGATTAGCGATACGCTAATCAGCGAATAACGGACTGCGGTGCGGTGGGCTGGGCGCTAACCGATCCCTAAACTACCTAACCAAGGGGCCTAAACTATACTGAAACCTAACGGTCAATACCAGTGAAAAAAAAAAGTGACAGTTTGCACTGATCACTTTTTTCTTTTCACTTGTGATTGACAGGGGCGATCAAAGGGGTGATCAAAGGGTTAATTGGGGTTCAGGGGGGTGATCTGGGGCTAAAGTGTGCTGTTTGGTGTACTCACTGTGTAGCCTGCTCCTCTGCTGGATCCAACCGACGAAAAGAACCAGCAGAGGAGCAGGCAGCCATATAACAGATCATATTTACAAATATGATCTGTTATCTGGCTTCTGATTGGATTTTTTAAAAATCAGCAACCTGCCAGCCAATGATCACGGCTGGCAGGTTGCTGACGAAATACTCCTGTGCGAAATGCCGGCCCGAACTGCGCATGCGCGCGCGCATATTCGCGCCATCTCGCGTCTCGCGAGATGACGCGTATATGCGTGACTCTGCGCAGCGCTGCCACCTCCGGACCGCACATCTGCGTTAGGCGGTCCGGAGGTGGTTAAGGGACGAGGAAGTGGCCGTGATGCTGATGGTGCACGCAGAGGCCGTGGCCCTGGGCGCTTTGAAACTGTGCCTGCTGCCAGAGCACAAGAAAAACAATCATCCAAGATACCTAGCTTCATGTCCCAGTTTGCAGGGTGGCACAGGAGACCACACTAGAAGTCATCCCAGTGCGAGCAGGTGGTCGGTTGGATTGCAGCAGATAGTGTATCCAGTCGGTTAAGCACCACTCTGTCTTCTACCAAGTCCATTCTCAGTAGCCAGGAGTCTGGTCTACACAATCCTCACCCTGATCCTCCTTCCTCTAACCATTTACAGTCTGACCAAACAAGTGATCCCACACTCGGATATTCCGAGGACCTCTTTGCATCGCTATTAATTGATTTGGCCCTCTCGCCAAGCACGCTTGAAGAAGGATCTGAGATCTTGTGCCCCGATTCCCAACCTCTTGAGCATCCAGAGTCACAAGAACATGACGCTGGGAACGGCAATTAGTGTTTAATGAGGTGGATGATGATGAGACACAGTTGCCAATGACTCAACAGCAATTACTGTCTCAAGAGGTTGAGGAAGAGGATGACACACAGTTGTCAATCACTTAGGTTGTGGTTAGGTCAACAAATCAGGAGGATGATCAGAGTGAGGAAGTGGAAGCGGAGGTGATAGACGACGAGGTCACTGACCCAACCTGGGAAGGTGGCAACAAGCCGAGTGAGGAGAGCAGTACAGAGGGGGAGGGATCTGCAGCACTGCAACAGGCTGGAAGAGGCAGTGGGGTGGCAAAAGGTAAAAGGCGGGCACCACCGAACAGGCCCGCAACTGTTCCATGGAGCACCCCCTTGCGTAAATCTCCCTTGCCAAGGGGTAGGTGTTCGGCAGAATGGCGCTTTTTTGAGGAAAGTGCGGACGACATAGTAGTTTGCAACCTGTGCCACACCAAAATGAGCCGGGGCGTTAACACTAGCAACCTCACCACCACCAGCATGATCTGCTACATGTCATCAAAGCACCCTAATAGGTGGGACGAACACCTGAGTCCACAATTTGTGTTTGTGGGTCACACCACTGCCTCCTCTTCCCCTGTGTTATGTGCTGGCCAATCCCCTGTCCAAGACGCAGGCCCTGCACCTGTACCTTCACAAGCACCATCAGCGACCACATCCACTTCCCTGTCCCAGCGCAGCGTCCAAATGTCCAGAACACAATCATTTGAACGCAAGCGCAAATACCCACCCACCTACCCACAGGCCATAGCACTAAATGCGCAACTTTCAAAATTACTGGCCCTTGAAATGTTGCCATTTAGGCTTGTGAACACTGAGGCCTTCCGCAGCTTGATGTCGGTGGCCGTCCCTCATTACGCAGTCCCCAGCCGCCACTATTTTTCAAGGTGTGCCTTGCCAACCTTACACCATCATGTGTTCCTTAACATCACACGTGCCCTGACTAACGCAGTTACTGGGAAGGTCCACTTAACCACAGACACATTGACAAGTGCTTTCGGTCAGGTACACTACGTTTCCTTGACAGCACACTGGGTGAATGTTGTGGAGGCTCAGAGCGACTCCTACCCTGGGATGGCACAGGTGGTACCGATGCCAAGGATTGCGGGCCCCAATTCCATCACGGTTTTCTGCTACCACCTACATTAGTGGCTCCAACCCCCCCACTTCTCCTCCTCCGCCTCCTCCTCCACTTCCACCTCCGAAGTATCCACGTGCAGCACCAGTCAGTGATCAGTCGGTAGCTGGAAGCAGTGTAGAAGCCAAGATGGGTAGAAGATTAACAATTCCCACAATGTTGCTCAGAAAGATAGTGGAGCAATATCAGAAAGGTGTTACCCAGCGAAAAGTTGCAAAGACTTTGCATCTATCATCATCAACTGTGCATAACATCATCCGAAGATTCAGAGAATCTGGAACAATCTCTGTGCATAAGGGTCAAGGCCGTAAAACCATACTGGATGCCCGTGATCTCCGGGCCCTTAAACGACACTGCACCACAAACAGGAATGCTACTGTAAAGGAAATCACAGAATGGGCTCAGGAATACTTCCAGAAACCATTGTCAGTGAACACAATCCACCATGCCATCCGCAGTTGCCAGCTGAAACTCTACAGTGCAAAGAAGAAGCCATTTCTAAGCAAGATCCACAAGCTCAGGCGTTTTCACTGGGCCAGGGATCATTTAAAATGGAGTGTGGCAAAATGGAAGACTGTTCTGTGGTCAGACGAGTCACTATTCAAAGTTCTTTTTGGAAATCTGGGACGCCATTTCATCCGGACCAAAGAGGACAAGGACAACCCAAGTTGTTATTAACGCTCAGTTCAGAAGCCTGCATCTCTGATGGTATGGGGTTGCATGAGTGCGTGTGGCATGGGCAGCTTGCATGTCTGGAAAGGCAACATCGATGCAGAAAAATATATTCAGGTTCTAGAACAACATATGCTCCCATCCAGACGTCATCTCTTTCAGGGAAGACCCTGCATTTTTCAACAAGATAATGCCAGACCACATTCTGCATCAATCACAACATCATGGCTGCGTAGGAGAAGGATCCGGGTACTGAAATGGCCAGTCTGCAGTCCAGATCTTTCACCTATGGAGAACATTTGGCGCATCATAAAGAGGAAGGTGCAACAAAGAAGGCCCAAGACGATTGAACAGTTAGAGGCCTGTATTAGACAAGAATGGGAGAGCATTCCTATTTCTAAACTTGAGAAACTGATCTCCTCGGTCCCCAGACGTCTGTTGAGTGTTGTAAGAAGAAGGGGAGATGCCACACAGTGGTGAAAATGACCTTGTCCCAACTTTTTGGGGATTTGTTGACACCATGAAATTCTGATTCAACATATTTTTTCCCTTAAAATGGTACATTTTCTCAGTTTAAACTTTTGTTCCGTGATTTATGTTCTATTCTGAATAAAATATTAGAAGTTGGCACCTCCACATCATTGCATTCAGTATTTATTCACGATTTGTATAGTGTCCCAACTTTTTAGGAATCCGGTTTGTATCCCATACACAGCCAATTCCAGCTGAGGGGTAGTTAATCTGCCAAAAAGAGGTTATCTGTTTTTTTTATAGACTGAGGGTCATCCATTATAGCCAACCAATATGGGTTCAACCTAAATAGCGAGTCTGGTTTGACCTGACCTGACCCTACCAGAGTTTCTATTGAGTGGGGAGAGTGATCTGAAAGAGTTCTCGTCCCGTATTTAACTGATTTAATATTTCTAATATTGTTTCTGTTGGTCAGTGCCAGGTCAATCCTGGACATTGACCTCCCTCCTTTACTGACACATGAGAAGGCACTCTTTCCCCTCCCCATATACTCCCACACATCCACAAAGTTCGTCTAACCGGCAGAAACGTGACAGAAGCGTCTCAGTCCCACTGATTGTGGTGCTGGGATTCGCAGTCAGCCTGTCTCTACTGGGATCCATCACATTATTGAAGTCAACTGTCAGGACCACCCGACAGTCTGGCCACCGTTCCACAAAGGACAACAGGCAATTGAGGGGGTGCAAGGAGAATGGAGGAGGTATAGAAAAAAAATGCAAGGATATATGGCTGACCCCCAAGTCTACCATAGAGAAAAACAAATCTTCCCTGATCATCTATCCAGGAGTCGGTCAGGACAAAATCCACTGCTTGGTGTATCAGGACTAATACCCCTCTAGAGTAACTGTTAAATTTTGAATGATAGATCTGTGCTGCCCAACCCCTTCCCCCCAAATGAAAGGTCACCATCCCTGAAAAATGAGTTTCAACCAAGCAGACTATTGCGGGGAGATAGCTCCGGATTGCGTCCGTCACTGCCTGTCTTTTAGCTCTCTCTCCAAGGCCCCTGACATTCCAAGATAAAATCTTAACCATTACTCAACAAGAAAAAGAAAAAAAAAAAAAAGAACCCCACCCCGGGCAGGCAGCGTACCCCAATATTCCTCCCCCCTCCCCAAACCCCATTCCCTTTTGCTCCATAACTACCTGTGACAGACCCCCTAACTAGAACCATCCCTCCCCCGCTCCCTCAGCCGAACCTCCAAAAATAGTGAAAAACACAACTTTTAAACATTTTTTCACTTTTTAATACTTGGTTGCAAATCCTTTGCAGTCAATTACAGCCTAAAGTCTGGAACGCATAGACATCACCAGACGCTGGGTTCCATCCCCGGTGATGCTCTGCCAGGCCTCTACTGCAGCTGTCTTCAGTTCCTGCTTGTTCTTGGGGCATTTTCCCTCCAGTTTTGTCTTCAGCAAGTGAAATGCATGCTCAATTGGATTCAGGTCAGGGGATTGACCTGGCCATTGCACTTCTCTCTTTGGTTGCTTTTGCAGTATGCTTTGGGTCATTGTCTATCTGCACTGTGAAGTGCCGTCCAATGAGTTCTGAAGCATGTGGCTGAATATGAGAAGATAATATTGCCCGAAACACTTCAGAATTCATCCTGCTGCTTTTGTCAGCAGTCACATCATCAATAAATACAAGAGAACCAGTTCCATTGGCAGCCATACATGCCCACGCCATGGCACTACCACCACCATGCTTCACTGATGAGGTGGTATGCTTAGGATCATCATGAGCGGTTCCTTTCCTTCTCCATACTCTTCTCTTCCCATCACTCTGGTACAAGTTGAGCTTGGTCTCATCTGTCCATAGGATGTTGTTCCAGAACTGTGAAGGCTTTTTTAGATCTCGTTTGGCAAACTCTAATCTGGCCTTCCTGCTTTTGAGGCCCACCAATGGTTTACATCTTGTGGTGAACCCTCTGTATTCACTCTGATGAAGTCTTCTCTTGATTGTTGACTTTGAAACGCATACACCTACCTCCTGGAGAGTGTTCTTGATCTGGCTAACTGTTGTGAAGGGTGTTTTCTTCAGCAGGGAAATAAATCATCCACCATAATTGTTTTCCGTGGTCTTCCGGGACTTTTGGTGTTGCTGAGCTCACCGGTGCGTTCCTTCTTTTTAAGAATGTTCCAAACTGTTGATTTGGCCAGACCTAATGTTTTTGCTATCTCTCTGATGGGTTTGTTAATTTTTTTCAGCCTAATGATGGCTTGCTTCACTGATAGTGACAGCTCTTTGGATCTAATCTTGAGATTAGACAGCAACAGATTCCAAATGCAAACAGCACACTTGAAATGAACTCTGGACCTTTTATCTGCTCATTGTAATTGGGATAATGAGGGAATAAAACACACCCGGCCATGGAACAGCTGAGAAGCCAATTGTCCCATTACTTTTGGTCCCTTAACAAGTGAGAGGCACATATGCAAACTGTTGTAATTCCTACACCGTTCCCCTGATTTGGATGTAAATACTGTTCATTTTATTTCAAATCCATTGTGGTGGTGTATAGAGCCAAAAATGTTAGAATTGTGTCGATGTCCCAATATTTATGGACCTGACTGTATGAGCTGAACCATTTCTTTTTTTAATTCTTAATAAACTGAGTTTTAGAAAAAAATTCAACCTGTGCCGCAGTGATTCCATCTGCCTCTAAAGCTCCATACAGAAAACACGAAACAAATGTGAAGAAAGCTAAATACATTGTGCAAAACCAAAATTGACCGTAATGTTCAATTCCCACCAGATTTAGTTATGAGACGCTTGTTGTTATTTCTGTATTTGCTTTTTAATTTATTACCTTCCGATTACTATCGTACATAGTTTTGCATATTGACTCATGACTTTAGTGCATTTTACAATTCCGATTTTCTGGCCTCTTTTTGGGAAATTGACTAATACACATAATAAATTTGGAGCATGTCATATTGTTTTGGTGCATTATACTTAGTATTCCTCCTCAGTGTATGACATTAGGGACAGGATTACTGAATGGTTAATGATGATGTCACAATGCTGTGCCGGCTGTATACCGGATGTTCCGTCAATAGATTCTTTGATAGAGAGTAAAGGAGAAGAAGCAACATGGATGCTGGTAAGTCCTGGAATTCACAGCTTTATCTCTCCATGTCTGTTCTTCAGAGATTGTGGGTTGCGGTGTCTCCTCACTGGTCCACACCATGGATTTGTCTTTCCTTCTTTGGTACAGACACTCATTGGGTGCATCATACATGTAACTCATGATTCCACATCCAGAAGAAATGTGGTACAAGGACAGTCTAATTTCTGGCCTTAAAATTATAGAATGAAAAGATTTTTGATTCTTTATAGTTAGTTCCCATCCTGCATCATTTTCCATTACCATAATAAATCTATCCCCTCCTGGCAGGAGGTCAGCTGCCTCCACATTGCCAACCAATGTCTCCCGACCTATGTAAAGATCTATAACTTACCTAGAGATGGCGGAGGGAGATGATTTTCTTGTAAAATATAGTTATATATGGAATACTTCTCATTTATCTTCTGTAGGTTTGGTGCCTGCTGTGGTGCTGACATTTATCACAATTATTTTCTTTGGTGTCTGCCTTGGAGTTGTCTGTTGTTTCCTGAGGTAAGTGAATGATGTCCTCCACACAGGAGACAATTTTGTATCAGTCTCTCTTACCGTCATAGGTAGAAGATGGAATTGTGTTCCCTTAGAAGACACCAGATTGTCTACCTTGTCCACGAGGGTAGAAGCAGCTGAGGGTCTATATGAGAGCTCTCCACTGTCTCACCTCCCCCACATGGCCACATTGTCTTCTATACTGGATTATTACTGATCTCTTATTTTCTTATTTTAGAATGAAAAAGGAAAAATCCGAGAATGACGATGAACTGAAAGAAGTTCTGATCCAACAGCCAGGTAACAGTTGCACAATACCCATAGTACATAGTGACCACAGAGCCTGGTATACAGGAGATGTAAGAAAATCCCACCCCATAGCAGTGGAGTATCTGAGGATACACAGGGTATGGGAGATACACAATATCTATTACCTGACATGTATTTATTACTAATAGAAATCTTCTCATTTACAGAGGAGGCTGATGAGAACATGGAGAAGATCAGGAAGGAAAGTGAAGATGAGGAGGATGGCGGAGCGGAGAAAAGATAGAAGGGAGTAAGAAGAAGAGGAGGACAGAGAAAGAGGAAGATGTAGGAGGAGAAAGAATAGGATGGAGGAGAAAGAAGAGGATGATGGAAGACAAGGAAAAGGAGTACATCTTGTTGGATGAAAAATTCAGATTTCCCAAAACTCATAACTTGGCTTTATAAATATCAAATTTCTCTTTAATTCGGTTTCCTTTCACCATAAAAATAATTCTTTTCATGCTTTTAATAATTCCAATAAGTAAAACCATTAAAAAGTCTGATTTGATTATTAATTTTAGGCTTTTACTGCGTGTTACTATGTTACTATATAGGAAGGAGGTTTTCTTTTTATATTTTCTTTGCAAAAATCTTGATACAGTTGAATACAACGGTGTAACAGGCATCCGTCAGCTCCCTGTGCCACCATTCTCCTGCCACCAGTGGTTCACTGCAGGTAGGCACGATGCAGTCATAGCCCAGCCATAGATAGCACAGACCGAAGACCGGAGCAGACCTGCCCTGTTCATTGTGGGAATGCGGGGTAGGGGAGATTTCAGTTTGGAATTACCACTGTGTGGTGGGCACTTAAGGAACATCATACTGTGTTAGTAAGAGGCCATCACACTGTGTAGAAGTAAAATAAGAGGGCATCATACTATGTGGAGGGCACCAAGGGCTCATTCAGCAATTATGGGGGTAATTATGGGAGCATTCAACTGTGGGGGGGACTAAGGGGGCCTTATTCTGTGCAGCGGGCACTCAAGGGACAACATACTGTATGAGGGTCAAATAAGACAGCATCACAATGTGTGGAGAGACAATAAGGGGGTATTATAACGCGTGGGGACATCATGGGCTTAGTCTGCATTTTTATGGTACTTCTAAGAACATTGTAGTGTGAAGGGCCACTTATAAGGCACCATACTGTTATAGGAGCCACTAAGGGTGCATCATACTATGTCAGGAGCAGTAAAGGAGCATCATACTGTGTCAGGGTTACTACAGGGGAATCATACTGCATGGGGGGCACTGTCCAGGGTATCAGTATTGTGGGGTGAAACTAAGGGGACATTCTTACTGTGTTGCTGTGCTAAGGGGGCATCACTACTGTGAGGGGAGCACATAGGGTGTATCCCTACTGTGTGGAGGCACTAAGAGGACTGGACAGGGTTGGGTGTGTACTGGAAAGGGATTGGGTGGAAGTTAGAGGCGTGGCTTATTGTAAGCGGTTGCCCCGAGCACTGCTGTGGTTGCCCCATCTCACATTTTTTTCAAAAAGTTCATGCCGACCATGCAGCTATTGCGTGCCGCAAACAGCAGGTTCATAATGTAGGGCACCGGCCTTGTGCGCACCGTATCACGGATGCAGACCCATTCACCTGAATGGGTCCGCAATCCAGAAGATATAGAGTGGAGGTGAGGAAGGCCACAGAAGCACTATGGAGTGCTTCCGTGGCATTTTGGTTGGTGCTTCCACGTAGCGAAAAAATAGAACATGCTGTAATTTTTTGGTGGTGCAAATGGATCAAATTGAATGAGTCTGCATCCGCCAGCGCAGGCCACACGGACGTATTTGTGTGCATGAGCCCAAAGATGGGAGCTATGAAATCCCATGTATAAATGGATTCATTGTTTGGAGCCCCAAAAATGAGTCTGCCCTGCAACTGCTGGTTGCTAACCCCCTTCTCCTCCAAGTGAATTCGGTGCCAAAATAATATTGGGGATCCAATCCGTACCTCCACGAAAAGTAGGATATGTTCTATCTTTTGACATATCTTGCGGATTGTGGACAAAGGCGGTGCCCATATATTGTGTTCCCACCATTTAGGGTCCGCAATATGGGCACAGAGCTCTTACGTTCGTCTGAATGTTTTTCTGCTGCAAAAACGCCAAATGTTAGCTAAATGTCTATGGGGAATAGGAAATGCAGGATACACGAGGGTTTTCTTTGCTACTGGTGTTTTTGTTTGTTCTCTGGCATTTCTTTTTGTCTTTCTTGGTGCTTTTTTGAGGCATTTTGACATTACATCATACTTTTCTATAGGGGAAAACAGCATAAGGCCTCCTGCACATGACCGTAGGTGTCCCATTGCCGTATTGCGGACCGCATTTGTGGATCTGCAATGCGCGGGCACTGTTCCATGTGCATTCCGCATCACGGATGTGGGGCCCATTCACTTCAATGGGTCCACAATTCCGGAGATGCGGAACGGTGCAGAACGGAAGCACGGAACGGAACCCTACGTGGGGTTTTGTCCTGTACTTCCGTTTCACAAAAAGATAGGACATGTCCGATCATTTTGCGTAACGGCCGGATCGCGAACCAATTAAAGTGAACGGGTCCGCGATCCGCTGCGGCGGCCCCACGGACGTGTTCGTGCATTGCGGCCTGCATCTTGTCATGGGGCGCACAAGTTTGTGTGAAGGAGGCCTAAAGAAAGCGCTAGAGGTAAAACATAACTTTGCAGCTTTCAATTCATATTACGTTCTTGAAGAAAAAAAAATGAACAAATGTTATAAATCTCCCCCCCCCCCCCCCCCCAAGAAAAATGTTTTCTCAGTTTCCGGCGTTGTATTACAAGCTAAGAAAAAGCCAGAGCCAAATTCATATATGTAAGGGCCCAAAAGTAATAATTGGCCACTGTGAAGTGTGACTATTAGTGTTGAGCGAGCATGCTTGGCTGAATACCTGTTCGGCTCAAGCATCGCTATGCTCGGCACATGGCGGTACTTGGCCGAGTACCGCATATGCTCGAGTGCCATGCTCAAGTCTTCTCCACGCACGTTTTGCGGCTGCTAAGCAGCCAATTAACGTGCAGGTAAGTACTGCCATCACTGTAATGCCAGTAGCCATGTTTGCTACTTGCATTATAGCGATTGGCTAGCCTGAACGCATCATCGGGTGCTATATAACACCCGGTGACTAGTGATGAGCGGCAGGTGCCATATTCGATTTCGACGAAATTCGCGAATATTCGATATTCGTTTTATATTCGTCGAAATCGAATATTCGTCATTATTCTTGTTATCGCGATTAATATGCGATTTAAATAATCGAATTTCGATTTTAACTTAAAGGCTACTCTCCTATTGAAATTGCAATTCGATTTTTTCAAGTTATAATAATCGAATTTTGATTTTAACTTAGCACTGCTATATGCCATATTAGGCTAACTAATATGGCATATAGCAGTGCTAAGTTAAAATCGAAATTCGATTATTATAACTTGAAAAAATCGAATTGCGATTTCAACGTAATTCTCAAATCCGACAGTACATTCTAGTATATGGAGATGTTCCCATGGTGATGGGGACGCTCCATAAGCATGGAATATGGCTTCAATGGCTTGGTAGAATTAGCGAATTGACGAATATATTCGTTATATTCCACAAAACGAATATAACGAATGTATTCGTCATATTCCACAAAACGAAGATAACGAATGTATTCGTCATATATCACAAAACGAAGATAACGAAGTATTCTCCATCTTCATTTTAGCTACCTATTCATCAATTTCGCTAATTCTAGCAATGATATAGGAAAGTTGACTATAGAGACAGCTAAGTTTAATTCGCTATGCGATTATATGACTGCTTTTTTTTATAAATAGTATAATTATAATAATTATCAGGTATTATAATTATTCTATTTATTTAAAAAAAAAGCAGTAATATAATCGCATAGCGAATTAAACTTAGCTGTCTCTATAGTCAACTTTCCTATATCATTGCTAGAATTAGCGAAGTTGATGAATAGGTAGCTAAAACGAAGATGCAGAATACTTCGTTATATTCGTTTTGTGGAATATAACGAATATATTCGTCAATTCGCTAATTCTACCAAGCCATTGAAGCCAACCATATAGTAAACCAGGTCCAAGTTGGAATCGCAATTCGATTATGTCAAGTTATAATAATCGAATTTCGATTTTAACTTAGCACTGCTATATGCCATATTAGGCTAACTAATATGGCATATAGCAGTGCTAAGTTAAAAATCGAAATTCGATTATTATAACTTGAAAAAATCGAATTGCGATTTCAACGTAATTCTCAAATCCGACAGTACATTCTAGTATATGGAGATGTTCCCATGGTGATGGGGACGCTCCATGAGCATGGAAGTTGGCAGAAGCGGCAACGGGCACTGACTGGACAGCTAAGTTTAATTCGCTATGCGATTATATTACTGCTTTTTTTTTAAATAAATAGAATAATTATAATACCTGATAATTATTATAATTATACTATTTATAAAAAAAGCAGTAATATAATCGCATAGCGAATTATACTTAGCTGTCTCTATAGTCAACTTTCCTATATCATTGCTAGAATTAGCGAAATTGATGAATATGTAGCTAAAATGAAGATGCAGAATACTTCGTTATCTTCGTTTTGTGATATATGACGAATACATTCGTTATCTTCGTTTTGTGGAATATGACGAATACATTCGTTATATTCGTTTTGTGGAATATAACGAATATATTCGTCAATTCGCTAATTCTACCAAGCCATTGAAGCCATATTCCATGCTTATGGAGCGTCCCCATCACCATGGGAACGACTCCATATACTAGAATGTACTGTCGGATTTGAGAATTACGTTGAAATCGCAATTCGATTTTTTCAAGTTATAATAATCGAATTTCGATTTTAACTTAGCACTGCTATATGCCATATTAGTTAGCCTAATATGGCATATAGCAGTGCTAAGTTAAAATCGAAATTCGATTATTATAACTTGACATAATCGAATTGCGATTTCGACATAATCGAATTGCGATTTCAACGTAATTCTCAAATCCGACAGTACATTCTAGTATATGGAGATGTTCCCATGGTGATGGGGACGCTCCATGAGCATGGAAGTCGGCAGAAGCGGCAACGGGCACTGACTGGAGCAGCCAGGAAGCCAGGAATCCAAAGGACAGGTAAGAACAACTTTAGGGAAGCGGGAAAGAAAAAAACACTAAAAAAAAAAAAAAACGAATATTCGAAATATCGAATTTATATCACTATATTCGAAATATTCGCGAATTAGCGAAGTGCCGATATTCGCGAAAAAAATTCGATATTCGAATATTCGCGCTCAACACTACCGGTGACGTGGGTTCGGCTCATTGCGAGTCAGGGAGAGCTGCGGTTAGGAAGGGACAGATAGTGTAGGGAGGTTGTGATCGCAATTTATTCCATTTTAAAACGTTTCAAAGACCCAAAAGTCCTTTTAAGGACTATTATGTGTGGTGGCAGCAATTTTATTTTGCAAAGTAGTCCGATTTTTTTTTCCCATACTTTGCGATTCGTTTTCTGCAGTGACTTGTGACATCTGTTCAGCAATACCTTCTGTGTGTCAGGGCCAGATATTGGGAAAAATATCAGTGAAAACAATTCAATTTTTTCCATAATTTATCCACATTTTTCCTATAAACGGTCCCTGCAGTAAATTGTCACATCTGTGCTGCAATAGCGTCTGTGTGCCAGGCCCAGATATTGGGAAAAATATTAGCAACAACAAATATATTTTTGCCATAATTTATACATAATTTTCCTATAAACGGTCCCTGCAGTGAATTGTCACATCTGTGCTGTAATAGCGTGTGTGTGTGTGTCAGGCCCAGATATTGGGGAAAATATTAGCGAAAAAATTATTTTTTTTCCATAATTTATCCACATTTTTCCTATAAACGGTCCCTTATAACATATAACATTTAATATGAAGAAGGCGAACATTAAGGGACGGGGAAGTGGCCGTGATGCTGATGGTGCACGCAGAGGCCGTGGCCCTTGGCGCTTTGAAACTGTGCCTGCTGCCAGAGCACAAGAAAAACAATCATCCAAGATACCTAGCTTCATGTCCCAGTTTGCAGGGTGGCGCAGGAGACCACACTAGAAGTCAGCCCAGTGTGAGCAGGTGATCGGTTGGATTGCAGCAGATAGTGTATCCAGTCGGTTAAGCACCACTCTGTCTTCCACCAAGTCCAATCTCAGTAGCCAGGAGTCCGGTCTACACAATCCTCACCCTGATCCTTCTTCCTCTAACCATTTACAGTCTGGCCAAACAAGTGATCCCACACTCGGATATTCCGAGGACCTCTTTGCATCGCTATTAATTGATTTGGCCCTCTCGCCAAGCACGCTTGAAGAAGGACCTGAGATCTTGTGCCCCTATTCCAAACCTCTTGAGCATCCAGAGTCACAAGAACATGACGCTGGGAACGGCAATTAGTGTTAAATGAGGTGGATGATGATGAGACACAGTTGCCAATGACTCAACAGCAATTACTGTCTCAAGAGGTTGAGGAAGAGGATGACACACAGTTGTCAATCACTTAGGTTGTGGTTAGGTCAACAAATCAGGAGGATGATCAGAGTGAGGAAGTGGAAGCGGAGGTGATAGACGACGAGGTCACTGACCCAACCTGGGAAGGTGGCAACAAGCCGAGTGAGGAGAGCAGTACAGAGGGGGAGGGATCTGCGGCACTGCAACAAGCTGAAAGAGGCAGTGGGGTGGCAAAAGGTAAAAGGCGGGCACCACCGAACAGGCCCGCAACTGTTCCATGGAGCACCCCCTTGCGTAAATCTCCCTTGCCAAGGGGTAGGTGTTCGGCAGTATGGCGCTTTTTTGAGGAAAGTGCGGACGACATATTAGTTTGCAACCTGTGCCACACCAAAATGAGCCAGGGCGTTAACACTAGCAACCTCACCACCACCAGCATGATCTGCTACATGTCATCAAAGCACCCTAATAGGTGGGACGAACGCCTGAGTCCACAATTTGTGTTTGCGGGTCACACCACTGCCTCCTCTCCCCCTGTGTTATGTGCTGGCCAATCCCCTGTCCAAGAGGCAGGCCCTGTGCCTGTACCTTCACAAGCACCATCAGCGACCACATCCACTTCCCTGTCCCAGCGCAGCGTCCAAATGTCCAGAACACAATCATTTGAACGCAAGCGCAAATACCCACCCACCTACCCACAGGCCATAGCACTAAATGCGCAACTTTCAAAATTACTGGCCCTTGAAATGTTGTCATTTAGGCTTGTGAACACTGAGGCCTTCCGCAGCTTGATGTCGGTGGCCGTCCCTCATTACGTAGTCCCCAGCCGCCACTATTTTTCAAGGTGTGCAAGGCCAACCTTACACCATCATGTGTCCCTTAACATCACACGTGCCATGACCAATGCAGTTACTGGGAAGGTCCACTTAACCACGGACACATTGACAAGTGCTTTCGTCAGGTACGCTACGTTTCCCTGACAGCACACTGGGTGAATGTTGTGGAGGCTGAGAGCGACTCCTACCCTGGGAAGGCACCGATGGAACCGGTGCCAAGGATTGCGGGCCCCAATTCCATCACGGTTTTCTGCTACCACCTACGTTAGTGGCTCCAACCCCCCACTTCTCCTCCTCCGCCTCCTCCTCCACTTCCACCTCCAGCACCAGTCAGTCATCAGTCGGTAGCTGGAAGCAGTGTATCACTGCAGTGGGGAAGCGGCAACAGGCCGTGCTGAAGCTGATCTGCTTAGGTGACAAACAGCACACCGCCGCAGAGCTGTGGCAGGGGATAAGACACCAGACTGAGCTGTGGCTCTCGCCACTCAACCTAGAACCAGGCATGGTTATGTCTGATAATGATGATAGCCAGACCACCCTCAGTTCGTCTTCTCAGCGCGAATTGGAGGCTGAAGAGGAGGAGAAGGAGGAGCAGGAGACGGTTGCCTCAGCTACAGATGGTAGTACCCATGGAAGTTTAATTCCATCTGTTCTGTGTGGGTGGGCAGAAGAGGAGGAAGAAGATGAGGAGATTGGGAGTGATCTTCCTGATGACGACAGCGAAGTCTCGCCTGTTGGTACTCTGGCACACATGGCTGACTCCATGTTAGGCTGCCTTTCCCGCGACCCGCACGTTATACGCTTTTTAAACAACACAGATTACTGGATGTTCACCCTTCTCGACCCCAGCTACAAAAGGAACTTCTCATCTCTCATTCCTCTGGTGGAGAGGATGAGCAAAATGATGCAATACCAGAAGATCCAAAATTGCTCCAAAAATTTTCATCTGACAACGCTGGCGGCAGAGTCCGTACTTCCTTGGCCAACCGAGGAGGGGAGACAAGGGGAGCACACAGCAGTTCCAACAGAGGCAGGGCAACACTCTCCAAAGCCTGGGACAGTTTTATGATACCCCGCCAGCACCCTCACCCTGATGTGCGGCCTACTGCCACAAGGAGAGAACATTTTTGGAAGATGGTAAAGGAGTACATAGCAGACCGTGTCAGCGTCCTTAATAATCCTTCAGTGCCTTACAACTACTGGATGTCCAAGCTGGACACGTAGAACGAACTGGCGCTCTACGCTTTGGAGGTGCTGCCCTGCCTCCAGCGTTTTGTCTGAGCGTGTATTTAGTGCTGCTGGTGGCATTATAACAAATAAGCGTATCCACCTGTCAACTGAAAATGCTGACAGGTTGACTCATATAGAATGAACAAGGCCTGGATTGACCATGACTTCTCGACTCCACCAGAGTAATGCTGATGAACATAAAGGCACTTTATATGTGTTGTTTTTAATGTAGTTAATAGACTGTATTCCCATGCACCCCTTCCACCACAAACAAGGGTATATGGTTGAATCTTCCTTTTCTCATCCTCCCCCTCCGATTCTGTCATATCAATTTGCTTTGCTTATTCGTCACATATAATGCCCTCGCATATATGGCCTTTGAATATACGTTTTTAGAGGGTCTGCTCACCAGCAGACCCTCACATCTAATTTTTTACAGGGTCCGCTCACAAGCAGGCCAGCAACTCAAATCTTTTACAGGGTCAGCTTACCTGCAGGCCCGCAACTCAAATCTTTTACAGGGTCAGCACACCTGGAGGCTCGCAACTCAAATCTTTTACAGGGTCAGCACACCTGCAGGCTCGCAAATCAAATCTTTTACAGGGTCAGCTCACCTGCAGGCGCGCAACTCAATATAAATGAGGCCCTCCTTTATGTGATATACAGGTTGTATCAGAGTGCCTCTTCCTAGTAATTTTTGGCAGCACTTGCACTTTATATACAAGTAAATATACAGGAAAGAATGTTTTCAATCAATTTTTCCTATAAAATCGATTTTTACTTTGGTTTTGTGCGTAAAACCTTAATTAGATTGTGGGCCTGGTGATCAGTTTAAGGCCTTTTAAGTAGCATCAGGAGCAGCATGGTGATAAAAATGAGTGGCAAGGTGACATACTGTGGAGATGGCAGCATGAGGAGGCCACATTGTGGCACAATGACTGAGTCTGGATAAAAGACTAAGGCCACAGATTGTTTAGAAAAATGCAGATGGAAAGAAATCTGTGGAGCTGTATGACGGTCACCTGCAGATTGGGTTTGTCAGTTCCACCTCAGCTTACCAGCAGGCCCGTAACTTAAATCTTTAATAGGGTTAGCTCATCTGCAGGCCTGCAACTCATATCTTTTACAGGGTCATCTCACCTATAGGCTCGCAACTCATGCTGCCTTGCTTTGAAGTAGTAGCGGTTATCAGGCTCTCTCTCCGAAATTGAACAATGATGCCCCGTTACCGGTGGTCACCATGTTAGGCGCATAAAAGAACATTGAAAGTTGATAGGGAAGATATCCAAATGGATCGTGGACATCACGGGGACGTGCGGTCAGGCAGAAGTTATTTAGAGTCAACAAAGCGGCAGCAGGGCCGCTCCTGTATAACCTCATCCAAAATACCGCAGTGACATTCCCTGTAATTTTTTATTATTCATTCCAATAACAGGGCATCTTAAGATGTATTGTTATTTATCTTCACTATCTCCACAAGTCGGGAGTGTGTGATTTGCGCGCCACCCGCTTGCCTTCCTTGGATGTGGCAGCCGTTTCTCAGGTTCCCTCTCCGGAATCAAACACTGATTCCCTGTTACCCATAGTTTACAATAGTTTTGAGCTGACAATAAAAAAATCGAAAGTTGATATGCCCCTTTCTGAGAGACAGGCACAGCTACTGCAGAACACCAACCTCCCGAACTGGATACAAAATAGCACTCCAAACTGGAACCTCGCGAATAGCTACCGGCAGACGAACAGGAAAAGCATACAATCGGCTTACACTCCTGGCAATCAGTCTCCAACAGCATACAGGGAATCCCCCCAATAACGAGACAAGGCTCCGTGTTGAGGGTCAGCAGTGGTCTGACTGTACTTCAGATACAGACTCTTATTCATAAAAACAAACATAGTACTGCCCACAGGGTTTAGAAATCCAACCAATCAATATCTTACAACACACACAATGCAAGTACAGCAACCAATCGTTCCCGCCCCCTAGAGGACCAGAAGGGAGACTGCGACACAGAACAGATACAACACATCCCCACAATGCATCATGGTTTCCTCCTCTCTGCCTGGGAGACAACTGAGGGCAATCCAATTATCTCTCAGGACAAAGGGAGGTAACCAGTACACATGTGGAGACAACAGGACAGACATCACCATTTAAACACACAATGGCACACCCCCACAGCAAACACAGACATTTAACATATCCCCAGATAGCTCAAGTCTGAGTGCATATCATTAGGTGAATGGCACTCAGAATACACAAATACAATAATATTAGCTATCTGGGTGCCCTCACATAACATACAATTTAACCGAACGCATAATAACATAAAATACAATTCTACAGACAGATTTAAGCTGTGCGGCCGGTCTGTCTTCTCCTTTAAAGTTACTATGGGCCATAATCCTTAGGCAAGAGGCCTTCAACCAGCCCCCTCAAAAACACTGTGGCGGGGTTGGTTTTGCCACAGTTTTCTATAAAAAAAATTCTCTAAAATGTATTTTTTTCCTTGATTTTGTGCGTATTATTGTCATTATGTAAAAGTGGCGTACTATTCGGACAACATAGTTCCAAACAGCGACCAGTGATTCCAAGATGCACCCATACATCCTCCCCATACTGTTACAAAACCATTTTGGTGGTGTTACCAACAATTTCTGACATTTTCTTATGAACCAGACACCCTCCCCTTTTCAGAGCAGGGGGTACCTGGTTTAATGCTTGGTTCTCCCATTGACTGCCAGTATACTCGGGTGCTTGGTCGAGCAGGATATGGATATGCCCCCAACGTCTGATAGGTGTGGGTCTCACCTCTGAGACCCACACCTATCTTTAGACCGCAAAATGAAGAAGGGTGCACCCGCCCTTCATTCATTCCTATAAGAGTGACGAAAATATGGGAATGGGAGCTCTCCCATAGGAATGGATGGAGGGTGGCTAGGCATGCATGGTGCGCCCTCTTTCACTTTGCGGGCTCCATTGTAAACACACCTCTGGGGCCAACACCTGTCTGAGGTGAGACAACCCCTTTAAATTAATGCAGGACAAGGCATTTTTACCTAACGCTTTCCAAGAACTGAAGAGGAGCTGTCCCCTCCCCTGACATGTCTATTTAAGTACCAACTTGCATCCCCCATGTAATAACAATTCTGGAGCATCTATTCTTATGCCTCTATGTTTTGCTGTACCTTTATTATTCCTGCTAGAATTTACAAATTATTAGTAGTTTGCAATGAAGGTCCAGCTGAGAGCTACCAGTTGGGGTGTGTCCCTGCACAGTCTGACACTGATTGGATAGTGTCAGGCTGTGCTGTCACGGCTGAGGATGGGGGAAATCCTCAGCCGTGCGGTGCTGGAGGATGTCCAGTCGCTACTCGGCCAGGACCACAGAATTATGGAGCAGGTCACCTCCTATTGCGTCCCTAACGCTGACCCTGTCTCCTGCCTGTATGAGCCGACCTTGGTGGTAGGAGGGCTCATACTAGAGAACTAGAGAACAGAGTAAGACAACCCACTCCTCCTAGGCACGGAGGAGCAGGAGTCTCACTGGCCAAGCAGCATGAAGATGGGGAGGGACATGGGTAGCAACCGTGTCCTGGGAGTCAGCCCAAAGGCCGGGACACTGCCACCACATGTACACATCACCAAACGTTGCCACGGGCAACCACAGTGCAGGAAAGGTGTTAGCGCACACCACACAATACACAGAGTGCACACAGACAATATACTACATATACTACATCAGGGGCAAGCTGCGCCCGTCACCAAGTGCATTTAACCCTCAGTAGTGTGGTTGGTCAAGCTGTCACACCAAGTGCATTTAACCAGCAATAGTCTGTTCATTTTTTGGCCATATACTACATCAGGGGCAAGCTGCGCCCGTCACCAAGTGCATTTAACCCTCAGTAGTGTGGTTGGTCAAGCTGTCACACCAAGTGCATTTAACCAGCAATAGTCTGTTCATTTTTTGGCCATATACTACATCAGGGGCAAGCTGCGCCCGTCACCAAGTGCATTTAACCCTCAGTAGTGTGGTTGGTCAAGCTGTCACACCAAGTGCATTTAAACAGCAATAGTCTGTTAATTTTTTGGCCATATACTACATCAGGGGCAAGCTGCGCCCGTCACCAAGTGCATTTAACCCTCAGTAGTGTGGTTGGTCAAGCTGTCACACCCAGTGCATTTAACCAGCAATAGTCTGTTCATTTTTTGGCCATATACTACATCAGGGGCAAGCTGCGCCTGTCACCAAGTGCATTTAACCCTCAGTAGTGTGGTTGGTCAAGCTGTCACACCAAGTGCATTTAACCAGCAATAGTGTGGTTATTTTTTGGCCATATCCCAGTCTAATTCTGTCAGTAAATCCATACCGGTCACCCGCTAAATCTGTCGTTACCGCTGTACTGTTGTGGCTGGGCAAGTTATTTAGTGTCCGTCAAAGCACATTTTTTGTTCTGGGTTGAAATACAATTCCCAATTTAGCAATTTCATAATTTAGTGGTTTCTGCTATATCAGAGCTATTTGAAATCTATCCCTAAAAGGGTATATAATATTCAAGGTGCACATAGGGTCATTCAGAATAACTTCACACACACGCTACTGTGCATTTCCAAGTCTAATTCTGTCAGTAAATCCATACCGGTCACCCAGCACCTAAATACTAGGCCTCAAATTTATATCCCGCTAAATCTGTCGTTACCGCTGTACTGTTGTGGCTGGGCAAGTTATTTAGTGTCTGTCAAAGCACATTTTTTTGTTCTGGGTTGAAATACAATTCCCAATTTAGCAATTTCATAATTTAGTGGTTTCTGCTGTATCAGAGCTATTTGAAATCTATCCCTAAAAGGGTATATAATATTCAAGGTGCACATAGGGTCATTCAGAATAACTTCACACACACGCTACTGTGCATTTCCAAGTCTAATTCTGTCAGTAAATCCATACCGGTCACCCAGCGCCTAAATACTAGGCCTCAAATTTATATCCCGCTAAATCTGTCGTTACCGCTGTCCTGTTGTGGCTGGGCAAGTTATTTAGTGTCCGTCAAAGCACATTTTTTGTTCTGGGTTGAAATACAATTCCCAATTTAGCAATTTCATAATTTAGTGGTTTCTGCTATATCAGAGCTATTTGAAATCTATCCCTAAAAGGGTATATAATATTCAAGGTGCACATAGGGTCATTCAGAATAACTTCACACACACGCTACTGTGCATTTCCAAGTCTAATTCTGTCACTAAATCCATACCGGTCACCCAGCGCCTAAATACTAGGCCTCAAATTTATATCCCGCTAAATCTGTCGTTACCGCTGTACTGTTGTGGCTGGGCAAGTTATTTAGTGTCCGTCAAAGCACATTTTTTGTTCTGGGTTGAAATACAATTCCCAATTTAGCAATTTCATAATTTAGTGGTTTCTGCTATATCAGAGCTATTTGAAATCTATCCCTAAAAGGGTATATAATATTCAAGGTGCACATAGGGTCATTCAGAATAACTTCACACACGCTACTGTGCATTTCCAAGTCTAATTCTGTCACTAAATCCATACCGGTCACCCAGCGCCTAAATACTAGGCCTCAAATTTATATCCCGCTGAATTTGAATACAATACATTGGGCCAAATAATATTTTTGTTGTTGTGGTGAACCATAACAATGAGGAAAACATCTAGTAAGGGACGCGGACGTGGACATGGTCGTGGTGGTGTTAGTGGACCCTCTGGTGCTGGGAGAGGACGTGGCCGTTCTGCCACATCCACACGTCCTAGTGTACCAACTACCTCAGGTCCCAGTAGCCGCCAGAATTTACAGCGATATATGGTGGGGCCCAATGCCGTTCTAAGGATGGTAAGGCCTGAGCAGGTACAGGCATTAGTCAATTGGGTGGCCGACAGTGGATCCAGCACGTTCACATTATCTCCCACCCAGTCTTCTGCAGAAAGCGCACAGATGGCGCCTGAAAACCAACCCCATCAGTCTGTCACATCACCCCCATGCATATCAGGGAAACTGTCTGAGCCTCAAGTTATGCAGCAGTCTCTTATGCTGTTTGAAGACTCTGCTGGCAGGGTTTCCCAAGGGCATCCACCTAGCCCTTCCCCAGCGGTGGAAGACATAGACTGCATTGACGCACAACCACTTATGTTTCCTGATGATGAGGACATGGGAATACCACCTCAGCATGTCTCTGATGATGACAAAACACAGGTGCCAACTGCTGCGTCTTTCTGCAGTGTGCAGACTGAACAGGAGGTCAGGGATCAAGACTGGGTGGAAGACGATGCAGGGGACGATGAGGTCCTAGACCCCACATGGAATGAAGGTCGTGCCACTGACTTTCACAGTTCGGAGGAAGAGGCAGTAGTGAGACCGAGCCAACAGCGTAGCAAAAGAGGGAGCAGTGGGCAAAAGCAGAACACCCGCCGCCAAGAGACTCCGCCTGCTACTGACCGCCGCCATCTGGGACCGAGCACCCCAAAGGCAGCTTCAAGGAGTTCCCTGGCATGGCACTTCTTCAAACAATGTGCTGACGACAAGACCCGAGTGGTTTTCACGCTGTGCCATCAGAGCCTGAAGCGAGGCATTAACGTTCTGAACCTGAGCACAACCTGCATGACCAGGCACCTGCATGCAAAGCATGAACTGCAGTGGAGTAAACACCTTAAAACCAAGGAAGTCACTCAGGCTCCCCCTGCTACCTCTTCTGCTGCTGCCGCCTCGGCCTCTTCTGCTGCTGCCGCCTCGGCCTCTTCCTCCGCCTCTGGAGGAACGTTGGCACCTGCCGCCCAGCAAACAGGGGATGTGCCACCAACACCACCACCACCTCCGTCACCAAGCGTCTCAACCATGTCACAGCGTTCAGCTCTCCATCTCACAAACATTTGAGAGAAAGCGTAAATTCCCACCTAGCCACCCTCGATCCCTGGCCCTGAATGCCAGCATTTCTAAACTACTGGCCTATGAAATGCTGTCATTTAGGCTGGTGGACACAGACAGCTTCAAACAGCTCATGTCGCTTGCTGTCCCACAGTATGTTGTTCCCTGCCGCCACTACTTCTCCAAGAGAGCCGTGCCTTCCCTGCACAACCAAGTATCCGATAAAATCAAGTGTGCACTGCGCAACGCCATCTGTAGCAAGGTCCACCTAACCACAGATACGTGGACCAGTAAGCACGGCCAGGGACGCTATATCTCCCTAACTGCACACTGGGTAAATGTAGTGGCAGCTGGGCCCCAGGCGGAGAGCTGTTTGGCGCACGTCCTTCCGCCGCCAAGGATCGCAGGGCAACATTCTTTGCCCCTGTTGCCACCTCCTCCTTCTCGGCTTCCTCCTCCTTTTCTTCCACCTGCTCATCCAGTCAGCCACACACCTTCACCACCAACTTCAGCACAGCCTGGGGTAAACGTCAGCAGGCCATTCTGAAACTCATATGTTTGGGGGACAGGCCCCACACCGCACAGGAGTTGTGGCGGGGTATAGAACAACAGACCGATGAGTGGTTGCTGCCGGTGAGCCTCAAGCCCGGCCTGGTGGTGTGCGATAATGGGCGAAATCTCGTTGCAGCTCTGGGACTAGCCGGTTTGACGCACATCCCTTGCCTGGCGCATGTGCTGAATTTGGTGGCGCAGAAGTTCATTCACAACTACCCCGACATGTCAGAGCTGCTGCATAAAGTGCGGGCCGTCTGTTCGCGCTTCCGGCGTTCACATCCTGCCGCTGCTCGCCTGTCTGCGCTACAGCGTAACTTCGGCCTTCCCGCTCACCGCCTCATATGCGACGTGCCCACCAGGTGGAACTCCACCTTGCACGTGCTGGACAGACTGTGCGAGCAGCAGCAGGCCATAGTGGAGTTTCAGCTGCAGCACGCACGGGTCAGTCGCACTACAGAACAGCACCACTTCACCACCAATGACTGGGCCTCCATGCGAGACCTGTGTGCCCTGTTGCGCTGTTTCGAGTACTCCACCAACATGGCCAGTGGCGATGACGCCGTTATCAGCGTTACAATACCACTTCTATGTCTCCTTGAGAAAACACTTAGGGCGATGATGGAAGAGGAGGTGGCCCAGGAGGAGGAGGAGGAGGAGGAGGAGGAAGAGGGGTCATTTTTAGCACTTTCAGGCCAGTCTCTTCGAAGTGACTCAGAGGGAGGTTTTTTGCAACAGCAGAGGCCAGGTACAAATGTGGCCAGCCAGGGCCCACTACTGGAGGACGAGGAGGACGAGGATGAGGAGGAGGTGGAGGAGGATGAGGATGAAGCATGGTCACAGCGGGGTGGCACCCAACGCAGCTCGGGCCCATCACTGGTGCGTGGCTGGGGGGAAAGGCAGGACGATGACGATACGCCTCCCACAGAGGACAGCTTGTCCTTACCCCTGGGCAGCCTGGCACACATGAGCGACTACATGCCGCAGTGCCTGCACAACGACAGCAGAGTTGCCCACATTTTAACGTGTGCGGACTACTGGGTTGCCACCCTGCTGGATCCACGCTACAAAGACAATGTGCCCACCTTACTTCCTGCACTGGAGCGTGATAGGAAGATGCGCGAGTACAAGCGCACGTTGGTAGACGCGCTACTGAGAGCATTCCCAAATGTCACAGGGGAACAAGTGGAAGCCCAAGGCCAAGGCAGAGGAGGAGCAAGAGGTCGCCAAGGCAGCTGTGTCACGGCCAGCTCCTCTGAGGGCAGGGTTAGCATGGCAGAGATGTGGAAAACTTTTGTCAACACGCCACAGCTAACTGCACCACCACCTGATACGCAACGTGTAAGCAGGAGGCAACATTTCACTAACATGGTGGAACAGTACTTGTGCACACCCCTCCACGTACTGACTGATGGTTCGGCCCCATTCAACTTCTGGGTCTCTAAATTGTCCACGTGGCCAGAGCTAGCCTTTTATGCCTTGGAGGTGCTGGCCTGCCCGGCGGCCAGCGTTTTGTCTGAACGTGTATTCAGCACGGCAGGGGGCGTCATTACAGACAAACGCAGCCGCCTGTCTACAGCCAATGTGGACAAGCTGACGTTCATAAAAATGAACCAGGCATGGATCCCACAGGCCCTGTCCGTCCCTTGTCCAGATTAGACATTAACTACCTCCCCTTAACCATATATTATTGTACTCCAGGGCACTTCCTCATTCAATCCTATTTTTATTTTCATTTTACCATTATATTGCGAGGCTACCCAAAGTTGAATGAACCTCTCCTCTGTCTGGGTGCCGGGGCCTAAATATATGCCAATGGACTGTTCCAATGTTGGGTGACGTGAAGCCTGATTCTCTGCTATGACATGCAGACTGATTCTCTGCTGACATGAAGCCAGATCCTCTGTTACGGGACCTCTCTCCTCTGCCTGGGTGCTGGGCCTAAATATCTGACAATGGACTGTTGCAGTGGTGGCTGACGTGAAGCCTGATTTTCTGCTATGACATGCAGACTGATTCTCTGCTGACATGAAGCCAGATCCTCTGTTACGGGACCTCTCTCCTCTGCCTGTGTGCTGGGCCTAAATATATGCCAATGGACTGTTGCAGTGGTGGCTGACGTGAAGCCTGATTCTCTGCTATGATATGAAGACTAATTCTCTGCTGACATGAAGCCAGATTGTCTGTTACGGGACCTCTCTCCTCTGCCTGGGTGCTGGGCCTAAATTTATGACAATGGACTGTTGCAGTGGTGGCTGACGTGAAGCCTGATTCTCTGCTATGACATGAAGACTGATTCTCTGATGACATGAAGCCAGATTGTCTGTTACGGGACCTCTCTCCTCTGCCTGGGTGCTGGGCCTAAATATCTGACAATGGACTGTTGCAGTGGTGGCTGACGTGAAGCCTGATTTTCTGCTATGACATGCAGACTGATTCTCTGCTGACATGAAGCCAGATTGTCTGTTACGGGACCTCTCTCCTCTGCCTGGGTGCTGGGCCTAAATTTATGACAATGGACTGTTGCAGTGGTGGGTGACGTGAAGCCTGATTTTCTGCTATGACATGCAGACTGATTCTCTGCTGACATGAAGCCAGATCCTCTGTTACGTGACCTCTCTCCTCTGCCTGGGTGCTGGGCCTAAATATATGCCAATGGACTGTTGCAGTGGTGGCTGACGTGAAGCCTGATTCTCTGCTATGACATGAAGACTGATTCTCTGCTGACATGAAGCCAGATTGTCTGTTACGGGACCTCTCTCCTCTGCCTGGGTGCTGGGCCTAAATTTATGAAAATGGACTCTTACAGTGGTGGGTGACGTGAAGCCTGATTCTCTGCTATGATATGAAGACTGATTCTCTGCTGACATGAAGCCAGATTGTCTGTTACGGGACCTCTCTCCTCTGCCTGGGTGCTGGGCCTAAATATCTGACAATGGACTGTTGCAGTGGTGGCTGACGTGAAGCCTGATTTTCTGCTATGACATGCAGACTGATTCTCTGCTGACATGAAGCCAGATCCTCTGTTACGGGACCTCTCTCCTCTGCCTGGGTGCTGGGCCTAAATATCTGACAATGGACTGTTGCATTGGTGGCTGACGTGAAGCCTGATTCTCTGCTATGACATGCAGACTAATTCTCTGCTGACATGAAGCCAGATTGTCTGTTACGGGACCTCTCTCCTCTGCCTGGGTGCTGGGCCTAAATATCTGACAATGGACTGTTGCATTGGTGGCTGACGTGAAGCCTAATTCTCTGCTATGATATGAAGACTGATTCTCTGCTGACATGAAGCCAGATTGTCTGTTAAGGGACCTCTCTCCTCTGCCTGGGTGCCTGGGGCCTAAATTTATGACAATGGACTGTTGCAGTGGTGGGTGACGTGAAGCCTGATTCTCTGCTATGACATGCAGACTGATTCTCTGCTGACATGAAGAGAGATTCTCTGTTACGGGACCTCTCTCCTCTGCCTGGGTGCTGGGCCTAAATTTATGACAATGGACTGTTGCAGTGGTGGCTGACGTGAAGCCTGATTCTCTGCTATGACATGCAGACTGATTCTCTGCTGACATGAAGCCAGATTCTCTGTTACGGGACCTCTCTCCTCTGCCTGGGTGCTGGGCCTAAATATCTGAGAATAGACTGTTCCAGTGGTGGGTGACGTGAAGCCAGATTCTCTGCTATGGGACCTCTCTCCAATTGATTTTGGTTAATTTTTATTTATTTAATTTTTATTTTAATTCATTTCCCTATTCACATTTGTTTCCAGGGGATTTACCTACATGTTGCTGCCTTTTATAGGCCTCTAGCCCTTTCCTGGGCTGTTTTACAGCCTTTTTAGTACCGAAAAGTTCGGGTCCCCATTGACTTCAATGGGGTTCGGGTTCGGGACGAAGTTCGGATCGGGTTCGGATCCCGAACCCGAACATTTCCGGGAAGTTCGGGCGAACTTCTCGAACCCGAACATCCAGGTGTTCGCTCAACTCTAGTCACATAGGCCACTTATACTGCTCGTGTCATTATTAACCCTGGCCTCTAGGGGCACCCCTGAGTCAATCCCCACTGGGGACATTTTATTAATCATAGAAACCTGTGGAGACTGCACATCCACCTCTGGTCCATGTGGTACACCCTCTAGCCCCACCACATTGTCTACAATGGGGTATCCTAGCGGTGTTTCTTCAACATTTATCAACACTTTTATATCAGACACATGTTTACCAACAAGGGGAGCCTTTTCCCCAATAACAGCCTGCAAAGGAAAAGGCATGTCATTATTATCACATATTTCATATGACATCACATTTTTCTTATGCATTTCCGCACTTTTGTCACCATCACTTTGCATTTGACCAGCACCATTGTTTCCAATGGTCAATATTCCTTCCCCATGCAGGTCAAAGTGCAGCTCCCTTAGATCCTCACTTAAAGGTACAGGTACAAGTTCTGCAGGAGTTTTTGCACTCTCCGCAGAAGTGTCTCCATTACTCCACAACTCCCAGCATAAGGGAAAAGTACACCCCAACACTCCCTCATGCATAAGCTTATCTGTAACATCAAGTTCATCAGTCTCTGTTCTTATTGGAGTCTCGCGCTCAGTGAAAATCAGTGGATAGTCCTTCTCCACACGACTGTCCAGCACCTTTATTATTTTACCAGTCTCAGGTTTCAATATTGTTCTACCTCTCACCCGGGCTAGCATGGGATCCCGGATCCTTGTCATCCCAAAACTAGCTTTGGTCATGGGCAACTGAGGTAACACAGAAACCTTCTCCCCTGCAGGTTTCTGCGAGGTAGCCATCACAGCAGGCTTATCCGCCTGTCCAGACACAGTTTTTTCTCTGTGTGACTTATCACCTACCGGCCCAGCAGATATCCCCTGCCGCCGGCTCACTGTCACCGGCTCTGCCACATGGTTAATAACAGGAACAGTCTTACCCTTTGTAATCAACCATTCTGGTAAAGCAGTGACATTCTCTCCCGCGGACTCATCAAGGTTGTGGTTGCTCCTAGCAACAGCTTTACCGCACCTCCGCACTTCCTCTCTAGGACTCCGGGCACAGTCGCAGGGAAGATATGCACTCCTGAGAACCGCACCGCTCTCCACCTCTTTGTCTTCCCAACGGTTGCCCTTGGCAACGGCATATCTTTGCTATTCCCCTGATAGTCCCGGCACACCACCAACCTCTTGGGACTTTGTACAGGGTCCATACAGTGTTGAGAACCCATTTCTCAAGGCCAGCTGCAACTGTGCCTCCAAAGCCTCTCGCTCTGCATCAAATTTCGCCAATTCATTTTTAGTGTAGCCAATTGCTATGGCAATTTCTTCTGCCTGCTGTATGCACCAGCGCTGCCGGACGTACTCTTCCCCAAGACCCATGGTAGCAGGAAAAGCTTTCAGCCACAAGTCCACTTTTGCTGGGCTACTGGCCCTTTAATTCACTGCAGTTTTACTTGCACCACAGCAAAATAGTTCACACTCTTATGAGCAGCACCTGCTCCACTGGACAAAAAAAATGCTTCCGTTCCTTTAACACCACACACGGAAAAAAACAGCTTTTAGCAGCACCTGCAGTCTCAGCGTTGCCCCTAGCAAATGACCGTTGCCCTTCTCTCATGGGCAACTTGCCCGCATCCGACACCAATTGTAAGGGATCGCCTCTTATTTGGGGGTCATTCTCACAGATACGACTTTAGGACACCAGGTTTCAGGTCCAAACCGTGCATTTATTGTGCACACTCCAACCAACACAGGTTATCATGAAGTCGCAGTTTCACCTTACACATGTGACATCCACATAAAATAATAAACACTTGCCCGGCTAGGCTCTAACTAACACAGAGTTTCCTGACTCACCTAAGTCCTTGTTCACACCCTGTGAACACAAGCAGCTTTCTCAGCCAATGTCCCACAGCCTCCTGGCTGTACAGAGCACAGTACGCTCACTGTCTCCAGTCCAGTGTCTCAGCACACATGGGGAATAGTGGTCACTCAGCCCTCCTGGCTTGGACCACACAGAGCCTCCAGGCCTTTGTCCACAGGCAACACACACTTGCTGACACCCTGGGAGGTGCTTTGTGCCAGCCTGATTACTTCCAGATGGTCTCACCTGTGGTGGAATAGGGGTGTGGAGCGAACTATCCACCCCTTCCTTACCTCCAACCTCCGTGAGACCTGTCACTGTCTCACAGGCCGTAATCCTGGGGCAGGAGGCTGGCAAACAGCCCCCTCCAAAACACAGTGGCGAGGTTGGTTTCGCCACAAATACTTTGAGGGGTATAGTTTTTAAAATGGTGTTATTCATGGGTGGTGTCTACAAAGTGACTTCATACCTGAATCAGTCCTTGAAATTTTTAAGAAAATTTTAAAAATTGCTTCTAAAATTCTAAACCTTCTAATATTCTAAAAAATAAAATGATTTACAAAATGATGCCAACATAAAGTAGACATGTGGTAAATGTGAATTAATAACTAATTTATGAGGTATCACTATCCATCTTAAAAGAAAAGAAATTCAAATTTCGAAATTAGCATATTTTTCAAATTTTCTGTACTTTTTTCTTTTTTAAATAAAGGTGAAACATATTGACTCTAATTTACCACTAACATGAATTACGATTTGTCACGAGAAAACAATCTCAGAATCGCTTAGATAAGTAAAAGCTCTCCAAAGTTATTGCCTTATAAAGTGGCATGTCAAATTTGCAAAATTTTGCTTGGTCCTTAAGGTGAAAATTGTCTGTGTCCTTAAAGGGGTTGTCCCACGAAAAATATTCTACAATTTTGTATAGCTACTGAGTTATTCAATAAAATGTATCTGTATATTGCCACTTTATTTCTCATTTCTTTGACCTGCTCACTGAGATGGTCGCACATGCTCAATTTCATCCTTCAACTGCCTCCTGAGCTGTGATAGGGAGAGCTTAGACACGCCCCCTGAGCTGCAGCAGAAAAGACACTCCCCTTGAGCTGTCAGCTTGATATAAAGCTATCAGAGCAATGAATGGGGAGATCTCTGGACCCATGTGAGGTACAAGTCTGGTTCTAGCTTTGTTAGAAAGAGATTGTCATGTCCTATATGATGTCTGATTTTCATTTTTTACATTATTCATGGGATAACCTCTTTAAGAAGTTAAAGAGCTTGATCTACTTGGTATTATTGCTTACTGCTGAACATGTTCAATGGACAGTTGTCATCTAGAACTGTTGTAACTACTTACAGCCAGGTCCATAAATATTGGGAAATTGATACAATTCTAACATTTTTGGCTCTATACACCACCACAATGTATTTAAAATGAAACAAACAAGATGTGCTTTACCTGCAGACTGTCAGCTTTAATTTGAGGGTATTTACATCCAAATCAGGTGAACGGTGCAGGAATTACAACAGTTTGCATATGTGCCTCCCACTTCTTAAGGGCCAAAAGTAATGGGACAGAATAATAATCATAAATCAGACTTTCACTTTTTAATACTTGGTTGCAAATCCTTTGCAGTCAATTACAGCCTGAAGTCTGGAACGCATAGACATCACCAGACGCTGGGTTCCATCCCTGGTGATGCTCTGCCAGGCCTCTACTGCAACTGTCTTCAGTTCCTGCTTGTTCTTGGGGCATTTTCCCTCCAGTTTTGTCTTCAGCAAGTGAAATGCATGCACAATTGGATTCAGGTCAAGGGATTTACCTGGCCATTGCACTTCTCTCTTTGGTTGCTTTTGCAGTATGCTTTGGGTCATTGTCTATCTGCACTGTGAAGCGCCGTCCAATGAGTTCTGAAGCATGTGGCTGAATATGAGAAGATAATATTGCCCAAAACACTTCAGAATTCATCCTGCTGCTTTTGTCAGCAGTCACATCATCAATAAATACAAGAGAACCAGTTCCATTGGCAGCCATACATTCCCACGCCATGACACTACCACCACCATGCTTCACTGATGAGGTGGTATGCTTAGGATCATGATGAGCAGTTCCTTTCCTTCTCCATACTCTTCTCTTCCCATCACTCTGGTACAAGTTGAGCTTGGTCTCATCTGTCCATAGGATGTTGTTCCAGAACTGTGAAGGCTTTTTTAGATGTCGTTTGGCAAACTCTAATCTGGCCTTCCTGTTTTTGAGGCTCACCAATGGTTTACATCTTGTGGTGAACCCTCTGTATTCACTCTGATGAAGTCTTCTCTTGATTGTTGACTTTTAAACGCATACACCTACCTCCAGGAGAGTGTTCTTGATCTGGCTAACTGTTGTGAAGGGTGTTTTCTTCAGCAGGGAAATAATTCTTCGGTCATCCACCACAGTTGTTTTCCGTGGTCTTCCGGGTCTTTTGGTGTTGCTGAGCTCACCGGTGCGTTTCTTCTTTTTAAGAATGTTCCAAACTGTTGATTTGGCCGCGCCTAATGTTTTTGCTATCTCTCTGATGGGTTTGTTAGGTTTTTTCAGCCTAATGATGGCTTGCTTCACTGATAGTGACAGCTCTTTGGATCTAATCTTGAGATTAGACAGCAACTTATTCCAAATGCAAACAGCACACTTGAAATGAACTCTGGACCTTTTATCTGCTCATTGTAATTGGGATAATGAGGGAATAACACACACCTGGCCATGGAACAGCTGAGAAGCCAATTGTCCCATTTCTTTTGGTCCCTTAACAAGTGGGAGGCACATATGCAAACTGCTGTAATTCCTGCACCGTTCACCTGATTTGGGTGTAAATACCCTCAAATTAAAGCTGACAGTCTGCAGATAAAGCACATCTTGTTTGTTTCATTTCAAATCCATTGTGGTGGTGTATAGAGCCAAAAATGTTAGAATTGTGTCGATGTCCCAATATTTATGGACCTGACTGTATGTGCTGAACCATTTCTTTTTTTAATTCTTAATAAACTAAGTTTTAGAAAAAAATTCAATTTCTGTATTTGCTTTTTAATTTATTACCTTCCGATTACTATCGTACATAGTTTTGCATATTGACTCATGACTTTAGTGCATTTTACAATTCCGATTTTCTGGCCTCTTTTTGGGAAATTGACTAATACACATAATAAATTTGGAGCATGTCATATTGTTTTTGTGCATTATACTTAGTATTCCTCCTCAGTGTATCACATTAGGGACAGGATTACTGAATGGTTAATGATGATGTCACAATTCTGCAGCCGGAGTGATGATGTCACAATGCTGTGCCGGCTGTATACCGGATGTTCCGTCAATAGATTCTTTGATAGAGAGTAAAGGAGAAGAAGCAACATGGATGCTGGTAAGTCCTGGAATTCACAGCTTTATCTCTCCTAGTCTGTTCTTCAGAGATTGTGGGTTGCGGTGTCTCCTCACTGGTCCACACCATGGATTTGTCTTTCCTTCTTTGGTACAGACACTCATTGGGTGCATCATACATGTAACTCATGATTCCACATCCAGAAGAAATGTGGTACAAGGACAGTCTAATTTCTGGCCTTAAAATGATAGAATGAAAAGATTTTTGATTCTTTATAGTTAGTTCCCATCCTGCATCATTTTCCATTACCATAATAAATCTATCCCCTCCTGGCAGGAGGTCAGCTGCCTCCACATTGCCAACCAATGTCTCCCGACCTATGTAAAGATCTATAACTTACCTAGAGATGGTGGAGGGAGATGATTTACTTGTAAAATATAGTTATATATGGAATACTTCTCATTTATCTTCTGTAGGTTTGGTGCCTGCTGTGATGCTGACCTTTATTATAATTATTTTCTTTGGTGTCTGCCTTGGAGTCGTCTGTTGTTTCCTGAGGTAAGTGAATGATGTCCTCCACACAGGAGACAATGTTGTACCAGAAATCGCTTCTCAGTCTCTCTTACCGTCATAGGTAGAAGATGGAATTGTGTTCCCTTAGAAGACACCAGATTGTCTACCTTGTCCATGAGGGTAGAAGCAGCTGAGGGTCTATATGAGAGCTCTCCACTGTCTCACCTCCCCCACATGGCCACATTGTCTTCTATACTGGATTATTACTGATCTCTTATTATTTTCTTATTTTAGAATGAAAAAGGAAAAATACGAGGATGATGACGAACTAAAAGAAGTTCTGATCCATCAGCCAGGTAACAGTTACACAATACACATAGTACATAGTGACCACAGAGCCCAGTATACAGGAGATGTAAGAAAATCCCACCCCATAGCAGTGGAGGATCTGAGGATACACAGGGTATGGGAGATACACAATATCTATTACCTGACATGTATTTATTACTAATAGAAATCTTCTCATTTACAGAGGAGGCTGATGACAACATGGAGAAGATCAGGAAGGAAAGTGCAGATGAGGAGGATGGCGGAGCGGAGAAAAGATAGAAAGGAGTAAGAAGATGAGGAGGACAGAGAAAGAGGAAGATGTAGGAGGAGAAAGAATAGGATGGAGGAGAAAGAAGAGGATGATGGAAGACAAGGAAAAGGAGTACATCTTGTTGGATGAAAAATTCAGATTCCCCAAAACTCATAATTTGGCTTTATAAATATCAAATTTCTCTTTAATTCGGTTTCCTTTCACCATAAAAATAATTCTTTTCATGCTTTTAATAATTCCAATAAATAAAATCATTGAAAAGTCTGATTTGATTATTAATTTTAAGCTTTTACTGTGTGTTACTATGTTACTATATAGGAAGGAGGTTTTCTTTTTATATTTTCTTTGCAAAAATCTTGATACAGTTGAATACAACGGTGTAGCAGGCATCCGTCAGCTCCCTGTGCCACCATTCTCCTGCCACCAGTGGTTCACTGCAGGTAGGCACGATGCAGTCATAGCCCAGCCATAGATAGCACAGACCGAAGACCGGAGCAGACCTGCCCTGTTCATTGTGGGAATGCGGGGTAGGGGAGATTTCAGTTTGGAATTACCACTGTGTGGTGGGCACTTAAGGAACATCATACTGTGTTAACAAGAGGCCATCACACTGTGTAGAAGTAAAATAAGAGGGCATCATACTATGTGGAGGGCACCAAGGGCTCATTCAGCAATTATGGGGGTAATTATGGGAGCATTCAACTGTGGGGGGGACTAAGGGGGCCTTATTCTGTGCAGCGGGCACTCAAGGGACAACATACTGTATGAGGGTCAAATAAGACAGCATCACAATGTGTGGAGAGACAATAAGGGGGTATTATAACGCGTGGGGGACATCATGGGCTTAGTCTGCATTTTGATGGTACTTCTAAGAACATTGTAGTGTGAAGGGCCACTTATAAGGCACCATACTGTTATAGGAGCCACTAAGGGTGCATCATACTATGTCAGGAGCACTAAAGGAGCATCATACTGTGTCAGGGTTACTACAGAGGAATCATACTGCATGGGGGGCACTGTCCAGGGCATCAGTATTGTGGGGTGAAACTAAGGGGACATTCTTACTGTGTTGCTGTGCTAAGGGGGCATCACTACTGTGAGGGGAGCACATAGGGTGTATCCCTACTGTGTGGAGGCACTAAGAGGACTGGACAGGATTGGGTGTGTACTGGAAAGGGATTGGGTGGAAGTTAGAGGCGTGGCTTATTGTAAGCTGTTGCCCCGAGCACTGCTGTGGTTGCCCCTCCTCACATTTTTTTCAAAAAGTTCATGCCGACCATGCCGCTATTGCGTGCCGTAAACAGCAGGTTCATAATGTAGGGCACCGGCCTTGTGCGCACCGTATCACGGATGTGGACCCATTCACTTGAATGGGTCCGCAATCCAGAAGATATAGAGTGGAGGTAAGGAAGGCCACAGAAGCACTATGGAGTGCTTCCGTGGCATTTTGGTTGGTGCTTCCACATAGCGAAAAAATAGAACATGCTGTAATTTTTTTGTGGTGCAAATGGATCAAATTGAATGAGTCTGCATCCGCCAGCGCAGGCCACACGGACGTATTTGTGTGCATGAGCCCAAAGTACGGAGCTATGAAATCCCATGTATAAATGGATTCATTGTTTGGAGCCCCAAAAATGAGTCTGCCCTGCAACTGCTGGTTGCTAACCCCCTTCACCTCCAAGTCAATTCGGTGCCAAAATAATATTGGGGATCCAATCCGTGCCTCCGCAAAAAGTAGGATATGTTCTATCTTTTGACATATCTTGCGGATTGTGGACAAAGGCGGTGCCCATATATTGTGTTCCCCCCATTTACGGTCCGCGATATGGGCACAGAGCTCTTACGTTCGTCTACATGAGCCCAAAATCTAATTGACTATTGACTCTTGTTTTTCTGCTGCAAAAACGCCAAATGTTAGCTAAATGTCTATGGGGAATAGGAAATGCAGGATACACGAGGGTTTTCTTTGCTACTGGTGTTTTTGTTTGTTCTCTGGCATTTCTTTTTGTCTTTCTTGATGCTTTTTTGAGGCATTTTGACATTACATCATACTTCTCTGTAGGGGAAAACAGTATAAAGCCTCCTGCACACGACCGTAGGTGTCCCATTGCCGTATTGCGGACCGCATTTGCGGATCTGCAATACGCGGGCACTGTTCCATGTGCATTCCGCATCACGGATGTGGGGCCCATTCACTTCAATGGGTCCGCAATTCCGGAGATGCGGAACGGTGCAGAACGGAAGCACGGAACGGAACCCTATGTGGGGTTTTGTCCTGTACTTCCGTTTCGCAAAAAGATAGAACATGTCCGATCATTTTGCGTAACGGCCGGATCGCGAACCAATTAAAGTGAATGAGTCCGCAATCCGCTGCGGCTGCCCCACGGACGGTGTTCGTGCATTGCGGCCCGCATTTTGCCATGGGGCGCACAAGTTTGTGTGCAGGAGGCCTAAAGAAAGCGCTAGAGGTAAAACACAACTGGGCAGCTTTCAATTTATATTACGTTCTTGAAGAAAAAAAAATGAACAAATGTTATAAATCTTCCCCCCCTAAAAAATGTTTTCTCAGTTTCCGGCGTTGTATTACAAGCTAAAAAAAAGCCAGAGCCAAATTCATATATATAAGGGCCCAAAAGTAATAATTGGCCACTGTGAAGTGTGACTATTAGTGTTGAGCGAGCATGCTCGGCCGAATACCTGTTCGGCTCAAGCATCGCTATGCTCAGCACATGGCGATACTCGGCCGAGTACCGCATATGCTCGAGTGCAATGCTCAAGTCTTCTCCACGCACGTTTTGCGGCTGCTAAGCAGCCAATTAACGTGCAGGAAAGTACTGCCATCACTGTAATGCCAGTAGCCATGTTTGCTACTTGCATTATAGCGATTGGCTAGCCTGAACGCATCATCGGGTGCTATATAACACCCGGTGACGTGGGTTCGGCTCATTGCGAGTCAGGGAGAGCTGCGGTTAGGAAGGGACAGATAGTGTAGGGAGGTTGTGATCGCAATTTATTCCATTTTAAAACGTTTTTGACCCAAAAGTCCTTTTAAGGACTATTATGTGTGGTGGCAGCAATTTTATTTTGCAAAGTAGTCCGATTTTTTTTTTCCATACTTTGCGATTCTTTTTCTACAGTGACTTGTGACATCTGTTCAGCAATACCTTCTGTGTGTCAGGGCCAGATATTGGGAAAAATATTAGCGAAAACAATTATATTTTTTCCATCATTTATCCACAATTTTCCTATAAATGGTCCCTGCAATGAAGCTGTGCTGCAATAGCGTCTGTGTGCCAAGCCCAGATATTGGGAAAAATATTAGCGACAACAAATATATTTTTGCCATAATTTATCCATAATTTTCCTATAAACGGTCCCTTATAACATATAACATTTAATATGAAGAAGGCGAGCATTAAGGGACGGGGAAGTGGCCGTGATGCTGATGGTGCACGCAGAGGCCGTGGCCCTGGGCGCTTTGAAACTGTGCCTGCTGCCAGAGCACAAGAAACACAATCATCCAAGATACCTAGCTTCATGTCCCAGTTTGCAGGGTGGCGCAGGAGACCACACTAGAAGTCAGCCCAGTGCGAGCAGGTGGTCGGTTGGATTGCAGCAGATAGTGCTTCCAGTCGGTTAAGCACCACTCTGTCTTCCACCAAGTCCAGTCTCAGTAGCCAGGAGTCTGGTCTACACAATCCTCACCCTGATCCTCCTTCCTCTAACCATTTACAGTCTGGCCAAACAAGTGATCCCACACTCGGATATTCCGAGGACCTCTTTGCATCGCTATTAATTGACTTGGCCCTCTCGCCAAGCACCCTTGCCGGGACACTGCCACCACATGTACACATCACCAAACGTTGCCACGGGCAACCACAGTGCAGGAAAGGTGTCAGTGCACACCACACAATACACAGAGTGCACACAGACAAACATCGGTGCATCCATACACGCACACAGACTCCAAAGGGACCGCACACACACCTGTTGTCCGCGGCAACCGCACCTGAGACAAGAAACATAATGCCTCAAGCTGCGGTTGAAACAACAACCCAAACCGCGGGCAACAGTATGCAGCTCCCAAGGAGTCACGGCCAAAACCGTGGCCGTGACACTGTGTATGAAGCCCTCCTTAATATGTAACTAAGGGTGTATCGGAGTGCCTCTTCCTTGTAATTTCTGGCAGCACTTGCACTTTATATACAAGTAAATATTCAGGAAAGAATGTTTTTTATCAATTTTTTTCTCAATTTTTTTTTTCCTTGGTTTTGTGCGTATTATTGTCATTATGTAAAAGTGGCGTACTATTCGGACAACATAGTTCCAAACAGCGACCAGCGATTCCAAGATGCACCCATACATCCTCCCCATACTGTTACAAAACCATTACGGTGGTGTTACCAACAATTTCTGACATTTTCTTATGAACCAGACACCCTCCCCTTTTCAGAGCAGGGGGTACCTGGTTTAATGCTCGGTTCTCCCATTGACTGCCAGTATACTCGGGTGCTCGGTCGAGCACCTGAATATAACGATGTGTTTCGGCCTGAGCACCACGGTGCTCGATCAACACTAGTGACTCTGCTTGCTGATTAAATGAATGCTTAATTGTAATAGAAACTCAGCTCCCTTTCCTTGACACAAGAGTTTCTGTGTACAATGAGTTAAAGGGGTTGTCTCGCCTCAGACATCGGAGGCATATCACTAGGATATGCCCCAAACATCTGATAGGTGTGGGTATCCCCTCTGAGACCCACACCTATCTTTAGACTGGAACCCGCAAAATGAAGAAGGGTGCACCCGCCCTTCATTCATTCCTATAAGAGTGACAAAAATATGGGAATGGGAGCTCTCCCATAGGAATAAATGGAGGGTGGCTACACATGCATGGTGCGCCCTCTTTCACTTTGCGGGCTCCATTGTAAAGACACCTCTGGGACCAACACCTATCAGACATTGGGGGCATATCATAGCGATATGCCCTCAATGTCTGAGGTGAGACAACCCCTTTAAATTAATGCAGGACAAGGCATTTTTACCTAATTCTTTCCAAGAACTGAAGAGAAGCTGTCCCTTCCCCTGACATGTCTATTTAAAGGGAACCTGTCACCAGTTTTATGGTGTCCTAACTAAGGGCAACATAAATAAGTGACTGATTCTCTTAGCAAAATGCTGGGTCACTTTCTTTAATTGACCCAGTCAATCTGCCAACATCTTGTATTGAAAAGCTCCAGCTGATAATGATGAGTCATGAATAGAGTTGAGCGGACACCTGGATGTTCGGGTTCGAGAAGTTCGGCCGAAGTTCCCGAAAATGTTCAGGTTCGGGATCCGAACCTGATCCGAACTTCGTCCCGAACCCGAACTCCATTGAAGTCAATGGGGACCCGAACTTTTCGGCACTAAAAAGGCTGTAAAACAGCCCAGGAAAGGGCTAGAGGGCTGCAAAAGGCAGCAACATGTAGGTAAATCCCCTGCAAACAAATGTGGATAGGGAAATGAATAAAAATAAAAATTAAATAAATAAAAATTAACCAAAATCTATTGGAGAGAGGTCCCATAGCAGAGAATCTGGCTTCACGTCACCCACCACTGGAACAGTCCATTCTCAGATATTTAGGCCCCGGCACCCAGGCAGAGGAGAGAGGTCCCGTAACAGAGAATCTGGCTTCATGTCAGCAGAGAATCAGTCTTCATGTCAGCAGAGAATCAGTCTTCATGTCATAGCAGAGAATCAGGCTTCACGTCACCCACCACTGCAACAGTCCATTTTCATAAATTTAGGCCCAGCACCCAGGCAGAGGAGAGAGGTCCCGTAACAGACAATCTGGCTTCATGTCAGCAGAGAATCAGTCTTCATATCATAGCAGAGAATCAGGCTTCACGTCAGCCACCAATGCAACAGTCCATTGTCAGATATTTAGGCCCAGCACCCAGGCAGAGGAGAGAGGTCCCGTAACAGACAATCTGGCTTCATGTCAGCAGAGAATCAGTCTTCATATCATAGCAGAGAATCAGGCTTCACGTCAGCCACCAATGCAGCAGTCCATTGTCAGATATTTAGGCCCAGCACCCAGGCAGAGGAGAGAGGTCCCGTAACAGACAATCTGGCTTCATGTCAGCAGAGAATTAGTCTGCATGTCATAGCAGAGAATCAGGCGTCACGTCAGCTACCAGTGCAACAGTCCATTGGCATATATTTAGGCCCAGCACCCAGGCAGAGGAGAGAGGTCCCGTAACAGAGAATCTGGCTTCATGTCAGCAGAGAATTAGTCTGCATGTCAAGGCAGAGAATCAGGCTTCACGTCAGCCACCACTGCAACAGTCCATTGGCATATATTTAGGCCCAGCACACAGGCAGAGGAGAGAGGTCCCGTAACAGAGGATCTGGCTTCATGTCAGCAGAGAATCAGTCTGCATGTAATAGCAGAAAATCAGGCTTCACGTCACCCACCCCTGCAACAGTCCATTGTCAGATATTTAGGCCCAGCACCCAGGCAGAGGAGAGAGGTCCCATAACAGAGGATCTGGCTTCATGTCAGCAGAGAATCAGTCTGCATGTCATAGCAGAAAATCAGGCTTCACGTCAGCCACCACTGCAACAGTCCATTGTCAGATATTTAGGCCCAGCACCCAGGCAGAGGAGAGAGGTCCCGTAAAAGAGAATCTGTCTTCATGTCAGCAGAGAATTAGTCTGCATGTCATAGCAGAGAATCAGGCTTCACGTCACCCAACATTGGAACAGTCCATTGGCATATATTTAGGCCCCGACACCCAGACAGAGGAGAGGTTCATTCAACTTTGGGTAGCCTCGCAATATAATGGTAAAATGAAAATAAAAATAGGATTGAATGAGGAAGTGCCCTGGAGTACAATAATATATGGTTAAGGGGAGGTAGTTAATGTCTAATCTGCACAAGGGATGGACAGGTCCTGTGGGATCCATGCCTGGTTCATTTTTATGAACGTCAGCTTGTCCACATTGGCTGTAGACAGGCGGCTGCGTTTGTCTGTAATGACGCCCCCTGCCGTGCTGAATACACGTTCAGACAAAACGGTGGCCGCCGGGCAGGCCAGCACCTCCAAGGCATAAAAGGCTAGCTCTGGCCACGTGGACAATTTAGAGACCCAGAAGTTGAATGGGGCCGAACCATCAGTCAGTACGTGGAGGGGTGTGCACAAGTACTGTTCCACCATGTTAGTGAAATGTTGCCTCCTGCTAAAACGTTGCGTATCAGGTGGTGGTGCAGTTAGCTGTGGCGTGTTGACAAAAGTTTTCCACATCTCTGCCATGCTAACCCTGCCCTCAGAGGAGCTGGCCGTGACACAGCTGCCTTGGCGACCTCTTGCTCCTCCTCTGCCTTGGCCTTCCACTTGTTCCCCTGTGACATTTGGGAATGCTCTCAGTAGCGCATCTACCAACGTGCGCTTGTACTCGCGCATCTTCCTATCACGCTCCAGTGCAGGAAGTAAGGTGGGCACTTTGTCTTTCTAGCGTGGATCCAGCAGGGTGGCAACCCAGTAGTCCGTACACGTTAAAATGTGGGCAACTCTGCTGTCGTTGCGCAGGCACTGCAGCATGTAGTCGCTCATGTGTGCCAGGCTGCCCAGGGGTAAGGACAAGCTGTCCTCTGTGGGAGGCGTATCGTCATCGTCCTGCCTTTCCCCCCAGCCACGCACCAGTGATGGGCCCGAGCTGAGTTGGGTGCCACCCCGCTGTGACCATGCTTCATCCTCATCCTCCTCCACCTCCTCCTCATCCTCGTCCTCCTCATCCTCCAGTAGTGGGCCCTGGCTGGCCACATTTGTACCTGGCCTCTGCTGTTGCAAAAAACCTCCCTCTGAGTCACTTCGAAGAGACTGGCCTGAAAGTGCTAAAAATGACCCCTCTTCCTCCTCCTCCTCCTCCTCCTGGGCCACCTCCTCTTCCATCATCGCCCTAAGTGTTTTCTCAAGGAGACATAGAAGTGGTATTGTAACGCTGATAATGGCGTCATCGCCACTGGCCATGTTGGTGGAGTACTTGAAACAGCGCAACAGGGCACACAGGTCTCGCATGGAGGCCCAGTAATTGGTGGTGAAGTGGTGCTGTTCCGCAGTGCGACTGACCCGTGCGTGCTGCAGCTGAAACTCCACTATGGCCTGCTGCTGCTCGCACAGTCTGTCCAGCATGTGCAAGGTGGAGTTCCACCTGGTGGGCACGTCGCATATGAGGCGGTGAGCGGGAAGGCCGAAGTTACGCTGTAGCGCAGACAGGCGAGCAGCGGCAGGATGTGAACGCCGGAAGCGCGAACAGACGGCCCGCACTTTATGCAGCAGCTCTGACTTCTCAGGGTAGTTGTGAATGAACTTCTGCTCCACCAAATTCAGCACATGCGCCAGGCAAGGGATGTGCGTCAAACTGGCTAGTCCCAGAGCTGCAACGAGATTTCGCCCATTATTGCACACCACCAGGCCGGGCTTGAGGCTCACCGGCAGCAACCACTCGTCGGTCTGTTGTTCTATACCCCGCCACAACTCCTGTGCGGTGTGGGGCCTGTCCCCCAAACATATGAGTTTCAGAATGGCCTGCTGACGTTTACCCCAGGCTGTGCTGAAGTTGGTGGTGAAGGTGTGTGGCTGACTGGATGAGCAGGTGGAAGAAGAGGAGGAGGAAGCCGAGAAGGACGAGGTGGCAACAGAAGGCAAAGAATGTTGCCCTGCGATCCTTGGCGGCGGAAGGACGTGCGCCAAACAGCTCTCCGCCTGGGGCCCAGCTGCCACTACATTTACCCAGTGTGCAGTTAGGGAGATATAGCGTCCCTGGCCGTGCTTACTGGTCCACGTATCTGTGGTTAGGTGGACCCTGCTACAGATGGCGTTGTGCAGTGCACACTTGATTTTATCGGATACTTGGTTGTGCAGGGAAGGCACGGCTCTCTTGGAGAAGTAGTGGCGGCTGGGAACAACATACTGTGGGACAGCAAGCGACATGAGCTGTCTGTGTCCACCAGCCTAAATGACAGCATTTCATAGGCCAGTAGTTTAGAAATGCTGGCATTCAGGGCCAGGGATCGAGGGTGGCTAGGTGGGAATTTACGCTTTCTCTCAAATGTTTGTGAGATGGAGAGCTGAACGCTGGCGTGTGACATGGTTGAGATGCTTGGTGACGGAGGTGGTGGTGGTGTTGGTGGTACATCCCCTGTTTGCTGGGCGGCAGGTGCCAACGTTCCTCCAGAGGCGGAGGAAGAGGCCGAGGCGGCAGCAGCAGAAGAGGCCGAGGCGGCAGCAGCAGAAGAGGTAGCAGGGGGAGCCTGAGTGACTTCCTTGGTTTTAAGGTGTTTACTCCACTGCAGTTCATGCTTTGCATGCAGGTGCCTGGTCATGCAGGTTGTGCTCAGGTTCAGAACGTTAATGCCTCGCTTCAGGCTCTGATGGCACAGCGTGCAAACCACTCGGGTCTTGTCGTCAGCACATTGTTTGAAGAAGTGCCATGCCAGGGAACTCCTTGAAGCTGCCTTTGGGGTGCTCGGTCCCAGATGGCGGCGGTCAGTAGCAGGCGGAGTCTCTTGGCGGCGGGTGTTCTGCTTTTGCCCACTGCTCCCTCTTTTGCTACGCTGTTGGCTCGGTCTCACCACTGCCTCTTCCTCCGAACTGTGAAAGTCAGTGGCACGACCTTCATTCCATGTGGGGTCTAGGACCTCATCGTCCCCTGCATCGTCTTCCACCCAGTCTTGATCCCTGACCTCCTGTTCAGTCTGCACACTGCAGAAAGACGCAGCAGTTGGCACCTGTGTTTCGTCATCATCAGAGACATGCTGAGGTGGTATTCCCATGTCCTCATCATCAGGAAACATAAGTGGTTGTGCGTCAGTGCAGTCTATGTCTTCCACCGCTGGGGAAGGGCTAGGTGGATGCCCTTGGGAAACCCTGCCAGCAGAGTCTTCAAACAGCATAAGAGACTGCTGCATAACTTGAGGCTCAGACAGTTTCCCTGATATGCATGGGGGTGATGTGACAGACTGATGGGGTTGGTTTTCAGGCGCCATCTGTGCGCTTTCTGCAGAAGACTGGGTGGGAGATAATGTGAACGTGCTGGATCCACTGTCGGCCACCCAATTGACTAATGCCTGTACCTGCTCAGGCCTTACCATCCTTAGAACGGCATTGGGCCCCACCATATATCGCTGTAAATTCTGGCGGCTACTGGGACCTGAGGTAGTTGGTACACTAGGACGTGTGGATGTGGCAGAACGGCCACGTCCTCTCCCAGCACCAGAGGGTCCACTAACACCACCATGACCATGTCCACGTCCGCGTCCCTTAATAGATGTTTTCCTCATTGTTATCGTTCACCACAACAACAAAAATATTATTTGGCCCAATGTATTGTATTCAAATTCAGCTGAATATAAATTTGAGGCCTAGTATTTAGGCGCTGGGTGACCGGTATGGATTTACTGACAGAATTAGACTTGGAAATGCACAGTAGCGTGTGTGTGAAGTTATTCTGAATGACCCTATGTGCACCTTGAATATTATATACCCTTTTAGGGATAGATTTCAAATAGCTCTGATATAGCAGAAACCACTAAATTATGAAATTGCTAAATTGGGAATTGTATTTCAACCCAGAACAAAAAATGTGCTTTGACGGACACTAAATAACTTGCCCAGCCACAACAGTACAGCGGTAACGAGAGATTTAGCGGGATATAAATTTGAGGCCTAGTATTTAGGCGCTGGGTGACCGGTATGGATTTACTGACAGAATTAGACTGGGATATGGCCAAAAAATAACCACACTATTGCTGGTTAAATGCACTTGGTATGACAGCTTGACCAACCACACTACTGAGGGTTAAATGCACTTGGTGACAGGCGCAGCTTGCCCCTGATGTAGTATATGGCCAAAAAATGAACAGACTATTGCTGGTTAAATGCACTTGGTGTGACAGCTTGACCAACCACACTACTGAGGGTTAAATACACTTGGTGACAGGCGCAGCTTGCCCCTGATGTAGTATATGGCCAGAAAATAAACAGACTATTGCTGGTTAAATGCACTTGGTGTGACAGCTTCACCCTGATGTAGGCTTTAGCCAAAAAACAACCACACCATTGAGGGTTAAATGCACTTGGTCGCAGCTTGTGCTGGCGCACCAGAAGACACAAAATGGCCGCCGATCACCCCAGAAAAAAGTGACTGACAAACGGTCTGGGCAGCCTATAAACAGTGAGCAATTGAATTTCAGCAGCTCAATGATGCACAGCTGCAGATCGATCGATTAATCAAGTCCTTTGGAGGAGTTAATCTGCCTAATTTCGCCCTACTGTCGCAGCCGCAACCTCTCCCTATGCTAATCAGAGCAGAGTGACGGGCGGCGCTATGTGACTCCAGCTTAAATAGAGGCTGGGTCACATGGTGCTCTGGCCAATCACAGCCATGCCAATAGTAGGCTTGGCTGTGACGGCCTCTTGGGGCAAGTAGTATGACGCTTGTTGATTGGCTGCTTTGCAGCCTTTCAAAAAGTGCCAAGAAAGCGTAAAAAGAAAAGCGCCAAGAAAGCGACGAACACCGAACCCGAGCCCGGACTTTTACGAAAATTACCGGGTTCAGGTCCGTGTCACGGACACCCCAAAATTCGGTACGAACCCGAACTATACAGTTCGAGTTCGCTCATCCCTAGTCATGAATATTCATGAGCTCCTGACTCTCCCCGCCCACCTGCTGCTGAGTGACAGTTTGTTTCCATAGCAATCAGCAGCAGGTGGGCAGGGGAGTGGCTATAGCTCTGAATTAAATATACGCTGGACTCAATGGCATCACGCCGGACTCCAATCAGCTCATTAGCATGCGGCATCTTTGTGTGTATATTATGAGGTAACCATCTGTCACACCAGTAAGTGAACACATCTAAGGTACTTTTTAGTAGTTAATGATTGTATAGAATTAGTTAGATTATAATCCAATATCCACATGACAGGTTCCCTTTAAGTAACTACTTGCATCCCCCATGTATTAACTATTCCGGAGCATCTATTCTTATGCCTCTACGTTTTGCTGCACCTTTATTATTCCTGCTAGAATTTACAAATGAATTATTAGCAGTTTGCAATGAAGGTCCGGCTGAGAGCTACCAGTTGGGGTGTGCACAGTCTGACACTGGCTACACTGATTGGATAGTGTCAGGCTGTGCAGGGACACACCCACAACTGGTAACACTCAGCTGGACCTTCATTGCACACTGCTGGCACCTCATTCATAACGTCTAGCAGGAATTGTAAGGCCTCAGAGTGCCGCTACCACCTTTGCACCTTGCTACTATCTCCTATGGTTAACCTAATGTCATCATATGTATTAATTTATAGGTCTTGCAAAATGTGCATTAAAATTTCCATGCAACAGTTTGTGTTTTCATGTAATGTGCCTGGTTCACCAGCAGATGGTGGCAAACATGGCAGAGCTGCAGGGACATAGAGTGGAACCTTCCTTTCCATACTAAACCCCCCCCCCCCCCTTCCTGTAGTGTAATGGGTGTTTTCCCACTTGCTGCAGGGAGGGAGGAGCTTAGTTTAGTGTGAGTCTGGGAAGGAAGCAGGAGCCTGTCCCTGTTGGACGAAACCTGTCTGGACCAGCTTGAGCACCTTCAGCTCAGCTAGATCTGGGGGCCAAAGAAAAGAGCTTTAGAAGCCAGGAGGAGAAAGTGTTCCCTGGACAAATCTAGAGACAGCCCAGATTACAAAGTCAAGAGCAGCATAAAGAAAAAGCTAAGTTATACCGCTATCCTGTTAGCACAGCAGTGCCAGAGAGCGACTGATGTGGCAGAGAAGGGTTTGCCTGCCACAATTCATGCCAAAGCCTGCTGGATACTAAGACAAAGCCTGTGAATCGTTTGTAGAAAAGTTTATTCAAGTAAAGCTGTTATCAACCTCATCACAAGGTCTGGACTCAATTTATTTCAACATCCCCTACTACTACTACTCCCCCCTTTTTCCTGCTTTCGGAGGGCAACACCTGGGGATCCAGTGTATCCAGGTAGGAGCACTGTGACACGCGCAACACCATTAAGGGACATTTAGGCCACCCTACTCCACTCTGGCATTCCTTCACCTGGGTACCACCATCTACCACAGTATCACTAAAAGGGGCCCTGTGCCCTTGTTGCTTCACTGCAACTGGTGTCACAACAAATATGTACTTTAAGAAACCCCAAGTAGTGCGCCCGACGATTGCAGAATAATAAAGGAATGGCACATCATAGAGTCAGAGGAATAGATGCTCCAGAATTGTTATCACATGTGGAATACAAGTGGGTATTAAACCAGACATGTCAGGAGAGGGGACAGGTCCTCTTTAACTAAGATTGCCCCCAGAAAATGTAACATTAGATGCATACATTATACCACAAATCACACACTGGACACTATGGAGGCTTTTGCAAAACAAAAAAAAACAGGCACTTAATAAGCTGCTGGCCATTATGGATAATACCTCAGACCCCTTGTACACGTTCAGCAGAAGGCGGATACAGCTGCTATGTAATAATGAGCGCCATGTGAAGACTGCGACAAGTCTCCTTATTGCAGGGCCTCTACTGATCTCCATCTACATGATCTGTGCTGAGGCTGAGTTGACATCGCCGGTTAGCTTTCCATTCTTCTGATCCGTCAGGGATGCAGCTCTTTATCTCCCGTCAAAAATAACTGAGCTCTGACGGAACTGGCACAAAGTGATGCAAGCTGATGATAACTCAAAATAACGGATCCGTATTTTTTCCTGCTCTTCTGAAGAATGGAAACCTAAAGGGTGTGAACTCCCACTAAGCTACATCTTGTAGGCGTACTCACACACATTACACATATATATGTCAGTAAAAAATAATAATACTGTCCCATGTCTTCTTATATCAGTACATATACTGTCACAGATTTTACCATATGTTCTCTGTAACCTCTTGCAAACGACGAGAATACTCGTCCTAAACAGCGAGTCCTTCCCGCATTAGGACGAGCATTCTTGTTCAGAGTTAACACCGTTCCGGATATGCACAGTTTCAATGTATTGTCCTAAAATGTCCTAAAAAATAAAATGCCACGTACAAGATGATGCCAACATAAAGTAGAGATATGGTGAATGTTAATTAATAGCTATTTGATGAGGTATCGCTATCCGTCTTAGGACTCATGCACACGACCGGTTTTTTTGGGGGTCCGCAAAAACAGGTTCCGTAGTTCTGTGATCCGTGTCTGTTTTTCCTTCCGTGGGTCTTCCTTGATTTTTGGAGGATCCACGGACATGAAGAAAAAAGTCGTTTTGGTGTCCGCCTGGCCGTGCGGAGCCAAACGGATCCGTCCTGACTTACAATGGGGACGGATCCGTTTGACGTTGACACAATATGGTGCAATTGCAAACGGATCCGTCCCCCATTGACTTTCAGTGTAAAGTCAGGAGTCCCTAATATACCATCGGATCTGAGTTTTCTACAATCCGATGGTATATTTTAACTTAAAGCTTCCCCATAACCATGGGAACGCCTCTATGTTAGAATATACCATCGGATTTGAGTTACATCGTGAAAACTCATATCCGACAGTATATTTTAACACAGATGCGTTCCCATGGTGATGGGGACGCTTCAAGTTAGAATATACTACGAACTGTGTACATGACTACCCCCTGCTGCCTGGCAGCACCCGATCTCTTACAGGGGGCTGTGATCCGCACAATTAACCCCTCAGATGCCGCACCTGAGGGGTTAATTGTGCGTATCATAGCCCCCTGTAAGAGATCAGGGGCTTCCAGGCAACAGACCCCCCTCCCTCCCCAGTTTGAATATCATTGGTGGCCAGTGTGCGGCCCCCCGGCCCCCCCTCCCTCCCTCTATTGTATTAATATGATTGGTGGCACAGTGTGCGGCCTCCCCTCTCCCCCCCCCATCATTGGTGGCAGCGGAGAGTTCCGATCGGAGTCCCAGTTTAATCGCTGGTGCTCCGATCGGTAACCATGCAACCAGGACGCTACTGCAGTAAGCTCTTACAAGAGCTAGTAGTTATGCCAGGGGAGTATAGCAAATCTTCAGCGTATAGCAATCCCCCAGTGTCGATCAGTTACCCAAACACCAGCCTCAACATGATGAAGGATAAAACAGGAACTCTTTATCGAGGGCTACTCGCCCGTATTTATGCAGGTCCCCATCTGGTGGCCACGCCCCTAGGGGACCAGAAGGGAGACTGTGACACAGGACAGATATGTAGCAATTCAGGATACAGACACAACACATCCCCACAATGCATCATGGTTTCCTCCTCTCTGCCCTAGAGACACACGAGGAGCAATCCAATTATCTCTCAGGACAAAGGGAAATCGCCAATACACATGTGGAGACAACAGGACAGAATCACCATTTAAACACACAATGGGAAAATGGCACAATGGGACAATAGAAACACACCCAGCATATTACTCCGCTCTGTCTAGGAGATAATTCACTTGAATAGGTTCAGGGGTTTAAAAGTTAGTAAAAGTATCTTAAAGGGCCGTAATCCTGTGGCAGGAGGCTGGCAAACAGCCCCCTCCAAAACACTGTGGCGAGGTTGGTTTCGCCACAAATACTTTGAGGGGTATAGTTTTTAAAATGGTGTCATTCATGGGTGGTGTCTACAAAGTGACTTCATACCTGAATCAGTCCTTGAAATTTTTAAGAAAATTTTAAAAATTTCATCCTTCAACTGCCTCCTGAGCTGTGGTAGGGAGAGCATGGACACGCCCCCTTATTTGCAGTATAAGACACTCCCCTTGAGCTGTCAGCTTGATATAAAGCTATCAGAGCAATGAATGGGGAGATCTCTGGACCCATGTGAGGTACAGGGCTGGTTCTAGCTTTGTTAGAAAGAGACTGGCATGTTCTATATGATGTCTGATTTTAATTTTTTACATTATTCATGGGATAACCTCTTTAAGAAGTTAAAGAGCTTGATCTACTTGGTATTATTGCTTACTGCTGAACATGTTCAATGGACAGTTGTCATCTAGAACTGTTGTAACTACTTACAGCCAGGTCCATAAATATTGGGACATCGATACAATTCTAACATTTTTAGCTCTATACACCACCACAATGTATTTGAAATTAAACAAACAAGATGTGCTTTACCTGCAGACTGTCAGATTTAATTTGAGGGTATTTACACCCAAATCAGGTGAACGGTGCAGGAATTACAACAGTTTGCATATGTGCCTCCGACTTGTTAAGGGCCAAAAGTAATAGGACAGAATAATAATCATAAATCAGACTTTCACTTTTTAATACTTGGTTGCAAATCCTTTGCAGTCAATTACAGCCTGAAGTCTGGAACGCATAGACATCACCAGACGCTGGGTTCCATCCCTGGTGATGCTCTGCCAGGCCTCTACTGCAACTGTCTTCAGTTCCTGCTTGTTCTTGGGGCATTTTCCCTCCAGTTTTGTCTTCAGCAAGTGAAATGCATGCTCAATTGGATTCAGGTCAGGGTATTGACCTGGCCATTGCACTTCTCTCTTTGGTTGCTTTTGCAGTATGCTTTGGGTTATTGTCTATCTGCACTGTGAAGTGCCGTCCAATGAGTTCTGAAGCATGTGGCTGAATATGAGAAGATAATATTGCCCGAAATACTTCAGAATTCATCCTGCTGCTTTTGTCAGCAGTCACATCATCAATAAATACAAGAGAACCAGTTCCATTGGCAGCCATACATGCCCACGCCATGACACTACCACCACCATGCTTCACTGATGAGGTGGTATGCTTAGGATCATCATGAGCAGTTCCTTTCCTTCTCCATACTCTTCTCTTCCCATCATTTTGGTACAAGTTGATCTTGGTCTCATCTGTCCATAGGATGTTGTTCCAGAACTGTGAAGGCTTTTTTAGATCTCGTTTGGCAAACTCTAATCTGGCCTTCCTGTTTTTAAGGCTCACCAATGGTTTACATCTTGTGGTGAACCCTCTGTATTCACTCTGATGAAGTCTTCTCTTGATTGTTGACTTTGAAACGCATACACCTACCTCCTGGAGAGTGTTCTTGATCTGGCTAACTGTTGTGAAGGGTGTTTTCTTCAGCAGGGAAATAATTCTTCGGTCATCCACCACAGTTGTTTTCCGTGGTCTTCCGGGTCTTTTGGTGTTGCTGAGCTCAACGGTGCGTTCCTTCTTTTTAAGAATGTTCCAAACTGTTGATTTGGCCAGACCTAATGCTTTTGCTAGCTCTCTGATGGGTTTGTTGAGTTTTTTCAGCCTAATGATGGCTTGCTTCACTGATAGTGACAGCTCTTTGGATCTAATCTTGAGATTAGACAGCAACAGATTCCAAATGCAAACAGCACACTTGAAATGAACTCTGGGCCTTTTATCTGCTCATTGTAATTGGGATAATGAGGGAATAAAACACAACCGGCCATGGAACAGCTGAGAAGCCAATTGTCCCATTACTTTTGGTCCCTTAACAAGTGAGAGGCACATATGCAAACTGTTGTAATTCCTACACCGTTCACCTGATTTGGATGTAAATACTGTTCATTTTATTTCAAATCCCTTGTGGTGGTGTATAGAGCCAAAAATGTTAGAATTGTGTCGATGTCTCAATATTTATGGACCTGACTGTATGTGCTGAACCATTTCTTTTTTTAATTCTTAAAAAACTAAGTTTTAGAAAAAAATTCAACCTGTGCCGCAGTGATTCCATCTGCCTCTAAAGCTCCATACAGAAAACACGAAACAAATGTGAAGAAAGCTAAATACATTGTGCAAAACCAAAATTGACCGTAATGTTCAATTCCCACCAGATTTAGTTATGAGACGTCTGTTGTTATTTCTGTATTTGCTTTTTCATTTATTACCTTCCGATTACTATCGTACATAGTTTTGCATATTGACTCATGACTTTAGTGCATTTTACAATTCCGATTTTCTGGCCTCTTTTGGGAAATTGACTAATACACATAATAAATTTGGAGCATGTCATATTGTTTTGGTGCATTATACTTAGTATTCCTTAGTATTGCGGTGGCTCCTTACTGGTCCACACCATGGATTTGTTTTTCCTTCTTTGGTACAGACACTCATTGGGTGCATCATACATGTAACTCATGATTCCACATCCAGAAGAAATGTGGTACAAGGACAGTCTAATTTCTGGCCTTAAAATGATAGAATGAAAAGATTTTTGATTCTTTATAGTTAGTTCCCATCCTGCATCATTTTCCATTACCATAATAAATCTATCCCCTCCTGGCAGGAGGTCAGCTGCCTCCACATTGCCAACCAATGTCTCCCGACCTATGTAAAGATCTATAACTTACCTAGAGATGGCGGAGGGAGATGATTTTTTTGTAAAATATATATTTATATATGGAATACTTCTCATTTATCTTCTGTAGGTTTGGTGCCTGCTGTGATGCTGACATTTATCACAATTCTTTTCTTTGGTGTCTGCCTTGGAGTCGTCTGTTGTTTCCTGAGGTAAGTAAATGATGTCCTCCACACAGGAGACAATTTTGTACCAGAAATCGCTTCTCAGTCTCTCTTACCGTCATAGGTAGAAGATGGAATTGTGTTCCCTTAGAAGACACCAGATTGTCTACCTTGTCCACGAGGGTAGAAGCAGCTGAGGGTCTATATGAGAGCTCTCCACTGTCTCACCTCCCCCACATGGCCACATTGTCTTCTATACTGGATTATTACTGATGTCTTATTTTCTTATTTTAGAATGAAAAAGGAAAAATCCGAGAATGACGATGAACTGAAAGAAGTTCTGATCCAACAGCCAGGTAACAGTTGCACAATACCCATAGTACATAGTGACCACAGAGCCTGGTATACAGGAGATGTAAGAAAATCCCACCCCATAGCAGTGGAGGATCTGATGATACACAGGGTATGGGAGATACACAATATCTATTACCTGACATGTATTTATTACTAATAGAAATCTTCTCATTTACAGAGGAGGCTGATGAGAACATGGAGAAGATCAGGAAGGAAAGTGAAGATGAGGAGGATGGCGGAGCGGAGAAAAGATAGAAAGGAGTAAGAAGAAGAGGAGGACAGAGAAAGAGGAAGATGTAGGAGGAGAAAGAATAGGATGGAGGAGAAAGAAGAGGATGATGGAAGACAAGGAAAAGGAGTACATCTTGTTGGATGAAAAATTCAGATTTCCCAAAACTCATAACTTGGCTTTATAAATATCAAATTTCTCTTTAATTCGGTTTCCTTTCACCATAAAAATAATTCTTTTCATGCTTTTAATAATTCTAATAAGTAAAACCATTGAAAAGTCTGATTTGATTATTAATTTTAGGCTTTTACTGCGTGTTACTATGTTACTATATAGGAAGGAGGTTTTCTTTTTATATTTTCTTTGCAAAAATCTTGATACAGTTGAATACAACGGTGTAGCAGGCATCCGTCAGCTCCCTGTGCCACCATTCTCCTGCCACCAGTGGTTCACTGCAGGTAGGCACGATGCAGTCATAGCCCAGCCATAGATAGCACAGACCGAAGACCGGAGCAGACCTGCCCTGTTCATTGTGGGAATGCGGGGTAGGTGAGATTTCAGTTTGGAATTACCACTGTGTGGTGGGCACTTAAGGAACATCATACTGTGTTAGTAAGAGGCCATCACACTGTGTAGAAGTAAAATAAGAGGGCATCATACTATGTGGAGGGCACCAAGGGCTCATTCAGCAATTATGGGGGTAATTATGGGAGCATTCAACTGTGGGGGGGACTAAGGGGGCCTTATTCTGTGCAGCGGGCACTCAAGGGACAACATACTGTATGAGGGTCAAATAAGACAGCATCACAATGTGTGGAGAGACAATAAGGGGTTATTATAACGCGTGGGGACATCATGGGCTTAGTCTGCATTTTTATGGTACTTCTAAGAACATTGTAGTGTGAAGGGCCACTTATAAGGCACCATACTGTTATAGGAGCCACTAAGGGAGCATCATACTGTGTCAGGAGCAGTAAAGGAGCATCATACTGTGTCAGGGTTACTACAGGGGAATCATACTGCATGGGGGGCACTGTCCAGGGCATCAGTATTGTGGGGTGAAACTAAGGGGACATTCTTACTGTGTTGCTGTGCTAAGGGGGCATCACTACTGTGAGGGGAGCACATAGGGTGTATCCCTACTGTGTGAAGGCACTAAGAGGACTGGACAGGATTGGGTGTGTACTGGAAAGGGATTGGGTGGAAGTTAGAGGCGTGGCTTATTGTAAGCGGTTGCCCCGAGCACTGCTGTGGTTGCCCCTCCTCACATTTTTTTCAAAAAGTTCATGCCGGCCATGCAGCTATTGCGTGCCGCAAACAGCAGGTTCATAATGTAGGGCACCGGCCTTGTGCGCACCGTATCACGGATGCAGACCCATTCACCTGAATGGGTCCGCAATCCAGAAGATATAGAGTGGAGGTGAGGAAGGCCACAGAAGCACTATGGAGTGCTTCCGTGGCATTTTGGTTGGTGCTTCCACATAGCGAAAAAATAGAATATGCTGTAATTTTTTTGTGGTGCAAATGGATCAAATTGAATGAGTCTGCATCCGCCAGCGCAGGCCACACGGACGTATTTGTGTGCATGAGCCCAAAGTTGGGAGCTATGAAATCCCATGTATAAATGGATTCATTGTTTGGAGCCCCAAAAATGAGTCTGCCCTGCAACTGCTGGTTGCTAACCCCCTTCTCCTCCAAGTGAATTCGGTGCCAAAATAATATTGGGGATCCAATCCGTACCTCCACGAAAAGTAGGATATGTTCTATCTTTTGACATATCTTGCGGATTGTGGACAAAGGCGGTGCCCATATATTGTGTTCCCACCATTTAGGGTCCGCAATATGGGCACAGAGCTCTTACGTTCGTCTGAATGTTTTTCTGCTGCAAAAACGCCAAATGTTAGCTAAATGTCTATGGGGAATAGGAAATGCAGGATACACGAGGGTTTTCTTTGCTACTGGTGTTTTTGTTTGTTCTCTGGCATTTCTTTTTGTCTTTCTTGGTGCTTTTTTGAGGCATTTTGACATTACATCATACTTTTCTATAGGGGAAAACAGCATAAGGCCTCCTGCACATGACCGTAGGTGTCCCATTGCCGTATTGCGGACCGCATTTGTGGATCTGCAATGCGCGGGCACTGTTCCATGTGCATTCCGCATCACGGATGTGGGGCCCATTCACTTCAATGGGTCCACAATTCCGGAGATGCGGAACGGTGCAGAACGGAAGCACGGAACCCTACGTGGGGTTTTGTCCTGTACTTCCGTTTCACAAAAAGATAGAACATGTCCGATCATTTTGCGTAACGGCCGGATCGCGAACCAATTAAAGTGAACGGGTCCGCGATCCGCTGCGGCGGCCCCACGGACGTGTTCGTGCATTGCGGCCTGCATCTTGTCATGGGGCGCACAAGTTTGTGTGAAGGAGGCCTAAAGAAAGCGCTAGAGGTAAAACATAACTTTGCAGCTTTCAATTCATATTACGTTCTTGAAGAAAAAAAAATGAACAAATGTTATAAATCTCCCCCCCCCCCCCCCCCCAAGAAAAATGTTTTCTCAGTTTCCGGCGTTGTATTACAAGCTAAAAAAAAGCCAGAGCCAAATTCATATATGTAAGGGCCCAAAAGTAATAATTGGCCACTGTGAAGTGTGACTATTAGTGTTGAGCGAGCATGCTCGGCCGAATACCTGTTCGGCTCAAGCTTCGCTATGCTCGGCACATGGCGGTACTTGGCCGAGTACCGCATATGCTCGAGTGCCATGCTCAAGTCTTCTCCACGCACGTTTTGCGGCTGCTAAGCAGCCAATAAACGTGCAGGAAAGTACTGCCATCACTGTAATGCCAGTAGCCATGTTTGCTACTTGCATTATAGCGATTGGCTGGCCTGAACGCATCATCGGGTGCTATATAACACCCGGTGACGTGGGTTCGGCTCATTGCGAGTCAGGGAGAGCTGCGGTTAGGAAGGGACAGATAGTGTAGGGAGGTTGTGATCGCAATTTATTCCATTTTAAAACGTTTCAAAGACCCAAAAGTCCTTTTAAGGACTATTATGTGTGGTGGCAGCAATTTTATTTTGCAAAGTAGTCCGATTTTTTTTCCCCATACTTTGCGATTCGTTTTCTGCAGTGACTTGTGACATCTGTTCAGCAATACCTTCTGTGTGTCAGGGCCAGATATTGGGAAAAATATCAGTGAAAACAATTCAATTTTTTCCATAATTTATCCACATTTTTCCTATAAACGGTCCCTGCAGTAAATTGTCACATCTGTGCTGCAATAGCGTCTGTGTGCCAGGCCCAGATATTGGGAAAAATATTAGCAACAACAAATATATTTTTGCCATAATTTATACATAATTTTCCTATAAACGGTCCCTGCAGTGAATTGTCACATCTGTGCTGTAATAGCGTGTGTGTGTGTGTGTGTGTGCCAGGCCCAGATATTGGGAAAAATATTAGCGAAAAAATTATTTTTTTTCCATAATTTATCCAAATTTTTCCTATAAACGGTCCCTTATAACATATAACATTTAATATGAAGAAGGCGAACATTAAGGGACGGGGAAGTGGCCGTGATGCTGATGGTGCACGCAGAGGCCGTGGCCCTTGGCGCTTTGAAACTGTGCCTGCTGCCAGAGCACAAGAAAAACAATCATCCAAGATACCTAGCTTCATGTCCCAGTTTGCAGGGTGGCGCAGGAGACCTCACTAGAAGTCAGCCCAGTGTGAGCAGGTGATCGGTTGGATTGCAGCAGATAGTGTATCCAGTCGGTTAAGCACCACTCTGTCTTCCACCAAGTCCAGTCTCAGTAGCCAGGAGTCCGGTCTACACAATCCTCACCCTGATCCTTCTTCCTCTAACCATTTACAGTCTGGCCAAACAAGTGATCCCACACTCGGATATTCCGAGGACCTCTTTGCATCGCTATTAATTGATTTGGCCCTCTCGCCAAGCACGCTTGAAGAAGGACCTGAGATCTTGTGCCCCTATTCCAAACCTATTGAGCATCCAGAGTCACAAGAACATGACGCTGAGAACGGCAATTAGTGTTAAATGAGGTGGATGATGATGAGACACAGCAATTACTGTCTCAAGAGGTTGAGGAAGAGGATGACACACAGTTGTCAATCACTTAGGTTGTGGTTAGGTCAACAAATCAGGAGGATGATCAGAGTGAGGAAGTGGAAGCGGAGGTGATAGACGACGAGGTAACTGACCCAACCTGGGAAGGTGGCAACAAGCCGAGTGAGGAGAGCAGTACAGAGGGGGAGGGATCTGCGGCACTGCAACAAGCTGAAAGAGGCAGTGGGGTGGCAAAAGGTAAAAGGCGGGCACCACCGAACAGGCCCGCAACTGTTCCATGGAGCACCCCCTTGCGTAAATCTCCCTTGCCAAGGGGTAGGTGTTCGGCAGTATGGCGCTTTTTTGAGGAAAGTGCGGACGACATATTAGTTTGCAACCTGTGCCACACCAAAATGCAACCTGTGCCACACTAGCAACCTCACCACCATCAGCATGATCTGCTACATGTCATCAAAGCACCCTAATAGGTGGGACGAACGCCTGAGTCCACAATTTGTGTTTGCGGGTCACACCACTGCCTCCTCTCCCCCTGTGTTATGTGCTGGCCAATCCCCTGTCCAAGAGGCAGGCCCTGTGCCTGTACCTTCACAAGCACCATCAGCGACCACATCCACTTCCCTGTCCCAGCGCAGCGTCCAAATGTCCAGAACACAATCATTTGAACGCAAGCGCAAATACCCACCCACCTACCCACAGGCCATAGCACTAAATGCGCAACTTTCAAAATTACTGGCCCTTGAAATGTTGTCATTTAGGCTTGTGAACACTGAGGCCTTCCGCAGCTTGATGTCGGTGGCCGTCCCTCATTACGCAGTCCCCAGCCGCCACTATTTTTCAAGGTGTGCAATGCCAACCTTACACCATCATGTGTCCCTTAACATCACACGTGCCATGACCAATGCAGTTACTGGGAAGGTCCACTTAACCACGGACACATTGACAAGTGCTTTCGTCAGGTACGCTACGTTTCCCTGACAGCACACTGGGTGAATGTTGTGGAGGCTGAGAGCGACTCCTACCCTGGGAAGGCACCGATGGAACCGGTGCCAAGGATTGCGGGCCCCAATTCCATCACGGTTTTCTGCTACCACCTACGTTAGTGGCTCCAACCCCCCACTTCTCCTCCTCCGCCTCCTCCTCCACTTCCACCTCCAGCACCAGTCAGTCATCAGTCGGTAGCTGAAAGCAGTGTATCACTGCAGTGGGGAAGCGGCAACAGGCCGTGCTGAAGCTGATCTGCTTAGGTGACAAACAGCACACCGCCGCAGAGCTGTGGCAGGGGATAAGACACCAGACTGAGCTGTGGCTCTCGCCACTCAACCTAGAACCAGGCATGGTTATGTCTGATAATGATGATAGCCAGACCACCCTCAGTTCGTCTTCTCAGCGCGAATTGGAGGCTGAAGAGGAGGAGAAGGAGGAGCAGGAGACGGTTGCCTCAGCTACAGATGGTAGTACCCATGGAAGTTTAATTCCATCTGTTCTGTGTGGGTGGGCAGAAGAGGAGGAAGAAGATGAGGAGATTGGGAGTGATCTTCCTGATGACGACAGCGAAGTCTCGCCTGTTGGTATTCTGGCACACATGGCTGACTTCATGTTAGGCTGCCTTTCCCGCGACCCGCACGTTATACGCTTTTTAAACAACACAGATTACTGGATGTTCACCCTTCTCGACCCCAGCTACAAAAGGAACTTCTCATCTCTCATTCCTCTGGTGGAGAGGATGAGCAAAATGATGCAATACCAGAAGATCCAAAATTGCTCCAAAAATTTTCATCTGACAACGCTGAGTCCGTACTTCCTTGGCCAACCGAGGAGGGGAGACAAGGGGAGCACACAGCAGTTCCAACAGAGGCAGGGCAACACTCTCCAAAGCCTGGGAAAGTTTTATGATACCCCGCCAGCACCCTCACCCTGATGTGCGGCGTACTGCCACAAGGAGAGAACATTTTTGGAAGATGGTAAAGGAGTACATAGCAGACCGTGTCAGCGTCCTTAATAATCCTTCAGTGCCTTACAACTACTGGATGTCCAAGCTGGACACGTAGAACGAACTGGCGCTCTACGCTTTGGAGGTGCTGGCCTGCCCTGCCTCCAGCGTTTTGTCTGAGCGTGTATTTAGTGCTGCTGGTGGCATTATAACAAATAAGTGTATCCACCTGTCAACTGAAAATGCTGACAGGTTGACTCATATAGAATGAACAAGGCCTGGATTGACCATGACTTCTCGACTCCACCAGAGTAATGCTGATGAACATAAAGGCACTTTATATGTGTTGTTTTTAATGTAGTTAATAGACTGTATTCCCATGCACCCCTTCCACCACAAACAAGGGTATATGGTTGAATCTTCCTTTTCTCATCCTCCCCCTCCGATTCTGTCATATCAATTTGCTTTGCTTATTCGTCACATATAATGCCCTCGCATATATGGCCTTTGAATATACGTTTTTAGAGGGTCCGCTCACCAGCAGACCCTCACATCTAATTTTTTACAGGGTCCGCTCACAAGCAGGCCAGCAACTCAAATCTTTTACAGGGTCAGCTTACCTGCAGGCCCGCAACTCAAATCTTTTACAGGGTCAGCACACCTGGAGGCTCGCAACTCAAATCTTTTACAGGGTCAGCACACCTGCAGGCTCGCAAATCAAATCTTTTACAGGGTCAGCTCACCTGCAGGCCCGCAACTCAATATAAATGAGGCCCTCCTTTATGTGATATACAGGTTGTATCAGAGTGCCTCTTCCTTGTAATTTTTGGCAGCACTTGCACTTTATATACAAGTAAATATACAGGAAAGAATGTTTTCAATCAATTTTTCCTATAAAATCGATTTTTACTTTGGTTTCGTGCGTAAAACCTTAATTAGATTGTGGGCCTGGTGATCAGTTTAAGGCCTTTTAAGTAGCATCAGGAGCAGCATGGTGATAAAAATGAGTGGCAAGGTGACATACTGTGGAGATGGCAGCATGAGGAGGCCACATTGTGGCACAATGACTGAGTCTGGATAAAAGACTAAGGCCACAGATTGTTTAGAAAAATGCAGATGGAAAGAAATCTGTGGAGCTGTATGACGGTCACCTGCAGATTGGGTTTGTCAGTTCCACCTCAGCTTACCAGCAGACCCGTAACTTAAATCTTTAATAGGGTTAGCTCATCTGCAGGCCTGCAACTCATATCTTTTACAGGGTCATCTCACCTATAGGCTCGCAACTCATGCTGCCTTGCTTTGAAGTAGTAGCGGTTATCAGGCTCTCTCTCCGAAATTGAACAATGATGCCCCGTTACCGGTGGTCACCATGTTAGGCGCATAAAAGAACATCGAAAGTTGATAGGGAAGATATCCAAATGGATCGTGGACATCACGGGGACGTGCGGTCAGGCAGAAGTTATTTAGAGTCAACAAAGCGGCAGCAGGGCCGCTCCTGTATAACCTCATCCAAAATACTGCAGTGACATTCCCTGTAATTTTTTATTATTCATTCCAATAACAGGGCATCTTAAGATGTATTGTTATTTATCTTCACTATCTCCAAAAGTCGGGAGTGTGTGATTTGCGCGCCACCCGCTTGCCTTCCTTGGATGTGGCAGCCGTTTCTCAGGTTCCCTCTCCGGAATCAAACACTGATTCCCCGTTACCCATAGTTTACAATAGTTTTGAGCTGACAATAAAAAAATCGAAAGTTGATAGGCCAGACATCCGAATGGATCGTCGCTGTCACAGGGACGTGCTATCGGCCCCAGGTTAACTAGAGTCACCAAAGGGGCAGCAGGCCCTCGCCCATAATGTTTTAGATGGTTAGATAAGCAGGCCCTTACGCCTAATGTTTTTGAGGGTCACCAGCAGGCCATCAATCATAATTGTTAAAGGGTGTGTATGAAGCCCTCCTTAATATGTAACTAAGGGTGTATCAGAGTGCCTCTTCCTTGTCATTTCTGGCAGCACTTGCACTTTATATACAAGTAAATATTCAGGAAAGAATGTTTTTGTAACGGACTGTTTCAGCAGACAAGGGGTTAAAATCCGTTTAGGCGATATGCCCCTTTCTGAGAGACAGGCACAGCTACTGCAGAACACCAACCTCCCGAACTGGATACAAAATAGCACTCCAAACTGGAACCTCGCGAATAGCTACCGGCAGACGAACAGGAAAAGCATACAATCGGCTTACACTCCTGGCAATCAGTCTCCAACAGCATACAGGGAATCCCCCCAATAACGAGACAAGGCTCCGTGTTGAGGGTCAGCAGTGGTCTGACTGTACTTCAGATACAGACTCTTTTATTCATAAAAACAAACATAGTACTGCCCACAGGGTTTAGAAATCCAACCAATCAATATCTTACAACACACACAATGCAAGTACAGCAACCAATCGTTCCCGCCCCCTAGAGGACCAGAAGGGAGACTGCGACACAGAACAGATACAACACATCCCCACAATGCATCATGGTTTCCTCCTCTCTGCCTGGGAGACAACTGAGGGAAATCCAATTATCTCTCAGGACAAAGGGAGGTAACCAGTACACATGTGGAGACAACAGGACAGACATCACCATTTAAACACACAATGGCACACCCCCACAGCAAACACAGACATTTAACATATCCCCAGATAGCTCAAGTCTGAGTGCATATCATTAGGTGAATAGCACTCAGAATACACAAATACAATAATATTAGCTATCTGGGTGCCCTCACATAACATACAATTTAACCGAACGCATAATAACATAAAATACAATTCTACAGACAGATTTAAGCTGTGCGGCCGGTCTGTCTTCTCCTTTAAAGTTACTATGGGCCATAATCCTTAGGCAAGAGGCCTTCAACCAGCCCCCTCAAAAACACTGTGGCGAGGTTGGTTTCGCCACAGTTTTCTATAAAAAAAAATTCTCTAAAATGTATTTTTTTCCTTGGTTTTGTGCGTATTATTGTCATTATGTAAAAGTGGCGTACTATTCGGACAACATAGTTCCAAACAGCGACCAGTGATTCCAAGATGCACCCATACATCCTCCCCATACTGTTACAAAACCATTTTGGTGGTGTTACCAACAATTTCTGACATTTTCTTATGAACCAGACACCCTCCCCTTTTCAGAGCAGGGGATACCTGGTTTAATGCTTGGTTCTCCCATTGACTGCCAGTATACTCGGGTGCTCGGTCGAGCAGGATATGGATATGCCCCCAACGTCTGATAGGTGTGGGTCTCACCTCTGAGACCCACACCTATCTTTAGACTGGAACCCGCAAAATGAAGAAGGGTGCACCCGCCCTTCATTCATTCCTATAAGAGTGACGAAAATATGGGAATGGGAGCTCTCCCATAGGAATGGATGGAGGGTGGCTAGGCATGCATGGTGCGCACTCTTTCACTTTGCGGGCTCCATTGTAAACACACCTCTGGGGCCAACACCTATCAGACATTGGGGGCATATCATAGCGATATGCCCTCAATGTCTGAGGTGAGACAACCCCTTTAAATTAATGCAGGACAAGGCATTTTTACCTAATGCTTTCCAAGAACTGAAGAGGAGCTGTCCCCTCCCCTGACATGTCTATTTAAGTACCAACTTGCATCCCCCATGTAATAACAATTCTGGAGCATCTATTCTTATGCCTCTATGTTTTGCTGTACCTTTATTATTCCTGCTAGAATTTACAAATTATTAGTAGTTTGCAATGAAGGTCCAGCTGAGAGCTACCAGTTGGGGTGTGTCCCTGCACAGTCTGACACTGATTGGATAGTGTCAGGCTGTGCTGTCACGGCTGAGGATGGGGGAAATCCTCAGCCGTGCGGTGCTGGAGGATGTCCAGTCGCTACTCGGCCAGGACCACAGAATTATGGAGCAGGTCACCTGCTATTGCGTCCCTAACGCTGACCCTGTCTCCTGCCTGTATGAGCCGACCTTGGTGGTAGGAGGGCTCATACGCTGGAACCTTATAGTCCCTACAAGCCCTCAAGTCGACCCTGAACTAGAGAACAGAGTAAGACAACCCACTCCTCCTAGGCACGGAGGAGCAGGAGTCTCACTGGCCAAGCAGCATGAAGATGGGGAACATAAACAGGACTATGGATAAGACAGGTGAACCAAACAGTTCCACGCAAACCTGTCTCAGCCTTGCTGACTGGAACCCGTGCTCAGAAAACGCTGTCCACACAACATAAGAGAAACAGCACACAACATACGAACACTCAGGAACCAGGACATCCATAGACGCACTAAAATGCAAAGACATAGGACATCAACAACACATCACGGTAATAGAACTTATGACCGGTAGGGTGGCCCTTAGAAGAAGATGGAAATCACAGGAGGCTGCTAAAGCAAAGCATGACTGAAGCAACCTACTGAGCCATGCCAAAGTGAGAGGCTTTATAGGCCTAAGAGGCCACACCCACCGGTCAGACACACCCAGTGACTCACACGCACTGGGAAGGGAGTTAACCCTTCCAGCACCCAGGGAAGGGAAACACCAACTTAAAGAGAACGTGTCCAACACTAGAACACACTGTGGCTGTTGCCGCTGGCAACGACATGGGTAGCAACCGTGTCCTGGGAGTCAGCCCAAAGGCCGGGACACTGCCACCACATGTACACATCACCAAACGTTGCCACGGGCAACCACAGTGCAGGAAAGGTGTTAGCGCACACCACACAATACACAGAGTGCACACAGACAATATACTACATATACTACATCAGGGGCAAGCTGCGCCCGTCACCAAGTGCATTTAACCCTCAGTAGTGTGGTTGGTCAAGCTGTCACACCAAGTGCATTTAACCAGCAATAGTCTGTTCATTTTTTGGCCATATACTACATCAGGGGCAAGCTGCGCCCGTCACCAAGTGCATTTAACCCTCAGTAGTGTGGTTGGTCAAGCTGTCACACCAAGTGCATTTAACCAGCAATAGTCTGTTCATTTTTTGGCCATATACTACATCAGGGGCAAGCTGCACCCGTCACCAAGTGCATTTAACCCTCAGTAGTGTGGTTGGTCAAGCTGTCACACCAAGTGCATTTAACCAGCAATAGTCTGTTAATTTTTTGGCCATATGCTACATCAGGGGCAAGCTGCGCCCGTCACTAAGTGCATTTAACCCTCAGTAGTGTTGTTGGTCAAGCTGTCACACCAAGTGCATTTAACCAGCAATAGTCTGTTCATTTTTTGGCCATATACTACATCAGGGACAAGCTGCTCCCGTCACCAAGTGCATTTAACCCTCAGTAGTGTGGTTGGTCAAGCTGTCACATCAAGTGCATTTAACCAGCAATAGTCTGTTCATTTTTTAGCAATATACTACATCAGGGGCAAGCTGCGCCTGTCACCAAGTGCATTTAACCCTCAGTAGTGTGGTTGGTCAAGCTGTCACACCAAGTGCATTTAACCAGCAATAGTGTGGTTATTTTTTGGCCATATCCCAGTCTAATTCTGTCAGTAAATCCATACCGTTCACCCAGCGCCTAAATACTAGGCCTCAAATTTATATCCCGCTAAATCTGTCGTTACCGCTGTACTGTTGTGGCTGGGCAAGTTATTTAGTGTCCGTCAAAGCACATTTTTTGTTCTGGGTTGAAATACAATTCCCAATTTAGCAATTTCATAATTTAGTGGTTTCTGCTATATCAGAGCTATTTGAAATCTATCCCTAAAAGGGTATATAATATTCAAGGTGCACATAGGGTCATTCAGAATAACTTCACACACACGCTACTGTGCATTTCCAAGTCTAATTCTGTCAGTAAATCCATACCGGTCACCCAGCGCCTAAATACTAGGCCTCAAATTTATATCCCGCTAAATCTGTCGTTACCGCTGTACTGTTGTGGCTGGGCAAGTTATTTAGTGTCCGTCAAAGCACATTTTTTGTTTGGGGTTGAAATACAATTCCCAATTTAGCAATTTCATAATTTAATGGTTTCTGCTATATCAGAGCTATTTGAAATCTATCCCTAAAAGGGTATATAATATTCAAGGTGCACATAGGGTCATTCAGAATAACTTCACACACACGCTACTGTGCATTTCCAAGTCTAATTCTGTCACTAAATCCATACCAGTCACCCAGCGCCTAAATACTAGGCCTCAAATTTATATCCCGCTAAATCTGTCGTTACCGCTGTACTGTTGTGGCTGGGCAAGTTATTTAGTGTCCGTCAAAGCACATTTTTTGTTCTGGGTTGAAATACAATTCCCAATTTAGCAATTTCATAATTTAGTGGTTTCTGCTATATCAGAGCTATTTGAAATCTATTCCTAAAAGGGTACATAATATTCAAGGTGCACATAGGGTCATTCAGAATAACTTCACACACACGCTACTGTGCATTTCCAAGTCTAATTCTGTCACTAAATCCATACCGGTCACCCAGCGCCTAAATACTAGGCCTCAAATTTATATCCCGCTGAATTTGAATACAATACATTGGGCCAAATAATATTTTTGTTGTTGTGGTGAACCATAACAATGAGGAAAACATCTAGTAAGGGACGCGGACGTGGACATGGTCGTGGTGGTGTTAGTGGACCCTCTGGTGCTGGGAGAGGACGTGGCCGTTCTGCCACATCCACACGTCCTAGTGTACCAACTACCTCAGGTCCCAGTAGCTGCCAGAATTTACAGCGATATATGGTGGGGCCCAATGCCGTTCTAAGGATGGTAAGGCCTGAGCAGGTACAGGCATTAGTCAATTGGGTGGCCGACAGTGGATCCAGCACGTTCACATTATCTCCCACCCAGTCTTCTGCAGAAAGCGCACAGATGGCGCCTGAAAACCAACCCCATCAGTCTGTCACATCACCCCCATGCATATCAGGGAAACTGTCTGAGCCTCAAGTTATGCAGCAGTCTCTTATGCTGTTTGAAGACTCTGCTGGCAGGGTTTCCCAAGGGCATCCACCTAGCCCTTCCCCAGCGGTGGAAGACATAGACTGCACTGACGCACAACCACTTATGTTTCCTGATGATGAGGACATGGGAATACCACCTCAGCATGTCTCTGATGATGACGAAACACAGGTGCCAACTGCTGCGTCTTTCTGCAGTGTGCAGACTGAACAGGAGGTCAGGGATCAAGACTGGGTGGAAGACGATGCAGGGGACGATGAGGTCCTAGACCCCACATGGAATGAAGGTCGTGCCACTGACTTTCACAGTTCGGAGGAAGAGGCAGTGGTGAGACCGAGCCAACAGCGTAGCAAAAGAGGGAGCAGTGGGCAAAAGCAGAACACCCGCCGCCAAGAGACTCCGCCTGCTACTGACCGCCGCCATCTGGGACCGAGCACCCCAAAGGCAGCTTCAAGGAGTTCCCTGGCATGGCACTTCTTCAAACAATGTGCTGACGACAAGACCCGAGTGGTTTGCACGCTGTGCCATCAGAGCCTGAAGCGAGGCATTAACGTTCTGAACCTGAGCACAACCTGCATGACCAGGCACCTGCATGCAAAGCATGAACTGCAGTGGAGTAAACACCTTAAAACCAAGGAAGTCACTCAGGCTCCCCCTGCTACCTCTTCTGCTGCTGCCGCCTCGGCCTTTTCCTCCGCCTCTGGAGGAACGTTGGCACCTGCCGCCCAGCAAACAGGGGATGTGCCACCAACACCACCACCACCACCTCCGTCACCAAGCATCTCAACCATGTCACACGGCAGCGTTCAGCTCTCCATCTCACAAACATTTGAGAGAAAGCGTAAATTCCCACCTAGCCACCCTCGATCCCTGGCCCTGAATGCCAGCATTTCTAAACTACTGGCCTATGAAATGCTGTCATTTAGGCTGGTGGACACAGACAGCTTCAAACAGCTCATGTCGCTTGCTGTCCCACAGTATGTTGTTCCCAGCCGGCACTACTTCTCCAAGAGAGCCGTGCCTTCCCTGCACAACCAAGTATCCGATAAAATCAAGTGTGCACTGCGCAACGCCATCTGTAGCAAGGTCCACCTAACCACAGATACGTGGACCAGTAAGCACGGCCAGGGACGCTATATCTCCCTAACTGCACACTGGGTAAATGTAGTGGCAGCTGGGCCCCAGGCGGAGAGCTGTTTGGCGCACGTCCTTCCGCCGCCAAGGATCGCAGGGCAACATTCTTTGCCTCCTGTTGCCACCTCCTCCTTCTCGGCTTCCTCCTCCTCTTCTTCCACCTGCTCATCCAGTCAGCCACACACCTTCACCACCAACTTCAGCACAGCCCGGGGTAAACGTCAGCAGGCCATTCTGAAACTCATATGTTTGGGGGACAGGCCCCACACCGCACAGGAGTTGTGGCGGGGTATAGAACAACAGACCGACGAGTGGTTGCTGCCGGTGAGCCTCAAGCCCGGCCTGGTGGTGTGCGATAATGGGCGAAATCTCGTTGCAGCTCTGGGACTAGCCGGTTTGACGCACATCCCTTGCCTGGCGCATGTGCTGAATTTGGTGGTGCAGAAGTTCATTCACAACTACCCCGACATGTCAGAGCTGCTGCATAAAGTGCGGGCCGTCTGTTCGCGCTTCCGGCGTTCACATCCTGCCGCTGCTCGCCTATCTGCGCTACAGCGTAACTTCGGCCTTCCCGCTCACCGCCTCATATGCGACGTGCCCACCAGGTGGAACTCCACCTTGCACGTGCTGGACAGACTGTGCGAGCAGCAGCAGGCCATAGTGGAGTTTCAGCTGCAGCACGCACGGGTCAGTCGCACTGCGGAACAGCACCACTTCACCACCAATGACTGGGCCTCCTTGCGAGACCTGTGTGCCCTGTTGCGCTGTTTCGAGTACTCCACCAACATGGCCAGTGGCGATGACGCCGTTATCAGCGTTACAATACCACTTCTATGTCTCCTTGAGAAAACACTTAGGGTGATGATGGAAGAGGAGGTGGCCCAGGAGGAGGAGGAGGAGGAGGAGGAGGAGGAAGAGGGGTCATTTTTAGCACTTTCAGGCCAGTCTCTTCGAAGTGACTCAGAGGGAGGTTTTTTGCAACAGCAGAGGCCAGGTACAAATGTGGCCAGCCAGGGCCCACTACTGGAGGACGAGGAGGACGAGGATGAGGAGGAGGTGGAGGAGGATGAGGATGAAGCATGGTCACAGCGGGGTGGCACCCAACGCAGCTCGGGCCCATCACTGGTGCGTGGCTGGGGGGAAAGGCAGGACGATGACGATACGCCTCCCACAGAGGACAGCTTGTCCTTACCCCTGGGCAGCCTGGCACACATGAGCGACTACATGCTGCAGTGCCTGCACAACGACAGCAGAGTTGCCCACATTTTAACGTGTGCGGACTACTGGGTTGCCACCCTGCTGGATCCACGCTACAAAGACAATGTGCCCACCTTACTTCCTGCACTGGAGCGTGATAGGAAGATGCGCGAGTACAAGCGCACGTTGGTAGACGCGCTACTGAGAGCATTCCCAAATGTCACAGGGGAACAAGTGGAAGCCCAAGGCCAAGGAGGAGCAAGTGGTCGCCAAGGCAGCTGTGTCACGGCCAGCTCCTCTGAGGGCAGGGTTAGCATGGCAGAGATGTGGAAAACTTTTGTCAACACGCCACAGCTAACTGCACCACCACCTGATACGCAACGTGTTAGCAGGAGGCAACATTTCACTAACATGGTGGAACAGTACTTGTGCACACCCCTCCACGTACTGACTGATGGTTCGGCCCCATTCAACTTCTGGGTCTCTAAATTGTCCACGTGGCCAGAGCTAGCCTTTTATGCCTTGGAGGTGCTGGCCTGCCCGGCGGCCAGCGTTTTGTCTGAACGTGTATTCAGCACGGCAGGGGGCGTCATTACAGACAAACGTAGCCGCCTGTCTACAGCCAATGTGGACAAGCTGACGTTCATAAAAATGAACCAGGCATGGATCCCACAGGCCCTGTCCGTCCCTTGTCCAGATTAGACATTAACTACCTCCCCTTAACCATATATTATTGGACTCCAGGGCACTTCCTCATTCAATCCTATTTTTATTTTCATTTTACCATTGTATTGCGAGGCTACCCAAAGTTGAATGAACCTCTCCTCTGTCTGGGTGCCGGGGCCTAAATATATGCCAATGGACTGTTCCAATGTTGGGTGACGTGAAGCCTGATTCTCTGCTATGACATGCAGACTGATTCTCTGCTGACATGAAGCCAGATCCTCTGTTACGGGACCTCTCTCCTCAGCCTGGGTGCTGGGCCTAAATATCTGACAATGGACTGTTGCAGTGGTGGCTGACGTGAAGCCTGATTTTCTGCTATTACATGCAGACTGATTCTCTGCTGACATGAAGCCAGATCCTCTGTTACGGGACCTCTCTCCTCTGCCTGTGTGCTGGGCCTAAATATATGCCAATGGACTGTTGCAGTGGTGGCTGACGTGAAGCCTGATTTTCTGCTATGACATGCAGACTGATTCTCTGCTGACATGAAGCCAGATTGTCTGTTACGGGACCTCTCTCCTCTGCCTGGGTGCTGGGCCTAAATTTATGACAATGGACTGTTGCAGTGGTGGCTGACGTGAAGCCTGATTTTCTGCTATGACATGAAGACTGATTCTCTGCTGACATGAAGCCAGATTGTCTGTTACGGGACCTCTCTCCTCTGCCTGGGTGCTGGGCCTAAATATCTGACAATGGACTGTTGCAGTGGTGGCTGACGTGAAGCCTGATTTTCTGCTATGACATGCAGACTGATTCTCTGCTGACATGAAGCCAGATCCTCTGTTACGTGACCTCTCTCCTCTGCCTGGGTGCTGGGCCTAAATATATGCCAATGGACTGTTGCAGTGGTGGCTGACGTGAAGCCTGATTCTCTGCTATGACATGAAGACTGATTCTCTGCTGACATGAAGCCAGATTGTCTGTTACGGGACCTCTCTCCTCTGCCTGGGTGCTGGGCCTAAATATATGCCAATGGACTGTTGCAGTGGTGGCTGACGTGAAGCCTGATTCTCTGCTATGATATGAAGACTGATTCTCTGCTGACATGAAGCCAGATTGTCTGTTACGGGACCTCTCTCCTCTGCCTGGGTGCTGGGCCTAAATATCTGACAATGGACTGTTGCAGTGGTGGCTGACGTGAAGCCTGATTTTCTGCTATGACATGCAGACTGATTCTCTGCTGACATGAAGCCAGATCCTCTGTTACGGGACCTCTCTCCTCTGCCTGGGTGCTGGGCCTAAATATCTGACAATGGACTGTTGCATTGGTGGCTGACGTGAAGCCTGATTCTCTGCTATGACATGCAGACTAATTCTCTGCTGACATGAAGCCAGATTGTCTGTTACGGGACCTCTCTCCTCTGCCTGGGTGCCGGGGCCTAAATTTATGACAATAGACTGTTGCAGTGGTGGCTGACGTGAAGCCTGATTCTCTGCTATGACATGCAGACTGATTCTCTGCTGACATGAAGACAGATTCTCTGTTACGGGACCTCTCTCCTCTGCCTGGGTGCTGGGCCTAAATTTATGACAATGGACTGTTGCAGTGGTGGCTGACGTGAAGCCTGATTCTCTGCTATGACATGCAGACTGATTCTCTGCTGACATGAAGCCAGATTCTCTGTTACGGGACCTCTCTCCTCTGCCTGGGTGCTGGGGCCTAAATATCTGAGAATAGACTGTTCCAGTGGTGGGTGACGTGAAGCCAGATTCTCTGCTATGACATGAAGACTGATTCTCTGCTGACATGAAGCCAGATTCTGTGTTACGGGACCTCTCTCCTATGCTTGGGTGCCGGGGCCTAAATATCTGAGAATGGACTGCTCCAGTGGTGGGTGACGTGAAGCCAGATTCTCTGCTATGGGACCTCTCTCCAATTGATTTTGGTTAATTTTTATTTATTTAATTTTAATTTTAATTCATTTCCCTATTCACATTTGTTTGCAGGGGATTTACCTACATGTTGCTGCCTTTTGCAGCCCTCTAGCCCTTTCCTGGGCTGTTTTACAGCCTTTTTAGTACCGAAAAGTTCGGGTCCCCATTGACTTCAATGGGGTTCGGGTTCGGGACGAAGTTCGGATCGGGTTCGGATCCCGAACCCGAACATTTCCGGGAAGTTCGGCCGAACTTCTCGAACCCGAACATCCAGGTGTTCGCTCAACTCTAGTCACATAGGCCACTTATACTGCTCGTGTCATTATTAACCCTGGCCTCTAGGGGCACCCCTGAGTCAATCCCCACCGGGGACATTTTATTAATCATAGAAACCTGTGGAGACTGCACATCCACCTCTGGTCCATGTGGTACACCCTCTAGCCCCACCACATTGTCTACAATGGGGTCTCCTAGCGGTGTTTCTTCAACATTTATCAACACTTTTATATCAGACACATGTTTACCAACAGGGGGAGCCTTTTCCCCAATCACAGCCTGCAAAGGAAAAGGCATGTCATTATTATCACATATTTCATATGACATCACATTTTTCTTATGCATTTCCGCACTTTTGTCACCATCACTTTTCATTTGACCAGCACCATTGTTTCCAATGGTCAATATTCCTTCCCCATGCAGGTCAAAGTGCAGCTCCCTTAGGGCCGTTTCACACAAGCGGATGCCGTGCGTGACATCCGCTCCGTGAATGACAGCCAAGACCCGATGCGGACAGCAGAAGCACGGAGCATTAACATGATTGATAATGCTCCGTGCCTCTCTGTGACTTCTTTACTACGAAATCACAGTGACAACTTTATCTCACTGTGATTCCGTAGTAAAGAGATCACAGAGAGGCACGGAGCATTATCAGTCATGTTAATGCTCCGTGCCTCTGCAGTCTGCATCGGGTCTTGGCTGTCATTCACGGAGCGGATATCACGCACGGCATCCGCTCGTGTGAAACAGCCCTTAGATCCTCACTTAAAGGTACAGGTACAAGTTTCAGGGATCTCAACTCTCCCGGAGGTTCAGGGAGTCTCCCGCTATTAGATAGCGGCTCCCTGACACCCGCATGTGAAACAATATCTCCCGGAAAGGTTTATCTCAGTCAGATAGCAGAGCAGAGAGATAAGAGAAGTGACAGGACAGAGTTTAGATTACAGGTTGAATTAACCCTTTAGGGTCAAATTGGCTTCTCAAGGAGATATATATGTTAAAGGCATCCCTTCTGTCTCATTCAGTAGCTATATAACTATTGAGACAGATGCATTTTTTTTTTTTTTAAATACATTTACACATTTAACCCTCCATTTTAATTATATTATTTACCCCAGTGTTAAATTCACACCCCCTGGATGCTTTAATCATATATATAAATATGATAATTTGGGGCAGGGTAATGAGCCCGGTCCTCCACACCATAGAGCAAAGTGTGCAGATACTTCATATGTTTGGAAAATGTAATAAAAAGTCCGTGAAAAAAACCAAAAAAAAACCTCCCTGAAATGAGAAGTGCACCTCCCTGAAATGAGTTTTTGCAGGTTGGGATGTCTGAGTTCTGCAGGAGTTTTTGCACTCTCCGCAGAAGTGTCTCCATTACTCCACAACTCCCAGCATAAGGGAAAAGTACACCCCAACACTCCCTCATGCATAAGCTTATCTGTAACATCAAGTTCATCAGTCTCTGTTTTCATTGGAGTCTCGCGCTCAGTGAAAATCAGTGGATAGTCCTTCTCCACACGACTGTCCAGCACCTTTATTATTTTACCAGTCTCAGGTTTCAATATTGTGCTACCTCTCACCCGGGCTAGCATGGGATCCCGGATCCTTGTCATCCCAAAACTAGCTTTGGTCATGGGCAACTGAGGTAACACAGAAACCTTCTCCCCTGCAGGTTTCTGCGAGGGAGCAATCACAGCCGGCTTATCCGCCTGTCCAGACACAGTTTTTTCTCTGTGTGACTTATCACCTACCGGCCCAGCAGATATCCCCTGCCGCCGGCTCACTGTCACTGGCTCTGCCACATAGTTAATAACAGGAACAGTCTTACCCTTTGTAATCAACCATTCTGGTAAAGCAGTGACATTCTCTCCCATGGGCTCATCAAGGTTGTGGTTGCTCCTAGCAACAGCTTTACCGCACCTCCGCACTTCCTCTCTAGGACTCCGGACACAGTCGCAGGGAAGATATGCACTCCTGAGAACCGCACCGCTCTCCACCTCTTTGTCTTCCCAACGGTTGCCCTTGGCAACGGCATATCTTTGCTATTCCCCTGATAGTCCCGGCACACCACCAACCTCTTGGGACTTTGTACAGGGTCCATACAGTGTTGAGAACCCATTTCTCAAGGCCAGCTGCAACTGTGCCTCCAAAGCCTCTCGCTCTGCATCAAATTTCGCCAATTCATTTTTAGTGTAGCCAATTGCTATGGCAATTTCTTCTGCCTGCTGTATGCACCAGCGCTGCCGGACGTACTCTTCCCCGAGACCCATGGTAGCAGGAAAAGCTTTCAGCCACAAGTCCACTTTTGCTGGGCTACTGGCCCTTTAATTCACTGCAGTTTTACTTGTACCACAGCAAAATAGTTCACACTCTTATGAGCAGCACCTGCTCCACTGGACAAAAAAAATGCTTCCGTTCCTTTAACACCACACACGGAAAAAAACAGCTTTTAGCAGCACCTGCAGTCTCAGCGTTGCCCCTAGCAACTGACCGTTGCCCTTCTCTCATGGGCAACTTGCCCGCATCCGACACCAATTGTAAGGGATCGCCTCTTATTTGGGGGTCATTCTCACAGATACGACTTTAGGACACCAGGTTTCAGGTCCAAACCGTGCATTTATTGTGCACACTCCAACCAACACAGGTTATCATGAAGTCGCAGCTTCAACTTACACATGTGACATCCACATAAAATAATAAACACTTGCCCGGCTAGGCTCTAACTAACACAGAGTTTCCTGACTCACCTAAGTCCTTGTTCACACCCTGTGAACACAAGCAGCTTTCTCAGCCAATGTCCCACAGCCTCCTGGCTGTACAGAGCACAGTACGCTCACTGTCTCCAGTCCAGTGTCTCAGCACACATGGGGAATAGTGGTCACTCAGCCCTCCTGGCTTGGACCACACAGAGCCTCCAGGCCTTTGTCCACAGGCAACACACACTTGCTGACACCCTGGGAGGTGCTTTGTGCCAGCCTGATTACTTCCAGCTGGTCTCACCTGTGGTGGAATAGGGGTGTGGAGCGAACTATCCACCCCTTCCTTACCTCCAACCTCCGTGAGACCTGTCACTGTCTCACAGGCCGTAATCCTGGGGCAGGAGGCTGGCAAACAGCCCCCTCCAAAACACAGTGGCGAGGTTGGTTTCGCCACAAATACTTTGAGGGGTATAGTTTTTAAAATGGTGTTATTCATGGGTGGTGTCTACAAAGTGACTTCATACCTGAATCAGTCCTTGAAATTTTTAAGAAAATTTTAAAAATTGCTTCTAAAATTCTAAACCTTCTAATGTTCTAAAAAATAAAATGATTTACAAAATGATGCCAACATAAAGTAGACATGTGGTAAATGTGAATTAATAACTAATTTATGAGGTATCACTATCCATCTTAAAAGAAAAGAAATTCAAATTTCGAAATTAGCATATTTTTCAAATTTTCTGTACTTTTTTTTTTTTTAAATAAAGGTGAGACATATTGACTCTAATTTACCACTAACATGAAGTACGATTTGTCACGAGAAAACAATCTCAGAATCGCTTAGATAAGTAAAAGCTCTCCAAAGTTATTGCCTTATAAAGTGGCATGTCAAATTTGCAAAATTTTGCTTGGTCCTTAAGGTGAAAATTGTCTGTGTCCTTAAAGGGGTTGTCCCACGAAAAATATTCTACAATTTTGTATAGCTACTGAGTTATTCAATAAAATGTATCTGTATATTGCCACTTTATTTCTCATTTCTTTGACCTGCTCACTGAGATGGTCGCACATGCTCAGTTTCATCCTTCAACTGCCTCCTGAGCTGTGGTAGGGAGAGCTGAGACACGCCCCCTGAGCTGCAGCAGAAAAGACCCTCCCCTTGAGCTGTCAGCTTGATATAAAGCTATCAGAGCAATGAATGGGGAGATCTCTGGACCCATGTGAGGTACAGGTCTGGTTCTAGCTTTGTTAGAAAGAGATTGTCATGTCCTATATGATGTCTGATTTTAATTTTTTACATTATTCATGGGATAACCTCTTTAAGAAGTTAAAGAGCTTGATCTACTTGGTATTATTGCTTACTGCTTGTCATGGAACCATGAACCAGACGTACAACAAGAGATAAGTGGAAATAAGAGGGCTTTATTGAAAATCAAGCTGTAAGCAAAAGTCCAAACGGATGGCTAAACCGAAGCAGGGTCTTGCGTAGCCAGAGGTCAGGAACCAGAGGGGTAGTCAGACGAAGCCTGGATCAGGAACCAGCAGGGTAGTCAGACGAAGCCAGGATCAGGAACCAGCGAGGTAGTCAGACGAAGCCAGGATCAGGAACCAGCGGGGTAGTCAGACGAGGCCAGGATCAGGAACCAGAAGCAGCAGCAGTCTTAGAAGCATGTGAACACAGGAGGACCAAGCAAGGAACTGAAGCCACAGACCTCCTATATATATGAGCTAGGCATCCAGCTCCTCCCAGTGGGAAGGAGAAGCCGCAGGGTGGGAGGCTACAAGAAACCCAGAAACCAAGATGGCCGCCAGCACATGTCAAACGAAGGAGAACAGCAAGAAGGTAAGACCATGACAGTACCTCCCCCTCAAGGGCCCCTCCTCCGCGGAGTAAGGAACGGTTTCTGAGGGAAGCGTGCGTGGAAGGCTCGGAGCAAAGCAGGAGCATGGACATCTGCGGAGGGAACCCAGGAACGCTCCTCTGGACCATAACCACGCCAATGGACCAAAAACTGCAACCGACCGCGGACCAGGCGTGAGTCCAGGATATTGCTCACCTCATACTCCTCACGATTGCCCACTTGGACCGGACGAGGCCGAGGAACCGAGGAAGTGAAACGATTACACACCAATGGCTTCAACAGGGAGACATGAAACACGTTGGAGATCCGCATGCCAGGAGGAAGCGCAAGGGCATAGGCTACCGGGTTTACCCTGCGAAGCACTCGGAAGGAACCAACAAAGCGAGGCGCCAGCTTGGGAGTGGGCACTCGAAGGTTGAGGTTGCGGGTGGACAACCATACGCGGTCTCCGACCTGGTAGGAAGGAGCGGGCGCTCGTCTGCGATCAGCCTGGAGTCTCTGGCGCTGCGCAGAGACCTCAAGGGACCTCTGGATCTGTACCCAAGAAGCACGTAGGACGGAAAGGTGATCCTCCACAGCCGGAATATCCTGGGGAGAGAATACCTCCGGTAACACGCCAGGTTGGAACCCATAATTGGCCATGAAGGGAGACGTCCCAGAGGAAGAGTTCACCGCCGTGTTCCTGGCAAACTCAGCCCAAGGCAGGAGGTCAACCCAATTGTCTTGGTGATCGGAGACATAGCAACGAAGGAATTGCTCCAAGGCCTGATTGGATCGTTCTGCGGCCCCATTGGACTGAGGGTGGTAGGCCGAGGAGAAAGAGAGATGAATCCCCAACTGGGAACAAAAGGCGCGCCAGAACCTGGACACAAACTGACTCCCCCGATTCGACACAATCTCCTTGGGCAAACCGTGCAACCGGAAGACCTCCCTGGCGAAAATCGTGGCCAACTCTTGTGCAGAGGGTAACTTCTTGAGAGGAACACAGTGGCACATTTTGGAAAACCGATCCACAATCATGAGAATGACCGTATGGCCTCGGGATGCAGGGAGGTCCACAATGAAATCCATCCCCAGGTGTGACCATGGGCGCTCCCCGGTGGCTATGGGTTGCAAAAGGCCCAACGGAAGGTGCCGAGGGGACTTACTCTGGGCACAAACGGAGCATGCCGCTACATATGCGGCGATGTCGGAACGTAGAGAAGGCCACCAGAACAGACGTGAAACAGCCCAGGACAGCTGATTCTTTCCAGGATGCCCCGCGGCCTTGGAGTTATGGTAGGTTCGCAACAACCGAGTGCGCAACTCCTCAGGCACAAAACATCTGCCGTTGGGTCTCCCAGAGGGAGCACCAGATTGAGCCGCCAAAATCTGCTCACCCAGGGGAGAGGTCAGGCTGGTGCGAATGGCGGCCAGGATCTGATTCGGAGGTATGACCGAAGTCAGAATCGACTCCTCCCCGGACAGCTCGGAGTACTGCCGTGATAAGGCATCCGCTCTGATGTTCTTGGAACCGGGTAGGTAGGAGACTAGGGCTGCAGCTAACGATTATTTGAATAATCGATTAGTTGCCGATTAATTTCTACGATTAATCGGGAAAAACGACAAAATTACAAAACAGAGAGGTTTATATGATCTTACTTGAAAAATTATGTTCAAAGGCCATATTAAAACAAATTGTGGACGACACTATTATGGGGGATCTGTGGACGACACTATTATGGGGGATCTGTGGACGACACTATTATGGGGGATCTGTGGACGACACTATTATGGGGGATCTGTGGACGACACTTATGGGGGATCTGTGGACGACAATTATGGGGGATCTGTGGACGACACTATTATGGGGGATCTGTGGACGACACTATTATGGGGGATCTGTGGACGACACTATTATGGGGGATCTGTGGACGACACTATTATGGGGGATCTGTGGACGACACTTATGGGGGATCTGTGGACGACACTTATGGGGGATCTGTGGACGACAATTATGGGGGATCTGTGGACGACACTATTATGGGGGATCTGTGGACGACACTTATGGGGGATCTGTGGACGACTATTATGGGGGATCTGTGGACGACACTTATGGGGGATCTGTGGACGACTATTATGGGGGATCTGTGGACGACTATTATGGGGGATCTGTGGACGACTATTATGGGGGATCTGTGGACGACACTATTATGGGGGATCTGTGGACGACACTTATGGGGGATCTGTGGACGACTATTATGGGGGATCTGTGGACGACACTTATGGGGGATCTGTGGACGACTATTATGGGGGATCTGTGGACGACTATTATGGGGGATCTGTGGACGACTATTATGGGGGATCTGTGGACGACACTTATGGGGGATCTGTGGACGACTATTATGGGGGATCTGTGGACGACTCTTATGGGGGATCTGTGGACGACACTTATGGGGGATCTGTGGACGACAATTATGGGGGATCTGTGGACGACACTTATGGGGGATCTGTGGACGACTATTATGGGGGATCTGTGGATGACACTTATGGGGGATCTGTGGACGACACTTATGGGGGATCTGTGGACGACACTTATGGGGGATCTGTGGACGACACTTATGGGGGATCTGTGGATGACACTTATGGGGGATCTGTGGACGACACTATTATGGGGGATCTGTGGACGGCGTAGTTATGGAGAGGGGGATCTGTGGACGGCGTAGTTATGGAGAGGGGGATCTGTGGACGGCGTAGTTATGGAGAGGGGGATCTGTGGGTGGCGCAGTTATGGAGAGGGGGATATGTGCACTGTTATGGGCATAACAGTGCACAGATCCCTTTCCTCATAACAGTGCACAGACCCCCCTCCCCATAGCAGTGCCATACACAGACCCCCCCTCCTCCCCATAGCAGTGCTATACACAGACCCCCCTTCCCATAGCAGTGCCATAGACAGATCCCCCCTCCCCCTTCCCCCTAACAGCCCCGGCCCCGATGCTTGCATCTTTATTTTACCTTTTTACAATGACGCTCCCGCTCCTGTAACAGCCAGGCAGAGCGGACGGCGGCGTAACGTCACTCAATCACGTGACGCGCCTGCTCCGCCCACTTCATGAATGAAGGAGGCGGAGCAGGCGCGTCACGTGAGTGAGTGACGTTACGCCGCCGTCCGCTCTCCCTGGCTGTTACAGGAGCGGGAGCGTCATTGTAAAAAGGTAAAATAAAGATGCAGCGACCGCCCGCCCGAATAGCAACGAATCGGCGATTATTCGATAACTGGATTCGTCGACAACGAATCCAGTTATCGAATATAATCGATTACATCGATTAATCGTTGCAGCCCTATAGGAGACCACGTAATTAAAACGTGACAAGAACAGAGCCCATCTGGCCTGACGTGGTGTCAATCTCTTGGCCTCAGAAAGGTAGGTCAGATTCTTGTGGTCCGTCAGGATGAGAACCGGAACCACCGAACCCTCGAGCAAGTGCCTCCATTCTTTAAGGGCCTGCACGATGGCCAATAACTCCCTGTCACCAATCTGATAGTTGCACTCCGCGGAAGACAGTTTCCGGGAGTAAAACCCACAAGGAAGCAGAGGACCCTCTGGTGTTCTACGCTGAGACAGAAGGGCGCCTACTCCCGTCTCAGACGCGTCCACCTCGAGGACAAAGGGCAACCCAGGGTTGGGATGCGACAGAATCGGAGCCGACACAAAGGCGGACTTTAGAGCCTCAAAAGCTCGGTTGGCCTCGAGCGGACAGACCTGGAAATTACTGCCCTTCCTGGTCAGATCCGTGAGAGGCTTGGCTAGCATAGAAAAGTCCCTGATGAACTTGCGATAATAATTGGCGAAGCCCAAAAAGCGCTGCAGGGCACGGAGACCACTGGGCTGGGGCCACTGTAAGACAGCCGAAACCTTCTCAGGATCCATGGAGAACCCCTCAGCGGAAATGATGTAACCTAAGAAGGTTACCTGGGATCGGTGAAATTCGCATTTCTCAAGCTTACCGAACAGCCTGTTCTCTCGTAACCGTTGCAACACTCGTCTGACATCCATAATGTGGGCCTCCATGGATTCAGAATATACCAAGATGTCATCCAAATAGACCACCACACACTGCTGCAACAGGTCACGGAAAACATCGTTGATGAATTCCTGGAAGACTGCGGGCGCATTGCACAACCCAAAGGGCATAACCAAGAATTCATAATGACCAGTCCTGGTGTTAAACGCGGTCTTCCACTCATCGCCCGCCTTGATCCTTACCAGGTTATATGCCGCCCTCAGGTCGAGTTTGGTAAAGACCGTGGCCCTTTGAGGCGATCGAACAGCTCGGAAATCAAGGGTATCGGGTAAGCGTTCTTGATCGTGATGCGATTGAGACCCCTGTAATCGATGCAAGGCCTCAACTCACCGCCCTTCTTTTTCACAAAGAAAAATCCAGCCCCTGCCGGGGACGAGGATTTGCGAATGTGTCCGCGTGAAAGCGCCTCCCTCACGTACTCCTCCATGGCCTCATTCTCCGCTACCGACAGTGGATAGACTTTGCCACGAGGAGGAACGGCACCAGATTGTAACTCTATGGCACAATCGTATGGGCGGTGCGGAGGTAGGGCAACCGCGCGCACCTTATCGAATACATCCCGGTACTCTTCGTATTCAGGAGGCAACAGAGAGTCCGAGGAAGTACACAGCAACTTGACAGGCCCATGGATGCAACTAGCCCCACACTGCGGTGACCACGAGAGGATCTCGGCCGATCTCCAATCGAAAGTCGGATTATGCTTCTGGAGCCAGGGGTACCCCAAGACCACCGAGTAGTGTGGAGACGAAATAACCTGGAGACAGACCGACTCTCTGTGAACGGCACCAATGGCTATCCCCACTGGAAGGGTCTCATGAGTCACGTGTGACGGCAGAAGGGGTCTGCCGTCTATCGCCTCAAGAGCCAGTGGGGAACCTCGAGGCTGCAGAGGAATGGAATTGGCGGCAGCGAACACACTATCAATGAACAAACCACCAGCACCAGAGTCCACCAACGCCTGGGTCGTCACCGAGCCCCCGACCCAGGAGAGGACAACAGTGATCAGTGGTTTGTCAACACGGGAAACCGGGGACGAGGAGACTCCACCCAAGATCTGCCCCCGACAGGATCTCAGGTGCGAGCGTTTCCCGGACGGTTCGGACATGCCAACCGAAAATGCCCACCGAGACCACAGTACATGCATCGGCCCTCGCGTCTCCGGAGTACCCTCTCCCCCTCGGACAGGCGAGCAAACCCCAGCTGCATGGGTTCACCCCCAGACAAGTCATCCCCAGGAGGCGTGGGAGGAGAGGGAGGCACGGGTGGGACAGCAAACGTAGGCGCCAATCTGTTAGAAGACCTCCGCAGGCTCTCCTTAAAGGAAGGTCTCTCCCTGAGTCTGGTGTCAATCAAAATCAGGAAAGAAATAAGGGACTCGAGCTCCACTGGTAGGTCCTTAGCTGCAACCTCATCCTTCAAGGCATCCGAGAGACCATGAGAGAAAGCAGCGACCAGAGCCTCATTATTCCAGCCCACCTCTGCTGCCAGGGTACGAAACTCAATGGCGTATTCAGCTACGGATCGTGAACCCTGTCTGATGGACATAAGGAGCTTCGCAGCAGAGGCAGCACGAGCCGGCACATCGAATACCTTCCGAAGAGAAGCAACAAAACCGGAAAACTCGGCAACCACCGGATTGTTGTTCTCCCATAAAGGGCTGGCCCAGGCCAAGGCCTTGTCCGAGAGCAGCGAGATCAAGAAGCCCACCTTTGATCTCTCAGTAGGAAAGGCATGTGGCAGCAACTCGAAATAAATGCCCACCTGGTTAAGGAAACCTCGGCACTGAGTTGGCTCTCCCCCAAAGCGCTGTGGAAGGGGGGCAGAACCGGTCATACCCCGAGACACCGCAGGCGCAGCAACAGGTGTCAGGGTAGACTCTGGCGCAACAACCGGAGCGGCAGTAGGAGCGGGCCCAGGAGCGACAACCGACCCATCGGCAACGGAAGCGAAATGAGCCGTGCGTTCAAGCAGGGTTTGCAACGCCACAGCGAACCGACCCAACAGGTGATCCTGCTGATCAAGTCTGGCAACCAGCGTAGGTAGCGAGGATGGCCCTGTACCGTCAGAATTCATGGCTTGGTCCTAATGTCATGGAACCATGAACCAGACGTACAACAAGAGATAAGTGGAAATAAGAGGGCTTTATTGAAAATCAAGCTGTAAGCAAAAGTCCAAACGGATGGCTAAACCGAAGCAGGGTCTTGCGTAGCCAGAGGTCAGGAACCAGAGGGGTAGTCAGACGAAGCCTGGATCAGGAACCAGCAGGGTAGTCAGACGAAGCCAGGATCAGGAACCAGCGGGGTAGTCAGACGAAGCCAGGATCAGGAACCAGCGGGGTAGTCAGACGAGGCCAGGATCAGGAACCAGAAGCAGCAGCAGTCTTAGAAGCATGTGAACACAGGAGGACCAAGAAAGGAACTGAAGCCACAGACCTCCTATATATATGAGCTAGGCATCCAGCTCCTCCCAGTGGGAAGGAGAAGCCGCAGGGTGGGAGGCTACAAGAAACCCAGAAACCAAGATGGCCGCCAGCACATGTCAAACGAAGGAGAACGGCAAGAAGGTAAGACCATGACACTGCTGAACATGTTCAATGGACAGTTGTCACCTAGAACTGTTGTAACTACTTACAGCCAGGTCCATAAATATTGGGAAATTGATACAATTCTAACATTTTTGGCTCTATACACCACCACAATGTATTTAAAATGAAACAAACAAGATGTGCTTTACCTGCAGACTGTCAGCTTTAATTTGAGGGTATTTACATCCAAATCAGGTGAACGGTGCAGGAATTACAACAGTTTGCATATGTGCCTCCCACTTCTTAAGGGCCAAAAGTAATGGGACAGAATAATAATCATAAATCAGACTTTCACTTTTTAATACTTGGTTGCAAATCCTTTGCAGTCAATTACAGCCTGAAGTCTGGAACGCATAGACATCACCAGACGCTGGGTTCCATCCCTGGTGATGCTCTGCCAGGCCTCTACTGCAACTGTCTTCAGTTCCTGCTTGTTCTTGGGGCATTTTCCCTCCAGTTTTGTCTTCAGCAAGTGAAATGCATGCTCAATCGGATTCAGGTCAGGGTATTGACCTGGCCATTGCACTTCTCTCTTTGGTTGCTTTTGCAGTATGCTTTGGGTCATTGTCTATCTGCACTGTGAAGCGCCGTCCAATGAGTTCTGAAGCATGTGGCTGAATATGAGAAGATAATATTGCCCAAAACACTTCAGAATTCATCCTGCTGCTTTTGTCAGCAGTCACATCATCAATAAATACAAGAGAACCAGTTCCATTGGCAGCCATACATTCCCACGCCATGGCACTACCACCACCATGCTTCACTGATGAGGTGGTATGCTTAGGATCATCATGAGCAGTTCCTTTCCTTCTGCATACTCTTCTCTTCCCATCACTCTGGTACAAGTTGAGCTTGGTCTCATCTGTCCATAGGATGTTGTTCCAGAACTGTGTAGGCTTTTTTAGATCTCGTTTGGCAAACTGTAATCTGGCCTTCCTGTTTTTGAGGCTCACTAATGGTTTACATCTTGTGGTGAACCCTCTGTATTCACTCTGGTGAAGTCTTCTCTTGATTGTTGACTTTGAAACGCATATATCCTACCTCCTGGAGAGTGTTCTTGATCTGGCCAACTGTTGTGAAGGGTGTTTTCTTCAGCAGGGAAATAATTCTTCGATCATCCACCACAGTTGTTTTCCGTGGTCTTCCGGGTCTTTTGATGTTGCTGAGCTCACTGGTGCGTTCCTTCTTTTTAAGAATGTTCCAAACTGTTGATTTGGCCACGCCTAATGTTTTTGCTATCTCTCTGATGGGTTTGTTAGGTTTTTTCAGCCTAATGATGGCTTGCTTCACTGATAGTGACAGCTCTTTGGATCTAATCTTGAGATTAGACAGCAACAGATTCCAAATGCAAACAGCACACTTGAAATGAACTCTGGACCTTTTATCTGCTTGTTGTAATTGGGAAAATGAGGGAATAACACACACCCGGCCATGGAAGAGCTGAGAAGCCAATTGTCCCATTACTTTTGGTCCCTTAACAAGTGGGAGGCACATATGCAAACTGCTGTAATTCCTGCACCGTTCACCTAATTTGGATGTAAATACCCTCAAATTAAAACTGACAGTCTGCAGGTAAAGCACATCTTGTTTGTTTCATTTCAAATCAATTGTGGTGGTGTATAGAGCCAAAAATGTTAGAATTGTGTCGATGTCCCAATATTTATGGACCTGACTGTATGTGCTGAACCATTTCTTTTTTTAATTCTTAATAAACTAAGTTTTAGAAAAAAATTCAACCTGTGCCGCAGTGATTCCATCTGCCTCTAAAGCTCCATACAGAAAACACGAAACAAATGTGAAGAAAGCTAAATACATTGTGCAAAACCAAAATTGACCGTAATGTTCAATTCCCACCAGATTTAGTTATGAGACGCTTGTTGTTATTTCTGTATTTGCTTTTTCATTTATTACCTTCCGATTACTATCGTATATAGTTTTGCATATTGACTCATGACTTTAGTGCATTTTACAATTCCGATTTTCTGGCCTCTTTTGGGGAAATTGACTAATACACATAATAAATTTGGAGCATGTCATATTGTTTTGGTGCATTATACTTTGTATTCCTCCTCAGTGTATCAAATTAGGGACAGGATTACTGAATGGTTAATGATGATGTCACAATTCTGCAGCTGGAGTGATGATGTCACAATGCTGTCTCGGCTGTATACCGGATGTTCCGTCAATAGATTCTTTGATAGAGAGTAAAGGAGAAGAAGCAACATGGATGCTGGTAAGTCCTGGAATTCACAGCTTTATCTCTCCTAGTCTGTTCTTCAGAGATTGTGGGTTGCGGTGTCTCCTCACTGGTCCACACCATGGATTTGTCTTTCCTTCTTTGGTAGAGACACTCATTGGGTGCATCATACATGTAAATGATGATTCCACATCCAGAAGAAATGTGGTACAAGGATAGTCTAATTTCTGGCCTTAAAATGATAGAATGAAAAGATTTTAGATTCTTTATAGTTAGTTCCCATCCTGCATCATTTACCATTACCATAATAAATCTATCCCCTCCTGGCAGGAGGTCAGCTGCCTCCACATTGCCAACCAATGTCTCCCGACCTATGTAAAGATCTATAACTTACCTAGAGATGGTGGAGGGAGATGATTTTCTTGTAAAATATAGTTATATATGGAATACTTCTCATTTATCTTCTGTAGGTTTGCTGCCTGCTCTGGTGCTGACATTTATCACAATTCTTTTCTTTGGTGTCTGCCTTGGAGTCGTCTGTTGTTTCCTGAGGTAAGTGAATGATGTCCTCCACACAGGAGACAATTTTGTACCAGAAATCGCTTCTCAGTCTCTCTTACCGTCATAGGTAGAAGATGGAATTGTGTTCCCTTAGAAGACATCAGGTTGTCTACCTTGTCCACGAGGGTAGAAGCAGCTGAGGGTCTATATGAGAGCTCTCCACTGTCTCACCTCCCCCACATGGCCACATTGTCTTCTATACTGGATTATTACTGATCTCTTATTATTTTCTTATTTTAGAATGAAAAAGGAAAAATACAACAAGGATGACGACGAACTAAATGAAGTTCTGATCCATCAGCCAGGTAACAGTTACACAATACCCATAGTACATAGTGACCACAGAGCCCGGTATAGAGGAGATGTAAGAAAATCCCACCCAATAGCAGTGGAGGATCTGATGATACACAGGGTATGGGGGATACACAATATCTATTACCTGACATGTATTTATTACTAATAGAAATCTTCTCATTTACAGAGGAGGCTGATGGCAACATGGAGAAGATCAGGAAGGAAAGTGAAGATGAGGAGGATGGCGGAGCGGAGAAAAGATAGAAAGGAGTAAGAAGAAGAGGAGGACAGAGAAAGAGGAAGATGTAGGAGGAGAAAGAATAGGATGGAGGAGAAAGAAGAGGATGATGGAAGACAAGGAAAAGGAGTACATCTTGTTGGATGAAAAATTCAGATTTCCCAAAACTCATAATTTGGCTTTATAAATATGAAATTTCTCTTTAATTCGGTTTCCTTTCACCATAAAAATAATTCTTTTCATGCTTTTAATAATTCCAATAAATAAAACCATTGAAAAGTCTGATTTGATTATAAATTTTAGGCTTTTACTGCGTGTTACTATGTTACTATATAGGAAGGAGGTTTTCTTTTTATATTTTCTTTGCAAAAATCTTGATACTGTTGAATACAATGGTGTAGCAGGCATCCGTCAGCTCCCTGTGCCACCATTCTCCTGCCACCAGTGGTTCACTGCAGGTAGGCACGATGCAGTCATAGCCCAGCCATAGATAGCACAGACCGAAGACCGGAGCAGACCTGCCCTGTTCATTGTGGGAATGCGGGGTAGGGGAGATTTCAGTTTGGAATTACCACTGTGTGGCGGGCACTTAAGGAACATCATACTGTGTTAATAAGAGGCCATCACACTGTGTAGAAGTAAAATAAGAGGGCATCATACTATGTGGAGGGCACCAAGGGCTCATTCAGCAATTATGGGGGTAATTATGGGAGCATTCAACTGTGGGGGGACTAAGGGGGTCTTATTCTGTGCAGCGGGCACTCAAGGGACAACATACTGTATGAGGGTCAAATAAGACAGCATCACAATGTGTGGAGAGACAATAAGGGGTTATTATAACGCGTGGGGGACATCATGGGCTTAGTCTGCATTTTGATGGTACTTCTAAGAACATTGTAGTGTGAAGGGCCACTTATAAGGCACCGTACTGTTATAGGAGCCACTAAGGGTGCATCATACTATGTCAGGAGCACTAAAGGAGCATCATACTGTGTCAGGGTTACTACAGAGGAATCATACTTCATGGGGGGCACTGTCCAGGGCATCAGTATTGTGGGGTGAAACTAAGGCAGTGCTTCTCAAATAGTGGGGCGCCAGGCTCTGTAAAGGGGGGCTCGTTAAGGGCCGGCCTTTGGGTGTGCGGCAGTGTAATATGCGGCAGGGAGATGAGCGCTTCCATTGTGGAAGCGCTCATCTCCCTTCCTCTGATCAGAGGCCGGCGCAGTACGGAGAGGGGGCCGGAGGAGGGACTGGGAGGAGGAGCTGGGAGGAGGAGCTGGGGGCCGGCAATAGCGGTGGGGCGGGTCGGTCACTGTACTATAGCCCCGCCCCACCGCTCCCTCCTAATAGTACCGTATATCCGAATTTCTTCTGTATAATGCCGGCAGGCAGGCCGGGCGGCTGGCGCGTCCCTCAGTGATGTCACGTGCCTGCGCCGCCTGCTTTATGAATGAAGCAGGCGGCGCAGACAAGAGTGATGTCACTGAGGGACGCGCTGGCCGCCCGGCCCGCCTGCCGGCATTATACAGAAGAAATTCGGATATAAGGTACTATTAGGAGTGAGGGGGGCATGTTTAATAATTTTAAACGGCGGCGGCGGGCACACGGAATCTGTGGATGGCACAGTTAAGGGGTGGGGGTCTGTGGATGGCACTGTTATGGGCTGGGGGGGCACTGTGGATGGCACTGTTATGGGGTGGGGGGTCTGTGGATGGCACATATATAACAGTGCCAGCCACAGATTCCCCTGTAACAGTGCCAGCCACAGATCCCCCTGTAACAGTGCCAGCCACAGATCCCCCCCCTGTAACAGTGCCAGCCACAGATCCCCCCATAAGTGTCCGTCATCCACAGATCCCACCATAAGTGTCCGTCATCCACAGATCCCCCCATAAGTGTCCGTCATCCACAGATTCCCCCATAACAGAGTCCGTCATCCACAGATCCCCCCATAACAGTGTCCGTCATCCACAGATCCCCCATAACAGTTTCCGTCATCCACAGATCCCCCCATAAGTGTCCGTCATCCACAGATCCCCCCATAAGTATCCGTCATCCACAGATCCCCCCATAAGTGTCCGTCATCCACAGATCCCCCCATAACAGTGTCCGTCATCCACAGATCCCCCCATAACAGTGTCTGTCATCCACAGATCCCCCCCATAACATTACTTGCAATGGGGGGGGCTGTTATTACTGGCAAAGGGGGGGGCTGTTATTACTGGCGGGGGCTGTTATTACTGGGGGCTGTACTTATAACAATTTTATAGACAAATGATACTATTTACAGTCGCGCGGGGGCCGCAAAATGTTTTCTTCTTCCTAGGGGGGGCATGACCGAAAATAATTGAGAAGCACTGAACTAAGGGGACTGTGTTGCTGTGCTAAGGGGGCATCACTACTGTGAGGGGAGCACATAGGGTGTATCCCTACTGTGTGGAGGCACTAAGAGGACTGGACAGGATTGGGTGTGTACTGGAAAGGGATTGGGTGGAAGTTAGAGGCGTGGCTTATTGTAAGCTGGTGCCCCGGGCACTGCTGTAGTTGCCCCTCCTCACATTTTTTTCAAAAAGTTAATGCCAACCATGCAGCTATTGCGTGCCATAAACAGCAGGTTTCATAAAGTAGGGCACCGGCCTTGTGCGCACCGTATCACAGATGCGGACCCATTCACTTGAATTGGTCCGCAATCCAGAAGATATAGAGTGGAGGTGAGGAAGGCCACAGAAGCACTAGGGAGTGCTTCCATGGCATTTTGGTTGGTGCTTCCACGTAGCGAAAAAATAGAACATGCTGTAATTTTTTTGTGGTGCAAATGGATCAAATTGAATGAGTCTGCATCCGCCAGCGCAGGCCACACGGACGTATTTGTGTGCATGAGCCCAAAGTTGGGAGCTATGAAATCCCATGTATAAATGGATTCATTGTTTGGAGCCCAAAAAATGAGTCTGCCCCTGCAACTGCTGGTTGCTAACCCCCTTCACCTCCAAGTGAATTCGGTGCCAAAATAATATTGGGGATCCAATCCGTACCTCAGCGAAAAGTAGGATATGTTCTATCTTTTGACATATCTTGCAGATTGTGGACAAAGGCAGTGCCCATATATTGTGTTCCCACCATTTAGGGTCAGCAATATGGGCACAGAGCTCTTACGTTCGTCTGAATGAGCCCAAAATCGAATTGACTATTGACTCTTGTTTTTCTGCTGCAAAAACGCCAAATGTTAGCTAAATGTCTATGGGGAATAGGAAATGCAGGATACACGAGGGTTTTCTTTGCTACTGGTGTTTTTGTTTGTTCTCTGGCATTTCTTTTTGTCTTTCTTTCTGCTTTTTGGTGCTTTTTTGAGGCATTTTGACATTACATCATACTTCTCTGTAGGGGAAAACAGTATAAGGCCTCCTGCACATGACCTTAGGTGTCCCATTGCCGTATTGCGGACCGCATTTGCGGATCTACAATATGCGGGCACTGTTCCATGTGCATTCCGCATCACGGATGTGGGGCCCATTCACTTCTTTTCTTTTCAATTATCTTTTTATTGAATTTTTTTTTTCAAAATGGTAAAGTAGGAATCAATGTACGTACATTGTAAATACAATATAGAGAGAATAGGCAGCCATTATCATTACAACAATGTACAGCATAAAGACATAATATTCAGGTCATTACAAGCTGATCAGGATGAGGGGGGGTAAACCGTAGAACAATGTTGTTGACGGAAGAGAATTGGGCTTGTAACTCTGGTGATATGTGCTTGTTTTCCCGTCGGAGGAAGGGGTGGAGAGGGGTTGGAGAAGGTGGAGAGGGAGAGGGGGGGGGGGAGGGGGGAGGGGAGAGGACCTCTAGCGTGTGATGATGAATGAGATTACCCAGGATGAGATTAGTTTGATTCGGATAGAAGTCGTATAGTTGAGGTAGAAGATCGGTATTTGACCCAACCATCCCAAATTTTAAGAAACCTATCATGAGTTCTTAGTTCCCAGGCTGATAACTCTTCCATGTGATAAATGTGATTAACTTTGTGAAGCCATTGCGTGAGGGTGGGGGAACTTGGTTGATTCCAGTGTTGAGGAATTAATGATTTAGCTGCAGCGGTAAGGTGTTGAAAGAGAATTCTTTTCTCAGGTGGGATAATATCTAAACGGATATTGAGAAAAATAGAAGCTAGAGTTGGATCTTGTGTAAGGGTGCAGATTTCTTTGATTGAACTGAGTACCTGGGTCCAATATGGAACGATCACTGGGCATTCCCGCCACATGTGGATATATGTGCCCCTTGAACATTTGCATTTCCAGCAGGTGTCAGAGTTCAAACAGGTCATCTGTTTTAGTCTCACTGGTGTACGATACCATCTGGTTACAATTTTATACGAATTCTCTTGAAGTCGAATACACCTAGAGATACCATGAGATTTAAGGTAAATTTGTTTGGTATCTGCGGTAGACCAAGTGGTGTCAAGATCTTCCTCCCAATATTTTAGTAATTTTAAAAATTCACTAATGTTTGGATGTTTTAATTGCTGTAAAATATTATAAATCTGGGAGAGTAAATGTTTAGGAGGGGTGGCAGAGGATGCTAATTTTTCGAATTGAGTTAGCTCTCTAGGGCTAGTGGTCTGGGAAAGGTATGGTTTTACTAGCGAGTGTATGTGGGCTTTATGTATTGAGTGAATCGGGATGAGGCTCAGTGGGTCTTCCACTCGTTCTTGGTCTAGAAAAGAGTACAGGGTGATGGAGTTGATGTCTTTAAGCTTGAGGCCTGTATCTTTGTATCTCTCATTATATAAATCTGAGATGTCTGTTAATGTCATTAAGGGGGATAGGGCGGGGCTTAAAGCGGCCATATATTGATGCCATAAAGATAGAGAGGATTGTGTAATAGCGTTTGATGTGAGTTGGGAGATGGGCATGTCTTTTTTCCTCCAGAGCAATGATCTGAGGGGAGAAATAGCTAATAGATTTTCGAGTGGGAGCCAGAGTTTATTTTTATCTGATCTTATCCATTGTACTATTCTGGCAATGTGGGTGGCTTCGTAGTATAGTCTAAAGTCAGGTACCGCCATGCCTCCTCTTGATTTGTGTTGGGTTAGCAGGTTCCATTTTAGTCTGGGTTTTTTGTCATCCCAGAGATATTTGCTTATAATTTTACGTAGGTTGTTAAAAAAAGATACTGGGAGTGGGATTGGGAGAGTTTGGAACAAGTAAGTTAATTTGGGAAGGAGTATTGCTTTAATTAGGTTCTTGCGACCCATCCAAGACAGAAAGGGTAAGGACCACGAGGATAATATCTGTCTAAAATTGTTTGGGATTTGAGCATAATTGAGAGAGAAAAGATCCCTCCAGTTGGAGCTAATTTTTATACCCAGATATGTAATATGTGATTTTGGCCAATGGAAGGGGTGTCTAGAGCGTAAAGTATCTGTTTCTTCTTTGCTAATGTTAAGCCCAAGTGCCTCTGACTTGGAGGTATTTATTTTAAAATTTGAGAACTTGCCGTACTCTTCTAATATATTTTGTAATGCAGGTAAAGCAGAAAAAGGGTTCGACAGTGTCAACAAGATATCATCCGCATATGCGGCAGTGGTGTGTACATAACTACCATCATTGAAACCTTTGATGTCAGGGTGTAATCTGATGGAGGCTAATAGTGGTTCGAGCGACAGTATAAAAAGGATTGGCGAAAGTGGGCAGCCTTGCCTCGTCCCGTTGTATATATGAAAAGGCGCCGAGAGATTCTGGTTAATGCGTAATCTTGCAGTAGGGGAATCGTACATCAGGAGTATGGCATCCACGAACTCCTGTGGTAGTCCAAAGTGCAGGAGTACCTGTTCCATATAGATCCAGTCCACCCTGTCGAACGCCTTTTCTGCGTCTGTTCCTAGTAAAACCAAGGGAGTTTTCTTATGGTTGGCTAATTGTAAAATGGAGAGGATTCTCAGAGTATTGTCCTTCCCCTCCCTTCCGGACACGAACCCCACCTGCTCTGGGGAGATCAAAGAAGGGATTAAAGGTTTGAGTCTGTTGGCCAACAAGCTAGCATATAACTTCAGATCTGTATTTAATAAAGATATTGGCCTATAGCTTCCACACTGGGTGGGATCCTTCCCCTCTTTATGAATTAGAGTGATGTAAGCTTCCAGAGCTTGTTTTGGCATGTTCAAGCCCGAGAGGTAGGCGTTGAACGTATCCGTCAGGCGAGGGAGAAGTACATCCGAGAAGGAACTATAATAAGAACAGGGGAGGCCATCTGGTCCAGGCGCTTTTTGTTTAGCGCATTTTTCGCAGGATGGACTGGATTTCAATTTGAGTGAAGGGTTTTATCAGGTCTGCATGAGTGTTGGGGTCTAGCTTGGGAAGGGAGGCACGGGAAAGGAAGTTCGATATCGCTGCCAGAGAATTTTGCTCGTTCATTTGCTTCCCTGGGGGGCGTAATTGGTATAGTGAGGAGTAAAAGTTGATAAACTCTCTCTCGATTTTCCCAGGGTCGTTAGTGATATCTCCCCTATTGTCTCTGATTTCTCTTATAAAGGTGCGGGCTTTCTTCCTTTTTATAAGGGACATCATTAATTTTGATGCTCTTTCTCCGTCAGCATAGAATGAATGTTTGACGGACATGTAAAGTTTGGCCGAGTTTTTGTTCAGTAGGTCTCTAAGCTGTAATCTGAGATCTGTAAGTTTTTGGAGAAGTGGCGCAATAAGAGATTGTTTGTGGAGCTTTTCCAAACTTGAGATCTCCGACTGTAGGGATTTAATTTTTTGTTCCCTCTGTCTTTTACAGTATGTGCCAATTGAGATGAATTCACCTCTGATGGTCGCTTTGTGTGCCTCCCACACTACCGGCAGAGAGACCTCTGAATTATTGTTTATCATAAAGTATGAGTTGAGACGGTCCGCAATTCTTTTATGGAGATCCGCAGAGGTGAGGAGAGTTTCATTAAGTCTCCATGGTGGTCGTGTGCTCGGTCGATCAGACATTGTTATTTGAATACTTAATGGTGAGTGATCTGAGTGAATTCCCGAGCCTATTGTAGATGATTGCACTATATTGAGGGAAGACTGTTGAAGAAAGAAGTAATCTATCCTATGGTAAGTGTTATGTGGTGTTGAGTACAGCGTGTAATCTCTCGCCGAAGGATGGAGAAAGCGCCACACATCAGTCACGGAAAGTATCTGCAGTGATTTTTTAATATGTCTGAGTGCCTTGTAAGAAAGAGAGGAACGTCTAGAGGACGTATCGAGGAGAGGATCAAGTGCAACGTTGAGATCGCCACCAACTATTAGAATTCCTTTTGACATACTATGTATCAATGTCGTGTTGTCTCTTATCCATTGTGGTTGATGTGTGTTAGGGGCATAGAGATTCGCTAATGTAACTCGTTTACCATTTAGCAAACCAATGAGTACGAGCAGTCTACCCTCATTATCCTTGTACGTGCTCTCTAATTCAAATGTGGTGTGTTTGGAGAAAGCGATGGCTACCCCACTTGAATTCTTTGGGCCCATTCACTTCAATGGGTCAGCAATTGCGGAGATGCAGAACGGTGCAGAACGGAAGCACAGAACGGAACCCTACGTGGGGTTTTGTCCTGTACTTCCGTTTAGCAAAAAGATAGAACATGTCCGATCATTTTGCGTAACGGCCAGATCGCGAACCAATTAAAGTGAATGGGTCCGCAATCCGCTGCGGCTGCCCCACAGACGGTGTTCGTGCATTGCGGCCCGCATTTTACCATGGGGCGCACAAGTTCGTGTGCAGGAGGCCTAAAGAAAGCGCTAGAGGTAAAACACAACTGGAAAGCTTTCAATTCATATTACGTTCTTGAAAAAAAATTATTTACAAATGTTCTAAATCTTCCCCCCCCAAAAAATGTTTTCTCAGTTTCCGGCGTTGTATTACAAGCTAAAAAAAAGCCAGAGCCAAATTCATATATGTAAGGGCCCAAAAGTAATAATTGGCCACTGTGGAGTGTGACTATTAGTGTTGAGCGAGCATGCTTGGCTGAATACCTGTTCGGCTCAAGCATCGCTATGCTCGGCACATGGCGGTACTCGGCCGAGTACTGCATATGCTCGAGTGCCAAGCTCAAGTCTTCTCCACGTATGTTTTGCGGCTGCTAAGCAGCCAATTAACATGCAGGAAAGTACTGCCATCACTGTAATGCCAGTAGCCATGTTTGCTACTTGCATTACAGCGATTGGCTGGCCTGAACGCATTATCGGGTGCTATATAACACCCGGTGACGTGGGTTCGGCTCATTGCGAGTCAGGGAGAGCTGCGGTTAGGAAGGGACAGATAGTGTAGGGAGGTTGTGATCGCAATTTATTCAACTTTAAAACGTTTCAAAGACCCAAAAGTCCTTTTAAGGACTATTATGTGTGGTGGCAGCAATTTTATTTTGCAAAGTAGTCCGATTTTTTTTCCTCATACTTTGCGATTCTTTTTCTGCAGTGACTTGTGACATCTGTTCAGCAATACCTTCTGTGTGTCAGGGCCAGATATTGGGAAAAATATTAGCGAAAACAATGATATTTTTTCCATCATTTATCCCCATTTTTCCTATAAATGGTCCCTGCAATGAGGCTGTGCTGCAATAGCGTCTGTGTGCCAAGCCCAGATATTGGGAAAAATATTAGCGACAACAAATATATTTTTTCCATAATTTATCCATAATTTGCCTATAAACGGTCCCTGCAGTGAATTGTCACATCTGTGCTGTAATAGCGTGTGTGTGTGTCAGGCCCAGATATTGGGAAAAATATTAGCGAAAAAAAATTATATTTTTTCATAATTTATCCACATTTTTCCTATAAATGGTCCCTTATAACATATAACATTTAATATGAAGAAGGCGAGCATTAAGGGACGGGGAAGTGGCCGTGATGCTGATGGTGCACGCAGAGGCCGTGGCCCTTGGGTGCTTTGAAACTGTGCCTGCTGCCAGAGCACAAGAAACACAATCATCCAAGATACCTAGCTTCATGTCCCAGTTTGCAGGGTGGCGCCGGAGACCACACTAGAAGTCAGCCCAGTGCGAGCAGGTGGTCGGTTGGATTACAGCAGATAGTGCTTCCAGTCGGTTAAGCACCACTCTGTCTTCCACCAAGTCCAGTCTCAGTAGCCAGGAGTCTGGTCTACACAATCCTCACCCTGATCCTCCTTCCTCTAACCATTTACAGTCTGGCCAAACAAGTGATCCCACACTCGGATATTCCGAGGACCTCTTTGCATCGCTATTAATTGACTTGGCCCTCTCGCCAAGCACCCTTGAAGAAGGATCTGAGATCTTGTGCAAGGATTCCCAACAAGAACATGATGCTGGGAACGGCAATTAGTGTTTAATGAGGTGCATGATGATGAGACACAGTTGCCAATGACTCAACAGAAATTACTGTCTCAAGAGGTTGAGGAAAAGGATAACACACAGTTGTGTGAGGCGCTTACGGTAGTACAGTGAAGAACCCTAGGAAATCAGTGAATAAGCGTAGTCGGTTGTGGTGTGCCGAAACCGAGGATGAGGTAGGCCTGAGAAAGAAGAGGGCCCACCCAAGGATAGAGATATGGAAGAAATGAGTTGTAAATGAGTGGAGTGGTGGTAGGGTCAAAGCTCAGACCTCGGACGGTGCAGGAGCCAGGTAAGGGGGTGCCCTAAATAGGCTGGAGGCGGACCTCAGCCCCTCCCACAAATCCAGGCAAACTGCCTTCACACTTGTGTGAGGCGCTTACGGTAGTACAGTGAAGAACCCTAGGAAATCAGGGAATAAGCGTAGTCGGTTGTGGTGTGCCGAAACCGAGGATGAGGTAGGCCTGAGAAAGAAGAGGGCAAAAATGAAATAACCAGTTATTGTAGTCAAATACACATGAATAGCTCAACCCGACATGTTTTGGAAAGTATCTCTTAACTCTTGTGTTGGATTGGGAATGTATCGCGAGTAAGCGGATGACTTCCAGCGCCCCAATTCCCGATGACATGAGTGGTGGCGTTGGCACTGAAGGCCGTGGACGCGGCTCCAAAGCGAAAGGAGTGCCCTGAGTAGTTGGCTGCGTTGAGGCCCAGTTGTGTGAGGGATGACCTGACATGGGTCATGAAGGTGGTGGTGGTGAGTACCGAACCATGTAGTGAAGTAGCGGTTGAGAGGGTAGAAACCTGTGACGTTGTCTGTAAGCATCCAGAACCCTGACTGGACACCATCTGTTGTGCGTGGGGTGATATGAAATGTTGACAGGTAAGTGCTGACTACTCTTGGAGTGAGGTAAGGTCAGGACGTAATGATCCATGTGTTTTGCCAAGTGGGAGACAAGAAGACAAGGTGTGGCTTGGGTCGTGTAGGTTGTAGTGAATTCCCCGGGCCTCAGGAACCGTAGAAGGCCAAGTAAATTTCTGTTTTGAGGATGGAGTTGGTATCTGCTTCAGAAGGCTTGGCGTCTAGTAATTCGGATAATGCCTTGAAAATATGATTGTTAACGGGTAGCCTCTGGGCTGGACGTGCGGGTTCAGCTTTCTGAATACCTCGGAGTATGGTTTTTGATTTGGTGATAGGCCACGCAACTGATGTTATTAGGGGGTAAGATTAGCATGTGGTGTAAATGCCAGTGAGATAGAGTATGATGGCTGTGACGAACTGCGACCGCCGCGGCCACAATACGTCACGAAACCGTCACAGCGCCCCTAGTGGTCAATCCGCAAACAGGCCTCCCAGCCACTTTCAGCACACCGACAGTCTAACTTGAGTCCGTACAGTCGATAGGCTGAAAGTGCAGGGAGTGGACCTCCGACCGACCGCAAGTAAGCGTGCGACGAACTGCGACCGGAACTACACACAGGGTAGTTTAACTGCCACCACCTCACAATTTATGGGAGCGAGGAACCCACTGTCTAGATAACACAACCGAGTAGCTTTCTCTTCGGAGAGGCTAGGGTAAGTTTTTGCAGTGTTTGAAAACAGGCATATGGCTAGAGAAATGACTTGGAGGTCATTTATTATATATCTATATAATACAAATTATCACGATGCACAGTAATTATTAACACAATAATCAAGGAAAGTATAGTCCAATAAACAAAAAGAGAGAAAAGAAAGAAAATACTTAGTTTCCGCAGAAAAGATGTCCGTTGGTGAAATAGTCCGTTGCAGGGGTCAAGTCCAAGAAGCCTTTGTCCAGTGTAATATGCCTTCAGCCCACAGGTTCTCTGGCTGAGGCCCTCTTTAGGTGTTGTTAAAAGTGGAGAACTCCTTTAGCAGATTCTAGATGTGTTATAAAGGGTCTCAGAATCAAGGCGGGGAATTGAGAGTCCGCCTGCTGGGGCCGGCTGTATTCCTGAGGTGAATGTCAGTTCTGAAATATGGCATGTGCCATATCGTGGGATGTCTCCGCTGTACACAAGTAACAAGCACATATTCACATTCCCTACAAAATATGGAGTTCAGGGATACCAAATATTACTATTATAACTGGTTCTATGATGGGGTAACACCATAACTTTACCTGGGCACATCTTAGAGTTATGTTTGTCCTATGTAAACGTCCAGTGAATTCTGAGTGACACGATGATGTAATTTTTACGTCCGTAAGATGCATGGTCTCTCTTGAAAAGGTAAAAATCATATCTCAGATTCATGTTGCAATCTGGGAAACCTTGGTGCCGGACTGTCTGCAGCAAGCCAGCTTGCAGACCCTTATAGCAGCGACACCAAATGTCTCCCCCCCCAGGTGCAGTCTTCACACCTAGCTGTGATATCTCTTCAGGAAGAGAAGTTCTTTTGTCAACCATAGGAAGCCAGCTGTAATTGCGTTATCTGCTGGGCATCTATTGACTGACTTGAACAAAAGGACTATGTTGTTCTCTGGGTACAACAGAAGGAGACGCTCTGAATAATCAAATTGTAGGTTCTGGGGCCTAGGGAAATAATTACTGTTTAATAAGGCAGAGTAATATTGATAATATTGGGAGGACAGTTCAATATTCTCGCGGATCATCCGTGACACCTCCCCCCCGCGTCTGTGGCTAGACACCCGTCCGCAAGACGGGTGGCGTCGCCGCTAACCTGCGCTGATCGGTCTGGATCGCCGTTGCACCGGGATAAGCCATCCGCATTTTGATGTCTGCTGCCTGCCCTGTGCTGGATGGTAAAATCGTACTGCTGCAGCGACAAGCTCCAACGTAGGAGTTTCCCGTTGGACCCCGCAGTACGGTTCAGCCAACTGAGAGGATTATGGTCCGTAATGATTGTGAAGGAGCGGCCGTACAGATAGGATTGAAGCTTCTGCAGGGCCCACACAATCGCCAGACACTCCTTTTCTGTAGTTGAGTAGGAGACTTCTCGGGGAAGAAGTTTCCGGCTTAGGTACAGAAGAGGATGCTCGTCCCCTTTTCCATCCACCTGGCTTAAGACAGCGCCGAGACCGTAATCTGATGCGTCGGTTTGCACTATGAACCGACGGCTGAAATCTGGGGCTTGAAGCACAGGGGCGCTAGCTAACGCCTGCTTCAAGGCCCGGAAGGCGTTCTCACACTCAGGTGTCCAACTAATGGTTTTTGGTTCCTTCTTCCTAGTGGCATCCGCTAGGGGCTTCGCGATGGCACTATAGGCCGGTAAAAACTTCCTATAGTAGCCCGCGGTCCCCAGGAATGCCTGAACCTGTCGCTTGGTGATAGGCCGAGGCCACGCTAAGATGGCGTCGACCTTTCCCGTGTCCGGTTTCAGGGTGTTCCCTCCCACTCGGTGCCCTAAATACTGGACTTCCGTCATGCCGATCTGACACTTACTTGGCTTAACTGTCAAATTTGCTGCCGCCAGCCGTTGCAGTACCTGGGTCAGATGTTTGAGGTGTTCTTCCCAGGTGGGGCTAAACACCGCAATATCGTCCAAATATGCTGCAGCGAACGGTTGCATTTCCTCCAGCAGGTCGTTCATAGCCCGCTGGAATGTGGCAGGCGCATTTTTCATTCCAAAGGGCATCGTCGTAAATTCGAAGAGCCCGAAGGGAGTGATAAAGGCCGACTTCTGCCGCGCGTCCGGGGCAAGAGGGATCTGCCAGTACCCCCGGCTCAGATCCATGATTGATAGATAGCTGGCAGCCGCCAGCTTATCTAGCATCTCATCGATGCGAGGCATGGGGTAGGCGTCCGTAGTGGTTACAGCGTTCAACTTCCGGTAGTCCACGCAGAACCGCGTTGTCCTGTCTTTCTTGGGTACCAAGACGACGGGTGCCGCCCATGGACTACAGGACCGCTGAACGACCCCCAGTTCTAGCATCTCCCCCACCTCACGCTGCATGTCCGCCTGCACCTCCGGAGAGACGCGATAGGCGGATTGCTTGACGGGGGGATGTGCTCCGGTATCTAACCGGTGAGCGACCAGATTGGTCCGTCCCGGGATACCTGAGAAGGTCCGGTGGTACCGACCTAACACCTCCTGTAACTGCTCTCTCTGGGACGGGGAGAGCTGCGGGTTGACATTTATGTCCCCGTCCGTCTCCCGGGTGTCAGCCAGCAGATCTACCAGAGGGTCTGTCTCACCCTGTTCTAACCGGCTGCACACTGGGAGTACATACTGGGTTCTATCGTGGTGAGCCTTCAGCATGTTAATGTGAAAGGCCTTCTGTTTTCTACCCCCCATGTTCACCAAGTATGTCAGGGGGTTTAAACGCTTCTCTATGGTGTATGGCCCCTCCCATGCCGCCTGTAACTTATTGTGCCGTATGGGAAGAAGGGCATAGACCTTGTCTCCAGTTTCAAATGCCCGGTCTTCTGCGGTGCGGTCGTACCATAGTTTCTGTTTGGCCTGGGCCTGGGCCAGATTCTCTGTTACCATGGCAGAGAGTGACTCCATTTTGTCTCTGAACTTCAGGACGTAATCCACTACAGAGACATCCGTGGGATCACCTTTGCCTTCCCACGTCTCTCGCATCAGCTGTAGTGGCCCTCGGACGTTCCTGCCATACAGGAGTTCAAACGGGGAGAACCCGGTGGACTCTTGCGGTACTTCCCTGTAGGCAAACAGCAGATGAGGCAGGTACCGTTCCCAGTCCCCACCCTGCGACTCAATGAATGTGGCCAGCATCTGCTTTAATGACGCGTTAAAGCGCTCGCAGAGGCCGTTGGTTTGCGGGTGGTATGGACTGGAGACGAGGTGCGTCATCTGGATCTTTGCCGCCAGGGCGTTCATCAGTTCAGACATAAACTGGGGTCCCTGATCTGTGAGCATCTCCGCAGGGAACCCTACACGGGAAAATATGGAAATTAGCGCGTCTGCTACCTTGTCTGCCCTCAGGGAGGAGAGCGCGACCGCATCTGGGTAGCGAGTCGCGTAATCCACCAGCGTCAAGATGTACCTCTTGCCGCTGTGGCTGGGAATGGGCAGAGGTCCAATTATGTCGACTGCCACTCGGTGAAATGGCTCACTTATGATTGGCAGTGGACACATGGGAGCCTTGCGCGGATTCCCAGCTCGTTTAACTTTCTGACAAACCGTACAGGAGCGACAATAATTGATGACATCTATCCTCATTCTAGGCCAGTAGAAATGCCCCTGAATACGGTCAAGTGTCCTGCGAATTCCTAGGTGCCCTGCCAAGCGGATGTCATGGGCGGATTTCAGCACATGCCCCCGGAAGGCACTGGGTACCACAAGCGACTTGGTACTCACGGTCATTTCGCCTTCGGTGGGTTGTATCGCCTCACTATACAACTTCCCACCTTCCCAGTACACTTTGAACCCGGCCCCATCCGCGAGGGGCTCAGCAGCCTGTCTTCTGAGACCCTCGAGGCTAGGATCGGTTTGAAGTGCGTGCTTGAAGGCCGCCTGATCCGTTTCAGCCAGCTGGCCCGTGGCGTACTTGGCCTGTGGCTGACAGTCACCCTCCCTGGGGTCAGAGGAGTGGGAGGAGACCGGAGCCTCTTCCCCCTGTTCTGAGTTCAAGTTTTGGGTGGCCCGACTCCGAGTCACAGCTAGGACAGGTATGACTTCGGAGCAAGGCAGATTAGCATTTTCAATATCACATGTAGAAATCACATTAGCAGGTACATCATGCATATCATCAACATTAATATTGGATACATTCAACCCCCCTCCCACAGACTCTTGCCCCCGGGTGCCAAGCATCTGGGTGGGGGCAGAGGGCGGACCCCCTTCCTGGGATCCCGAGGGGTTCGTGGCGGGTTCATAATAGGATACCAGCTTGCCTAGATCGGACCCCAACAAAACAGGAACTGGTAGCTGGTCTAGGATACCAACTACCTTTTCTTGAACACCCACCCCCCAGTCGATGGAAACCCGGGCTTGGGGAATGTGAGAAAGAGTGCCCCCCACCCCAGTGAGGGTGAGATACTTGTCTGGGATGATGTCCTTTGTGGGCACAAGGTGCGGACGCACCAGGGTGACATCGGCTCCCGTGTCCCGGAAACCGGTGACTAGCTGGTCATTCACTGTAACAAGCTGGTGATTGCTGGTGATGGGGTGAATCTCCTCCCCACCGGCGAACAAAACAGTTGAGGATGATGGTTCACGCTGGGGTGCGCTGGCTGGCTGTGTCTGTCGTGGGCGAGGTACAGGTGGTTCAGATGCTGGCTGTGGCTGTCTCCGCTCAGGACAGTTGAATTTCATATGTCCAGGCTTGCGGCAGTAGTGACAGGTGATTCCATTAGGTGCCCCAGGTCTGGAAGCAGTAGCTGCACTTGGTGGTCTCTGTGGTGGACGGCCCACAGAGGCAGGGGGGTCTGCCCTGACATTGGGCAGACCTCCTCTCCAGTGCGATGGTGCAGATTTACGCAGATCGGGCACTCGGGTTGTGACAAAAGTCTCAGCTAAGTCTGCAGCAGCGGTTGCTGACGCAGGCTTCCGTTCTAGCACGAATTGTCTCACATCCGCAGGGCAAATACAAAGAAGCTGGTCTAGCACCATCAAGTCCTCTAGGATGTCATAAGACCCTTTTGTTAGGCCTAAAGTCCACTGGCGGAATGTAGTGCGTAAGCTGCTGACCACATCCGGATAAGAGTCCGTACGATCCTTTTGTAAGGACCTAAACCTTTTCCGATAGACTTCAGGGGTCAGCTGGTATTTAGCAATGATAGCGTCTTTTATGGCGGAATAATCTTCATCCTGCTCCATGGATAACTCCGCAAACGCGTCCAGCGCTTTGTAGCGCAACAGGGGTGTCAGGTGTCTGGCCCACTGCTCTTGGGGCAGACGATACTGACGGCAGGCTTTCTCAAAGGATCGCAAAAACAAGTCTATGTCAGTGTCCTTTTCAATGGGAGCAAATTTAAATTTTGCACTCACGTGTGATGCTGCTCCTTCTGCAGGAAAGTTGGGTGATGAGCTTCGGCTGGGTTGATGTATTCTGGCCATGCTCAGTTCATGCCGACGTTGGCTTTCTGCAGCAGCGGCCTCCCTCTCAGCTCGGCGTTCTTCGCGCTCCGCCATGTACTGCAGGTACTTTACTGGGTCAGTGTCCATTAGTTTTTGGAGGGCCTGCTGCATCATAGGGTCTGTACAAATAGATAGTCTGGTACTGGCCGGTTCCGGGCGAGTACTTAAAGAAAAATTAGGATCCGTACTGAAATACTGCGCTGGGGGGCCAACAGGGCCCGCAGGATGTTCCCCCTCCGAGTAGTCAGGATTCTCAGTCTCCGGTTCCTCAGGACTTGAGTCAGATGGGCCGGTGTCTCCCGCAGTAGACACATCCAACAGCCGCAGTTGTTGGTTATCCCATCGGAACAAGTCTTTTATCAGGTCGGTCTTCGTCTTGCGACCGACTTCAATGCCCCGTTCTTGGCACAGATTTTCCAGATCTGCCAAAGCCATTTTCTTGTATTCCCCGGACATTTTCACACCAAATAAAAGATAGATAAAGAAAACAAGATTTCGGGGAGGGTACTGGACTACACAGTCTCTCTGTACACACAGATAAATGTATTGCACTCAGCCACACCACCACCAAATTGGTTTGGTTCTGACAGAGGTAAATTAGTTAATCTCTGTTCAGATGTTCTAAACACATGCAAAAAGGAATCCCAGTAGCTGCCTACCAATATGTGACGAACTGCGACCGCCGCGGCCACAATACGTCACGAAACCGTCACAGCGCCCCTAGTGGTCAATCCGCAAACAGGCCTCCCAGCCACTTTCAGCACACCGACAGTCTAACTTGAGTCCGTACAGTCGATAGGCTGAAAGTGCAGGGAGTGGACCTCCGACCGACCGCAAGTAAGCGTGCGACGAACTGCGACCGGAACTACACACAGGGTAGTTTAACTGCCACCACCTCACAATTTATGGGAGCGAGGAACCCACTGTCTAGATAACACAACCGAGTAGCTTTCTCTTCGGAGAGGCTAGGGTAAGTTTTTGCAGTGTTTGAAAACAGGCATATGGCTAGAGAAATGACTTGGAGGTCATTTATTATATATCTATATACAATACAAATTATCACGATGCACAGTAATTATTAACACAATAATCAAGGAAAGTATAGTCCAATAAACAAAAAGAGAGAAAAGAAAGAAAATACTTAGTTTCCGCAGAAAAGATGTCCGTTGGTGAAATAGTCCGTTGCAGGGGTCAAGTCCAAGAAGCCTTTGTCCAGTGTAATATGCCTTCAGCCCACAGGTTCTCTGGCTGAGGCCCTCTTTAGGTGTTGTTAAAAGTGGAGAACTCCTTTAGCAGATTCTAGATGTGTTATAAAGGGTCTCAGAATCAAGGCGGGGAATTGAGAGTCCGCCTGCTGAGGCCGGCTGTATTCCTGAGGTGAATGTCAGTTCTGAAATATGGCATGTGCCATATCGTGGGATGTCTCCGCTGTACACAAGTAACAAGCACATATTCACATTCCCCACAAAATATGGAGTTCAGGGATACCAAATATTACTATTATAACTGGTTCTATGATGGGGTAACACCATAACTTTACCTGGGCACATCTTAGAGTTATGTTTGTCCTATGTAAACGTCCAGTGAATTCTGAGTGACACGATGATGTAATTTTTACGTCCGTAAGATGCATGGTCTCTCTTGAAAAGGTAAAAATCATATCTCAGATTCATGTTGCAATCTGGGAAACCTTGGTGCCGGACTGTCTGCAGCAAGCCAGCTTGCAGACCCTTAGGAAGAGAAGTTCTTTTGTCAACCATAGGAAGCCAGCTGTAATTGCGTTATCTGCTGGGCATCTATTGACTGACTTGAACAAAAGGACTATGTTGTTCTCTGGGTACAACAGAAGGAGACGCTCTGAATAATCAAATTGTAGGTTCTGGTGCCTAGGGAAATAATTACTGTTTAATAAGGCAGAGTAATATTGATAATATTGGGAGGACAGTTCAATATTCTCGCGGATCATCCGTGACAATGGCGTTGTATGACATTGAGTTTAAGGTGGCAAAAAGAATCAAACCCCAGAAGAGAAGCCATGACAAAAGGGGGCGTGATGTTATGTTCCAGGAGGAATCTGACAACCTAAAAATAAGTCAGAGAAAACGATAACGTGAGAGAGACTCTAATGGCGCAAGCCGCGCGTGCGAGTCACCATAAGATAATTGTATTGCAAGCCACTGATGACCGAGCCATGCGAGCGGGTCTGAAGGCAGAAAAGACATGGAACCTATTGGTTGCAGGACCACGCAGCCGGCCTCGACTGGTGGAGTTGTGTGTGTGGGATTTGAATGGGGAAGCGATACGTGAGAGAGTCTAATGGCAGAGCCATGCGTGAGAGACTCTAATGGCGGAGCCATATGTGTAAAAATGGCCCGGAGAAGCCATGCGTGAGAGACTTTAAGGCGGAGCCATGCGTGAGAGACTCTAAAGGCGGGGTCATGTGTGTGACATTAATACGGAGAAGCCAAGCGTGAGAGACTCTAATGGCGGAGCCATGCGTGAGAGACTCTAATGGCGGGGTCATGTGTGTGAAATTAATACGGAGAAGCCATGCGTGAGAGACTCTAATGGCGGAGCCATGCGTGAGAGACTCTAATGGCGGGGTCATGTGTGTGAAATTAATACAGAGAAGCCATGCGTGAGAGACTCTAATGGCGGAGCCATGCGTGAGAGACTCTAATGGCGGGGTCATGTGTGTGAAATTAATACAGCGAAGCCATGCGTGAGAGACTCTAATGGCGGAGCCATGCGTGAGAGACTCTAATGGCGGGGTCATGTGTGTGAAATTAATACGGAGAAGCCATGCATGAGAGACTCTAATGGCGGAGCCATGCGTGAGAGACTCTAATGGCGGGGTCATGCGTGTGAAATTAATACAGAGAAGCCATGCGTGAGAGACTCTAATGGCGGAGCCATGCGTGAGAGACTCTAATGGCGGGGTCATGTGTGTGAAATTAACACGGAGAAGCCGTGTGTGAGAGACTCTGATGGCGGAGCCATGCGTGAGAGACTGTAATGGCAGGGCCATGTGTGTAACCCTAGAACGGAGAAGCCATGCGTGAGAAGCTCTAATGGCAGGGCCATGCGTGAGAGATTCTACTGGCGAAGGTCATGTGTGTGACACTAACGGAGAAGCCATGCGTGAGACTAATGGCAGAGTCATATGTGTAAGACTAACCTGGCAAAGTAATGCGTGAGAGACTCTAATGGCGGAGTTGTATGTGTGACACTGAAACGGAGAAGCCATGTGTGAGAGATTCTACTGGCAAAGTCATATGCGTGACACTAACTGAGAAGCCATGCGTGACTAATGGCGGAGTCCTGTGTGTAACACTAAACGGGGAAGCCCTGCGTGAGCGACTCTAATGGCGGAGTCATATGTGAGAGACTCTAATGGTGGAGTTATCGTGTGAAACTAAAACGGCAAGTGATGTGTGAGAGTCTCTAATGGCGGAGTTATGTGTGTGAAAGTATAACGGCGAAGTAACGCGTGAGAGACTCTAATGGCGGAGTTATGAGTGTAAACTAACCGGCGAAGTAATGCGTGAGAGTCTGTAATGACGGAGTAATGTGTATAAACTAAAACGGCGAAGTAATGCGTGAGGGATTCTGATGGCGGAGTTATGTGAAACACTAAAACGGAGAAGCCATGTGTGAGAGACTCTAATGGCGGAGTTGTATGTGAAACACTAAAAAGGAGAAAGCCATGCGTGAGACTCTAATGGCGGAGCCATGCGTGAGAGACTCAAATAGCGGAGTCGTATGTATACAACTGAAATGGAGCAACCATGCGTGCGAGACTAATAGTGGGGTCGTGGGTGCGTACTGACCGGAGAAAACACGAGTGGGAGACCAATGGCGGAGTTCGGTGTGTAAAACTAAAACGGAGAAGCCCTGCATGGGAGATTAATGGCAGATGAAATTATTATTATATATATTCTTTTTTTTTTTTCTTCCTTTTTCCACTTGTGCGGCCCCCATGACTTGCATAACCATGACCATCTCCGACAATGAACTTGAGACACTAGCCCGCCTACAACCGTATGGTACCCCTAATGGACAACACGAAGAACGGTCACCGGGCCCCCGAAGCCAAGGGGCTGAACGGGGTGACCACACGGTGATGATAAGTAGTTAAACATGAGCCAGACCTGATGGAAAAATGCATGGACAGTAGTGTACCGAACCACGTGCGCAACCGAAACATTAATCAACCGCGAACCGTGAAATTGAACTGATGGAGAAAACAAGAGCCAGAGGCATTGCAGCTCGCTAAGAGAAGACCCTTGTCATGACCAACGAATAACCAACTTGTGACATGGTAGGAACACACTCTCATAGGCCTAGAAATGAAAAGAAATGCAGCTTTAGTGGAAGCAGGGTAAAACGCATGATGTAAGAACAAGTGGGCGAAATGCCGCACTGGATGTGAGTGGTGCCTCACTCCTATAGGCCTAGAAATGAAAAGAAAAGCAAATCGTAAGAGCAGGTGTGCGTACCTGGTGGTAAGAAATCTCAGAACACGTGTGGAGAAAAATATGTCTATGCTAGACCGCTTAAAGGGGTTAAAAGAAAGTGGTAAGACGAGTGTGGACTGTGGTGCGAACGGACACATGACCTTGATGGGATCATGAAACGTGAGTGTGAAAACAAGTACCTGCTTGCGCGTGTGACTGGTTGGATCGAGACGTGAGAAATGAGGCTTGGCATGTGGGCTGAAATGACCGTCATGAACGTGTGACCACCTGGTCTACGTGGCGCCATACCTATTTTTATTTTCCCTTTCCCTTGGTGGAACGTGCGGCCATGGGACTATCTGGCGGTGTTTTTTTTTTTTTTTTTTGTTTTTTTTTGTTTTTTTTTGCGGGGTGGAACGCGTGGCCATGGACTATATGGCGGGGGTTTATCCCTTTTTTTTTTTTTTTTTTTTTTTTGGACCATGGAGCACGAGGGTGATGTGGCGGGTTTCAGACTAGGTTACCGTACCTGGTAGCAAGAAAAAAAAAAATAAATTCACTGGACACACGTGCAGCGCAAATGTGTTTAAGCTTGACCGCCTAAAAAGGGGTTTAGACAGAAAGTAGTGTGCCGAGAGTGGACTGTGGTACGAACGTCAGCATGATCTGAGAGGATCATGACGTGAGCAGCAGTGGTGCCACGGCTGTGCGAATGGCGTGCAAAATGAGGCCCGTGACGTGGGGGATTTGTTGCGGAACGTGTGATCAGCAGACCGTATGGCGTTTTTTTTTTCGTGCGGCCATGGACTATGGCTGGTTTCTCCTTTATGTATTTGCGAGTTTTTTTTTGTTTTTTTTTTATAAGGTTTCTTTCTAGGCTTCTTTCCTATGACACTAATGGAACTTTGATTTCTTTATTTATTTATTTTTCCCATGGGGCACGCGGGTGATGTGGCGGGTTTGTGATGATGGGAACTGTGGGCTGGTGTGGTGGGGGTGTAAGTGTTGAGGGGAACCGTTTGAGCCCCTTCTGGATTGCGCCGCCTGTGTGAGGGGGGGGCCAGTGGATGGAGCCTGGGGCAGGGTATTGTGGTCAGACCGGGGCCGAGCAGAACTGTGGCGGAACCCCCCACAACCAGCCGCACTGGCGGGCGGCCGCCGGGCTGCTGCGCACGCGCCGACGCCGACGCGCATGCGCAGAACCACCGGCCGCGCATGCGCAGACCAGGTACTGGGACGCGGGTGGCCGCCATCAACAGCGTGGCAGGAGAAGCGGCGGGGCGGGCCGGTGCAGCGGTGGGGAGAACGAGGAAGTCTGCAGCAGCAGCGCTGACTGTGGAGGGGGGGTGTGTGTGGTGCGGCCACTACGAGCAAACCATGTGGCGGGTGTGTGAGTGCGGGCATGCCGCTGACCTGAACCGGGGGTTGAGGGGGGGGGGCACGTGTGTAAGAGGTTGCCGTGGAGATGGAGGGAAACTGAAAAGGTGGCAGCCACGGGAATGATAACCCGTGCTGGCTGGTGACTTGGAGTAGGGCTGCAGCGCAGTCGTGTTTTTGCATGACCTCAAACATGACAGACATGAAAAATGGCCAGTGACTTGTGAGCGACAAATAGCGTGACATGAGTGAAACGAATGGTGAATTGACTTGAGCTAGTACAGGGGGCAACCGTGAGGCCCCGTGCTGTACTGCAGACATGAAATGATAGTGACTTGTAACGAGAATTTGTGACATGAGTGCAAAGTTTGGTGAAATGAAATGAGCCGGTACAGGGGGCAACCGTGAGGCCCCAGCTATGATGACTCATAGTATACCGGGCAAACGCGACCCACAGTGAACCGAGTGACGCCAAACTTCCAAGACTCAGCAACTCGCAGGTAACTCTCCAGTAACTCCACAAGCGACTTCCTCCCTCAAAGCTCAGACCTCGGACGGTGCAGGAGGTGCCCTAAATAGGCTGGAGGCGGACCTCAGCCCCTCCCACAAATCCAGGCAAACTGCCTTCACACTTGTCAATCACTTAGGTTGTGGTTAGGTCAACAAATCAGGAGGATGATCAGAGTGAGGAAGTGGAAGAGGAGGTGATGGACGACGAGGTCACTGACCCAACCTGGGAAGGTGGCAACAAGCCGAGTGAGGAGAGCAGTACAGAGGGGGAGGGATCTGCAGCACTGCAACAGGCTGGAAGAGGCAGTGGGGTGGCAAAGGGTAAAAGGCGGGCACCACCGAACAGGCCCGCAACTGTTCCATGGAGCACCCCCTTGCGTAAATCTCCCTTGCCAAGGGGTAGGTGTTCGGCAGTATGGCGCTTTTTGAGGAAAGTGCGGACGACATAGTCGTTTGTAACCTGTGCCACACCAAAATGAGCCGGAACGTGAACACTAGCAACCTCACCACCACTAGCATGATCTGCTACATGTCATCAAAGCACCCTAATAGGTGGGACGAACGCCTGAGTCCACAATTTGTGTTTGCGGGTCACACCACTGCCTCCTCTTCCCCTGTGTTATGTGCTGGCCAATCCACTGTCCAAGACGCAGGCCCTGCATCTGTACCTTCACAAGCACCATCAGCGACCACATCCACTTCCCTGTCCCAGCGCAGCGTCCAAATGTCCAGAACACAATCATTTGAACGCAAGCGCAAATACCCACCCACCTACCCACAGGCCATAGCACTAAATGCGCAACTTTCAAAATTACTGGCCCTTGAAATGTTGCCATTTAGGCTTGTGGACACTGAGGCCTTCCACAGCTTGATGTCGGTGGCCGTCCCTCATTACGCAGTCCCCAGCCGCCACTATTTTTCAAGGTGTGCCGTGCCAACCTTACACCATCATGTGTCCCTTAACATCACACGTGCCCTGACCAACGCATTTACTGGGAAGGTCCACTTAACCACAGACACATGGACAAGAGCTTTCGGTCAGGGACGCTACATTTCCCTGACAGCACACTGGGTGAATGTTGTGGAGGCTGAGAGTGACTCCTACCCTGGGATGTCACAGGTGGTACCGACTTCAAGGATTGCGGGCCCCAATTCCATCATGGTTTTCTGCTACCACCTACGTTAGTGGCTCCAACCCCCCACTTCTTCTCCTCCGCCTCCTCCTCCACTTCCACCTCCGAAGTATCCACGTGCAGCACCAGTCAGTCATCAGTCGGTAGCTGGAAGCAGTGTAGCACTGCAGTGGGGAACCGGCAACAGGCCGTGCTAAAGCTGATCTGCTTAGGTGACAAACAGCACACCGCCACAGAGCTGTGGCAGGGGATAAGACACCAGACTGAGCTGTGGCTCTCGCCACTCAACCTAGAACCAGGCATGGTTATGTCTGATAATGATGATAGCCAGACCACCCTCAGTTCGTATTCTCAGCGCGAATTAGAGGCTGAAGAGGAGGAGAAGGAGGAGCAGGAGACTGTTGCCTCAGCTACAGACGGTAGTACCCATGGAAGTTTAATTCCATCTGTTCTGCGTGGGTGGGCAGAGAAGGAGGAAGAGGATGAGGAGATTGGGAGTGATCCTCCTGATGACGACAGTGAAGTCTCGCCTGTTGGTACTCTGGCACACATGGCTGACTTCATGTTAGGCTGCCTTTCCCGCGACCCGCGTGTTATACGCTTTTTAAACAACACAGATTACTGGATGTTCACCCTTCTCGACCCCCGCTACAAAAGGAACTTCTTATCTCTCATTCCTCTGGTGGAGAGGATGAGCAAAATGATACAATACCAGAAGATCCAAAATTGCTCCAAAAATTTCCATCTGACAACGCTGGCGGCAGAGTCCGTACTTCCTTGGCCAACCGAGGATGGGAGACAAGGGGAGCACACAGCAGTTCCAACAGAGGCAGGGCAACACTCTCCAAAGCCTGGGACAGTTTTATGATACCCCGCCAGCACCCTCACCCTGATGTGCGGCCTACTGCCACAAGGAGAGAACATTTTTGGAAGATGGTAAAGGAGTACATAGCAGACTGTGTCAGCGTCCTCAATGATGCTTCAGTGCCTTACAACTACTGGGTGTCCAAGCTGCACACGTAGAACGAACTGGCGCTCTACGCCTTGGAGGTGCTAGCCAGCCCTGCCTCCAGCGTTTTGTCTGAGCGTGTATTTAGTGCTGCTGGTGGCATCATAACAAATAAGCGTATCCACCTGTCAACTGAAAATGCTGACAGGTTGACTCATATAGAATGAACAAGGCCTGGATTGACCATGACTTCTCGACTCCACCAGAGTAATGCTGATGAACATAAAGGCACTTTATATGTGTTGTTTTTAATGTAATTAATCAACTGTATTCCCATGCACCCCTTCCACCACAAACAAGGGTATATGGTTGAATCTTCCTTTTCTCATCCTCCCCCCTCCGATTCTGTCATATCAATTTGCTTTGCTTATTCGTCACATATAATGCCCTCACATATATGGCCTTCGAATATAAGTTTTTAGAGGGTCCGCTCACCAGCAGGCCCTCACATCTAATTTTTTACAGGGTCCGCTCACAAGCAGGCCAGCAACTCAAATCTTTTACAGGGTCAGCTCACCTGCAGGCCCGCAACTCAAATCTTTTACAGGGTCAGCTTACCTGCAGGCCCGCAACTCAAATCATTTACAGGGTCAGCACACCTGCGGTCCCTTTGGAGTCTGTGTGCGTGTATGGATGCACCGATGTTTGTCTGTGTGCACTCTGTGTATTGTGTGGTGTGCACTGACACCTTTCCTGCACTGTGGTTGCCCGTGGCAACGTTTGGTGATGTGTACATGTGGTGGCAGTGTCCCGGCCTTTGGGCTGACTCCCAGGACACGGTTGCCACCCATGTTATTGCCAGCGGTAACAACCACAGTGTGTTTGTTGTGTTTGGACACGGTTCCTTTAATTTTTTATTTTTTTTTGTTACCGCTGGCAATGACATGGGTGGCAACCGTGTCCTGGGAGTCAGCCCAAAGGCCGGGACACTGCCACCACATGTACACATCACCAAACGTTGCCACGGGCAATCACAGTGCAGGAAAGGTGTCAGTGCACACCACACAATACACAGAGTGCACACAGACAAACATCGGTGCATCCATACACGCACACAGACTCCAAAGGGACCGCACACACACCTGTTGTCCGCGGCAACCGCACCTGAGACAAGAAACATCATGCCTCAAGCTGCGGTTGAAACAACAACCCAAACCGCGGGCAACAGTATGCGGCTCCCAAGGAGTCACGGCCAAAACCGTGGCCGTGACACTGTGTATGAAGCCCTCCTTAATATGTAACTAAGGGTGTATCGGAGTGCCTCTTCCTTGTAATTTCTGGCAGCACTTGCACTTTATATACAAGTAAATATTCAGGAAAGAATGTTTTCTATCAATTTTTTTCTCTAAAATTTATTTTTTTCCTTGGTTTTGTGTGTATTATTGTCATTATGTAAAAGTGGCGTACTATTCGGATAACATAGTTCCAAACAGCGACCAGCGATTCCAAGATGCACCCATACATCCTCCCCATACTGTTACAAAACCATTTCTGTGGTGTTACCAACAATTTCTGACATTTTCTTATGAACCAGACACCCTCCCCTCTTCAGAGCAGGGGGTACCTGGTTTAATGCTCGGTTCTCCCATTGACTGCCAGTATACTCGGGTGCTCGGTCGAGCACCTGAATATAACGATGTGTTTCGGCCTGAGCACCACGGTGCTCGATCAACACTAGTGACTATGCTTGCTGATTAAATGAATGCTTAATTGTAATAGAAATCTCAGCTCCCTTTCCTTGACACAAGAGTTTCTGTGTACAATGAGTTAAAGGGGTTGTCTCGCCTCAGACATCGGAGGCATATCACTAGGATATGCCCCAAACATCTGATAGGTGTGGGTATCCCCTCTGAGACCCACACCTATCTTTAGACTGGAACCCGCAAAATGAAGAAGGGTGCACCCGCCCTTCATTCATTCCTATAAGAGTGACAAAAATATGGGAATGGGAGCTCTCCCATAGGAATAAATGGAGGGTGGCTACACATGCATGGTGCGCCCTCTTTCACTTTGCGGGCACCATTGTAAAGACACCTCTGGGACCAACACCTATCAGACATTGGGGGCATATCATAGCGATATGCCCTCAATGTCTGAGGTGAGACAACCCCTTTAAATTAATGCAGGACAAGGCATTTTTAGCTAACGCTTTCCAAGAACTGAAGAGGAACTGTCCCCTCCCCTGACATGTCTATTTAAAGGGAACCTGTCACCAGTTTTATGGTGTCCTAACTAAGGGCAACATAAATAAGTGACTGATTCTCTTAGCAAAATGCTGGGTCACTTTCTTTAATTGACCCAGTCAATCTGCCAACATCTTGTATTGAAAAGCTCCAGCTGATAATGATGAGTCATGAATATTCATGAGCTCCTGACTCTCCCCGCCCACCTGCTGCTGAGTGACAGTTTGTTTCCAAAGGAATCAGCAGCAGGTGGGCGGGGAGTGGCTATAGCTCTGAATTAAATAAACGCTGGACTTAATGACATCACGCCGGACTCGAATCAGCTCATTAGCATGCGGCATCTTTGTGTGTATATTATGAGGTAACCATCTGTCACACCAGTAAGTGAATACATCTAAGGTACTTTTTAGTAGTTAATGATTGTATAGAATTAGTTAGATTATAATCAAATATCCACATGACAGGTTCCCTTTAAGTAACTACTTGCATCCCCCATGTATTAACTATTCCGGAGCATCTATTCTTATGCCTCTACGTTTTGCTGCACCTTTATTATTCCTGCTAGAATTTACAAATGAATTATTAGCAGTTTGCAATGAAGGTCCGGCTGAGAGCTACCAGTTGGGGTGTGTCCCTGCACAGTCTGACACTGATTGGATAGTGTCAGGCTGTGCAGGGACTCACCCACAACGACCTTCATTGCACACTGCTGGCACCTCATTCATAACGTCTAGCAGGAATTGTAACGCCTCAGAGTGCCGTTACCACCTTTGCACCTTGCTACTATCGCCTATGGTTAACCTAATGTCATCATATGTATTAATTTATAGGTCTTGCAAAATGTGCATTAAAATTTCCATGCAACAGTTTGTGTTTTCATGTAATGTGCCTGGTTCACCAGCAGATGGTGGCAAACATGGCAGAGCTGCAGGGACATAGAGTGGAACCTTCCTTTCCATACTAACCACCCCCCCCCCCCCCCCTTCCTGTAGTGTAATGGGTGTTTTCCCACTTGCTGCAGGGAGGGAGGAGCTTAGTTTAGTGTGAGTCTGGAGTACCCCCTGCTAGGGGAAGGAAGCAGGAGCCTGTCCCTGTTGGACGAAACCTGTCTGGACCAGCTTGAGCGCCTTCAGCTCAGCTGGATCTGGGGGCCAAAGCAAAGAGCTTTAGAAGCCAGGAGGAGAAAGTGTTCCCTGGACAAATCTAGAGACAGCCCAGGTTACAAAGTCCAGAGCAGCATAAAGAAAAAGCTAAGTTATACAGCTATCCTGTTAGCACAGCAGTGCCAGAGAGCGACTGATGTGGCAGAGAAGGGTTTGCCTGCCACAATTCATGCCAAAGCCTGCTGGAAACCAAGACAAAGCCTGTAAATCGTTTGCAGAAACGTTTATTCAAGTAAAGCTGTTATCAACCTCATCACAAGGTCTGGACTCAATTTATTTCATCATCCCCTACTACTACTACTCCCCCCTTTTTCCTGCTTTCGGAGGGCAACACCTGGGGTTCCAGTGTATCCAGGTAGGAGCACTGTGACACGTGCAACACCATTAAGGGACATTTAGGCCACCCTACTCCACTCTGGCATTCCTACACCTGGGTACCACCATCTACCACAGTATCACTAAAAGGGGCCCTGTGCCCTTGTTGCTTCACTGCAACTGGCGTCACAACAAATATGTACTTTAAGAAACCCCAAGTAGTGCGCCCGACGATTGCAGAATAATAAAGGAATGGCACATCATAGAGTCATAAGAATAGATGCTCCAGAATTGTTATCACATGTGGAATGCAAGTGGGTATTAAACCAGACATGTCAGGAGAGGGGACAGGTCCTCTCTAAGATTGCCCCCAGAAAATGTAACATTAGATGCATACATTATACCACAAATCATACGCTGGACACTATGGAGGCTTGTACCTCAGACCCCTTGTACACGTTCAGCAGAAGGCGGATACAGCTGCTATGTAATAATGAGCGCCATGTGAAGACTCTGCGACAAGTCTCCTTATTGCAGGGCCTCTACTGATCTCCATCTACATGATCTGTGCTGAGGCTGAGTTGACATCGCCGGTTAGCTTTCCATTCTTCTGATCCGTCAGGGATGCAGCTCTTTATCTCCCGTCAAAAATAACTGAGCTCTGACGGAACTGGCACAAAGTGATGCAAGCTGATGATAACTCAAAATAACGGATCCGTTTTTTTTCCTGCTCTTCTGAAGAATGGAAACCTAAAGGGTGTGAACTCCCACTAAGCTACATCTTGTAGGCGTACTCACACACATTACACATATATATGTCAGTAAAAAATAATAATACTGTCCCATGTCTTCTTATATCAGTACATATACTGTCACAGATTTTACCATATGTTCTCTTTAACCTCTTGCAAACGACGAGAATACTCGTCCTAAACAGCGAGTCCTTCCCGCATTAGGACGAGCATTCTTGTTCAGAGTTAACACCGTTCCGGATATGCACAGTTTCAATGTATTGTCCTAAAATGTCCTAAAAATGTCAATGCATTGTCCTAAATAATAAAATGCCACGTACAAGATGATGCCAACATAAAGTAGACATATGGTGAATGTTAATTAATAGCTATTTGATGAGGTATCGCTATCCGTCTTAGGCCTCATGCACACGACCGTTTTTTTTTTGGGGTCCGCAAAAACGGGTTCCGTAGTTCCGTGATCTGTGTCCATTTTTCCTTCCGTGGGTCTTCCTTGATTTTTGGAGGATTCACGGACATGAAGGAAAAAGTCGTTTTGGTGTCCGCCTGGCCGTGCGGAGCCAAACGGATCCGTCCTGACTTACAATGCAAGTCAAGGGGGACGGATCCGTTTGACGTTGACACAATATGGTGCAATTGCAAACGGATCCGTCCCACATTGACTTTCAGTGTAAAGTCAGGAGTCCCAATTATACCATCGGATCCGAGTTTTCTCCAACTACATCAGGGGCAAGCTGAGCCTGTCACCAAGTGCATTTAACCCTCAATAGTGTGGTTGTTTTTTGGCTATATCCTACATCAGGGTGAAGCTGTCACACCAAGTGCATTTAACCATCAATAGTGTGGTTACTTTTTTGGCCATATACTACATCAGGGGCAAGCTGTCATCAAGTGCATTTAACCCTCAATAGTGTGGTTGTTTTTTGGCTATATCCTACATCAGGGTGAAGCTGTCACACCAAGTGCATTTAAGTTTAATTCTGACTGTAAACGTATACCTGTCACCCAGCGCCTAAATAATAGGCCTCAAATTTATAGTTAGCTAAATCTGTGGTTATTGCTGTGGCTGGGCAAGTTATTTAGTGTCCGTCAAAGCACAGTTTTTGTTCTGGGTTAAAATACAATTCCCAATTTAGCAATTCTCTAAATTAGTGGTTTCTGCTGTATCAGGCCTACTTTAAATACATCCCTAAAAGGGTATATCAGAATCAAGGTGCTGATAGGGTCATTCTCAATAACTTGACACACACGCTACTGTGCATATCCCAGTCTAATTCTGTCCGTAAACGTATACCTGTCACCCAGCGCCTAAATACTAGGCCTCAAATTTATAGTCAGCTAAATCTGTGGTTATTGCTGTAGCTGGGCAAGTTATTTAGTGTCCGTCAAAGCACAGTTTTTGTTCTGGGTTGAAATACAATTCCCAATTTTGCAATTTCCTAATTTAGTGGTTTCTGCTGTATCAGACCTACTTTAAATCTATCCCTAAAAGGGTATATAAGATTCAAGGTGCACATAGGGTCATTCTCAATAACTTCACACACACCCGCTACTGTGCATATCCCAGTCTAATTCTGTCTGTAAACGTATACCTGTCACCCAGCGCCTAAATACTAGGCCTCAAATTTATAGTCAGCTAAATCTGTGGTTACTGCTGTGCCTGTATTAGTGTAATACGGTACCTAAATAGATAGCCAGATAGTGTTAGGTGTCTGTAAAAAAAGGCCTGAATTTGAATTCAATACATTGGGCCAAATAATATTTTTGTTGTTGTGGTGAACCATAACAATGAGGAAAACATCTAGTAAAGGACGCGGACATGGTCGTGGTGGTGTTAGTGGACCCTCTGGTGCTGGGAGAGGACGTGGCCATTCTGCCACAGCCACACGTCCTAGTGTACCAACTACCTCAGGTCCCAGTAGCCGCCATAATTTACAGCGATATTTGGTGGGGCCCAATGCCGTTCTAAGGATAGTAAGGCCTGAGCAGGTACAGGCATTAGTCAATTGGGTGGCCGACAGTGGATCCAGCACGTTCACATTATCTCCCACCCAGTCTTCTGCAAAAAGCGCACAGATGGCGCCTGAAAACCAAGCCCATCAGTCTGTCACATCACCCCCATGCATACCAGGGAAACTGTCTGAGCCTCAAGTTATGCAGCAGTCTTTTATGCTGTTTGAAGACTCCGCTGGCAGGGTTTCCCAAGGACATCCACCTAGCCCTTCCCCAGCGGTGGAAGACATAGAATGCACTGACGCACAACCACTTATGTTTCCTGATGATGAGGACATGGGAATACCACCTCAGCATGTCTCTGATGATGACGAAACACAGGTGCCAACTGCTGCGTCTTTCTGCAGTGTGCAGACTGAACAGGAGGTCAGGGAGGAAGACTGGGTGGAAGACGATGCAGGGGACGATGAGGTCCTAGACCCCACATGGAATGAAGGTCGTGCCACTGACTTTCACAGTTCGGAGGAAGAGGCAGTGGTGAGACCGAGCCAACAGCGTAGCAAAAGAGGGAGCAGTGGGCAAAAGCAGAACACCCGCCGCCAAGAGACTCCGCCTGCTACTGACCGCCGCCATCTGGGACCGAGCACCCCAAAGGCAGCTTCAAGGAGTTTCCTGACATGGCACTTCTTCAAACAATGTGCTGACGACAAGACCCGAGTGGTTTGCACGCTGTGCCATCAGAGCCTGAAGCGAGGCATTAACGTTCTGAACCTTAGCACAACCTGCATGACCAGGCACCTGCATGCAAAGCATGAACTGCAGTGGAGTAAACACCTTAAAAACAAGGAAGTCGCTCAGGCTCCCCCTGCTACCTCTTCTGCTGCTGCCGCCTCGGACTCTTCTGCTGCTGCCGCCTCGGCCTCTTCCTCCGCCTCTGGAGGAACGTTGGCACCTGCCGCCCAGCAAACAGGGGATGTACCACCAACACCACCACCTCCGTCACCAAGCGTCTCAACCATGTCACACGGCAGCGTTCAGCTCTCCATCTCACAAACATTTGAGAGAAAGCGTAAATTCCCACCTAGCCACCCTCGATCCCTGGCCCTGAATGCCAGCATTTCTAAGCTACTGGCCTATGAAATGCTGTCATTTAGGCTGGTGGACACAGACAGCTTCAAACAGCTCATGTCGCTTGCTGTCCCACAGTATGTTGTTCCCAGCCGCCACTACTTCTCCAAGAGAGCCGTGCCTTCCCTGCACAACCAAGTATTCGATAAAATCAATGTCACGGACGGTGTACAGGAAACAAGGCAAAACAACATGCATAAATGACTCGCTGGATCCAGAAGCTAAGGAACAAAAGGGGGACCCCTGTAGAAGACCTGGGACTTTCCCTGGCTGCTCAGCCTATGCATAGATCCGAATGGTGGAGGTATGCATATCCACGTACCTTGACTATATAATCCCTGAGCACCCTGCAATAGTGAGGGGACACGACCACCGGCTCCCTACACCAGACACGGAGGGAGTCAGGGTCACCTGGGATCCAGCAAACAGAAAATAACAGATAACAGTATAACACTTAACTTTGTAGAGGAGAGGAGAACCAGATGGGCATGCACACATACTCCAGGAAGAAATATAAGCCGCCCAGAAAAGCATTCTGGGGAAGAATTTAAAGGGAAACAATTAGTCCAACACATAACAGCTGAGAGAGGCTAATGAGAGGAGGAGCTGAATACCACAACACAGAACTCAAGGAGGAGGTTCTGAAAGGCCTCTGTCAGAGCTTCTTAGCTGTCTGGTTGTGACAGTACCCCTCCCTCTACGAGTGGACTCCGGACACTCAGAACCCACCTTCTCAGGATGGGACCTATGGAAAGCCTTGATGAGACGAGAGGCTTTAATGTCCGTCACTGAGACCCACATCCTCTCCTCAGGACCATACCCCTCCCAGTGAACAAGGTACTGAAGAGAACCGCGGACAAGACGAGAATCCACAATCCTAGAGACCTGAAATTCAAGATTCCCATCAACCATAATCGGAGGAGGAGGCAAAGGCGAGGGTACAATGGGTTGAACATAAGGTTTCAATAAGGACTTATGAAAAACATTATGGATCTTCCAAGTCTGAGGAAGATCAAGACGGTATGCAACAGGATTGATGACAGACAGGATTTTGTAAGGCCCAATAAACCTAGGACCCAACTTCCAGGAGGGAACCTTCAATTTGATATTCTTGGTAGACAACCACACCAGATCACCAACATTCAGGTCCGGACCAAGCACACGTCTCTTATCAGCCACACGCTTATATCTCTCACTCATGCTCTTTAGATTATCTTGAATCTTTTGCCAAATAGATGACAAAGACGAGGAGAATCTGTCCTCATCAGGTAAACCAGAAGACCCCTCTCCCGAGAAAGTCCCAAACTGTGGATGAAACCCATATGCACCAAAAAATGGTGACTTATCAGAGGACTCCTGACGACGGTTATTTAAAGCAAACTCAGCAAGGGACAAAAAAGAACACCAATCCTCTTGATTCTCCGCCACAAAACAACGCAGATATGTCTCCAGATTCTGATTGACGCGCTCTGTCTGGCCATTCGACTGCGGGTGGAAAGCAGAAGAGAATGACAACCGAACCCCCAAGCGAGAACAGAAAGCCTTCCAGAATCTGGAAACAAACTGTGTGCCCCTATCAGAGACTATGTCTGAAGGAATACCGTGCAATTTGACAATGTGATCAACAAATGCCTGCGCCAGCGTCTTAGCATTGGGCAAACCAGGAAAAGGGATGAAATGCACCATTTTGCTAAAACGGTCCACCACCACCAGAATCACAGTCTTCCCCGAGGAACGAGGCAGGTCCGTGATAAAGTCCATGGACAGATGTGTCCAAGGACGGGAAGGAATGGGTAAGGGAAGGAGAGGACCTGATGGCCGTGAATGAGGGACTTTGGCACGAGCGCAAGTCTCGCAGGCTGCCACAAAACCCTCAACCGACTTACGAAGCGCAGGCCACCAGAATCTCCGAGCGATGAGATCCAGTGTGGCTCTTACCCCCGGGTGCCCAGCAAGGACCGTATCGTGGTGTTCTTTAGCGAGAGGCACAAACAACCTCCCAGGAGGACAAAGATCAGGAGCCTCTGACTGGGCTGCCTGCACCTCTGCCTCCAATTCAGGAAAAAGAGCAGAGACCACCACACCTTCAGCCAAAATGGGACCCGGGTCTTCAAAATTCCCGCCTCCCGGAAAACAACGTGACAGGGCATCTGCCTTCACATTCTTAACTCCAGGGCGGAACGTGACAACAAAATTAAACCTAGAAAAGAACAACGACCATCTGGCCTGTCTCGGGTTCAGACGCTTGGCTGACTCCAAGTAGGCCAGATTTTTATGGTCAGTAAATACGGTAATAGGGTGTCTGGCTCCCTCTAGCCAATGGCGCCATTCCTCAAAAGCCAACTTGATGGCCAACAATTCCCTATCTCCCACATCGTAATTTCTCTCTGCGGAGGAGAGTTTTCTTGAGAAAAAGGCACACGGTCGCCAATTGGCAGGAGAGGAACCCTGAGACAAGACCGCCCCCACACCCACCTCAGAAGCATCAACCTCAACTATGAAGGGTAACGAAACATCAGGTTGCACCAAGATGGGAGCGGAAGCAAAACTCTCCTTGATATCAGAAAAAGCCTTACGCGCCTCTACTGACCAAGAAGAAAAATCTACCCCCTTTCTGGTCATATCAGTGAGTGGTTTAACAATAGAAGAATAATTCAAGATGAACTTCCTGTAATAATTGGCAAAGCCCAAAAAATGCATCAGCGCCTTTTGATTCTCAGGAAGCTCCCACTCAAGCACAGCGCGGACCTTCTCGGGGTCCATGCGAAAACCAGAAGCGGAGAGAAGAAACCCCAGAAATTGAATTTCTGGAACCGCAAACACACATTTTTCCAGTTTCGCATATAATTTATTCTCCCGCAGGATGAGCAAGACCTGACGTAAATGTTCCTTATGAGTTTTGAAATCGGGAGAAAAAATCAAAATGTCATCCAAATACACCAATACAAATTTTCCCATCAAATGATAAAAAATGCTGTTCACGAAATGCTGAAAAACGGCTGGGGCATTCATCAAACCAAAAGGCATAACCAAGTTTTCAAAATGGCCCTCAGGGGTATTGAAGGCCGTCTTCCATTCGTCCCCTTCTCTGACCCTGACCAGGTTGTATGCCCCTCTTAAATCTAATTTGGAAAAGACTTTAGCCCCAACAACCTGGTTAAATAGGTCCGGGATCAGAGGAAGCGGATAAGGGTCACGAATTGTGATATTGTTCAGCTCCCTGAAATCCAGACAAGGTCTTAAAGAACCATCTTTTTTCTTAACAAAGAAAAAACCAGCGGCAACAGGTGACTTCGAGGGTCGTATGTGTCCCTTTCTCAGACTCTCAGAGATATAAGCACGCATAGCGATCCTCTCAGGTTGGGAAAGATTGTATAAACGAGATTTAGGCAGCTTGGCGTCTGGGATGAGATTAATAGGGCAATCGTACTCCCTGTGCGGGTGCAAATCCTGAACTCCACTCTCAGAGAAGACATCCGAAAATTCAGAGAGAAAAGATGGTACAGTCTTAGTAGCAACCTCAGAAACAGATGTCATGAGGCAATTCTCTCTGCAAAAGTCACTCCAACCATTTATTTGCTTCGCTTGCCAATCAATGGTGGGGTTATGCTTAGTGAGCCAGGGCAGCCCCAACACCAGCGGGGTGGGCAAACCGCTAAGGACGAAACATGACACATCCTCAACATGAGCATCACTCACAATTAAACGGATATTGTGAACTATGCCCTTTAATGATTTCTGAGAAAGTGGAGCGGAATCGATAGCAAATACAGGAATATCCTTTCTCAAAGCGCACACCTGGAAACCATGAGTTATCGCAAAGTGATTATCAATGAGATTGACCGCTGCTCCACTATCCAAAAAAATCTCACAAAAAATGTTCTTGCTCTCTAGCGCCACCCTAGCCGGCAGGACAAAACGGGAACTACAAGCAAACGGAAAATCTTCAATCTCCGCCTCAATCCTGCCAATAGTAACAGACGGAACATTTTTCAAAGATTTTTTCCTCTTTGTTTCTTTATTATACCCAGAGAACTGCCTGAATCTCCTAGAGGGACAAATATTTGCCAAATGATTAATACCTCCACAACAAAAACAAACCCTCCCATGCGGGCTGAATCTTCTATTGTCAGAAGCAATCAACCCCAGCTGCATGGGCTCCTGCTCAGAAGGGGCTGACAGCGACTGAGACCCCTGCGCAGAGAATGGGACCGCTGCACAGTCCTGGGACCGAGTATGACAGGAAGGAGAGATCTCTCCTCTCTCTCTAAGACGCCTGTCAATACGAACGGCCTGAGACATAGCAGAGTCCAAAGAAATAGGCCTTTCATGAAAGGCAAATGCATCTTTCAATCCCTCTGAAAGACCATGGCAAAATTGACTTCGGAGTGCAGCATCATTCCAACCAGTATCAGCTGCCCAACTCCGAAATTCTGAGCAGTATATTTCTGCGGATTGTTTACCCTGGCATAGGAGACGTAGTCTAGACTCCGCCAGAGCAATACGATCCGGATCATCATATATCTGACCCAGGGCTAAAAAGAATTCATCCACTGAACGGAGGGGCCGTGCCCCCTCCGGCAGTGAAAAGGCCCAGGACTGAGCGTTACCCCTGAGCAGCGATATAATGATCCCCACCCTCCGTTCCTCATCACCAGAAGAATGGGGAAGAAGGCGAAAATTGAGTTTGCAAGCCTCTCTAAAACGCACAAAATTCTCACTACCCCCGGAGAACGTATTCGGGAGCGAGATCTTAGGCTCAGAACAAACTCCATGAACGCCAGCTGAACCGGTCACTTGAAGCTGAGAAAAAGTCCTGCGGAGATCAGCTACCTCCAATGAAAGACCCTGAAGGCGTTCAGGCAAAAGTGAAACCGGATCCATGCTTGAGACGGTTATGGCGGCTTATAATGTCACGGACGGTGTACAGGAAACAAGGCAAAACAACATGCATAAATGACTCGCTGGATCCAGAAGCTAAGGAACAAAAGGGGGACCCCTGTAGAAGACCTGGGACTTTCCCTGGCTGCTCAGCCTATGCATAGATCCGAATGGTGGAGGTATGCATATCCACGTACCTTGACTATATAATCCCTGAGCACCCTGCAAATAGTGAGGGGACACGACCACCGGCTCCCTACACCAGACACGGAGGGAGTCAGGGTCACCTGGGATCCAGCAAACAGAAAATAACAGATAACAGTATAACACTTAACTTTGTAGAGGAGAGGAGAACCAGATGGGCATGCACACATACTCCAGGAAGAAATATAAGCCGCCCAGAAAAGCATTCTGGGGAAGAATTTAAAGGGAAACAATTAGTCCAACACATAACAGCTGAGAGAGGCTAATGAGAGGAGGAGCTGAATACCACAACACAGAACTCAAGGAGGAGGTTCTGAAAGGCCTCTGTCAGAGCTTCTCAGCTGTCTGGTTGTGACAATCAAGTGTGCACTGCGCAAAGCCATCTGTGGCAAGGTCCACCTAACCACAGATACGTGGACCAGTAAGCACGGCCAGGGACGCTATATCTCCCTAACTGCACACTGGGTAAATGCAGTGGCGGCTGGGCCCCAGGCGGAGAGGTGTTTGGCGCACGTCCTTCCGCCGCCAAGGATCGCAGGGCAACATTCTTTGCCTCCTGTTGCCACCTCCTCCTACTCAGCTTCCTCCTCCTCTTCTTCCACCTGCTCATCCAGTCAGCCACACACCTTCACCACCAACTTCAGCACAGCCCGGGGTAAACGTCAGCAGGCCATTCTGAAACTCATATGTTTGGGGGACAGGCCCCACACCGCACAGGAGTTGTGGCGTGGTATAGAACAACAGACCGACGAGTGGTTGCTGCCGGTGAGCCTCAAGCCCGGCCTGGTGGTGTGCGATAATGGGCGAAATCTCGTTGCAGCTCTGGGACTAGACGGTTTGACGCACATCCCTTGCCTGGCGCATGTGCTGAATTTGGTGGTGCAGAAGTTCATTCACAACTACCCCGACATGTCAGAGCTGCTGCATAAAGTGCGGGCCGTCTGTTCGCGCTTCCGGCGTTCACATCCTGCCGCTGGTCGCATGTCTGCGCTACAGCGTAACTTCGGCCTTCCCGCTCACCGCCTCATATGCAACGTGCCCACCAGGTGGAACTCCACCTTGCACATGCTGGACAGACTGTGCGAGCAGCAGCAGGCCATAGTGGAGTTTCAGCTGCAGCACGCACGGGTCAGTCGCACTGCGGAACAGCACCACTTCACCACCAATGACTGGGCCTCCATGCGAGACCTGTGTGCCCTGTTGCGCTGTTTCGAGTACTCCACCAACATGGCCAGTGGCGATGACGCCGTTATCAGCGTTACAATACCACTTCTATGTCTCCTTGAGAAAACACTTAGGGCGATGATGGAAGAGGAGGTGGCCCAGGAGGAGGAGGAGGAGGAAGAGGGGTCATTTTTAGCACTTTCAGGCCAGTCTCTTCGAAGTGACTCAGAGGGAGTTTTTTTGCAACAGCAGAGGCCAGGTACAAATGTGGCCAGACAGGGCCCACTACTGGAGGACGAGGAGGACGAGGATGAGGAGGAGGTGGAGAAGGATGAGGATGAAGCATGGTCACAGCAGGGTGGCACCCAACGCAGCTCGGGCCCATCACTGGTGCGTGGCTGGGGGGAAACGCAGGACGATGACGATACGCCTCCCACAGAGGACAGCTTGTCCTTACCCCTGGGTAGCCTGGCACACATGAGCGACTACATGCTGCAGTGCCTGCGCAACGACAGCAGAGTTGCCCACATTTTAACGTGTGCGGACTACTGGGTTGCCACCCTGCTGGATCCACGGTACAAAGACAATGTGTCCACCTTACTTCCTGCACTGGAGCGTGATAGGAAGATGCGCGAGTACAAGCGCACGTTGGTAGACGCGCTACTGAGAGCATTCCCAAATGTCACAAGGGAACAAGTGGAAGCCCAAGGCCAAGGCAGAGGAGGAGCAAGAGGTCGCCAAGGCAGCTGTGTCACGGCCAGCTCCTCTGAGGGCAGGGTTAGCATGGCAGAGATGTGGAAAAGTTTTGTCAACACGCCACAGCTAACTGCACCACCACCTGATACGCAACGTGTTAGCAGGAGGCAACATTTCACTAACATGGTGGAACAGTACGTGTGCACACCCCTCCACGTACTGACTGATGGTTCGGCCCCATTCAACTTCTGGGTCTCTAAATTGTCCACGTGGCCAGAGCTAGCCTCTTATGCCTTGGAGGTGCTGGCCTGCCCGGCGGCCAGCGTTTTGTCTGAACGTGTATTCAGCATGGCAGGGGGCGTCATTACAGACAAACGCAGCCGCCTGTCTACAGCCAATGTGGACAAGCTGACGTTCATAAAAATGAACCAGGCATGGATCCCACAGGACCTGTCCATCCCTTGTGCAGATTAGACATTAACTACCTCCCCATAACCATATATTATTGTACTCCAGGGCACTTCCTCATTCAATCCTATTTTTATTTTCATTTTACCATTATATTGCGAGGCTACCCAAAGTTGAATGAACCTCTCCTCTGTCTGGGTGACGGGGCCTAAATATCTGACAATGGACTGTTCCAATGTTGGGTGACGTGAAGCCTGATTCTCTGCTATAAATAAAGATTATCCACGGCACTCCAATATTTCTTTTTCTTTTGCAAATTTATTATAGGTACAAAAAAAATATTTTAAAAAATGTCAATATATGACTATTAGCGCCAAAATCATAGTATAAACATTATTCATAATTCATAAGCCATAGTATGTCCCGACGTTTCGGTCCTCAAGACCTTTTTCAGGGGATCTGTGGAAAAGTTTAAATATATAATTTTTATATCATTAATCTATGTATACGGCGATCATAGTGTATTGTTGACACATGTTATAAAAGAAAATACAAGGAAGAAATCATATATAGAAGTCTCAGGTAATGAACTGTAGTATAGGAAGAGTAAAAGGTGGGTAAAGTAAGGGGGATATGAAACTGATTAAACAGATACCATTTATAATATGAAGGAGGCATGGTAATCTAAATAGCATTAAAGCATAAACTATTACTATTACTATTACTATTATTTCATCAATTGATCATAAATTTCAACCAAGAATTAACCTTGTCAGGCTGAACTGGAGTAATAAGGAAAGTATGGAGATGAAGAGCAGTCAAGATAAATCAATCAGCAGAGTAAGATACGGGTATATGATAAGTATTTGGTGCATGAGCTTACCATGGCTGGGTTATAATCGGCGTAATGCAGGCGCTAGGTTGGCGTCTGCATGTCCACAATTTAAGCCGTAAGACCGGAAGTATTAGGAGCGCTTGGCCTATGAGCGCTTTGTCTGTGCCTGCGTTCGGCGGGTCACATGATCGCCGGAGACGTCATGTGAGCCGTGCGATCGCAGAACCCAGTATGCGCATGCGCACTAGAATCTAAGACACTGCAGTGTCTATACCTTTGAACAAGGAAAGCTTTATTAGGATCGGTCTGCTGTTTGATTATATGAAATGAAAGGGGAATTGTATCTATAATATTTGGGGTTATATGAAACCCTACATATGAATTATACTACTAATAGATGGAAGAATTAGATAGTAAGAAAATTCTATATAAAATACAATGTAATGAGTAGTGGCTACATGTGCATACATATACAAAGTGTACTTATATAAACATTTGTGCATACATACATATGCACTTATATATGCATATGTATGCATCCATATGGAAAAATTGACAACCCTATGTGTTTACATAATATTGGGATATGGAACAATTTGCGAAATAACGAAATATTGAATGGTTCTAGATATATAGATAAATATATATGCACATATTTATATATATATATACATATATGTATATATATCCATATACGCATACATGAGTACATGAATATCCTCTATTCTTATACTGTGTTCTAATCAATGATGAGAAGGAAAGGAAGGGAAAGGGAAGGAAGGGAAGGGAAAATAGGGGGGGGGAGGGGAAAGGGGAGGGGGAGGGGAAAGGGGAAGAAGGGAAAGGGGGGAAGGAGGGGGAAGGGGAGGCAGCAGGGGGTTGGGTGGGGTAAAGTTATCTCACCAACTCGTGTATTGACTATAATAATCCGACTAGGGAGCCTGAAATAGAGGAAAAAGTATATGCAAATCAATATCATTGAATTAACATTATGACACCATATCAGTCCAAGATACTGAAAAATAAAGATGAATATTCAAAGATCACAATAAAAGTCACATTCGCGGTTAAGGCCTCTAGGGGATAAGGTGTCCAGTCGATGTATCCAAAAACTTTCTCTTTGTTTCAAAATTTTAATCTTGTTGCCGCCTCTCCGTGGGGTATTCACTTGTTCCAAGACTTGATAGCGAAGGGACGAGATCTGGTGATTATGTTCCTTAAAATGTGCTGGGATTGGTAACAACAATTGTTCCGTCCTAATGGTGGATTTATGTTTAGAAATGCGATTCCTTACTTGTTGTGTGGTTTCGCCTACATAGCAAAGTCCACACGGGCATTTAATAAGGTATATGACAAATGTCGAGTCACAAGTGTAATATCCTTTGATTGGGAACCTTTTGCCAGTATGTGGATGTGTGATGAAGGAACCCTTGATCACACTCGAACATTGAGCACAATGTAGGCACGGAAAGGTGCCATATTTTGGATTCTGTAGAAATCGTTGTTTGGGTATTTTGTTAATAGGTCCAATGTCTGCGCGGATGAGGTGGTCCCTAATATTTTTTGATCTTTTATAACATGTAAGAGGGGGAGACTGAAATTCTGGAATCTCAGGGTATGCTTGTGACAGTATAGACCATTGTTTCCTGATTGTTTGTTGAATTTTTGGAGCGAGAGGGTGATATGTGAGGATACACGGCATACGGGGTGTGGGAATGATAGTTTGTGAAGTAGTTTTCTTAGGTATTGTTGGTTGATTGGTAATCAGTCGGTCAGGGTAGCCTCTTTGTATGAATTTTGATTTCATATCTAATTGTCTCTGCTGTAGTGTTGATGGATCTGATACTATCCTTTCAAGTCTTGTTAGTTGGGATTTAGGAAGTGACGCTTTAGTTGCTCTTGAGTGATTGCTGGTGTAATGTAATAAACTGTTCCTATCTGTAGGTTTATTGTAAAGATCAAATTGAATATGTCCTGATGGATTTTTGAGTACTACGGTATCTAAAAAACTGATTCTTTCTGTATTAGTGATAATTGTAAAGCCAAGTTCTGGATAAACATTATTGAGATAGTGATGGAATTGTAGAGCGCTTGATGTAGGGCCTCTCCACAAACAGAAAATGTCGTCGATAAAACGTCCTCAAAGTGGATCATAAAGGCGTTTGCATAGGGCGGAGCTACATTAGCCCCCATTGCGGTACCCCGTTTTTGAACATAGTACTGATCACCAAAGAGGAAGAAGTTTTCTTTTAGTACTAACGTAAGAAGAGATAAGCAAAATTCCTGTTGTAAAGAGGTTAGAGTGGAAGAAGTGGAAAGTAAATGAGCTGTGGCTTGAATACCTTTATCATGTTCAATTGACGTATATAAACTATTGACATCCATGGTTAACAGGATGGTATCTGATTCTGGTTGTACTTGTTTAATTTTGGAAATGAAATCATTAGTATCTAATAAAAATGATTGTGACGTCTTAATCAGGGGGGTGAGTATCCGGTCTAAATAGATGGAAAGAGGAGATAGGATAGATTCTGTGGAGGCCACAATTGGTCTTCCAGGGGGGTTCTCTAAATTTTTGTGTATCTTGGGCAGAATATAGAAAACTGGGGTTATTGGATGTTGTTTGGTTAGATAAGTTACAGTTTTGGTATCAATTATACCTAGTTCTTGATAGTGCAATAAGGTGGACTGAATTTTTTTAGCTAACATTAATGTTGGGTTGGATGGTAAAGGCACATAGGTGGTAAGATCACTCAATTGTTTTTCTACTTCGTTAATGTACATAGATTTGTTCATGACCACAATTGCACCCCCTTTATCAGCGGGTTTGATAATAATGTCCTGATTGGCTTGTAATTCTGTAATAGCCCTTTGCTCCTCTATGGGAAGATTATTAGTGTGTCTAAATTTGCCAGTCTGTTGAGCTTTAATGATCTGTTGTATAGATTGATATGTAAAGGAGATGTAAGTTTCTGCTGGATGATAGGTTCTAGGAGGCATGAATGTACTTTTTAATCTCAGATCTAAATTCTTAAGTAATAGAGGGTTTGATGTATTGATTTGCGGTGTAATAGAAGAGGAATCTGTCTGATTAAAATGGGTCTTCAATCTTATATTGCGAAAAAATCGCTGTAATTCTAATTCTAAATTAAATGTGTTCAGAGGAGTGGTAGGACAGAAAGTTAATCCTTTCTGTAGGACAGCAATATGTGCTGGAGATAAGTTCAAGGAGGAGATATTGATTACTAAGTTCTCAACTTTACCTGAGAGCGGGTCTGGATTCTGCTGTCGGTGTCTGTGCCGATATATTTATCTATATATCAAGAACCATTCAATATTTCGTTATTTCGCAAATTGTTCCATATCCCAATATTATGTAAACACATAGGGTTGTCAATTTTTCCATATGGATGCATACATATGCATATATAAGTGCATATGTATGTATGCACAAATGTTTATATAAGTACACTTTGTATATGTATGCACATGTAGCCACTACTCATTACATTGTATTTTATATAGAATTTTCTTACTATCTAATTCTTCCATCTATTAGTAGTATAATTCATATGTAGGGTTTCATATAACCCCAAATATTATAGATACAATTCCCCTTTCATTTCATATAATCAAACAGCAGACCGATCCTAATAAAGCTTTCCTTGTTCAAAGGTATAGACACTGCAGTGTCTTAGATTCTAGTGCGCATGCGCATACTGGGTTCTGCGATCGCACGGCTCACATGACGTCTCCGGCGATCATGTGACCCGCCGAACGCAGGCACAGACAAAGCGCTCATAGGCCAAGCGCTCCTAATACTTCCGGTCTTACGGCTTAAATTGTGGACATGCAGACGCCAACCTAGCGCCTGCATTACGCCGATTATAACCCAGCCATGGTAAGCTCATGCACCAAATACTTATCATATACCCGTATCTTACTCTGCTGATTGATTTATCTTGACTGCTCTTCATCTCCATACTTTCCTTATTACTCCAGTTCAGCCTGACAAGGTTAATTCTTGGTTGAAATTTATGATCAATTGATGAAATAATAGTAATAGTTTATGCTTTAATGCTATTTAGATTACCATGCCTCCTTCATATTATAAATGGTATCTGTTTAATCAGTTTCATATCCCCCTTACTTTACCCACCTTTTACTCTTCCTATACTACAGTTCATTACCTGAGACTTCTATATATGATTTCTTCCTTGTATTTTCTTTTATAACATGTGTCAACAATACACTATGATCGCCGTATACATAGATTAATGATATAAAAATTATATATTTAAACTTTTCTACAGATCCCCTGAAAAAGGTCTTGAGGACCGAAACGTCGGGACATACTATGGCTTATGAATTATGAATAATGTTTATACTATGATTTTGGCGCTAATAGTCATATATTGACATTTTTAAAAATATTTTTTTTGTACCTATAATAAATTTGCAAAAGAAAAAGAAATATTGGAGTGCCGTGGATAATCTCTATTTATAGCAGAGAATCAGGCTTCACGTCACCCAACATTGGAACAGTCCATTGTCAGATATTTAGGCCCAGCACCCAGGCAGAGGAGAGAGGTCCCGTAACAGACAATCTGGCTTCATGTCAGCAGAGAATCAGTCTTCATGTCATAGCAGAGAATCAGGCTTCACGTCAGCCACCACTGCAACAGTCCATTGTCATAAATTTAGGCCCAGCACCCAGGCAGAGGAGAGAGGTCCCGTAACAGAGGATCTGGCTTCATGTCAGCAGAGAATCAGTCTGCATGTCATAGCAGAGAATCAGGCTTCACGTCACCCAACATTGGAACAGTCCATTGGCATATATTTAGGCCCCGGCACCCAGACAGAGGAGAGGTTCATTCAACTTTGGGTAGCCTCGCAATATAATGGTAAAATGAAAATAAAAATAGGATTGAATGAGGAAGTGCCCTGGAGTACAATAATATATGGTTATGGGGAGGTAGTTAATGTCTAATCTGCACAAGGGATGGACAGGTCCTGTGGGATCCATGCCTGGTTCATTTTTATGAACGTCAGCTTGTCCACATTGGCTGTAGACAGGCGGCTGCGTTTGTCTGTAATGGCGCTAATAGTCATATATTGACATTTAAAAAAAAAAAAAATTTTGTACCTATAATAAATTTGCAAAAGAAAAAGAAATATTGGAGTGCTGTGGATAATCTCTATTTATTTCACGACTGAAGTCCTCTACGAGCACCCTCCACTTTTAAAGGTGTGCGGACTCCGCAATCTCTCTTAATTGATTCTCTGCTATGACATGCAGACTGATTCTCTGCTGACATGAAGCCAGATTCTCTGTTACGGGACCTCTCTCCTCTGCCTGGGTGCTGGGCCTAAATATATGCCAATGGACTGTTGCAGTGGTGGCTGACGTGAAGCCTGATTCTCTGCTATGACATGCAGACTGATTCTCTGCTGACATGAAGCCAGATTCTCTGTTACGGGACCTCTCTCCTCTGCCTGGGTGCCTGGGCCTAAATATATGACAATGGACTGTTACAGTGGTGGCTGACGTGAAGCCTGATTCTCTGCTATGACATGCAGACTGATTCTCTGCTGACCTGAAGCCAGATTCTCTGTTACGGGACCTCTCTCCTCTGCCTGGGTGCGTGGGCCTAAATATATGACAATGGACTGTTACAGTGGTGGGTGACGTGAAGCCAGATTCTCTGCTATGGGACCTCTCTCCAATTGATATTGGTTAATTTTTATTTATTTTATTTTATTTTTAATTCATTTCCCTATCCACATTTGTTTGCAGGGGATTTACCTACACGTTGCTGCTTTTTGCAGCCCTCTAGCTCTTTCCTGGGCTGTTTTACAGCCTTTTTAGTGCCGAAACGTTCGGGTCCCCATTGACTTCAATGGGGTTGGGGTTCGGGTTCGGGACGAAGTTCGGGTCGGGTTCGGATCCCGAACCCGAACATTTCCGGGAAGTTCGGCCGAACTTCTCGAACCCGAACATCCAGGTGTTCGCTCAACTCTACACTACGTGCAGAATTATTAGGCAAATGAGTATTTTGACCACATCATCCTCTTTATGCATGTTGTCTTACTCCAAGCTGTATAGGCTCGAAAGCCTACTACCAATTAAGCATATTAGGTGATGTGCATCTCTGTAATGAGAAGGGGTGTTGTGTAATGACATCAACACCCTATATCAGGTGTGCATAATTATTAGGAAACTTCCTTTCCTTTGGCAAAATGGGTCAAAAGAAGGACTTGACAGGCTCAGAAAAGTCAAAAATAGTGAGATATCTTGCAGAGGGATGCAGCACAGATATCTTGCAGAGGGATGCAGCACTCTTAAAATTGCAAAGCTTCTGAAGCGTGATCATCGAACAATCAAGCGTTTCATTCAAAATAGTCAACAGGGTCGCAAGAAGCGTGTGGAAAAACCAAGGAGCAAAATAACTGCCCATGAACTGAGAAAAGTCAAGCGTGCAGCTGCCAAGATGCCACTTGCCACCAGTTTGGCCATATTTCAGAGCTGCAACATCACTGGAGTGCCCAAAAGCACAAGGTGTGCAATACTCAGAGACATGGCCAAGGTAAGAAAGGCTGAAAGACGACCACCACTGAACAAGACACACAAACGTCAAGACTGGGCCAAGAAATATCTCAAGACTGATTTTTCTAAGGTTTTATGGACTGATGAAATGAGAGTGAGTCTTGATGGGCCAGATGGCTGGATTGGTAAAGGGCAGAGAGCTCCAGTCCGACTCAGACGCCAGCAAGGTGGAGGTGGAGTACTGGTTTGGGCTGGTATCATCAAAGATGAGCTTGTGGGGCCTTTTTGGGTTGAGGATGGAGTCAAGCTCAACTCCCAGTCCTACTGCCAGTTTCTGGAAGACACCTTCTTCAAGCAGTGGTACAGGAAGAAGTCGGCAAGGTAAGAAAAACATGATTTTCATGCAGGACAATGCTCCATCACACGCGTCCAAGTACTCCACAACGTGGCTGGCAAGAAAGGGTGTAAAAGAAGAAAATCTAATTACATGGCCTCCTTGTTCACCTGATCTGAACCCCATTGAGAACCTGTGGTCCATCATCAAATGTGAGATTTACAAGGAGGGAAAACAGTACACCTCTCTGAACAGTGTCTGGGAGGCTATGGTTGCTGCTGCACGCAATGTTGATGGTGAACAGATCAAAACACTGACAGAATCCATGGATGGCAGGCTTTTGAGTGTCCTTGCAAAGAAAGGTGGCTATATTGGTCACTGATTTGTTTTTGTTTTGTTTTTGAATGTCAGAAATGTATATTTGTGAATGTTGAGATGTTATATTGGTTTCACTGGTAAAAATAAATAATTGAAATGGGTATATATTTGTTTTTTGTTAAGTTGCCTAATAATTATGTACAGTAATAGTCACCTGCACACACAGATATCCCCCTAAAATAGCTAAAACTAAAAACAAACTAAAAACTACTTCCAAAAATATTCAGCTTTGATATTAATGAGTTTTTTGGGTTCATTGAGAACATGGTTGTTGTTCAATAATAAAATTAATCCTCAAAAATACAACTTGCCTAATAATTCTGCACTCCCTGTAATTATAACAAACAAGTGTATCCACCTGTCAACTGAAAATGCTGACAGGTTGACTCATATAGAATGAACAAGGCCTAGATTGACCATGACTTCTCGACTCCACCAGAGTAATGCTGATGAACATAAAGGCACTTTATATGTGTTGTTTTTAATGTAGTTAATAGACTGTATTCCCATGCACCCCTTCCACCACAAACAAGGGTATATGGTTGAATCTTCCTTTTCTCATCCTCCCCCTCCGATTCTGTCATATCAATTTGCTTTTCCTATTATAAATATATAATGCCCTCACATATATGGCCTTCGAATATAAGTTTTTAGAGGGTCCGCTCACCAGCAGGCCCTGACATATAAATTTTTACAGGGTCTGCTTACCAGCAGACCCTCACATCTAATTTTTTACAGGGTCAGATCACAAGCAGGCCAGCAACTCAAATCTTTTACAGGGTCAGCTCACCTGCAGGCCCGCAACTCAAATCTTTTACAGGGTCAGCTCACCTGCAGGCCCAAATCTAAAATCTTTTACAGGGTCAGCTCACCTGGAGGCTCGCAACTCAAATCTTTTACAGTGTCAGCACACCTGCAGGCCCGCAGATCAAATCTTTTACAGGGTCAGCTCACCTGCAGTCCCGCAACTCAATATAAATGAGGCCCTCCTTTATGTGATATACAGGTAGTATCAGAGTGCCTCTTCCTTGTAATTTTTGGCAGCACTTGCACTTTATATACAAGTAAATATACAGGAAAGAATGTTTTCAATCAATTTTTCCTATAAAATTGATTTTTACTTTGGTTTCGTGCGTAAAACCTTAATTAGATTGTGGGCCTGGTGATCAGTTTAAGGCCTTTTAAGTAGCATCAAGAGCAGCATGGTGATAAAAATGAGTGGCAAGGTGACATACTGTGGAGATGGCAGCATGAGGGGGCCACATTGTGGCACAATGACTGAGTCTGGATAAAAGACTAAGGCCACAGATTGTTTAGAAAAATGCAGATGGAAAGAAATCTGTGGAGCTGTATGACGGTCACCTGCAGATTGGGTTTGTCGGTTCCACCTCAGCTTACCAGCAGGCCCGTAACTTAAATCTTTAACAGGGTTAGCTCACCTGCAGGCCCGCAACTCAAATCTTTTACAGGGTCATCTCACCTATAGGCTCGCAACTCATGCCTAGCCGTAGCCGTTTATCAGGCTCCCTCTCTGAAATTGAACAATGATGCCCCGTTACCGGTGGTCACCATGTTAGGCGCATAAAAGAACATCGAAAGTTGATAGGGAAGATATCCAAATGGATCGTGGACGTCACGGGGACGTGCGGTCAGGCAGAAGTTATTTAGAGTCAACAAAGCGGCAGCAGGGCAGCTCCTGTATTACCTCATCCAAAATACCGCAGTGACATTCCCTGTAATTTTTTATTATTCATTCCAATAACAGGGCATCTTAAGAGTCCTGTATTGTTATTTATCGTCACTATCTCCACAAGTCGGGAGTGTGTGATTTGCGCGCCACCCGCTTGCCTTCCTTGGATGTGGTTGCCGTTTCTCAGGTTCCCTCTCCAGAATCAAACACTGATTCCCCGTTACCCATAGTTTACAATAGTTTTGAGCTGACAATTACATCGAAAGTTGATAGACCAGACATCCGAATGGATCGTCGCTGTCACGGGGACGTGCTATCAGCCCCAGGTTAACTAGAGTCACCAAAGCGGCAGCAGGCCCTCGCCCATAATGTTTTAGATGGTTAGATAAGCAGGCCCTTACACCTAATGTTTTTGAGGGTCACCAGCAGGCCATCAATCATAATTGTTAAAGGGTGTGTATGAAGCCCTCCTTAATATGTAACTAAGGTTGTATCTGAGTGCCTCTTCGGAGTGACTCTATACAAGTAAATATTCAGGAAAGAATGTTTTCTAAAAAAAAAATTCTCTAAAATTTATTTTTTTCCTTGGTTCCTTTTGGTATTATTGTCATTATGTAAAAGTGGCGTACTATTCGGACAACATAGTTCCAAACAGCGACTAGCGATTCCAAGATGCACCAATACATCCTCCCCATACTGTTACAAAACCATTTTGGTGGTGTTACCAACAATTTCTGACATTTTCTTATGAACCAGACACCCTCCCCTCTTCAGAGCAGGGGGTACCTGGTTTAATGCTCGGTTCTACCATTGACTGCCAGTATACTCGGGTGCCCGGTCGAGTAGGATATGGATATGCCCCCAACGTCTGATAGGTGTGGGTCTCACCTCTGAGACCCACACCTATCTTTAGAAAGCAAAATGAAGAAGGGTGCACCCGCCCTTCATTCATTCCTATAAGAGTGACGAAAATATGGGAATGGGAGCTCTCCCATAGGAATAAATGGAGGGTGGCTACGCATGCATGGTGCGCCCTCTTTCACTTTGCGGGCTCCATTGTAAACACACCTCTGGGACCAACACCTATCAGACATTGGGGGCATATCATAGCGATATGCCCTCAATGTCTGAGGTGAGACAACCCCTTTAAATTAATGCAGGACAAGGCATTTTTACCTAACGCTTTCCAAGAACTGAAGAAGAGCTGTCCCCTCCCCTGACATGTCTATTTAAGTAACTACTTGCATCCCCCATGTATTAACTATTCCGGAGCATCTATTCTTATGCCTCTACGTTTTGCTGTACCTTTATTATTCCTGCTAGAATTTATAAATGAATTATTAGCAGTTTGCAATGAAGGTCCAGCTGAGAGCTACCAGTTGGGGTGTGTCCCTGCACAGTCTGATACTGATTGGATAGTGTCAGGCTGTGCAGGGACACACCCACAACTGGTATCACTCAGCTGGACCTTCATTGCACACTGCTGGCACCTCATTCATAACGTCTAGCAGGAATTGTAACGCCTCAGAGTGCCGTTACCACCTTTGCACCTTGCTACTATCTCCTATGGTTAACCTAATGTCATCATATGTATTAATTTCTAGGTCTTGCAAAATGTGCATTAAAATTTCCATGCAACAGTTTGTGTTTTCATGTAATGTGCCTGGTTCACCAGCAGATGGTGGCAAACATGGCAGAGCTGCAGGGACATAGAGTGGAACCTTCCTTTCCATACTAACCACACCCCCCCCCCTTCCTGTAGTGTAATGGGTGTTTTCCCACTTGCTGCAGGGAGGGAGGAGCTTAGATTAGTGTGAGTCTGGAGTACCCCCTGATAGGGGAAGGAAGCAGGAGCCTGTCCCTGTTGGACGAAACCTGTCTGGACCATCATAAGCACCTTCAGCTCAGCTGGATCTGGGGGCCAAAGCAAAGAGCTTCAGAAGCCAGGAGGAGAAAGTGTTCCCTGGACAAATCTAGAGACAGCCCAGATTACAAAGTCCAGAGCAGCATAAAGAAAAAGCTAAGTTATACAGCTATCCTGTTAGCACAGCAGTGCCAGAGAGCGACTGATGTAGCAGAGAAGAGTTTGCCTGCCACAATTTATGCCAAAGCCTGCTGGAAACCAAGACAAAGCCTGTGAATCGTTTGTAGAAAAGTTTATTCAAGTAAAGCTGTTATCAACCTCATCACAAGGTCTGGACTCAATTTATTTCATCATCCCCTACTACTACTACTCCCCCCTTTTCCTGCTTTTGGAGGGCAACACCTGAGGTTCCAGTGTATCCAGGTAGGAGCACTGTGACACGTGCAACACCATTAAGGGACATTTAGGCCACCCTACACCACTCTGGCATTCCTACACCTGGGTATTACCATCTACCACAGTATCACTAAAAGGGGCCCTGTGCCCTTGTTACTTCACTGCAACTGGCGTCACAACAAATATGTACTTTAAGAAACCCCAAGTAGTGCGCCCGACGATTGCAGAATAATAAAGGAATGGCACATCATAGAGTCGTAAAAATAGATGCTCCAGAATTGTTATCACATGTGGAATGCAAGGGGTTATTAAACCAGACGTGTCAGGAGAGGGGACAGGTCCTCTTTAACTAAGATTGCCCCCAGAAAATGTAACATTAGATGCATACATTATACCACAAATCATACGCTGGACACTATGGAGGCTTTTGCCAAAAAAAAAAACCAGGCATTTAATAAGCTGCTGGCCATTATGGATAATACCTCAGACCCCTTGTACACGTTCAGCAGAAGGCGGATACAGCTGCTATGTAATAATGAGCGCCATGTGAAGACTCTGCGACAAGTCTCCTTATTGCAGGGCCACTACTGATCTCCATCTACATGATCTGTGCTGAGGCTGAGTTGACATCGCCGGTTAGCTTTCTGTTCTTCTGATCCGTCAGGGATGCAGCTCTTTATCTCCCGTCAAAAATAACTGAGCTCTGACGGAACTGGCACAAAGTGATGCAAGCTGATGATAACTCAAAATAACGGATCCGTATTTTTTCCTGCTCTTCTGAAGAATGGAAACCTAAAGGGTGTGAACTCCCACTAAGCTACATCTTGTAGGCGTACTCACACACATTACACATATATATGTCAGTAAAAAATAATAATACTGTCCCATGTCTTCTTATATCAGTACATATACTGTCACAGATTTTACCATATGTTCTCTGTAACCTCTTGCAAACGACGAGAATACTCGTCCTAAACAGCGAGTCCTTCCCGCATTAGGACGAGCATTCTTGTTCAGAGTTAACACCGTTCCGGATATGCACAGTTTCAATGAATTGTCCTAAAATGTCCTAAAAATGTCAATGCATTGTCCAATCTCCTAAAAAATAAAATGCCACGTACAAGATGATGCCAACATAAAGTAGACATATGGTAAATGTTAATTAATAGCTATTTGATAAGGTATCGCTATCCGTCTTAGGCCTCATGCACACAACCGTTTTTTTTTTTGGGGTCCACAAAAACGGGTTCCATAGTTCGGTGAACGGTGTCCGTTTTTCCTTCCGTGGGTCTTCCTTGATTTTTGGAGGATCCACGGACATGAAGGAAAAAGTCGTTTTGGTGTCCGCCTGGCCGTGCGGAGCCAAACGGGTCCGTCCTCACTTACAATGCAAGTCAATGGGGACGGATCCGTTTGACGTTGACACAATATGGTGCAATAGCAAACGGATCCGTCCCCCATTGACTTTCAATGAAAAGTCAGGAGTCCCTATTATACCATCGGATCGGCGTTTTCTCCACTCCGATGGTATATTTTAACTTGAAGCGTCCCCATCACCATGGGAACGCCTCTATGTTAGAATATACCATCAGATTTGAGTTACATCGTGAAAACTCATATCCGACAGTATATTCTAACACAGAGGCGTTCCCATGGTGATATTCAAGAATATACTACGAACTGTGTACATGACTGCCCCCTGCTGCCTGGCAGCACCCGATCTCTTACAGAGGGCTGTGATCCGCACAATTAACCCCTCAGATGCTGCACCTGAGGGGTTAATTGTGCGTATCATAGCCCACTGTAAGAGATCAGGGGCTGCCAGGCAGCAGGGGGCAGACCCCCCTCCCTCCCCAGTTTGAATATCATTGGTGGCCAGTGTGCGCCCCCCTCCCTCTATTGTATTATCATTGGTGGCCAGTGTGCGACCCCCCCTCCCTCCCTCTATTGTATTATCATTATTGGCCAGTGTGCGGCCCCCCTCGGCCCACCTCCCTCCCTCTATTGTATTAATATCATTGGTGGCACAGTGTGCGGCCTCCCCCCTCCCCCCCCATCATTGTTGGCAGCGGAGAGTTCCGATCGGAGTCCCAGTTTAATCGCTGGGGCTCCGATCGGTAACCATGGCAACCAGGACGCTACTGCAGTAAGCTCTTACAAGAGCTAGTAGTTATGCCAGGGGAGTATAGCAAATCTTCAGCATATAGCAATCCCCCAGTTTCGATCAGTTACCAAAACACCAGCCTCAACATGATGAAGGATAAAACAGGAACTCTTTATTGAGGGCTACTCGCCCGTATTTATGCAGGTCCCCATCTGGTGGCCACGCCCCTAGGGGACCAGAAGGGAGACTGTGACACAGGACAGATATGTAGCAATTCAGGATACAGACACAACACATCCCCACAATGCATCATGGTTTCCTCCTCTCTGCCCTAGAGACACACGAAGAGCAATCCAATTATCTCTCAGGACAAAGGGAAATCACCAATACACATGTGGAGACAACAGGACAGAATCACCATTTAAACACACAATGGGACAATGGCACAATAGGACAATAGAAACACACCCAGCATATTCCTCCCCTCTGTCTAGGAGATAATTCACTTGAATAGGTTCGGGGGTTTAAAAGTTAGTAAAAGTATCTTAAAGGGCCGTAATCCTGGGGCAGGAGGCTGGCAAACAGCCCCCTCCAAAACACCGTGGCGAGGTTGGTTTTGCCACAAATACTTTGAGGGGTATAGTTTTTAAAATGGTGTCATTCATGGGTGGTGTCTACAAAGTGACTTCATACCTGAATCAGTCCTTGAAATTTTTAAGAAAATTTAAAAAATTGCTTCAAAAATTCTAAACCTTCTAATGTTCTAAAAAAAAAAATGATTTACAAAATGATGCCAACATAAAGTAGACATATGGTAAATGTTAATTAATAACTAATTTATGAGGTATCACTATCCATCTTAAAAGAAAAGAAATTCAAATTTCGAAATTAGCATATTTTTCAAATTTTCTGTACTTTTTTTTTTATAAATAAAGGTGAAACATATTGACTCTAATTTACCACTAACATGAAGTACGATTTGTCACGAGAAAACAATCTCAGAATCGCTTGGATAAATAAAAGCTCTCCAAAGTTATTGCCTTATAAAGTGGCATGTCAAATTTGCAAAATTTTGCTTGGTCCTTAAGGTGAAAATTGTCTGTGTCCTTAAAGGGGTTGTCCCACGAAAAATATTCTACAATTTTGTATAGCCACTGAGTTAATCAATAAAATGTATCTGTATATTGCCACTTTATTTCTCATTTCTTTTTCTTTTTTTTATCAACTATGTTTTTATTGATCAGAAATAATCACAAGTCCCCTGTTACAGCATACAATAGCACAGCATGATGATAAAGGAGTTCGCAGACTCCAATACAACATTTTCAAGGTTGACAGTAAACATCATATGCAAGGGACAATCTTTCCATTTTTCATACAAACTGGTACTTACATTGCCATCGTAAGTACAGTGCAATATATATAACAACAGAATAGTAGAAAACCAATACCCTACGGCCTATTAGTAAACCGTTTATGTGCTACCTGATTGGGATTTGGTGTCGAACAGCTTAGAGATAAGGGATGAAAAGGAAAAGAAAAGAAAAGAAAGAGAGAGAAAGAGAGGGAGGGGGAGGGGGTCTCGCCATGAAGTTTGCTCATAGCTCTCCATTTATCTTCTAACTTATTACCTATTCCACGCACAGTAAGATGATGATAGCCAAGGATCCCACACTTTGAGGTATTTGTGGTGAGTTCTGGATGACCTGCTACATATTTCTTCGAATCTACATATTTGCCCTACTTTCTCTAACCATTGGTCCGTCGTGGGGGGTGAGGTATCTAGCCATCTCAGGGGAATCAGGGACCTGGCCGCCATCAACAAGTGAGTTGTTAAATTTGACTAAGTAGGTCTATAGCTTTCCGAGGCACTATCTAACATAGCCATAGAAGGAGTTAAAGTCAAGTGTTTGTCTCTGAATTCATTTATCACTCGTTCCACTTCACTCCCAAAGGGTCTAATCCCAGAACAAGACCACCATATATGTGTAAGTGTGCCTACCTGTGTCTTACACCTCCAGCATAAATTTGTGTGCGACAGACCGTGGGTATAAAGGAGCTCAGGGGTTTTATACCATCTTGAGATGACTTTATACTGAGTCTCCTGTAGCCGAACACACCTGGAATAACCATGTGAATTTTGAAGTATATGGTCTTTATCAGCATTTGAGAGCGTGATGTTTAATTCCTTCTCCCAAGAAGCTATGGACCCCGGAACGCCAGTGTCCATGGCCTCTCTGCATATGCATAATAAATTTGACAACTTTCTCTCTCGGTTTTCAGATCTGGTTATGGATAACTCAAAATTTGTCTTTTCCCTTAAAGGAAAGAATCGATCAATAAATTCTTTACAACAGCTATTGAAGTGAGCAATATGTAAAAATGTGAGTGAAAAGTTTGGTAGGTAATCCTTTAGACTTACCAGATCAGGAACCACCCCGCCCGCAAGGAACTCCCCGACCGACACGTGACTTAAATGTTCCCACAATGGCTCGAAGGATGGTGAGTCTCTCCCCACAACCACAGGTATCAGGCTTGAGGGAAGTAATGGAGAAAGGGAAGGGGCAATATGTTGAGCTAGTGAGCTCCAGGTTTGTGAGGGCCCCCTAATCAGCAAATCATCTTCAGCTTGTTTATTTCGTTTATAGCGTTTAGGGGGGATCCATAGGTCTTTGAGTGATCTCCCTTTCAGAGTGTCTGCCAATTCTGCTTTGTTAGGGTAGTATTTCTGAGGAAAGGCCATAGTCAACCAGCGCCCCAGTTGTATAGCTTTATATGTGAGCTGGACATCTGGCAGTCCAAGTCCACCTTTGTTCTTTGACTTGATTAATAGCGAGTGAGCTAAGCGCGGTTTCTTCAGTTTCCACAGGTATTTCGAGAAGATGTTTTTTACCGCCTTGAAAAATGACTGTGGGAGAGCTATTGGGAGCATCTGTAATTTATAGGTTATCTTGGGGATTACATATGTTTGTATGACGTTTTTCCTTCCTATCCAAGATATGAGGGGGATGTCATAATCTGCCAGAGTTGATTTTATTTCCTCTAGCAGTGGCTTAAAGTTGGTGTCATATAATTTAGATAACTTGGATGGGATATGGACCCCTAGGTATTTAATAGTGGATGTAGCCCATGCAAACTGAGAGCTATTTTTGAGTAGTTCTACACGTCATTTGTCAAGCGTTATGTTTAAAATCTCCGATTTTGACACGTTCACCTTGAAATTTGAGGCCACACTAAAGCTGTCAAATATCTGCGTTAACTCCGGGAGACCTGTCAAGGGGTTAGATAGGAGGAATAGTAGATCATCCGCAAATGCTAACATCTTAAGCTCGCCCTTGCGTGTATGGAACCCCCTGATGATGGGGTTTTGTCTTACGCTTTGTAAAAAAGCTTCCATCGCTATTATAAAAAGTGAAGGAGATAGTGGGCACCCTTGGCGTGTGCCATTGGTGATTAAGAAGGGGGCAGAAAGATGTTCGTTCACTATTACGGCAGCCGAGGGTTGGGAGTATAAAGTAAATATCGCTGCCAAGAAGGGGATTGGGAAGCCCACTTTGAGAAGGACGGATTTCAGGAACGCCCAACTCACCCTATCAAACGCCTTCTAGGCGTCTACACCGAGAAGAACCATCGGGACATCCAGCAAGTGGGCATGTTGTATTGCTGTAAGTAGTTTAGCAGTATTGGTCTTACCCTCCCTGCCAGGAACAAATCCCGATTGCTCTTCCCTGATCAGATGTGGGAGAAGCACTTTAATCCACATCGAGAGGAGTTTTGCCCATACTTTGATATCTAAGTTGAGGAGTGAAATAGGCCTATAACTTCCACACTCCACAGGGTTCTTACCCTCTTTAGCAATGAGCGTAATATGTGCCTCTTGCGACTGTTTGGGCAGGGGTTCCCCTCTTAACAAGGATTCACACAATTTGGTGAGCTGGGGTAACAAAATTGTGTTGAACTTTTTGTAATAAAGTAAAGGCAGGCCATCGGGTCCTGGACTCTTACCCGGGGGGAAGGATGAAACAACCTTTCCAACCTCCTCCTCAGTTACTGGGGATAAGAGAGAGGCAGTCATTGTGCCGGCATACATACATAATTCCTCTGGGTAGCCATCTTATATGCTTCTGGCCTATGTAAAAAAACTGTGAACTCTCATCTTTCTGAAGCCTGGGTCGCCTATGATATAGATGGACACTTTTATTACCACTACTCTTTGAGGCCAGCTATAAAAAGGTCATAAAGGCTATACCAGGCCCAGCTCATCCTGTCCTGTAAGATAAGATCAGCTCTCTGTCAAGCCTGGCTGGAGCGTGACGTCATTAATTTCCAGGTCTGGTTTGAGGAGAGCTAATAGCCCTTAATTAGCTCTGGGCATAAAACCGGTCCACTTTCATATTTCATTTATGAATCAACTTATGCCCTTTCTGACACCAGATCCAGGCTCTACAGAGTATTGTGGTTAATTGGGTATCAAATATGACTAGAGGATGTGATTCCTTAGCTGACCTATGGGTGGTAGAAGAACTACAGGTCCCAGCATTACCGTGTGTGGTCTCATTCTGTAGGTAAATAAATAAGGATCGCAAATATGTATTCTGTATAAAAATATGCCGATGTATCAAGGAGATACGAGCTTAAGTATAATCCTCATTGTAGGAACTGAACTTTGATGGGGTCATAAAACACTTGGGGGCCAATCCCTAAGCTTCACAGTCACTCTGCTGCCATTGGCTGACAGGAGTAAGTCTCCTGCCCATGGCAGAGTTCATAAAAATCCATGCACGAGGACAGAGGAGAGAGACCCATGGAACATCACCAGACACTTAATTGGACATTGACGGCATATCCCTGTATCAGAAGAACTTTGAGGGTCTTCCCTGATACATACTGAATAGGGGTTTGCAAGGATTCAAAAAGGACATATGAACGACCATCTGAAACCCTCCAGAGAAACTAAGTATTCTTTCATCTTTTTCCCTTTCATTTGAACTGTCGTGATTATTTATATTGTTATTATTATTCTGTAGTTTTATAGTCATTTTCATTAGACTTGTATGCACTGCTTTTTACCGCTTATTAAAGATTATAAAATCTAAGTGGCCAAGTCTTCCATATTCTAAGCTGCTGAACAACGTACCTTGCCTTTAAATAGACGTTACCAGGTAGTTAGTTAAATTGCATTTAGGAATTGTAGCTGGGGGTGATTGACTGCGGTTGGTCAGTAAGTGATATCCGGTTCATCCACTGATCTGTGTGATAGTGAATGACCCGGATAGTCGGCTCGTGGACCGGGAACCCACGTGGTGGCAGTTACCGAAGTATAGTGGGGGGTGTTAGCCGAGTGGTAATACCCCGGTCACGTGAGGTCTCTGTGTGTGCGCAGACTCCTTCACAGACCACTACGTCAGAGCTGTGGGATCTGGAGCGATCGGATCCATAGTTCGTGACAGTCATTGCCTGGTCCAGGCCTGGCAAGTTCAAGTTCTTCAAAAAATTATCAATTAAGTCCTGTTTTGAGGGGGTTTCGTCTGGTGGAAACTCCCTTTCTAAGTTGTATAGGGCTGAGTAATATTGGCGGAACGCCTCTGCTATTTCTAAAGGGGATGAGGTCTATTTCTCATTTCTTTGACCTGCTCACTGAGATGGTCGCACATGCTCAGTTTCATCCTTCAACTGCCTCCTGAGCTGTAGTATTGAGAGCTGAGACATGCCCCCTGATTTGCAGCATAAAAGACATTCCCCTTTAGCTGTCAGCTTGATATAAAGCTATCAGAGCAATGAATGGGGAGATCTCTGGACCCATGTGAGGTACAGAGCTGGTTCTAGCTTTGTTAGAAAGAGATTGTCATGTCCTATATGATGTCTGATTTTCATTTTTTACATTATTCATGGGATAACCTCTTTACGAAGTTAAAGAGCTTGATCTACTTGGTATTATTGCTTACTGCTGAACATGTTCAATGGGCAGTTGTCATCTAGAACTGTTGTAACTACTTACAGCCAGGTCCATAAATATTGGGACATCAATACAATTCAAACATTTTTAGCTCTATACACCACAATGTAACAAACAAGATGTGCTTTACCTGCAGACTGTCAGCTTTAATTTGAGGGTATTTACATCCAAATCAGGTGAACGGTGCAGGAATTACAACAGTTTGCATATGTGCCTCCCACTTGTTAAGGGACCAAAAGTAACGGGACAGAATAATAATCATAAATCAGACTTTCACTTTTTAATACTTGGTTGCAAATCCTTTGCAGTCAATCACAGCCTGAAGTCTGGAACGCATAGACATAACCAGACGCTGGGTTCCATCCCTGGTGATGCTCTGCCAGGCCTCTACTGCAACTGTCTTCAGTTCCTGCTTGTTCTTGGGGCATTTTCCCTCCAGTTTTGTCTTCAGCAAGTGAAATGCATGCTCAATTGGATTCAGGTCAGGGTATTGACCTGGCCATTGCACTTCTCTCTTTGGTTGCTTTTGCAGTATGCTTTGGGTCATTGTCTATCTGCACTGTGAAGCGCCATCCAATAAGTTCTGAAGCATGTGGCTGAATATGAGAAGATAATATTGCCCGAAACACTTCAGAATTCATCCTGCTACTTTTGTCAGCAGTCACATCATCAATAAATACAAGAGAATCAGTTCCATTGGCAGCCATACATGCCCACGCCATGACACTACCACCACCATGCTTCACTGATGAGGTGGTATGCTTAGGATCATCATGAGCAGTTCCTTTCCTTCTGCATACTCTTCTCTTCCCATCACTCTGGTACAAGTTGAGCTTGGTCTCATCTGTCCATAGGATGTTGTTCCAGAACCGTGTAGGCTTTTTTAGATCTCGTTTGGCAAACTCTAATCCGGCCTTCCTGTTTTTGAGGCTCACCAATGGTTTACATCTTGTGGTGAACCCTCTGTATTCACTCTGGTGAAGTCTTCTCTTGATTGTTGACTTTGAAACGCATACACCTACCTCCTGGAGAGTGTTCTTGATCTGGCCAACTGTTGTGAAGGGTGTTTTCTTCAGCAGGGAAATAATTCTTCAGTCATCCACCACAGTTGTTTTCCGTGGTCTTCCGGGTCTTTTGGTGTTGCTGAGCTCACCGGTGCGTTCTTTCTTTTTAAGAATGTTCCAAACTGTTGATTTGGCCAGGCCTAATGTTTTTGCTATCTCTCTGATGGGTTTGTTAGGTTTTTTCAGCCTAATGATGGCTTGCTTCACTGATAGTGACAGCTCTTTGGATCTCATCTTGAGATTAGACAGCAACAGATTCCAAATGCAAACAGCACACTTGAAATTAACTCTGGACCTTTTATCTGCTCATTGTAATTGGGATAATGAGGGAATAACACACACCTGGCCATGGAACAGCTGAGAAGCCAATTGTCCCATTACTTTTGGTCCCTTAACAAGTGGGAGGCACATATGCAAACTGCTGTAATTCCTGCACCGTTCACCTGATTTGGATGTAAATGCCCTCAAATTAAAACTGACAGTCTGCAGGTAAAGCACATCTTGTTTGTTTCATTTCAAATCCATTGTGGTGGTGTATAGAGCCAAAAATGTTAGAATTGTGTCGATGTCCCAATATTTATGGACCTGACTGTATGTGTTGAACCATTTTTTTTCATTCTTAATAAACTAAGTTTTAGAAAAAAATTCAACCTGTGCCGCAGTGATTCCATCTGCCTCTAAACCTCCATACAGAAAACACGAAACAAATGTGAAGAAAGCTAAATACATTGTGCAAAACCAAAATTGACCGTAATATTCAATTCCCACCAGATTTAGTTATCAGACGCTTGTTGTTATTTCTGTATTTGCTTTTTAATTTATTACCTTCCGATTACTATCGTACATAGTTTTGCATATTGACTCATGACTTTAGTGCATTTTACAATTCCGATTTTCTGGCCTCTTTTTGGGAAATTGACTAATACACATAATACATTTGGAGCATGTCATATTGTTTTGGTGCATTATACTTAGTATTCCTCCTCAGTGTATCACATTAGGGACAGGATTACTGAATGGTTAATGATGATGTCACAATTCTGCAGCCGGAGTGATGATGTCACAATGCTGTGTCGGCTGTATACCGGATGTTCCGTCAATAGATTCTTTGATAGAGAGTAAAGGAGAAGAAGCAACATGGATGCTGGTAAGTCCTGGAATTCACAGCTTTATCTCTCCATGTCTGTTCTTCAGAGATTGTGGGTTGCGGTGTCTCCTCACTGGTCCACACCATGGATTTGTATTTCCTTCTTTGGTACAGACACTCATTGGGTGCATCATACATGTAACTCATGATTCCACATCCAGAAGAAATGTGGTACAAGGACAATCTAATTTCTGGCCTTAAAATGATAGAATGAAAAGATTTTTGATTCTTTATAGTTAGTTCCCATCCTGCATCATTTCCCATTACCATAATAAATCTATCCCCTCCTGGCAGGAGGTCAGCTGCCTCCACATTGCCAACCAATGTCTCCCGACCTATGTAAAGATCTATAACTTACCTAGAGATGGCGGAGGGAGATGATTTTCTTGTAAAATAAAGTTATATGGAATACTTCTCATTTATCTTCTGTAGGTTTGGTGCCTGCTGTGATGCTGACCTTTATCATAATTCTTTTCTTTGGTGTCTGCCTTGGAGTCGTCTGTTGTTTCCTGAGGTAAGTGAATGATGTCCTCCACACAGGAGACAATTTTGTACCAGAAATCGCTTCTCAGTCTCTCTTACCGTCATAGGTAGAAGATGGAATTGTGTTCCCTTAGAAGACATCAGGTTGTCTACCTTGTCCACGAGGGTAGAAGCAGCTGAGGGTCTATATGAGAGCTCTCCACTGTCTCACCTCCCCCACATGGCCACATTGTCTTCTATACTGGATTATTACTGATCTCTTATTATTTCATTATTTTAGATTGAAAAAGGAAAAATACAACGAGGATGACGACGAACTAAATGAAGTTCTGATCCATCAGCCAGGTAACAGTTACACAATACACATAGTACACAGTGACCACAGAGCCCGGTATAGAGGAGATGTAAGAAAATCCCACCCCATAGCAGTGGAGGATCTGATGATACACAGGGTATGGGAGATACACAATATCTATTACCTGACATGTATTTATTACTAATAGAAATCTTCTCATTTACAGAGGAGGCTGATGGCAACATGGAGAAGATCAGGAAGGAAAGTGAAGATGAGGAGGATGGCGGAGCGGAGAAAAGATAGAAAGGAGTAAGAAGAAGAGGAGGACAGAGAAAGAGGAAGATGTAGGAGGAGAAAGAATAGGATGGAGGAGAAAGAAGAGGATGATGGAAGACAAGGAAAAGGAGTACATCTTGTTGGATGAAAAATTCAGATTTCCCAAAACTCATAATTTGGCTTTATAAATATCAAATTTCTCTTTAATTCGGTTTCCTTTCATCATAAAAATAATTCTTTTCATGCTTTTAATAATTCCAATAAATAAAATCATTGAAAAGTCTGATTTGATTAATTTTAGGCTTTTACTGCGTGTTACTATGTTACTATATAGGAAGGAGGTTTTCTTTTTATATTTTCTTTGCAAAAATCTTGATACAGTTGAATACAATGGTGTAGCAGGCATCCGTCAGCTCCCTGTGCCACCATTCTCCTGCCACCAGTGGTTCACTGCAGGTAGGCACGATACAGTCATAGCCCAGCCATAGATAGCACAGACCGAAGACCGGAGAAGACCTGCCCTGTTCATTGTGGGAATGCGGGGTAGGGGAGATTTCAGTTTGGAATTACCACTGTGTGGCGGGCACTTAAGGAACATCATACTGTGTTAACAAGAGGCCATCACACTGTGTAGAAGTAAAATAAGAGGGCATCATACTATGTGGAGGGCACCAAGGGCTCATTCAGCAATTATGGGGGTAATTATGGGAGCATTCAACTGTGGGGGGGACTAAGGGGGCCTTATTCTGTGCAGCGGGCACTCAAGGGACAACATACTGTATGAGGGTCAAATAAGACAGCATCACAATGTGTGGAGAGACAATAAGGGGGTATTATAACGCGTGGGGGACATCATGGGCTTAGTCTGCATTTTGATGGTACTTCTAAGAACATTGTAGTGTGAAGGGCCACTTATAGGGCACCATACTGTTATAGGAGCCACTAAGGGTGCATCATACTATGTCAGGAGCACTAAAGGAGCATCATACTGTGTCAGGGTTACTACAGAGGAATCATACTGCATGGGGGGCACTGTCCAGGGCATCAGTATTGTGGGGTGAAACTAAGGGGACATTCTTACTGTGTTGCTGTGCTAAGGGGGCATCACTACTGTGAGGGGAGCACATAGGGTGTATTCCTACTGTGTGGAAGCACTAATTGGACTGGACAGGATTGGGTGTGTACTGGAAAGGGATTGGGTGGAAGTTAGAGGCGTGGCTTATTGTAAGCTGTTGCCCCGAGCACTGCTGTGGTTGCCCCTCCTCACATTTTTTTCAAAAAGTTCATGCCGACCATGCAGCTATTGCGTGCCGCAAACAGCAGGTTCATAATGTAGGGCACCGGCCTTGTGCGCACCGTATCACAGATGCGGACCCATTCACTTGAATGGGTCCGCAATCCAGAAGATATAGAGTGGAGGTGAGGAAGGCCACAGAAGCACTATGGAGTGCTTCCGTGGCATTTTGGTTGGTGCTTGCACATAGCGAAAAAATAGAATATGCTGTAATTTTTTTGTGGTGCAAATGGATCAAATTGAATGAGTCTGCATCCGCCAGCGCAGGTCACACGGACGTATTTGTGTGCATGAGCCCAAAGTTCGGAGCTATGAAATCCCATGCATAAATGGATTCATTGTTTGGAGCCCCAAAAAGTAGTCTGCCCTGCAACTGCTGGTTGCTAACCCCCTTCACCTCCAAGTGAAAATAATATTGGGGATCCAATCCGTACCTCCGCGAAAAGTAGGATATGTTCTATCTTTTGACATATCTTGCGGATTGTGGACAAAGGCGGTGCCCATATATTGTGTTCCCACCATTTAGGGTCAGCAATATGGGCACAGAGCTCTTACGTTCGTCTGAATGAGCCAAAAATCTAATTGACTATTGACTCTCGTTTTTCTGCTGCAAAAACGCCAAATGTTAGCTAAATGTCTATGGGGAATAGGAAATGCAGGATACACGAGGGTTTTCTTTGCTACTGGTGTTTTTGTTTGTTCTCTGGCATTTCTTTTTGTCTTTCTTGGTGCTTTTTTGTGCTTTTTCGAGGCATTTTGACATTACATCATACTTCTCTGTAGGGAAAAAAGGCCTCCTGCACACGACCGTAGGTGTCCCATTGCCGTATTGCGGACCGCATTTGTGGATCTGCAATACGCAGGCACTGTTCCATGTGCATTCCGCATCAGGGATGTGGGGCCCATTCACTTCAATGGGTCCGCAATTCTGGAGATGCGGAACGGTGCAGAACGGAAGCACGGAACGGAACCCTATGTGGGGTTTTGTCCTGTACTTCCGTTTCACAAAAGGATAGAACATGTCCGATCATTTTGCGTAACGGCCGGATCGCGAACCAATTAAAGTGAATGGGTCCGCGATCTGCTGCGGCTGCCCCACGGACGGTGTTCGTGCATTGTGGCCTACATTTTGCCATGGGGCACACAAGTTCGTGTGCAGGAGGCCTAAAGAAACCGCTAGAGGTAAAACACAACTTTGCAGCTTTCAATTCATATTATGTTCTTGAAAAAAAACAATGAACACATGTTATAAATCTCCCCCCCCCCCCCCCCAAAAAATCAAAAAAATGTTTTCTCAGTTCCCGGCGTTGTATTACAAGCTAAAAAAAGCCAGAGCCAAATTCATATATGTAAGGGCCCAAAAGTAATAATTGGCCACTGTGAAGTGTGACTATTAGTGTTGAGCGAGCATGCTCGGCCGAATACCTGTTCGGCTCAAGCATCGCTATGCTCGGCACATGGCGGTACTCGGCCGAGTACCGCATATGCTCGAGTGCCATGCTCGAGTCTCCTTCCCGCACGTTTTGCGGCTGCTAAGCAGTCAATAAACAAGCAGGTAAGTACTGCCATCACTGTAATGCCAGTAGCCATGTTTGCTACTTGCATTATAGCGATTGGCTGGCCTGAACACATCATCGGGTGCTATATAACACCCGGTGACGTGGGTTCGGCTCATTGCGAGTCAGGGAGAGCTGCGGTTAGGAAGGGACAGATAGTGTAGGGAGGTTGTGATCGCAATTTATTCAATTTTCAAAGACCCAAAAGTCCTTTTAAGGACTATTATGTGTGGTGGCAGCAATTTTATTTTGCAAAGTAGTCCGATTTTTTTTTTCCATACTTTGCGATTCTTTTTCAGCAGTGACTTGTGACATCTGTTCAGCAATACCTTCTGTGTGTCAGGGCCAGATGTTGGGAAAAATATTAGCGAAAACAATTATATTTTTTTCCATAATTTATCCACATTTTCCTATAAATGGTCCCTGCAGTGAATTGTCACATCTGTGCTGCAATAGCGTCTGTGTGTCAGGCCCAGATATTGGGAAAAATATTACTGACAACAAATATATTTTTCCCATAATTTATCCATAATTTTCCTAAAAAAACGGTCCATGCAGTAAATTGTCACATCTGTGCTGCAGTAGCATGTGTGTGTGAGCCCCAGATATTGGGAAAAATATTAGCGAAAACAATTATATTTTTTCCATAATTTATCCACATTTTTCCTATAAACAGTCCCTTATAACATATAACATTTAATATGAAGAAGGCGAGCATTAAGGGACGGGGAAGTGGCCGTGATGCTGATGGTGCACGCAGAGGCCGTGGCCCTGGGCGCTTTGAAACTGTGCCTGCTGCCAGAGCACAAGAAACACAATCATCCAAGATACCTAGCTTCATGTCCCAGTTTGCAGGGTGGCGCAGGAGACCACTCTAGAAGTCAGCCCAGTGTGAGCAGGTGGTCGGTTGGATTGCAGCAGATAGTGCTTCCAGTTGGTTAAGCACCACTCTGTCTTCCACCAAGTCCAGTCTCAGTAGCCAGGAGTCTAGTCTACACAATCCTCACCCTGATCCTCCTTCCTCTAACCATTTACAGTCTGGCCAAACAAGTGATCCCACACTCGGATATTTCGAGGACCTCTTTGCATCGTTATTAATTGATTTGGCCCTCTCGCCAAGCACGCTTGAAGAAGGACCTGAGATCTTGTGCCCCGATTCCCAACCTCTTGAGCATCCAGAGTCACAAGAACATGACTCTGGGAATGGCAATTAGTGTTTAATGAGGTGGATGATGATGAGACACAGTTGCCAATGACTCAACAGCAATTACTGTCTCAAGAGGTTGAGGAAGAGGATGACACACAGTTGTCAATCACTTAGGTTGTGGTTAGGTCAACAAATCAGGAGGATGATCAGAGTGAGGAAGTGGAAGCGGAGGTGATAGACGACGAGGTCACTGACCCAACCTGGGAAGGTGGCAACAAGCCGAGTGAGGAGAGCAGTACAGAGGGGGAGGGATCTGCAGCACTGCAACAGGCTGGAAGAGGCAGTGGGGTGGCAAAAGGTAAAAGGCGGGCACCACCGAACAGGCCCGCAACTGTTCCATAGAGCACCCCCTTGCGTAAATCTCCCTTGCCAAGGGGTAGGTGTTCGGCAGTATGGCGCTTTTTTGAGGAAAGTGCGGACGACATAGTAGTTTGCAACCTGTGCCACACCAAAATGAGCCGGGGCGTTAACACTAGCAACCTCACCACCACCAGCATGATCTGCTACATGTCATCAAAGCACCCTAATAGGTGGGACGAACGCCTGAGTCCAGTGGTGTAGCGTGGGTTGCCAGCACCCGGGGCGAGCCATGTATTGCGCCCCCCCCCTCCCAACCTGTGGACACGCCCCTTTTACAGATAATGTAGCAGTCCTATATAACACCACAGATAACATGGTGGTAACTCACTAAGTACAGATGATGTAGTAGATGGGTATGAGGCCCCAGAATTCAGAACACGCACAGTGTGAGCTGAAGTCTGGGGCCAGGATGCAGCAGGGTGGTCCAAATTCTCAATCCACCCCCTGAACCCTACCATGAAACAAATATGTGTTTGGAAATTACATACATCACTACAAAATATACAGTATAATACAGCACCACATACCTCATCCATCCAGTGACATCTCCTGTGATGTAGACTTTCCTCAACGTCTTCATTCGGAGATAAGACCGCCATGACACCTTCTTTCAGCTGCGCCTCTACAGTTTCACAGAAAGCATTTTTAGATTCCTCACTTTACTATCATCCTCCCCTCCTTGTACCTCAACACTGTTATCCTGCTGCCCCCCAATACTGTGGTAGAGCCAGACAGATAGGAGGACCAGAGTTGATGCACACTCATATATACTAATATTACAGAGGGGCCATTATATATTATAATAATACATAGGGGGCTATTATATATTATAATAATACATAGGGGGCTATTATATATTATAATAATACATAGGGGGCTATTATATATTATAATAATTCATAGGGGGCTATTATATATACTAATAATACAGAGGCGGCCATTATATATACTAATAATACAGAGGCGGCCATTATATATTCTAATCCGTGTGGAGGGGGCATAGAGGAGGCAAAACCACTGTATAGGGATGAGCGAATTTGTTATAAAATTTGTTTGTGCTTCGTTTGGTGGTAGAAGCAGAGTTGCATTATGGATTCCGTTACCACAGACCATAACGCAATTCTATGACGTAGAATGCATAACGGAATGCCTTTAGAGACATTCCGTTATTCCTTCCGTCATAATAGAAGTCTATGGGCTGCATAACGGATCTGTCCCGTTTCCATTATGCAGGAGAGGACTCCCCTACATAATGGAAACGGGACGGAACCGTTCTGCAGCCCATAGACTTCTATTATGACGGAAGGAATAACAGAATGTCTCTAAAGGCATTCCGTTATGCATTCTACGTCATAGAATTGCGTTATGGTCTGTGGTAACGGAATCCATAATGCAACTCTGCTTCTACCACCAAACGAAGTGTAAACAAATTTCAAAATCTGAAATTCGCTCATCTTTACCACTGTGTGGAGGGGGCACAGAGGAGACAAAACCCACAGTGTGGAGAGCGCACAGACGAGGCAAAAGCACCTTATGGAGTTAAAGGGAGTCTGTCATCAAAGTTTCACCTTTTTAGCCCTTCCCATAGCTTTCTAGCAGCCTTGCTGTTTAGGCTACTTTCACACTTGCGTTCAGGGCTCCGCTTGTGAGTTCCGTTTGAAGGGGCTCACAAGCGGCCCCGAACGCATCCGTCCAGCACTAATGCATTCTGAGTGGATACGGATCCGCTCAGAATGCGTCAGTCTGGCACCGTTTGTCCTCCACTCCGCTCAGCAGGCGGACACCTAAACGCTGCTTGCAGCGTTCGGGGGTCCGCCTGGCCGTGCGGAGGCAAACGGATCCGTCCAGACTCACAATGTAAGTCAATGGGGACGGATCCGTTTGAAGTTGACACAGTATGGCTCAATTTTCAAATGGATCCGTCCCCCATTGACTTTCAATGTAAAGTCAAAACGGATCCGTTTGCACTATCATGAACAAAAAAAATAAAATAAAAAATATTTTTTTATTTTTTTTGTTCATGGTAATGCAAACGGATCCGTTCTGAACGGATCTAAGCGTTTGCATAAGGCTTCGTTCACATCACCGTTCAGCCTTTCCGTTCTCCTGCTCCGTTTAGGGGCAGGAGAACGGAAAGGACGGATAAGCACATAACTGACGCCAAACGGAGTCAAACGGAGCCCTTAGACTATAATGGGGTCCGTTATGTTTCCGCTCAGAAGATGATTTTTAAGCAGAGACAAAAGTCCTGCATGCACAACTTTTGTCTCCGCTTAAAAATCATCTTCTGAGCGGAAACATAACGGACCCCATTATAGTCTATGGCGTCCTCAGGCTCCGTTTGGCGTCAGTTATGTGCTTATCCGTCCTTTCCGTTCTCCTGCCCCTAAACGGAGCAGGAGAACGGAAAGGCTGAACGGTGATGTGAACGAAGCCTTATAGGTTCGGATCCGTCTGTGCAGACACCAGACGGATCCGCTCCGAACGCAAGTGTGAAAGTAGCCTAATAAAAACATTACCTTTTATGAGCAATCCTGGACTTATAAAACCGGCAAAAAACAACTTAGTAGTATATGCAAGTGAGGGCTCGCAAGTGCCCAGGGGCGGCGTTACCCTCGTAGGTGCCCAGCTAGCTCAGCCTTATTGTCGCTTCCCCCCACCCATTCTTTCCCTCTGACCGCCCATCTACTTACTTTTTGCTTCGCCGAGATCCTGCGCCTGCGCACTTAGTCCATTAATTACTGTGATGCCGTACAAGGAATGGGCATCGCAGTGCGCATGCGCCGGCCGACAGACTTAGTGCGCAGGCGCGGGATCTCGGCGAAACAAGAAGTAAGTAGATGGGCGGTCAGAGGGAAAGGATGGGCGAACAGAGGGAAAGACAGGGCGGGGTGAAGGGACAATAAGGCTGAGCTAGCTGGGCACCTACGAGGGTAACGCCGCCCCTGGGCACTTGCGAGCCCTCATTTGCATATGCTACTAAGTTGTTTTTTGCTGGTTTTATAAGTCCAGGATTGCTCATAAAGGTAACGTTTTTATTAACTGTAAGGCTGCTAGAAAGCTATGGGAAGGGTTAAAAAGGTGAAACTTTGATGACAGACTCCCTTTAAAATACCTAATGTAAGGGGATGTACTGTATGGTGAGCAATGTAACTGTGGGTGACTTTATAAAAGCTTCTAGCAGCTCTCACACCCCTCATATACTCCACTACAATCTCCATAAAAATACAGCCCCCAGACCCCTCACCATAAATCACTGACCACAGCATACTGTAAGAGTCTGCACTCTCCCTGCTCTGGACGCTGCTCTGCTTCTCCTTACAGCCCTTTTCCTGCATCTGGCTCAGTCTGTAAGGGGCGGGAGGAAGCGGTCACATGATCTTATGACATCATTCCCTCTAAGAAGCCAATACATTCTAGACCTGTCCTGAACCTATGAGGCAGAATGGAAATGCCTGCTTTCCTCCTTTAGAAAATGCCTGCTGCCGGGCGCCCCCTGCAATTTGGCGCCCGGGGCAACGGCCCCCCCGCCCCCCCCCCCCCCCCACGCTACGCCCCTGCCTGAGTCCACAATTTGTGTCTGCGGGTCAAACCACTGCCTCCTCTTCCCCTGTGTTATGTGCTGGCCAATCCCCTGTCCAAGACGCAGGCCCTGCACCTGTACCTTCACAAGCACCATCAGCGACAACATCCACTTTCCTGTCCCAGCGCAGCGTCCAAATGTCCAGAACACAATCATTTAAATGCAAGCGCAAATACCCACCCACCTACCCACAGGCCATAGCACTAAATGCGCAACTTTCAAAATTACTGGCCCTTGAAATGTTGCCATTTAGGCTTGTGAACACTGAGGCCTTCCGCAGCTTGATGTCGGTGGCCGTCCCTCATTACACAGTCCCCAGCCGCCACAATTTTTCAAGGTGTGCCGTGCCAACCTTACACCATCATGTGTCCCTTAACATCACACTTGCCCTGACCAACGCAGTTACTCGGAAGGTCCACTTAACCACGGACACATTGACAAGTGCTTTCGGTCCGGTACGCTACGCTTCCCTGACAGCACACTGGGTGAATGTTGTGGAGGCTGAGAGCGACTCCTACCCTAGGATGGCACAGGTGGTACCGATGCCAAGGATTGCGGGCCCCAATTCCATCACGGTTTTCTGCTACCACCTACGTTAGTGGCTCCAACCCCCCACTTCTCCTCCTCCGCCTCCTCCTCCATTTCCACCTCCGAAGTATCCACGTGCAGCACCAGTCAGTGATCAGTCGGTAGCTGGAAGCAGTGTAGAAGCCAAGATGGGTAGAGGATCACCAATTCCCACAATGTTGCTCAGAAAGATAGTGGAGCAATATCAGAAAGGTGTTACCCAGCGTAAAATTGCAAAGACTTTGCATCTATCATCATCAACTGTGCATAACATCATCCGAAGATTCAGAGAATCTGGAATAATCTCTGTGCGTAAGGGTCAAGGCTGTAAAACCATACTGGATGCCGGTGATCTCCGGGCCCTTAAACGACACTGCACCACAAACAGGAATGCTACTGTAAAGGAAATCACAGAATGGGCTCAGGAATACTTCCAGAAACCATTGTCAGTGAACACAATCCTCCGTGCCATCCGCAGTTGCCAGCTGAAACTCTACAGTGCAAAGAAGAAGCCATTTCTAAGCAAGATCCACAAGCTCAGGCGTTTTCACTGGGCCAGGGATCATTTAAAATGGAGTGTGGCAAAATGGAAGACTGTTCTGTGGTCAGACGAGTCACGATTCAAAGTTCTTTTTGGAAATCTGGGACGCCATTTCATCCGGACCAAAGAGGACAAGGACAACCCAAGTTGTTATCAACGCTCAGTTCAGAAGCCTGCATCTCTGATGGTATGGGGTTGCATGAGTGCGTGTGGCATGGGCAGCTTGCATGTCTGGAAAGGCACCATCAATGCAGAAAAATATATTCAGGTTCTAGAACAACATATGCTCCCATCCAGACGTCATCTCTTTCAGGGAAGACCCTGCATTTTTCAACAAGATAATGCCAGACCACATTCTGCATCAATCACAACAGCATGGCTGCGTAGGAGAAGGATCCGGGTACTGAAATGGCCAGTCTGCAGTCCAGATCTTTCACCTATAGAGAACATTTGGCGCATCATAAAGAGGAAGGTGCAACAAAGAAGGCCCAAGACGATTGAACAGTTAGAGGCCTGTATTAGACAAGAATGGGAGAGCATTCCTATTTCTAAACTTGAGAAACTGGTCTCCTCGGTCCCCAGACGTCTGTTGAGTGTTGTAGGAAGAAGGGGAGATGCCACACAGTGGTGAAAATGGCCTTGTCCCAACTTTTTGGGGATTTGTTGACACCATGAAATTCTGATTCAACATATTTTTTCCCTTAAAATGGTACATTTTCTCAGTTTAAACTTTTGTTCCGTGATTTATGTTCTATTCAGAATAAAATATTAGAAGTTGGCACCTCCACATCATTGCATTCAGTATTTATTCACGATTTGTATAGTGTCCCAACTTTTTAGGAATCCGGTTTGTATCCCATACACAGCCAATTCCAGCTGATGGGTAGTTAATCTGCCAAAAAGAGGTTATCTGTTTTTTTATAGACTGAGGGTCATCCATTATAGCCAACCAATATGGGTTCAACCTAAATAGCGAGTCTGGTTTGACCTGACCTGACCCTACCAGAGTTTCTATTGAGAGGGGAGAGTGATCTGAAAGAGTTCTCGTCCCGTATTTAACTGATTTAATATTTCTAATATTGTTTCTGTTGGTCAGTGCCAGGTCAATCCTGGACATTGACCTCCCTCCATTACTGACACATGAGAAGGCACTCTTTCCCCTCCCCATATACTCCCACACATCCACAAAGCTCGTCTCCCGGCAGAAACGTGACAGAAGCGTCTCAGTCCCACTGATTGTGGTGCTGGGATTCGCAGTCAGCCTGTCTCTACTGGGATCCATCACATTATTGAAATCAACTGTCAGGACCACCCGACAGTCTGGCCACCGTTCCACAAAGGACAACAGGCAATTGAGGGGGTGCAAGGAGAATGGAGGAGGTATATAAAAAAAAATGCAAGGATATATGGCTGACCCCCAAGTCTACCATAGAGAAAAACAAATCTTCCCTGATCATCTATCCAGGAGTCGGTCAGGACAAAATCCACTGCTTGGCGTATCAGGACTGATACCCCTCTAGAGTAACTGTTAAATTTTGAATGATAGATCTGTGCTGCCCAACCCCTTCCCCCCAAATGAAAGGTCACCATCCCTGAAAAATGAGTTTCAACCAAGCAGACTATTGCGGGGAGATAGCTCCGGATTGTGTCCGTCACTGCCTGTCTTTTAGCTCTCTCTCCAAGGCCCCTGACATTCCAAGATAAAATCTTAACCATTGCTCAACAAGAAAAAAGAAAAAAAAAAGAACCCCAATATTCCCCCCCAAACCCCATTGCCTTTTGCTCCATCACTACCTGTGACAGACCCCCTAACTAGAAACATCCCTCCCCCGCTCCCTCAGCCGAACCTCCAAAAATAGTGAAAAACACAACTTTTAAACATTTTTTCACTTTTTAATACTTGGTTGAAAATCCTTTGCAGTCAATTACAGCCTAAAGTCTGGAACGCATAGACATCACCAGACGCTGGGTTTCATCCCTGGTGATGCTCTGCCAGGCCTCTACTGCAACTGTCTTCAGTTCCTGCTGGTTCTTGGGGCATTTTCCCTTCAGTTTTGTCTTCAGCGAGTGAAATGCATGCTCAATCGGATTCAGGTCAGGAGATTGACTTGGCTATTGCAGAACATTCCACTTCTTTCCCTTAAAAAAACTCTTCGGTTGCTTTTGCAGTATGTATTGGGTGATTGTCCATCTGCACTGTGAAGCGCCGTCCAATGAGTTCTAAAGCATTTGGCTGAATATGAGCAGATAATATTGCTTGAAACACTTCAGAATTCATCCTGCTGCTTTTGTCAGCAGTCATATCATCAATAAATACAAGAGAACCAGTTCCATTGGTAGCTATACATGCCCACACCATGGCACTACCACCACCATGCTTCACTGATGGGGTGGTATGCTTAGGATCATGAGCAGTTTATTTCCTTCTCCATACTCCTCTCTTCCCATCACTCTGGTACAAGTTGATCTTGGTCTCATCTGTCCATAGGATGTTGTTCCAGAACTGTGAAGGCTTTTTTAGATCTTGTTTGGCAAACTCTAATCTGGCCTTCCTGCTTTTGAGGCTCACCAATGGTTTACATCTTGTGGTAAACCCTCTGTATTAACTTTGTTGAAGTCTTCTCTTGATTGTTGACTTTGACACACATACACCTACCTCCTGGAGAGTGTTCTTGATCTGGCCAACTGTTGTGAAGGGTGTTTTCTTCAGCAGGGAAAGAATTCTTCGGTCATCCACCACAGTTGTTTTCCGTGGTCTTCCGGGTCTTTTGGTGTTTCTGAGCTCACCGATGCATTCTTTCTTCTTATGAATGTTCTAAACAGTTGTTTTGGCCCCGCCTAATGTTTTTGCTATCTCTCTGATGGGTTTGTTGGTTTTTTTCAGCCTAATGATGGCTTGCTTCATTAATAGTGACAGCTCTTTGGATCTCATCTTGAGATTTGACAACAACAGATTCCAAATGCAAATAGCACACTTGAAATGAACTCTGGACCTTTTATCTGCTCATTGTAATTGGGATAATGAGGGAATAACACACACCTGGCCATGGAACGGCTGAGAAGCCAGTTGTCCCATTACTTTTGGTCCCTTAACAAGTGGGAGGCACATATGCAAACTGTTGTAATTCCTGCACCGTTCACCTGATTTGGATGTAAATACCCTCAAATTGAAGCTGACAGTCTGCAGGTAAAGCACATCTTGTTCGTTTCATTTCAAATCCATTGTGGTAGTGTATAGAGCCAAAAATGTTAGAATTGTGTCGATGTCCCAATATTTATGGACCTGACTGTATGTGCTGAACCATTTTTTTTTTTAATTCTTAATAAACCACGTTTTCGGAAAAAAAAATCAACCTGTGCCGCAGTGATTCCATCTGCCTCTAAGGCTCCATACAGAAAACACTAAGGCTCCAAGCTAAATACATTGCGCAAAACCAAAATTGACCGTAATGTTCAATTCCCACTAGATTTAGTTATGAGACGCTTGTTGTTATTTCTGTATTTGCTTTTTAATTTATTACCTTCCGATTACTATCGTACATAGTTTTGCATATTGACTCATGACTTTAGTGCATTTTACAATTCCAATTTTCTGGCTTCTTTTTGGGAAATTGACTAATACACATAATAAATTTGGAGCATGTCATATTGTTTTGGTGCATTATACTTAGTATTCCTCCTCAGTGTATCACATTAGGGACAAGATTACTGAATGGTTAATGATGATGTCACAATGCCGTGCCGGCTGTATACCGGATGTTCCGTCAATAGATTCTTTGATAGAGAGTAAAGGAGAAGAAGCAACATGGATGCTGGTAAGTCCTGGAATTCACAGCTTTATCTCTCCATGTCTGTTCTTCAGAGATTGTGGGTTGCGGTGTCTCCTCACTGGTCCACACCATGGATTTGTCTTTCCTTCTTTGGTACAGACACTCATTGGGTGCATCATACATGTAACTCATGATTCCACATCCAGAACAAATGTGGTACAAGGACAGTCTAATTTCTGGCCTCAAAATGATAGAATGAAAAGATTTTTGATTCTTTATAGTTAGTTCCCATCCTGCATCATTTTCTATTACCATAATAAATCTATCCCCTCCTGGCAGGAGGTCAGCTGCCTCCACATTGCCAACCAATGTCTCCCGACCTATGTAAAGATCTATAACTTACCTAGAGATGGTGGAGGGAGATGATTTTCTTGTAAAATATAGTTATATATGGAATACTTCTCATTTATCTTCTGTAGGTTTGGTGCCTGCTGTGGTGCTGACATTTATCACAATTCTTTTCTTTGGTGTCTGCCTTGGAGTCGTCTGTTGTTTCCTGAGGTAAGTGAATGATGTCCTCCACACAGGAGACAATTTTGTACCAGAAATCGCTTCTCAGTCTCTCTTACCGTCATAGGTAGAAGATGGAATTGTGTTCCCTTAGAAGACACCAGATTGTCTACCTTGTCCACGAGGGTAGAAGCAGCTGAGGGTCTATATGAGAGCTCTCCACTGTCTCACCTGCCCCACATGGCCACATTGTCTTCTATACTGGATTATTACTGATCTCTTATTATTTTCTTATTTTAGAATGAAAAAGGAAAAATACAACGAGGATGACGACGAACTAAATGAAGTTCTGATCCATCAGCCAGGTAACAGTTACACAATACACATAGTACATAGTGACCACAGAGCCCAGTATACAGGAGATGCAAGAAAATCCCACCCCATAGCAGTGGAGGATCTGATGATACACAGGGTATGGGAGATACACAATATCTATTACCTGACATGTATTTATTACTAATAGAAATCTTCTCATTCACAGAGGAGGCTGATGGCAACATGGAGAAGATCAGGAAGGAAAGTGAAGATAAGGAGGATGGCGGAGCGGAGAAAAGATAGAAAGGAGTAAGAAGAAGAAGAGGACAGAGAAAGAGGAAGATGTAGGAGGAGAAAGAATAGGATGGAGGAGAAAGAAGAGGATGATGGAAGACAAGGAAAAGGAGTACATCTTGTTGGATGAAAAATTCAGATTTCCCAAAACTCATAATTTGGCTTTATAAATATCAAATTTCTCTTTAATTCGGTTTCCTTTCACCATAAAAATACTGTGTGATGGCCTCTTATTAACTGTGTTGCTGTGCTAAGGGGGCATCACTACTGTGAGGGGAGCACATAGGGTGTATCCCTACTGTGTGGAGGCACTAAGAGGACTGGACTGGATTGGGTGTGTACTGGAAAGGGATTGGGTGGAAGTTAGAGACGTGGCTTATTGTAAGCTGTTGCCCCGAGCACTGCTGTGGTTGCCCCTCCTCACATTTCTTTCAAAAAGTTCATGCCAACCATGCAGCTATTGCGTGCCGCAAACAGCAGGTTCATAATGTAGGGCACCGGCCTTGTGCGCACCGTATCAAGGATGCGGACCTATTCACTTGAATGGGTCCGCAATCCAGAAGATATAGAGTGGAGGTGAGGAGTGGAAGGCCACAGAAGCACTAGGCAGTGGTTCCGTGGCATTTTGGTTGGTGCTTCCACGTAGCGAAAAAATAGAACATGCTGTAATTTTTTTGTGGTGCAAATAGATTAAATTGAATGAGTCTGCATCCGCCAGCGCAGGCCACACGGACGTATTTGTGTGCATGAGCCCAAAGTTGGGAGCTATGAAATCCCATGTATAAATGGATTCATTGTTTGGAGCCCCAAAAATGAGTCTGCCCTGCAACTGCTGGTTGCTAACCCCCTTCACCTCCAAGTGAATTCGGTGCCAAAATAATATTGGGGATCCAATCCGTACCTCCGCGAAAAGTAGGATATGTTCTATCTTTTGACATATCTTGCGGATTGTGGACAAAGGCGGTGCCCATATATTGTATTCCCACCATTTAGGGTCAGTAATAAGGGCACAGAGCTCTTACGTTCGTCTGAATGAGCCCAAAATCTAATTGACTATTGACTCTTGTTTTTCTGCTGCAAAAACGCCAAATGTTAGCTAAATGTCTATGGGGAATAGGAAATGCAGGATACACGAGGGTTTTCTTTGCTACTGGTGTTTTTGTTTGTTCTCTGGCATTTCTTTTTGTCTTTCTTGGTGCTTTTTGGTGCTTTTTTGAGGCATTTTGACATCACATCATACTTTTCTGTAGGGGAAAACAGCATAAGGCCTCCTGCACACGACCGTAGGTGTCCCATTGCCGTATTGGGGACCGCATTTGTGGATCTGCAATGCGCGGGCACTGTTCCATGTGCATTCCGCATCACGGATGTGGGGCCTATTCACTTCAATGGGTCCGCAATTCCGAAGATGCGGAACGGTGCAGAACGATGTTCGTACATTGCGGCCCGCATTTTGCCATGGGGCGCACAAGTTCGTGTGCAGGAGGCCTAAAGAAAGCGCTAGAGGTAAAACACAACTGGGCAGCTTTCAATTCATATTATGTTCTTGGAAAAAAATAAAAATTAACAAATGTTATAAATCTTCCCCCCCCAAAAAAAAATGTTTTCTCAGTTTCCGGCGTTGTATTACAAGCTAAAAAAAAAGCCAGAGCCAAATTCATATATGTAAGGGCCCAAAAGTAATAATTGGCCACTGTGTAGTGTGACTATTAGTGTTGAGCGAGCATGCTCGGCCGAATACCTGTTCGGCTCAAGCATCGCTATGCTCGGCACATGGCGGTACTTGGCCGAGTACCGCATATGCTCGAGTGCCATGCTCAAGTCTTCTCCACGCACGTTTTGCGGCTGCTAAGCAGCCAATTAACGTGCAGGAAAGTACTGCCATCACTGTAATGCCAGTAGCCATGTTTGCTACTTGCATTATAGCGATTGGCTAGCCTGAACGCATCATCGGGTGCTATATAACACCCGGTGACGTGGGTTCGGCTCATTGCGAGTCAGGGAGAGCTGCGGTTAGGAAGGGACAGATAGTGTAGGGAGGTTGTGATCGCAATTTATTCCATTTTAAAACGTTTCAAAGACCCAAAAGTCCTTTTAAGGACTATTATGTGTGGTGGCAGCAATTTTATTTTGCAAAGTAGTCCGATTTTTTTTCCTCATACTTTGCGATTCTTTTTCTGCAGTGACTTGTGACATCTGTTCAGCAATACCTTCTGTGTGTCAGGGCCAGATATTGGGAAAAATATTAGCGAAAACAAATTATATTTTTTCCATCATTTATCCACATTTTTCCTATAAATGGTCCCTGCAATGAAGCTGTGCTGCAATAGCGTCTGTGTGCCAAGCCCAGATATTGAGAAAAATATTAGCGACATCAAATATATTTTTTCCATAATTTATCCATAATTTGCCTATAAACGGTCCCTGCAGTGAATTGTCACATTTGTGCTGCAGTAGCATGTGTGTGTGAGCCCCAGATATTGGGAAAAATTTTAGCGAAAACAATTATATTTTTTCCATAATTTATCCACATTTTTCCTATAAACGGTCCCTTATAACATATAACATTTAATATGAAGAAGGCGAGCATTAAGGGACGAGGAAGTGGCCGTGATGCTGATGGTGCACGCAGAGGCCGTGGCCCTGGGTGCTTTGAAACTGTGCCTGCTGCCAGAGCACAAGAAACACAATCATCCAAGATACCTAGCTTCATGTCCCAGTTTGCAGGGTGGCGCAGGAGACCACACTAGAAGTCAACACAGTGCGAGCAGGTGGTCGGTTGGATTACAGCAGATAGTGCTTCCAGTCGGTTAAGCACCACTCTGTCTTACACCATGTCCAGTCTCAGTAGCCAGGAGTCTGGTCTACACAATCCTCACCCTGATCCTCCTTCCTCTAACCATTTACAGTCTGGCCAAACAAGTGATCCCACACTCGGATATTCCGAGGACCTCTTTGCATCGCTATTAATTGATTTGGCCCTCTCGCCAAGCACGCTTGAAGAAGGACCTGAGATCTTGTGCCCCGATTCCCAACCTCTTGAGCATCCAGAGTCACAAGAACATGACTCTGGGAACGGCAATTAGTGTTTAATGAGGTGGATGATGATGAGACACAGTTGCCAATGAATCAACAGCAATTACTGTCTCAAGAGGTTGAGGAAGAGGATGACACACAGTTGTCAATCACTTAGGTTGTGGTTAGGTCAACAAATCAGGAGGATGATCAGAGTGAGGAAGTGGAAGCGGAGGTGATAGACGACGAGGTCACTGACCCAACCTGGGAAGGTGGCAACAAGCCGAGTGAGGAGAGCAGTACAGAGGGGGAGGGATCTGCAGCACTGGAACAGGCTGGAAGAGGCAGTGGGGTGGCAAAAGGTAAAAGGCGGGCACCACCGAACAGGCCCGCAACTGTTCCATAGAGCACCCCCTTGCGTAAATCTCCCTTGCCAAGGGGTAGGTGTTCGGCAGTATGGCGCTTTTTTGAGGAAAGTGCGGACGACATAGTTTGCAACCTGTGCCACACCAAAATGAGCCGGGGCGTTAACACTACCAACCTCACCACCACTAGCATGATCTGCTACATGTCATCAAAGCACCCTAATAGGTGGGACGAACGCCTGAGTCCACAATTTGTGTTTGGGGTCACACCACTGCCTCCTCTTCCCCTGTGTTATGTGCTGGCCAATCCCCTGTCCAAGACGCAGGCCCTGCATCTGTACCTTCACAAGCACCATCAGCGACCACATCCACTTCCCTGTCCCAGCGCAGCGTCCAAATCTCCAGAACCCAATCATTTGAACGCAAGCGCAAATACCCACCCACCTACCCACAGGCCATAGCACTGAATGCGCAACTTTCGAAATTACTGGCCCTTGAAATGTTGCCATTTAGGCTTGTGGATACTGAGGTCTTCTGCAGCTTGATGTCGGTGGCCGTCCCTCATTACGCAGTCCCCAGCCGCCACTATTTTTCAAGGTGTGCCGTGCCAACCTTACACCATCATGTGTCCCTTAACATCACACGTGCCCTGACCAACGCATTTACTGGGAAGGTCCACTTAACCACAGACACATGGACAAGAGCTTTCGGTCAGGGACGCTACATTTCCCTGACAGCACACTGGGTGAATGTTGTGGAGGCTGAGAGCGACTCCTACCCTGGGATGGCACAGGTGGTACCGACTCCAAGGATTGCGGGCCCCAATTCCATCATGGTTTTCTGCTACCACCTACGTTAGTGGCTCCAACCCCCCACTTCTCCTCCTCCGCGACCTCCTACACTTCCACCTCCGAAGTATCCACGTGCAGCACCAGTCAGTCATCAGTCGGTAGCTGGAAGCAGTGTATCACTGCAGTGGGGAAGCGGCAACAGGCCGTGCTAAAGCTGATCTGCTTAGGTGACAAACAGCACACCGCCGCAGAGCTGTGGCAGGGGATAAGACACCAGACTGAGCTGTGGCTCTCACCACTCAACCTAGAACCAGGCATGGTTATGTCTGATAATGATGATAGCCAGACCACCCTCAGTTCGTATTCTCAGCGCGAATTAGAGGCTGAAGAGGAGGAGAAGGAGGAGCAGGAGACTGTTGCCTCAGCTACAGACGGTAGTACCCATGGAAGTTTAATTCCATCTGTTCTGCGTGGGTGGGCAGAGAAGGAGGAAGAGGATGAGGAGATTGGGAGTGATCCTCCTGATGACGACAGCGAAGTCTCGCCTGTTGGTACTCTGGCACACATGGCTGACTTCATGTTAGGCTGCCTTTCCCGCGAACCGCGCGTTATACGCTTTTTAAACAACACAGATTACTGGATGTTCACCCTTCTCGACCCTCGCTACAAAAGGAACTTCTCATCTCTCATTCCTCTGGTGGAGAGGATGAGCAAAATGATGCAATACCAGAAGATCCAAGAATTGCTCCAAAAATTTCCATCTGACAACGCTGGCGGCAGAGTCCGTACTTCCTTGGCCAACCGAGGAGGGGAGACAAGGGGAGCACACAGCAGTTCCAACAGAGGCAGGGCAACACTCTCCAAAGCCTGGGACAGTTTTATGATACCCCGCCAGCACCCTCACCCTGATGTGCGGCCTACTGCCACAAGGAGAGAACATTTTTGGAAGATGGTAAAGGAGTACATAGCAGACTGTGTCAGCGTCCTCAATGATCCTTCAGTGCCTTACAACTACTGGGTGTCCAAGCTGCACACGTAGAACGAACTGGCGCTCTACGCTTTGGAGGTGCTGGCCTGCCCTGCCTCCAGCGTTTTGTCTGAGCGTGTATTTAGTGCTGCTGGTGGCATTATAACAAATAAGCGTATCCACCTGTCAACTGAAAATGCTGACAGGTTGACTCAAATAGAATGAACAAGGCCTGGATTGACCATGACTTCTCGACTCCACCAGAGTAATGCTGATGAACATAAAGGCACTTTATATGTGTTGTTTTTAATGTAATTAATCGACTGTATTCCCATGCACCCCTTCCACCTCAAACAAGGGTATATGGTTGAATCTTCCTTTTCTTATCCTCCTCCTCCGATTCCGTCATATCAATTTGCTTTGCTTATTCGTCACATATAATGCCCTCACATATATGGCCTTCGAATATAAGTTTTTAGAGGGCCCGCTCACCAGCAGGCCCTCACATATAATTTTTTACAGGGTCCGCTCACCAGCAGACCCTCACATCTAATTTTTTACAGGGTCAGATCACAAGCAGGCCCGCAACTCAAATCATTTACAGGGTCAGCACACCTGCGGTCCCTTTGGAGTCTGTGTGCGTGTATGGATGCACCGATGTTTGTCTGTGTGCACTCTGTGTATTGTGTGGTGTGCACTGACACCTTTCCTGCACTGTGGTTGCCCGTGGCAACGTTTGGTGATGTGTACATGTGGTGGCAGTGTCCCGGCCTTTGGGCTGACTCCCAGGACACGGTTGCCACCCATGTTATTGCCAGCGGTAACAACCACAGTGTGTTTGTTGTGTTTGGACACGGTTCCTTTAAGTTGTTTTTTTTTTTTTGTTACCGCTGGCAATGACATGGGTGGCAACCGTGTCCTGGGAGTCAGCCCAAAGGCCGGGACACTGCCACCACATGTACACATCACCAAACGTTGCCACGGGCAACCACAGTGCAGGAAAGGTGTCAGTGCACACCGCACAATACACAGAGTGCACACAGACAAACATCGGTGCATCCATACACGCACACAGACTCCAAAGGGACCGCACACACACCTGTTGTCCGCGGCAACCGCACCTGAGACAAGGAACATAATGCCTCAAGCTGCGGTTGAAACAACAACCCAAACCGCGGGCAACAGTATGCGGCTCCCAAGGAGTCACGGCCAAAACCGTGGCCGTGACACTGTGTATGAAGCCCTCCTTAATATGTAACTAAGGGTGTATCAGAGTGCCTCTTCCTTGTAATTTCTGGCAGCACTTGCACTTTATATACAAGTAAATATTCAGGAAAGAATGTTTTCTATCAATTTTTTTCTCTAAAATTTATTTTTTTCCTTGGTTTTGTGCGTATTATTGTCATTATGTAAAAGTGGCGTACTATTCGGACAACATAGTTCCAAACAGCGACCAGCGATTCCAAGATGCACCCATACATCCTCCCCATACTGTTACAAAACCATTTCTGTGGTGTTACCAACCATTTCTGACATTTTCTTATGAACCAGACACCCTCCCCTCTTCAGAGCAGGGGGTACCTGGTTTAATGCTCGGTTCTCCCATTGACTGCCAGTATACTCGGGTGCTCGGTCGAGCACCTGAATATAACGATGTGTTTCGGCCTGAGCACCACGGTGCTCGATCAACACTAGTGACTCTGCTTGCTGATTAAATGAATGCTTAATTGTAATAGAAATCTCAGCTCCCTTTCCTTGACACAAGAGTGTACAATGAGTTAAAGGGGTTGTCTCGCCTCAGACATCGGAGGCATATCACTAGGATATGCCCCAAACATCTGATAGGTGTGGGTATCCCCTCTGAGACCCACACCTATCTTTAGACTGGAACCCGCAAAATGAAGAAGGGTGCACCCGCCCTTCATTCATTCCTATTAGAGTGACAAAAATATGGGAATGGGAGCTCTCCCATAGGAATAAATGGAGGGTGGCTACACATGCATGGTGCGCCCTCTTTCACTTTGCGGGCACCAATGTAAAGACACCTCTGGGACCAACACCTATCAGACATTGGGGGCATATCATAGCGATATGCCCTCAATGTCTGAGGTGAGACAACCCCTTTAAATTAATGCAGGACAAGGCATTTTTACCTAACGCTTTCCAAGAACTGAAGAGGAGCTGTCCCCTCCCCTGATATGTCTATTTAAAGGGAACCTGTCACCATTTTTTTGGTGTCCTAACTAAGGGCAACATAAATAAGTGACTGATTCTCTTAGCAAAATGCTGGGTCACTTTCTTTAATTTACCCAGTCAATCTGCCAACATCTTGTATTGAAAAGCTCCAGCTGATAATGATGAGTCATGAATATTCATGAGCTCCTAACTCTCCCCGCCCACCTACTGCTGAGTGACAGTTTGTTTCCATAGGAATCAGCAGCAGGTGGGCGGGGGAGTGGCTATAGCAAATAAACGCTGGACTCAATGACATCACGCCAGACTCGAATCAACTCATTAGCATGCGGCATCTTTGTGTGTATATTATGAGGTAACCATCTGTCACACCAGTAAGTGAATACATCTAAGGCACTTTTTAGTAGTTAATGATTGTATAGAATTAGTTAGACTATAATCAAATATCCACATGACAGGTTCCCTTTAAGTAACTACTTGCATCCCCCATGTATTAACTATTCCGGAGCATCTATTCTTATGCCTCTACGTTTTGCTGCACCTTTATTATTCCTGCTAGAATTTACAAATGAATTATTAGCAGTTTGCAATGAAGGTCCGGCTGAGAGCTACCAGTTGGGGTGTGTCCCTGCACAGTCTGACACTGATTGGATAGTGTCAGGCTGTGCAGGGACTCACCCACAACGACCTTCATTGCACACTGCTGGCACCTCATTCATAACGTCTAGCAGGAATTGTAACGCCTCAGAGTGCCGTTACCACCTTTGCACCTTGCTACTATCTCCTATGGTTAACCTAATGTCATCATATGTATTAATTTATAGGTCTTGCAAAATGTGCATTAAAATTTCCATGCAACAGTTTGTGTTTTCATGTAATGTGCCTGGTTCACCAGCAGATGGTGGCAAACATAGCAGAGCTGCAGGGACATAGAGTGGAACCTTCCTTTCCATACTAACCACCCCCCCCCCCCCCTTCCTGTAGTGTAATGGGTGTTTTCCCACTTGCTGGAGGGAGGGAGGAGCTTAGTTTAGTGTGAGTCTGGAGTACCCCCTGCTAGGGGAAGGAAGCAGGAGCCTGTCCCTGTTGGACGAAACCTGTCTGGACCAGCTTGAGCACCTTCAGCTCAGCTAGATCTGGGGGCCAAAGCAAAGAGCTTTAGAAGCCAGGAGAAGAAAGTGTTCCCTGGACAAATCTAGAGACAGCCCAGATTACAAAGTCAAGAGCAGCATAAAGAAAAAGCTAAGTTATACAGCTATCCTGTTAGGTTTGCCTGCCACAATTCATGCCAAAACCTGCTGGAAACCAAGACAAAGCCTGTAAATCGTTTGTAGAAAAGTTTATTCAAGTAAAGCTGTTATCAACCTCATCACAAGGTCTGGACTCAATTTATTTCAACATCCCCTACTACTACTACTCCCCCCTTTTTCCTGCTTTCGGAGGGCAACACCTGGGGTTCCAGTGTATCCAGGTAGGAGCACTGTGACACATTCAACACCATTAAGGGACATTTAGGCCACCCTACTCCACTCTGGCATTCCTTCAGCTGGGTACCACCATCTACCACAGTATCACTAAAAGGGGCCCTGTGCCCTTGTTGCTTCACTGCAACTGGCGTCACAACAAATATGTAGTTTAAGAAACCCCAAGTAGTGCGCCCGACGATTGCAGAATAATAAAGGAATGGCACATCATAGAGTCATAAGAATAGATGCTCCAGAATTGTTATCACATGTGGAATACAAGTGGGTATTAAACCAGACATGTCAGGAGAGGGGACAGGTCCTCTTTAACTAAGATTGCCCCCAGAAAATGTAACATTAGATGCATACATTATACCACAAATCACACACTGGACACTATGGAGGCTTTTGCAAAATAAAAAAAAAAACAAGCATTTAATAAGCTGCTGGCCATTATGGATAATACCTCAGACCCCTTGTACACGTTCAGCAGAAGGCGGATACAGCTGCTATGTAATAATGAGCGCCATGTGAAGACTGCGACAAGTCTCCTTATTGCAGGGCCACTACTGATCTCCATCTACATGATCTGTGCTGAGGCTGAGTTGACATCGCCGGTTAGCTTTCCGTTCTTCTGATCCGTCAGGGATCTCTTTATCCCGTCAAAAATAACTGAGCTCTGACGGAACTGGCACAAAGTGATGCAAGCTGATGATAACTCAAAATAACGGATCCGTTTTTTTTTCCTGCTCTTCTGAAGAATGGAAACCTAAAGGGTGTGAACTCCCACTAAGCTACATCTTGCAGGCGTACTCACATTACACATATATATGTCAGTAAAAAATAATAATACTGTCCCATGTTTTCTTATATCAGTACATATACTGTCACAGATTTTACCATATGTTCTTTTAACCTCTTGCAAACTACGAGAATACTCGTCCTAAACAGCGAGTCCTTCCCGCATTAGGACGAGCATTCTTGTTCAGAGTTAACACCGTTCCGGATATGCACAGTTTCAATGTATTGTCCTAAAATGTCCTAAAAATGTCAATGCATTGTCCAATCTCCTAAAAAATAAAATGCCACGTACAAGATGATGCCAACATAAAGTAGACATATGGTGAATGTTAATTAATAGCTATTTGATGAGGTATCGCTATCCGTCTTAGGCCTCATGCACACAACCGTTTTTTTTTGGGGTCCGCAAAAACGGGTTCCGTAGTTTCGTGATCCGTGTCCGTTTTTCCTTCCGTGGGTTTTCCTTGATTTTTGGAGGATCCACGGACATGAAGTAAAAAGTATTTTGGTGTCCGCCTGGCCGTGCGGAGCCAAACGGATCCGTCCTGACTTACAATGCAAGTCAATGGGGACGGATCCGTTTGACGTTGACACAATATGGTGCAATTGCAAACGGATCCGTCCCACATTGACTTTCAGTGTAAAGTCAGGAGTCCCTATTATATCATCGGATCTGAGTTTTCTCCAATCCGATGGTATATTTTAACTTGAAGCGTCCCCATCACCATGGGAACGCCTCTATGTTAGAATATACCATTGGATTTGAGTTACATCGTGAAAACTCATATCCGACAGTATATTCTAACACAGAGGCATTCCCATGGTGATGGGGACGCTTCAAGTTAGAATATACTACGAACTGTGTACATGACTGCCCCCTTCTGCCTGGCAGCACCCGATCTCATACAGGGGGCTGTGATCCGCAAAATTAACCCCTCTGGTGCTGCACCTGAGGGGTTAATTGTGCGTATCATAGCCCCCTGTAAGAGATCAGGGGCTGCCAGGCAGCAGGGGGCAGACCCCCCTCCCTCCCCAGTTTGAATATCACTGGTGGCCAGTGTGCGGCCCCCCCGGCCCCCCTCCCTCCCTCTATTGTATTATCATTGGTGGCCAGTGTGCAGCCTCCCCTCTCCCCCCCCCCATCATTGGTGGCAGCGGAGAGTTCCGATCAGAGTCCCAGTTTAATCGCTGGGGCTCCGATCGGTAACCATGGCAACCAGGACGCTACTGCAGTAAGCTCTTACAAGAGCTAGTAGTTATGCCAGGGGAGTATAGCAAATCTTCAGCGTATAGCAATCCCCCAGTGTCGATCAGTTACCCAAACACCAGCCTCAACAAGATGAAGGATAAAACAGGAACTCTTTATTGAGGGCTACTCGCCTGTATTTATGCAGGTCCCCATCTGGTGGCCACGCCCCTAGGGGACCAGAAGGGAGACTGTGACACAGGACAGATACGTAGCAATTCAGGATACAGACACAACACATCCCCACAATGCAGGGCCGGCACTACCATAAGGCAGACCAAGCGGCTGCTTTAGGGCGCGCCCTGCGCAGGGCGGAAGAACGGAAGAATGAATGAATGCCGTTTTTTTTTTTTTTTTTTGCACTTGCTTGTGCTGCAGCGCCGCCACCGTCAGTGAACCTGCCCGCCCCCAGCCTGCGTGTGCCGGCCGGCAGCCGCGGCGCTCGTCATAGTCAGGGCAACATTACCACCCGTCCCCAGCCTGCGTGCGTCGGCCGGCGGCGCTCATCGTAGTCAGGGCAACAGTACACAACACAGTCACCTGCAAAGGGGGCGTGACTGGTGTGAGAGCGGCACGGCGGCGGCGGGTAGCGCAGGTACCATAGGCGAGGCTCGAGCTAACTGATTGTGTCTGAGTCAGACACAGGCAGCCGCGCCCGCCAGTAAGATGAGAGCAGATGATTCAGACGCACACTGGCCCTCTGGCCCTCTGGCAGCCAGCAGCAGCAGGAGACGTGGTCAGGACAGGACAGGACAGGTCAGGACTTGTTAGGGTAGGTGTAGGTCTGAATTGAATTTTTAATGCTATTTTATAAAGAGTCACACCAGTTTAAAATTAATTCAAAATGATGAGATGAGCGCCCATGAGCAAAAAGCGCTAGGCTAGCGCACACACTGACTAGCGCCAGAGCAGAGGCGCTCAGGCTTAGCATGGCATCAATGATGTGTTTAATAAAATTAATTACAAAACAATCATTAATATTGGGGGGGTCACACACCCCGCCCCCCCCCCCCCTAATATTAATTATTGTTTTGTAATTAATTTTTTTAAACACATCATTGATGCCATGCTAAGCCTGAGCGCCTCTGCTCTGGCGCTAGTTTGTGTGACCGTGACATGATGGAGGGAGGGCAGGGGGGACAATGTAAATGTCTGTACTCTGAGTATGCCACTGTATGTGACATGGGAATGGGGCCAGGCCGCCAGGAAGGGTCGGCCGGGGGCCGGGGGGGGGGGGGAATGATGTTCCATGGGGGGGTAAAATGTGACACAATAGGGGGTAATGATGTGATCATGGATGGGGCCAGAGCCGTCCGTCAGGGGGGGGATTAAGTGCCATGGGGGGGGAGAAATGTGACACAATAGCCTATTGTGTGTCACATTTCTCCCCCCCATGGCACATCATTCCCACCCCTCCCGCCCGGTCGGCCCTGGCCCCGGCCCCATCCATGATCACATCATTACCCCCTATTGTCAATAGGGGGTAATGATGTGATCAGGATGGGGCCAGGGCCGTCTGGGCGGGGGTTAATGATGTGATCATGGATGGGGCGCGGGAAAGGGGGGGGGGGCGCTAAAATGTAGCTTCGCTTGTGTTGGCAAAAATCCTTGCACCGGCCCTGCCACAATGCATCATGGTTTCCTCCTCTCTGCCCTAGAGACACACGAGGAGCAATCCAATTATCTCTCAGGACAAAGGGAAATCGCCAATACACATGTGGAGACAACAGGACAGAATCACCATTTAAACACACAATGGGACAATGGCACAATGGGACAATAGAAACACACCCAGCATATTCCTCCCCTCTGTCTAGGAGATAATTCACTTGAAAAGGTTCAGGGGTTTAAAAGTTAGTAAAAGTATCTTAAAGGGCCGTAATCCTGGGGCAGGAGGCTGGCAAACAGCCCCCTCCTTAACACCGTGGCGAGGTTGGTTTCGCCACAAATACTTTGAGGGGTATAGTTTTTAAAATGGTGTCATTCATGGGTGGTGTCTACAAAGTGACTTCATACCTGAATCAGTCCTTGAAATTTTTAAGAAAATTTTAAAAATTGCATCTAAAATTCTAAACCTTCGAATTTTTTTAAAAATAAAATAATTTACAAAATGATGCCAACATAAAGTAGACATATGGTAAATGTTAATTAATAACTAATTTATGAGGTATCACTATCCATCTTAAAATTTTCAATACTTTTTTTTTTTTATAACTAAAGGTGTAACATATTGACTCTAATTTACCACTAACATGAGGTACGATTTGTCACAAGAAAACAATCTCAGAATCGCTTGGATAATTAAAAGCTCTCCAAAGTTATTGCCTTATAAAGTGGCATGTCAAATTTGCTAAATTGGTAAAAATTGTCTGTGTCCTTAAAAGGGGTTGTCCCACGAAAAATATTCTACAATTTTGTATAGCCACTGAGTTATTCAATAAAATGTATCTCTATATTGCCACTTTATTTCTCATTTCTTTGACCTGCTCACTGAGATGGTCGCACATGCTCAGTTTCATCCTTCAACTGCCTCCTGAGCTGTGGTAGGGAGAGCATCGACACGCCCCCTGATTTGCAGCAGAAAAGACACTCCCCTTGAGCTGTCAGCTTGATATAAAGCTATCAGAGCAATGAATGGGGAGATCTCTGGATCCATGTGAGGTACAAGACTGGTTCTAGCTTTGTTAGAAAGAGACTGGCATGTCCTATATGATGTCTGATTTTCATTTTTTACATTATTCATGGGATAACCTCTTTAAGTAGTTAAAGAGCTTGATCTAATTGGTATTATTGCTTACTGCTGAACATGTTCAATGGACAGTTGTCATCTAGAACTGTTGTAACTACTTACAGCCAGGTCCATAAATATTAAGACATCGATACAATTCTAACATTTTTGGCTCTATACACCACCACAATGTATTTGAAATGAAACAAACAAGATGAGCTTTACCTGCAGACTGTCAGCTTTAATTTGAGGGTATTTACATCCAAATCAGGTGAACGGTGCAGGTATTACAACAGTTTGCATATGTGCCTCCCACTTGTTAAGGGCCAAAAGTAATGGGACAGAATAATAATCATAAATCAGACTTTCACTTTTTAATACTTGGTTGCAAATACTTTGCAGTCAATTACAGCCTGAAGTCTGGAACGCATAGACATCACCAGACGCTGGGTTCCATCCCTGGTGATGCTCTGCCAGGCCTCTACTGCAACTGTCTTCAGTTCCTGCTTGTTCTTGGGGCATTTTCCCTCCAGTTTTGTCTTCAGCAAGTGAAATGCATGCTCAATTGGATTCAGGTCAGGTGATTGACTTGGCCATTGCACTTCTCTCTTTGGTTGCTTTTGCAGTATGCTTTGGGTCATTGTCTATCTGCACTGTGAAGCGCCGTCCAATGAGTTCTGAAGCATGTGGCTGAATATGAGCAGATAATATTGCCCAAAACACTTCAGAATTCATCCTGCTGCTTTTGTCAGCAGTCACATCATCAATAAATACAAGAGAACCAGTTCCATTGGCAGCCATACATTCCCACGTCATGACACTACCACCAGGATTAGGCTTAGGATCATCATGAGCAGTTCCTTTCCTTCTCCATACTCTTCTCTTCCCATCACTCTGGTGCAAGTTGAGCTTGGTCTCATCTGTCCATAGGATGTTGTTCCAGAACTGTGAAGGCTTTTTTAGATCTCGTTTGGCAAACTCTAATCTGGCCTTCCTGTTTTTGAGGCTCACCAATGGTTTACATCTTGTGGTGAACCCTCTGTATTCACTCTGGTGAAGTCTTCTCTTGATTGTTGACTTTGAAACGCATACACCTACCTCCTGGAGAGTGTTCTTGATCTGACCAACTGTTGTGAAGGGTGTTTTCTTCAGCAGGGAAATAATTATTCGGTCATCCACCACAGTTGTTTTCCGTGGTCTTCCAGGTCTTTTGGTCTTGCTGAGCTCACCGGTGCGTTCCTTCTTTTTAAGAATGTTCCAAACTGTTGATTTGGCCAGGCCTAATGTTTTTGCTATCTCTCTGATGGGTTTGTTAGGTTTTTTCAGCCTAATGATGGCTTGCTTCACTGATAGTGACAGCTCTTTGGATCTAATCTTGAGATTAGACAGCAACAGATTCCAAATGCAAATAGCACACTTGAAATGAACTCTGGACCTTTTATCTGCTCATTGTGATTGGGATAATGAGGGAATAACACACACCCGGCCATGGAACAGCTGAGAAGCCAATTGTCCCATTACTTTTGGTCCCTTAACAAGTGGGAGGCACATATGCAAACTGCTGTAATTCCTGCACCGTTCACCTGATTTGAATGTAAATACCCTCAAATTAAAGCTGACAGTCTGCAGGTAAAGCACATCTTGTTTGTTTCATTTCAAATCCATTGTGGTGGTGTATAGAGCCAAAAATGTTACAATTGTGTCGATGTCCCAATATTTATGGACCTGACTGTATGTGCTGAACCATTTCTTTTTTTAATTCTTAATAAACTAAGTTTTAGAAAAAAAATTCAACCTGTACCGCAGTGATTCCATCTGCCTCTAAAGCTCCATACAGAAAACACGAAACAAATGTGAAGAAAGCTAAATACATTGTGCAAAACCAAAATTGACCGTAATGTTCAATTCCCACCAGATTTAGTTATCAGACGCTTGTTGTTATTTCTGTATTTGCTTTTTCATTTATTACCTTCCGATTACTATCGTACATAGTTTTGCATATTGACTCATGACTTTAGTGCATTTTACAATTCCGATTTTCTGGCCTCTTTTGGGAAATTGACTAATACACATAATAAATTTGGAGCATGTCATATTGTTTTGGTGCATTATACTTAGTATTCCTCCTCAGTGTATCACATTAGGGACAGGATTACTGAATGGTTAATGATGATGTCACAATTCTGTAGCCGGAGTGATGATGTCACAATGCTTTGCCGGCTGTATACCGGATGTTCCGTCAATAGATTCTTTGATAGAGAGTAAAGGAGAAGAAGCAACATGGATGCTGGTAAGTCCTGGAATTCACAGCTTTATCTCTCCTAGTCTGTTCTTCAGAGATTGTGGGTTGCGGTGTCTCCTCACTGGTCCACACCATGGATTTGTCTTTCCTTCTTTGGTACAGACACTCATTGGGTGCATCATACATGTAACTCATGATTCCACATCCAGAAGAAATGTGGTACAAGGACAGTCTAATTTCTGGCCTTAAAATGATAGAATGAATAGATTTTTGATTCTTTATAGTTAGTTCCCATCCTGCATAATTTACCATTACCATAATAAATCTATCCCCTCCTGGCAGGAGGTCAGCTACCTCCACATTGCCAACCAATGTCTCCCGACCTATGTAAAGATCTATAACTCACCTAGAGATGGCGGAGGGAGATGATTTTCTTGTAAAATATAGTTATATATGGAATACTTCTCATTTATCTTCTGTAGGTTTGCTGCCTGCTTTGATGCTGACATTTATCACAATTCTTTTCTTTGGTGTCTGCCTTGGAGTCGTCTGTTGTTTCCTGAGGTAAGTGAATGATGTCCTCCACACAGGAGACAATTTTGTACCAGAAATCGCTTCTCAGTCTCTCTTACCGTCATAGGTAGAAGATGGAATTGTGTTTTCTTAGAAGACACCAGATTGTCTACCTTGTCCACGAGGGTAGAAGCAGCTGAGGGTCTATATGAGAGCTCTCCACTGTCTCACCTCCCCCACATGGCCACATTGTCTTCTATACTGGATTATTACTGATCTCTTATTTTCTTATTTTAGAATGAAAAAGGAAAAATCCGAGAATGACGATGAACTGAAAGAAGTTCTGATCCAACAGCCAGGTAACAGTTACACAATACACATAGTACATAGTGACCACAGAGCCTGGTATAGAGGAGATGTAAGAAAATCCCACCCCATAGCAGTGGAGGATCTGATGATACACAGGGTATGGGAGATACACAATATCTATTACCTGACATGTATTTATTACTAATAGAAATCTTCTCATTTACAGAGGAGGCTGATGAGAACATGGAGAAGATCAGGAAGGAAAGTGAAGATGAGGAGGATGGCGGAGCGGAGAAAAGATAGAAAGGAGTAAGAAGAAGAGGAGGACAGAGAAAGAGGAAGATGTAGGAGGAGAAAGAATAGGATGGAGGAGAAAGAAGAGGATGATGGAAGACAAGGAAAAGGAGTACATCTTGTTGGATGAAAAATTCAGATTTCCCAAAACTCATAACTTGGCTTTATAAATATCAAATTTCTCTTTAATTCGGTTTCCTTTCACCATAAAAATAATTCTTTTCATGCTTTTAATAATTCCAATAAGTAAAATCATTGAAAAGTCTGATGTGATTATTAATTTTAGGCTTTTACTGCGTGTTACTATGTTACTATATAGGAAGGAGGTTTTCTTTTTATATTTTCTTTGCAAAAATCTTGATACAGTTGAATACAACGGTGTAGCAGGCATCCGTCAGCTCCCTGTGCCACCATTCTCCTGCCACCAGTGGTTCACTGCAGGTAGGCACGATGCAGTCATAGCCCAGCCATAGATAGCACAGACCGAAGACCGGAGCAGACCTGCCCTGTTCATTGTGGGAATGCGGGGTAGGGGAGATTTCAGTTTGGAATTACCACTGTGTGGCGGGCACTTAAGGAACATCATACTGTGTTAATAAGAGGCCATCACACTGTGTAGAAGTAAAATAAGAAGGCATCATACTATGTGGAGGGCACCAAGGGCTCATTCAGCAATTATGGGGGTAATTATGGGAGCATTCAACTGTGGGGGGGACTAAGGGGGCCTTATTCTGTGCAGCGGGCACTCAAGGGACAACATACTGTATGAGGGTCAAATAAGACAGCATCACAATGTGTGGAGAGACAATAAGGGGGTATTATAACGCGTGGGGGACATCATGGGCTTAGTCTGCATTTTGATGGTACTTCTAAGAACATTGTAGTGTGAAGGGCCACTTATAAGGCACCATACTGTTATAGGAGCCACTAAGGGTGCATCATACTATGTCAGGAGCAGTAAAGGAGCATCATACTGTGTCAGGGTTACTACAGGGGAATCATACTGCATGGGGGGCACTGTCCAGGGCATCAGTATTGTGGGGTGAAACTAAGGGGACATTCATACTGTGTTGCTGTGCTAAGGGGGCATCACTACTGTGAGGGGAGCACATAGGGTGTATCCCTACTGTGTGGAGGCACTAAGAGGACTGGACAGGATTGGGTGTGTACTGGAAAGGGATTGGGTGGAAGTTAGAGGCGTGGCTTTATTGTAAGCTGTTGCCCCGAGCACTGCTGTGGTTGCCCCATCTCACATTTTTTTCAAAAAGTTCATGCCGACCATGCAGCTATTGCGTTCCGCAAACAGCAGGTTCATAATGTAGGGCACCGGCCTTGTGCGCACCGTATCACGGATGCGGACCCATTCACTTGAATGGGTCCGCAATCCAGAAGATATAGAGTGGAGGTGAGGAAGGCCACAGAAGCACTATGGAGTGCTTCCGTGGCATTTTGTTTGGTGCTTCCACGTAGCGAAAAAATAGAACATGCTGTAATTTTTTTGTGGTGCAAATGGATCAAATTGAATGAGTCTGCATCCGCCAGCGCAGGCCACACGGACGTATTTGTGTGCATGAGCCCAAAGATGGGAGCTATGAAATCCCATGTATAAATGGATTCATTGTTTGGAGCCCCAAAAATGAGTCTGCCCTGCAACTGCTGGTTGCTAACCCCCTTCTCCTCCAAGTGAATTTGGTGCCAAAATAATATTGGGGATCCAATCCGTACCTCCACGAAAAGTAGGATATGTTCTATCTTTTGACATATCTTGCAGATTGTGGACAAAGGCGGTGCCCATATATTGTGTTCCCACCATTTAGGGTCCGCAATATGGGCACAGAGCTCTTACGTTCGTCTGAATGAGCCCAATATCTAATTGACTATTGACTCTTGTTTTTCTGCTGCAAAAACGCCAAATGTTAGCTAAATGTCTATGGGGAATAGGAAATGCAGGATACGCAAGGGTTTTCTTTGCTACTGGTGTTTTTGTTTGTTCTCTGGCATTTCTTTTTGTCTTTCTTGGTGCTTTTTTGAGGCATTTTGACATTACATCATACTTTTCTATAGGGGAAAACAGCATAAGGCCTCCTGCACACGACCGTATGTGTCCCATTGCCGTATTGCGGACCGCATTTGTGGATCTGCAATACGCGGGCACTGTTCCATGTGCATTCCGCATCACGGATGTGGGGCCCATTCACTTCATCGGGTCCGCAATTCCGGAGATTGCGGAATGGTGCAGAACGGAAGCACGGAACGGAACCCTACGTGGGGTTTTGTCCTGTACTTCCGTTTCACAAAAAGATAGAACATGTCCGATCATTTTGCGTAACGGCCGGATCGCGAACCAATTAAAGTGAATGGGTCCGCGATCCACTGCGGCTGCCCCACGGACGGTGTTCGTGCATTGCGGCCCGCATTTTGCCATGGTTCGTGTGCAGGAGGCCTAAAGAAAGCGCTAGAGGTAAAACACAACTGGGCAGTTTTCAATTCATATTACGTTCTTGAAAAAAAAAAATTAAAATGTTATAAATCTTCCCCCCCCCCCCCAAAAAAAATGTTTTCTCAGTTTACGGCGTTGTATTACAAGCTAAAAAAAAAGCCAGAGCCAAATTCATATATGCAAGGGCCCAAAAGTAATAATTGGCCACTGTGAAGTGTGACTATTAGTGTTGAGCGAGCATGCTTGGCTGAATACCTGTTCGGCTCAAGCATCGCTATGCTTGGCACATGGCGGTACTCGGCCAAGTACCGCATATGCTCGAGTGCCATGCTCGAGTCTCCTCCCCGCACGTTTTGCGGCTGCTAAGCAGTCAAAAAACAAGCAGGTAAGTACTGCCATTGATATGGCTCTGATTCTGGATCTGACCCAATTAGTCAGGGAAGATTGATGCACTGCTCCGAATGGTATGAAATGATAGGCATACGTACGCCACCAGAGAGATCACACACAGACTGTCACAGGGAAGTCAATGCTAGATGTTCCGTTTATTCAGATTACATGATTTTTTATAGCAGAAAAAGGGGAACTTTATGACTCGGCTAATTTAATGATCTAATTGTCACATTACTAAGTCCCATGATAACGTATCACATTATCACTCCATACTTTAGCAAAAGTCAGCATTATGTCAGCAATTTCAATATCATAAAGTGATTAGTAAGGGATTATTAAGGGAGCTGGCTGCTGCTTCAGGGGCCATTTTGTTAAGCAAACTGTTAGATATAATACAAGCAAGTATACATTTGATACTAGATATATGATTCCACAACAGTCCCCCCTTGTAGACTTGATTGTAGACTTTCCCTAAACCTAGCGAATCCCCTGGCATACCATTCGTATCCTCTTCACCCACAGTGGCGACAACTTATCCCTTGTGAATAAGTTCCCGATTGAGCGGACTTCTGGTAATACCCTGGGATTCATTTATCCCTAATTCTCATCATCTCTTGGATCTTCAGGCCTGGGTAGAGGAGGAGCTTCATCAGCGGGAGTTGGAGAAGGCGGGGGTGTCGGGAATGCAGGGATCATATCCACATCTATTGCGGTGCTAGCCATTTGTTCATAGAGAAGTAGTATGGTTTCCTCAGCAGGCTTCTTTCTGTTGGTGATGCGGTTAATGCAGGAAACAACAACTTTGATAAATATGTAGATTACCATCAATATTAGGGCTATCTGTAATATTCCCTGAATTATTCCCATCGTCCATCCACTAATTCCCTTGAACCAGTTACTGGGATTAAGGAATGAGAAAGTGTCAGACCACCATGTTGACTTATCTGCACTGTGAGCCTCTAGCCATTCATCACGTATCTCACTCATCTTTTCCAAACCAGCTTTTACTTGTAGATTACCTTGTGGATCGATATAATGGCAGCATGCAGTACCTACTACCTGACACATACCTCCATCCTTTGCAGTCAAATAGTCTAATACTAAAGTGTGTTGATTAGTGACTATGATGAGCTGATTCTGGACAACATTAGATGTATTCATCAGTTTCATAATTTCCCAAATCTGATCATCCAAGTAGTCGGTAGCCATTACTAGTTTGTCATATGTTTGTGTAAGCATAGGATAGATTAATAGAGTACTAAAGAACTTGTTGGCACCACTCATTTCTACAAGATGGGGTTTTCCATTTGGTCTAGGAATGTTATCTGCGGCTCTTTTATATAAGGTGTGTTTGGGGATAGTATTGACATTTAATTTTCCATGAGGCAGTGTAAAAGTGGCTGGTGTGAGCCTAGCAATTGTACATACAGACGTGGACAAAATTGTTGGTACCCTTTGGTCAATGAAAGAAAAAGTCACAATGGTCACAGAAATAACTTTAATCTGACAAAAGTAATAATAAATTAAAATTCTATAAATGTTAACCAATGAAAGTCAGACATTGTTTTTCAACCATGCTTCAACAGAATTATGTAAAAAAATAAACTCATGAAACAGGCATGGACAAAAATGATGGTACCCCTAGAAAACACAGAACATAATGTGACCAAAGGGACATGTTAATTCAAGGTGTGTCCACTAATTAGCATCACAGGTGTCTACAACCTTGTAATCAGCCATTGGGCCTATATATATGGCTCCAGGTAATCACTGTGTTGTTTGGTGATATGGTGTGTACCACACTCGACATGGACCAGAGGAAGCAAAGGAAAGAGCTGTCTCAAGAGATCAGAAAGAAAATTATAGACAAGCATGTTAAAGGTAAAGGCTATAAGACCATCTCCAAGCAACTAGATGTTCCTGTGAGTACAGTTGCACATATTATTCATAAGTTTAAGATCCATGGGACTGTAGCCAACCTCCCTGGACGTGGCCGCAGGAGGAAAATTGATGACAAATCTAAGAGACGGATAATCCGAATGGTAACAAAAGAGCCTAGAAAGACTTCTAAAGAGATTCAAGGTGAACTTCATGCTCAAGGAACATCAGTGTCAGATCGCACCATCCGTCGTTGTTTGAGCCAAAGTGGACTACATGGGAGACGACCAAGGAGGACACCATTGTTGAAAACGAATCATAAAAAAGCAAGACTGGAATATGCCAAACTACATGTTGACAAGCCACAAAGCTTCTGGGAGAATGTCCTGTGGACAGATGAGACAAAAATCGAAGTTTTTGCCAAGGCACATCAGCTGTATGTTCACAGACGAAAAAATGAAGCATATCAAGAAAAGAACACTGTCCCTACTGTGAAACATGGAGGAGGCTCTGTTATGTTCTGGGGCTGCTTTGCTGCGTCTGGCACAGGGTGTCTTGAATCTGTGCAGGGTACAATGAAATCTCAAGACTATCAAGGAATTCTAGAGAGAAATGTACTAGCCAGTGTCAGAAAGCTTGGTCTCAGTCGCAGGTCATGGGTCTTGCAACAGGACAATGACCCAAAACACACCGCTAAAAACACCCAAGAATGGCTAAGAGGAAAAAATTGGACTATTCTAAAGTGGCCTTCTATGAGCCCTGACCTCAATCCTATTGAGCATCTTTGGAAGGAGCTGAAACATGCAGTCTGGAAAAGGCACCCTTCAAACCGGACACAACTGGAGCAGTTTGCTCATGAGGAGTGGGCCAAAATACCTGCTGAGAGGTGCAGATGTCTCATTGACAGTTACAGGAAGCGTTTGATTGCAGTGATTGCCTCAAAAGGTTGCGCAACAAAATATTAAGTTAGGGGTACCATCATTTTTGTCCATGCCTGTTTCATGAGTTTATTTTTTTACATAATTCTGTTGAAGCATGGTTGAAAAACAATGTCTGACTTTCATTGGTTAACATTTATAGAATTTTAATTTATTATTACTTTTGTCAGATTAAAGTTATTTCTGTGACCATTGTGACTTTTTCTTTCATTGACCAAAGGGTACCAACAATTTTGTCCACGTCTGTAAACCTTTGAAATCCGAAGGGAGCCATTTATATGCCCTGTGTCCACATACTAGGTATATATTTTTTGGGACCGAAACCACTGTACTATTGAACAAACGAGTGATTAAGTGGGCTAATTTGATACCTTCTGCTAGTTTTTGACCCTTTTCTTGACCCTCTGTGGTTTTACTAGTTATCCCTATTGTCAAGTTCTTTACACTGCGCCGGGCGCAGGCCAGATCACCACTTGCTTCAGCATATATACCAATGCACTGTACTGGACTGTCTGGGTTGGAATCATTACAGCCTGATCTGTTATGAGAACTGAAAACCATACCATGGGTTTGTACCTGTAGGCAGTAACAGTGGGTCCAATTTGGGAAGCAGGATACATTGCTCCACATATAGTCATTCCAGGGCATATTGCTATTCTGAGCTGAGGGTCCTGTTCTGTTTATCATTAGCCATGGGGACCCATCCCATGCTACTACTATTAGGGAAGCTTTCCTGTTGGCATTTTTTGGTATTAACCTCATTTATGCTAGAAAGGAAAACAGCTGATCCTGCCAAATCTTTTATCTCTTGGAAGGTTAGGGGCACAGCTAAATAAGGCATAGCTCTAGCATTTACTGGGCCATGTGTACATATCCAACAATCTTTTAGTGAAGAGGTGGTGGTGTCAGAATCACCTTCCTTCAGGCTTTTATACAACACTTGATGATGTTTGACAAACTTATTGTCCCACCCGTCATCATCCATTTCTGCCGGGGGAGGAATGTATGCACTGGTGAGTGTCACCAGTGCTAGCAGATAAAAGAAAATCATTTTGTTATTTCTGAATCTGGCGGGTTCCTTATCCTTTTGCAGTGAGAGGCGTGGATCCAGGTGGATCTCCCTTCGAGCTTTACAGAAGTTGGAGTGGTCAGTAGTACTTGGTAAGGCCCCTCGAAGCGTGGTTCTAGGGTACTTCTGACGTGTTTCTTGACCACTACCCACTCTCCTGGTTTCAGAGTGTGGCTGCCTTCTAGGGAGTCAGGATCTGGAATGGAAGAAAAGACTTGTACATGGATGTTAGACAACTGTTTGCTCAAAGCTATCACATACTTTGCAACAGATTCATAATGCATTTGCAACTGTTGAGGGAAGTACAGCCCCATCCGGGGTCCCGACCCAAACAATATCTCATGTGGAGTCAGCTTATGGGGAGGTTTGGGAGTGTGTCTGACTGCAAAGAGTGCTATTGGTAAACACTGAACCCAATTGAGCCCTGTCTCCCTAGTCATTTTCAGCATTTTTGACTTTAATACCCCATTCAGTCTTTCGACTTTGCCGCTACTTTGGGGTCTGTAAGGGGTGTGGAATGCCAGGTGTGACCCTACCATCTTCCAGACCTCTTGGGTTAGGTTAGCAGTGAATGCTGGGCCCTGATCACTCTCAATGACCTCAGGTACCCCGTACCTACAGACAGTTTCCTGTATCAATTTTTTAGCAGTAGTTGTTGCTGTCTGATTCCTGACGGGGTAGGCTTCTGGCCACCCAGAGAACATGTCTACCACTACTAACACGTATTGAAACCCTTGGCACATTGGCATCTGGATATGATCAATCTGGATCCTCTGGAAGGGGTATAAGGCTTTTGGGAGACATTTTTTGGGCGTGGGCTCAGTCCTACCTGGATTGCATTGGGCACAGATTAAACATGACTGGACATATTTCACTAGTACAGGAGTTATTCCTGGGGCTACCCATATTTTATCGATGAGTTCTTTCATTATTGTCTTAGATTGATGAGTGGGCCCATGGGCCACAGAGGCTATTACAGGATAGAGTGCTCTAGGCAAGCACACTTTCTTCCCTTGTGTCCAAAGTCCGGATTCTTCTTCCAGGGCTGACTCCTTTAGCCAGGCTTCCTTTTCTGAGCGGGCGGCTTGCTTCTGCATCTGTTTCAGTAGATCCCATGATACTTCTTGTTGCTTGACATCCGGTTGTGCTAACATGATTTTATCTGGCTGTGCTCTTTCCTCTTCCATTGCTGCCTGTTTGGCTGCTTGGTCAGCCAATGCATTTCCTTTGGCTTCTGGTGTGTCAGCACGGGTATGTGCCTTTACTTTGATTACTGCTACTTTGGTGGGCAGGAGTACTGCAGTCATCAAAGCCTCCACTGCTAAAGCATGTTTAATTGGGGTTCCTGCTGCTGTAATGTAATCTCTGGCCTTCCATATTATTCCGAAATCATGAACTACTCCAAAAGCATATCTGGAGTCTGTGTAGATGTTAGCAGTGGAGTCTTTTGCTATGAGGCAGGCCTCAGTAAGGGCTATGAGTTCAGCCTCTTGTGCTGACTGGTCTGGGCGCAATTGCCTTGCACACAGGACTTCATACTCACTAGTAACTGCCATGCCTGTATGGAATTTCCCCTTGTCATCGGCATACCTTGAACCGTCTACAAAGAGTGTCCAGTGTGGGTTTTGCAAAGGAGTATCCTGTATTGATGGTGGAGTTCCTACTTCAGCTTCCATCATTGTAATGCAATCATGTTCTTGTTCTTTGTAAAGAGAGTCGGTTGAGGCCCATAGTTCTTCTTCCTGAAGATCTTCTTCAGCACGTAGATCAATAAAATCTTCAGAATCTCCATCTGCAGTATACTCCCCCCTTGGAGTGCAGCAGGATTGAGGATGTGGCATCTCTGGATGGTGACATTATCTGGCAGAAGCAGACTACACTGGAGCCTGAGGTGGCGTTGTGCAGTGAGGTGTTTAGGTTGTGTTTGTTGCAGGATAGCTGAGATGTCATGGGGAGCCATGATGGTGAGTGGGTGTCCCAGGACGATGTCAGCGGTAGCGTTCAGGAGAGAACTAGCAGCCTGAACGGCCCTGACACAGGAAGGGGTGGCTCTGGCTACAGGGTCTAGACGTTTTGAGAAGTAGCCTAGAGGTCTACTACGACCCCCATGGCTCTGGGTGAGAACTCCAGTGGCATGACCCTGACGTTCCATGACATAAAGGCGAAAGGGAAGCTGATAGTTAGGGATGCCAAGAGCTGGGGCAGTGACAATGATTTGTTTGAGAGATTGGAATGCTTTTATGGCTTCTGCAGTCATTTGGAAAGGGACAGTAGCAATACGGGGTATGCAATCAAACAGTGGCTGCATCAGAACGGATGCATCAGGGATCCATGGTCTACAGTATGAAATTAGTCCCAGAAAGGTTTGCAGTTGGTGAGGGGTATCTGGCAGTGGGATGTCTGAGACTGCTTTCTTTCTGGCATCCGTAAGATGCTTACTGCCTTGTGAGATGCAGTGACCTAGGAAAACAACTTTTGGAAGACACAACTGTAATTTAGAACGTGAGACTCTGCACCCAGCATCCGCCAGGTAGGCAAGAAGTGAGGCAGATGAGTTCAGGCAGACGGGGTGTGAGTCAGCACAGAGGAGTAAATCATCGACATATTGTAAGAGTTCCACCTCTGGGTGATCTGCTTGCCATGGTTGTAAGATGGATGCCATTGCTTTGCTAAAGCAGGAAGGACTATTATGAGCTCCTTGAGGCAACACCGTCCAGGTGTATTGTTTTCCATCATGTGTAAAAGCAAAGAGAAATTGGGAGTCTTCATGTAATGGGACAGAGAAAAAGGCATTTGCTAGATCAATGACAGTAAAGATAGCAGCCACAGGAGGAATGCTAGCAAGCAAAGTGTGGGGATTTGGTACAATGGGGGTTTCAAAGACCGTAGCCTCATTAATTGCTCTGAGGTCTTGTACCATGCGATATACAGGAGGCTGTCCCTTCACACTCTTCTTTTTAATTGGGTATAAGGGAGTGTTACATGGTGAGGTGGTAATTTTAATAGCTCCATTTGCAAGAAGAGCCTGTATCTGGAGGGTGATAGCATCTCTCTGGGAAATGGAGAGAGGGTATTGTGCTTTATATGGCAGTAAGTTAGGATTCTTCAAGGTTACAGTGACTGGCGGGACTTTGAGACGCCCAATGTCTTGGGGACCTTTGGTCCAAAGGGTATCAGGGATGAGGTGCAAAATGCTTTGCAGCGAATCCCCTTGTTCATGTGATTCAAGTGACTGGGATTTTAATGCCATTAGGAGGCAGGTTTCTTCAGGACTCAATGCCGTACCTAAAACAACTGTACCATTTTCCTTGAACTGGATGTTGGCACGTATTTTCTGAAGAAAATCTGAGCCTAATAGGTTATAAGGACATGTCTGGCTTACAACAAATTGTGACATTACTCCAGTGGGCAGATGTAACTGTGGAGATTGGCTTTGGGACTTAGTGGAGGGAGTAATCAAGAGAGGCTTAGTAACAGGGTTGTGCTGGGTGACCCCTTCTAAACCAGAGCAGGGTAAATGCATATCCTAGTGGGATGGAGCTGGCCATGGAGGAGGAGTTCCTCTTTGGCTCTGATCTGCTGGCCACAGATGTTTGGAGCGACAGTTTCTCTTAATGTGCCCTGGTTTGCCGCACCCATAACAGACACGGGGCGGGGGTCTTTCCTCTCTTCCTTCTCCCGTCATGACTGCCATGACTGATATGCGGGATTTCTTTGTACTACTCTCCAGCCCTTTTGCAACTTGTTCTAAGATTTCCAATGTTAATGATTTCCATTCTGGGCGACAGGTTACAAGAGCTTTGTTCAGATCTGGCCTAAGGCCATCTACAAATGACCGTGCTAGGAGTCTTAGGTGCACAGGGTTATTTGGACTGAATCCCATATCTTTATAGTTTTGTTTAACTCTTTGTACAAACTTTTCTACTGACTCTGCTTTATCCTGTATCATGTCCTGCAGGGTTGTGGACTGCTCTGCTAGTCTGTCTTTCGCCCACTTATATAATTGCTGAATGAAATCACGGCCAGATTCTGAATCACGAGTGTCATAATTTGCTCCAGGGAGTTCTGGTTGGCGTATGTGATCCATTATAAGTGAAGAAAATTCACCAGTTTTATTTTGTACAATACTTTGCAAGTCTGACCAAGTACACCCGTAGGTTTGATATACTTGTGCCAATTTTCTGTAAAAGGGCATAGGGTGAGTATCTGGGTCAGGCATGAGGTTCACTATGGTGAACAACTGCTGGGGGGTAAAGGACACATACTTAGGTGGCCCGACTGGGCGAGTGTTCAAGTATATTTCCCTTAAGGCTTCAAGATTTCCTTGTCCTATGTTATGGATCTCTCTTTGCAGCTATGTAATTTGGTTTTGAAAAGACTCATTCACTGCTCTTGCTGCACCCTGCTGGCTACTTAGGGTAATATCAGAAAATCGTCCAAGGTGCGGTGGGGGGCTGCGATATCCTGGGGTTTGTGCTGCAGCACCAGGTGCATAGTCCACTGTCTGCTGTGAGTCTTCCCCTGCATCTTCCTTTTGTTTCTCCCCATCCTCATCTTCCTGATCTACAGCACCACTACCTCCTACCATTATATGAGCTGGAGCTATGGGCTGACTGGGTAGCATGTAGGTGCCGTCAGGATTTACAAGTGGGTATATAGTAGTGACTTGTGGCATGACAGAAAGAGCAGGGTTTGGGGAGATTACAAGTCCAGCCTTGGGCGTTGGCTGAGGACAAGATGGCGTCATTGCTGGGACTGGTGAGACGTGCTGGGGGGCTAAAAGAGCATGATTATGTGGGCGTGGAGCACCACAGGCTAAGCACGTATCACGGGGGGCAGGGTTCTGCTGACCACAATGTGTACAAGTCCAACTTCCCCTTTTTCTTTCAGCTGCGCCATTGTAGGGCGGTGGCTGTTCCTGTACTAAGACTGGGCCAGGCCGATAGTAATGGAGTCCTGATTTTTCATCAAACATTGCTTCTCCTTTTGTCTGTTCAAATTCTTTGCTACAGTCCAGCCATACCCTAACTGTATCTATCAACTTATCATCATTCAATTTGCCTCTCTTCTCAGTCAACAATGTCTGCCATATAGCAGAACACAATACACCTCCTTTTGCAATATCATAACTCTTTTCTAACTTGCTTAGTCCTTTAACATAACCTTTTCCTCTCCGGTCCGCCACGTACTGTTCAGGTGAACAATAGCCCTTCGGGACACTATTTCGGTTACCCATTTTTTTTCAAAACACCACGTTCTGGAGCCTTCAACACGTTCTGGAGCCTTCACTTACTGTCTCTGATAGTTGGATTAGCACAGACACTGACAAACAAACACCTTGAGCTTGAGATTAACACACCACTGGGTTATCAGCAAGCTGTCTCCTTCCCTTCTACTATTTCTTGGGGTCACACACCAGGGTTACCCCTCAATGTAGGCACTTTAGGAGACTTCTATTGTTCTGTCAGTCTATGCCTCTCCTTTCTCCCAGAGAAACCAACCATACACAAAAAAATAATAAAACACAATACATCAAGCTTATCAATACAATGGGGTTCTTACTTTCATGCCCCTAAGGATGCCTCACTGTCGGTGCACCCCTCCCTAGAACAAATATGGATAGACTAAGCCAAGGGACACAGAATAGGTAAGATGAATATATTTTCTCACCTCTTATTACGGGCCGCGGTCCCGGTGTCCGTTGGCTTGTCTCTCTGGGTCCAGTCTCTGGGGGTACGCCAGCAGGAGGTCCAATCCTCAGGCCCCACGTTGGGCGCCAACTGATATGGCTCTGATTCTGGATCTGACCCAATTAGTCAGGGAAGATTGATGCACTGCTCCGAATGGTATGAAATGATAGGCATACGTACGCCACCAGAGAGATCACACACAGACTGTCACAGGGAAGTCAATGCTAGATGTTCCGTTTATTCAGATTACATGATTTTTTATAGCAGAAAAAGGGGAACTTTATGACTCGGCTAATTTAATGATCTAATTGTCACATTACTAAGTCCCATGATAACGTATCACATTATCACTCCATACTTTAGCAAAAGTCAGCATTATGTCAGCAATTTCAATATCATAAAGTGATTAGTAAGGGATTATTAAGGGAGCTGGCTGCTGCTTCAGGGGCCATTTTGTTAAGCAAACTGTTAGATATAATACAAGCAAGTATACATTTGATACTAGATATATGATTCCACAACACCATCACTGTAATGCCAGTAGCCATGTTTGCTACTTGCATTATAGCTATTGGCTCGCCTGAACGCATTATCGGGTGCTATATAACACCCGGTGACGTGGGTTCGGGTCATTGCGAGTCAGGGAGAGCTGCGGTTAGGAAGGGACAGATAGTGTAGGGAGATTGTGATCGCAATTTATTCAATTTTCAAAGACCCAAAAGTCCTTTTAAGACTATTATGTGTGGTGGCAGCAATTTTATTTTGCAAAGTAGTTCGATTTTTTTTTTTCCATACTTTGCGATTCTTTTTCTGCAGTGACTTGTGACCTCTGTTCAGCAATACCTTCTGTGTGTCAGGGCCAGATATTGGGAAAAATATTAGCGAAAACAATTATATTTTTTCCATAATTTATCCACATTTTCCTATAAATGGTCCCTGCAGTGAATTGTCACATCTGTGCTGCAATAGCGTCTGTGTGCCAGGCCCAGATATTGGGAAAAATATTACTGACAACAAATATATTTTTCCCATAATTTATCCATAATTTTCCTAAAAAAACGGTCCATGCAGTAAATTGTCACATTTGTGCTGCAGTAGCATGTGTGTGTGAGCCCCAGATAGTGGGAAAAATATTAGCGAAAACAATTATATTTTTTCCATAATTTATCCACATTTTTCCTATAAACGGTCCCTTATAACATATAACATTTAATATGAAGAAGGCGAGCATTAAGGGACGGGGAAGTGGCCGTGATGCTGATGGTGCACGCAGAGGCCGTGGCCCTGGGCGCTTTGAAACGGTGCCTGCTGCCAGAGCACAAGAAACACAATCATCCAAGATACCTAGCTTCATGTCCCAGTTTGCAGGGTGGCACAGGAGACCACACTAGAAGTCAGCCCAGTGTGAGCAGGTGATCGGTTGGATTGCAGCAGATAGTGCTTCCAGTCGGTTAAGCACCACTCTGTCTTCCACCAAGTCCAGTCTCAGTAGCCAGGAGTCTGGTCTACACAATCCTCACCCTGATCCTCCTTCCTCTAACCATTTACAGTCTGGCCAAACAAGTGATCCCACACTCGGATATTCCGAGGACCTCTTTGCATCGCTATTAAATGATTTGGCCCTCTCGCCAAGCACGCTTGAAGAAGGACCTGAGATCTTGTGCCCCGATTCCCAACCTCTTGAGCATCCAGAGTCACAAGAACATGACGCTGGGAACGGCAATTAGTGTTTAATGAGGTGGATGATGATGAGACACAGTTGCCAATGACTCAACATCAATTACTGTCTCAAGAGGTTGAGGAAGAGGATGACACACAGTTGTCAATCACTTAGGTTATGGTTAGGTCAACAGGAGGATGATCAGAGTGAGGAAGTGGAAGCGGAGGTGATAGACGACGAGGTCACTGACCCAACCTGGGAAGGTGGCAACAAGCCGAGTGAGGGGAGCAGTACAGAGTCGGAGGGATCTGCAGCACTGCAGCAGGCTGGAAGAGGCAGTGGGGTGGCAAAAGGTAAAAGGCGGGCACCACCGAACAGGCCCGCAACTGTTCCATGGAGCAACCCCTTGCGTAAATCTCCCTTGCCAAGGGGTAGGTGTTCGGCAGTATGGTGCTTTTTTGAGAAAAGTGCAGACGACATAGTAGTTTGCAACCTGTGCCACACCAAAATGAGCCGGGGCGTTAACACTAGCAACCTCACCACCACCAGCATGATCTGCTACATGTCATCAAAGCACCCTAATAGGTGGGACAAACGCCTGAGTCCACAATTTGTGTTTGCGGGTCACACCCCTGCCTCCTTTTCCCCTGTGTTATGTGCTGGCCAATCCCCTGTCCAAGACGCAGGCCCTGCACCTGTACCTTCACAAGCACCATCAGCGACCACATCCACTTCCCTGTCCCAGCGCAGCGTCCAAATGTCCAGAACACAATCATTTGAACGCAAGCGCAAATACCCACCCACCTACCCACAGGCCATAGCACTGAATGCGCAACTTTCAAAATTACTGGCCCTTTTTTGTTGCCATTTAGGCTTGTGAACACTGAGGCCTTCCGCAGCTTGATGTCGGTGGCCGTCCCTCATTACGCAGTCCCCAGCCGACACTATTTTTCAAGGTGTGCCGTGCCAACCTTACACCATCATGTGTCCCTTAACATCACACTTGCCCTGACCAACGCAGTTACTGGGAAGGTCCACTTAACCACGGACACAATGACAAGTGCTTTCGGTCAGGTACGCTACGTTTCCCTGACAGCACATTGGGTGAATGTTGTGGAGGCTGAGAGCGACTCCTACCCTGGGATGGCACAGGTGGTACCGATGCCAAGGATTGCGGGCCCCAATTACATCACGGTTTTCTGCTACCACCTACGTTAGTGGCTCCAACCCCCCACTTCTCCTCCTCCGCCTCCTCTTCCACTTCTTCCTCCGAAGTATCCACGGACAGCACCAGTCAGTGATCAGTCGGTAGCTGAAAGCAGTGTAGCACTGCAGTGGGGAAGCGGCAACAGGCCGTACTGAAGCTGATCTGCTTAGGTGACAAACAGCGCACCGCCGCAGAGCTGTGGCAGGGGATAAGACACCAGACTGAGCTGTGGCTCTCGCCACTCAACCTAGAACCAGGCATGGTTATGTCTGATAATGATGATAGCCAGACCACCCTCATTTCGTCTTCTCAGCGGGAAATTGGAGGCGGAAGAGGAGGAGAAAGAGGAGCAGGAGACGGTTGCCTCAGATACAGAGGGTAGTACCCATGGAAGTTTAATTCCATCTGTTCTGCGTGGGTGGGCAGAAGAGGAGGAAGAAGATGAGGAGATTGGGAGTGATCTTCCTGATGACGACAGCGAAGTCTCGCCTGTTGGTACTCTGGCACACATGGCTGACTTCATGTTAGGCTGCCTTTCCCGCGACCGGCGCGTTATACGCTTTTTAAACAACACAGATTACTGGATGTTCACCCTTCTCGACCCCCACTACAAAAGGAACTTCTCATCTCCCATTCCTCTGGTGGAGAGGATGAGCAAAATGATGCAATACCAGAAGATCCAAAATTGCTCCAAAAATTTCCATCTGACAACACTGGCGGCAGAGTCCGTACTTCCTTGGCCAACCGAGGAGGGGAGCACATAGCAGTTCCAACAGAGGCAGGGCAGCACTCTCCAAAGCCTGGGACAGTTTTATGATACCCCGCCAGCACCCTCACCCTGATGTGCGGCCTACTGCAACAAGGAGAGAACATTTTTGGAAGATGGTAAAGGAGTACATAGCAGACTGTGTCAGCGTCCTCAATGATCTTTCAGTGCCTTACAACTACTGGGTGTCCAAGCTGGACACGTAGAACGAACTGGCGCTCTACGCTTTGGAGGTGCTGGCCTGCCCTGCCTCCAGCGTTTTGTCTGAGCGTGTATTTAGTGCTGCTGGTGGCATTATAACAAATAAGCGTATCCACCTGTCAACTGAAAATGCAGACAGGTTGACTCATATAGAATGAACAAGGCCTAGATTGACCATGACTTCTCGACTCCACCAGAGTAATGCTGATGAACATAAAGGCACTTTATATGTGTTGTTTTTAATGTAGTTAATAGACTGTATTCCCATGCACCCCTTCCACCACAAACAAGGGTATATGGTTGAATCTTCCTTTTCTCATCCTCCCCCTCCGATTCTGTCATATCAATTTGATTTGCTTATTCGTCACATATAATGCCCTCGCATATATGGCTTTCGAATATATGTTTTTAGAGAGTCCGCTCACCAGCAGGCCCTCACATATAATTTTTTACAGGGTCAGATCACAAGCAGGCCAGCAACTCAAATCTTTTACAGGGTCAGCTCACCTGCAGGCCCGCAACTCAAATCTTTTACAGGGTCAGCTCACCTGCAGGCCCAAATCTAAAATCTTTTACAGGGTCAGCTCACCTGGAGGCTCGCAACTCAAATCTTTTACAGGGTCAGCACACCTGCAGGCTCGCAAATCAAATCTTTTACAGGGTCAGCTCACCTGCAGGCCCGCAACTAAATATAAATGAGGCCCTCCTTTATGTGATATACAGGTTGTATCAGAGTGCCTCTTCCTTGTAATTTTTGGCAGCACTTGCACTTTATATACCAGTAAATATACAGGAAAGAATGTTTTCAATCAATTTTTCCTATAAAATCGATTTTTACTTTGGTTTCGTGCGTAAAACCTTAATTAGATTGTGGGCCTGGTGATCAGTTTATGGCCTTTTAAGTAGCATCAGGAGCATCATGGTGATAAAAATGAGTGGCAAGGTGACATACTGTGGAGATGGCAGCATGAGGAGGCCACATTGTGGCACAATGACTGAGTCTGGATAAAAGACTAAGGCCACAGATTGTTTAGAAAAATGCAGATGGAAAGAAATCTGTGGAGCTGTATGACGGTCACCTGCAGATTAATGTAGCCATCAAAATCAAGTTGGGTTTGTCGGTTCCACCTCAGCTTACCAGCAGGCCCATAACTTAAATCTTTAACAGGGTTAGCTCACCTGCAGGCCCGCAACTCAAATATTTTACAAGGTCATCTCACCTATAGGCCCGCAACTCATGCTGCCTTGCTTTGAAGTAGTAGCCGTAGCCGTTTATCAGGCTGCCTCTCCGAAATTGAACAATGATGCCCTGTTACCGGTGGTCACGATAGGCGCATAAAAGAACATCGAAGGTTGATAGGGAAGATATCCAAATGGATCGTGGACGTCACGGGGACGTGCGGTCAGGCAGAAGTTATTTAGAGTCAACAAAGCGGCAGCAGGGCCGCTCCTGTATAACCTCATCCAAAATACTGCAGTGACATTCCCTGTAATTTTTTATTATTCATTCCAATAACAGGGCATCTTAAGAGTCCTGTATTGTTATTTATCATCACTATCTCCACAAGTCGGGAGTGTGTGATTTGCGCGCCACCCGCTTGCCTTCCTTGGATGTGGTAGCCGTTTCTCAGGTTCCCTCTCCGGAATCAAACACTGATTCCCCGTTACCCATAGTTTACAATAGTTTTGAGCTGACAATTACATCAAAAGTTGATAGGCCAGACATCCGAATGGATCGTCGCTGTCACAGGGACGTGCTATCGGCCCCAGGTTAACTTGAGTCACCAAAGCGGCAGCAGGCCCTCGCCCATAATGTTTTAGATGGTTAGATAAGCAGGCCCTTACGCCTAATGTTTTTGAGGGTCACCAGCAGGCCATCAATCATTATTGTTAAAGGGTGTGTGTCACGGCCACGGTTTTGGCCGTGACTCCTTGGGAGCCGCATACTGTTATTAGCAGTTTGCAATGAAGGTCCGGCTGAGAGCTACCAGTTGGGGTGTGTCCCTGCACAGTCTGACACTGATTGGATAGTGTCAGGCTGTGCAGGGACTCACCCACAACGACCTTCATTGCACACTGCTGGCACCTCATTCATAACGTCTAGCAGGAATTGTAACGCCTCAGAGTGCCGTTACCACCTTTGCACCTTGCTACTATCGCCTATGGTTAACCTAATGTCATCATATGTATTAATTTATAGGTCTTGCAAAATGTGCATTAAAATTTCCATGCAACAGTTTGTGTTTTCATGTAATGTGCCTGGTTCACCAGCAAATGGTGGCAAACATGGCAGAGCTGCAGGGACATAGAGTGGAACCTTCCTTTCCATACTAACCCCCTCCCCCCCTCCTGTAGTGTAATGGGTGTTTTCCCACTTGCTGCAGGGAGGGAGGAGCTTAGATTAGTGTGAGTCTGGAGTACCCCCTGATAGGGGAAGGAAGCAGGAGCCTGTCCCTGTTGGACGAAACCTGTCTGGACCAGCTTGAGCACCTTCAGCTCAGCTAGATCTGGGGGCCAAAGCAAAGAGCTTTAGAAGCCAGGAGGAGAAAGTGTTCCCTGGACAAATCTAGAGACAGCCCAGATTACAAAGTCAAGAGCAGCATAAAGAAAAAGCTAAGTTATACAGCTATCCTGTTAGCACAGCAGTGCCAGTGTCACGGACGGTGTACAGGAAACAAGGCAAAACAACATGCATAAATGACTCGCTGGATCCAGAAGCTAAGGAACAAAAGGGGGACCCCTGTAGAAGACCTGGGACTTTCCCTGGCTGCTCAGCCTATGCATAGATCCGAATGGTGGAGGTATGCATATCCACGTACCTTGACTATATAATCCCTGAGCACCCTGCAATAGTGAGGGGACACGACCACCGGCTCCCTACACCAGACACGGAGGGAGTCAGGGTCACCTGGGATCCAGCAAACAGAAAATAACAGATAACAGTATAACACTTAACTTTGTAGAGGAGAGGAGAACCAGATGGGCATGCACACATACTCCAGGAAGAAATATAAGCCGCCCAGAAAAGCATTCTGGGGAAGAATTTAAAGGGAAACAATTAGTCCAACACATAACAGCTGAGAGAGGCTAATGAGAGGAGGAGCTGAATACCACAACACAGAACTCAAGGAGGAGGTTCTGAAAGGCCTCTGTCAGAGCTTCTCAGCTGTCTGGTTGTGACAGTACCCCTCCCTCTACGAGTGGACTCCGGACACTCAGAACCCACCTTCTCAGGATGGGACCTATGGAAAGCCTTGATGAGACGAGAGGCTTTAATGTCCGTCACTGAGACCCACATCCTCTCCTCAGGACCATACCCCTCCCAGTGAACAAGGTACTGAAGAGAACCGCGGACAAGACGAGAATCCACAATCCTAGAGACCTGAAATTCAAGATTCCCATCAACCATAATCGGAGGAGGAGGCAAAGGCGAGGGTACAATGGGTTGAACATAAGGTTTCAATAAGGACTTATGAAAAACATTATGGATCTTCCAAGTCTGAGGAAGATCAAGACGGTATGCAACAGGATTGATGACAGACAGGATTTTGTAAGGCCCAATAAACCTAGGACCCAACTTCCAGGAGGGAACCTTCAATTTGATATTCTTGGTAGACAACCACACCAGATCACCAACATTCAGGTCCGGACCAAGCACACGTCTCTTATCAGCCACACGCTTATATCTCTCACTCATGCTCTTTAGATTATCTTGAATCTTTTGCCAAATAGATGACAAAGACGAGGAGAATCTGTCCTCATCAGGTAAACCAGAAGACCCCTCTCCCGAGAAAGTCCCAAACTGTGGATGAAACCCATATGCACCAAAAAATGGTGACTTATCAGAGGACTCCTGACGACAGTTATTTAAAGCAAACTCAGCAAGGGACAAAAAAGAACACCAATCCTCTTGATTCTCCGCCACAAAACAACGCAGATATGTCTCCAGATTCTGATTGACGCGCTCTGTCTGGCCATTCGACTGCGGGTGGAAAGCAGAAGAGAATGACAACCGAACCCCCAAGCGAGAACAGAAAGCCTTCCAGAATCTGGAAACAAACTGCGTGCCCCTATCAGAGACTATGTCTGAAGGAATACCGTGCAATTTGACAATGTGATCAACAAATGCCTGCGCCAGCGTCTTAGCATTGGGCAAACCAGGAAAAGGGATGAAATGCACCATTTTGCTAAAACGGTCCACCACCACCAGAATCTCAGTCTTCCCCGAGGAACGAGGCAGGTCCGTGATAAAGTCCATGGACAGATGTGTCCAAGGACGGGAAGGAATGGGTAAGGGAAGGAGAGGACCTGATGGCCGTGAATGAGGGACTTTGGCACGAGCGCAAGTCTCGCAGGCTGCCACAAAACCCTCAACCGACTTACGAAGCGCAGGCCACCAGAATCTCCGAGCAATGAGATCCAGTGTGGCTCTTACCCCCGGGTGCCCAGCAAGGACCGTATCGTGGTGTTCTTTAAAAATCTTGTGTCTTAAAGCGAGAGGCACAAACAACCTCCCAGGAGGACAAAGATCAGGAGCCTCTGACTGGGCTGCCTGCACCTCTGCCTCCAATTCAGGAAAAAGAGCAGAGACCACCACACCTTCAGCCAAAATGGGACCCGGGTCTTCAAAATTCCCGCCTCCCGGAAAACAACGTGACAGGGCATCTGCCTTCACATTCTTAACTCCAGGGCGGAACGTGACAACAAAATTAAACCTAGAAAAGAACAACGACCATCTGGCCTGTCTCGGGTTCAGACGCTTGGCTGACTCCAAGTAGGCCAGATTTTTATGGTCAGTAAATACGGTAATAGGGTGTCTGGCTCCCTCTAGCCAATGGCGCCATTCCTCAAAAGCCAACTTGATGGCCAACAATTCCCTATCTCCCACATCGTAATTTCTCTCTGCGGAGGAGAGTTTTCTTGAGAAAAAGGCACACGGTCGCCAATTGGCAGGAGAGGAACCCTGAGACAAGACCGCCCCCACACCCACCTCAGAAGCATCAACCTCAACTATGAAGGGTAACGAAACATCAGGTTGCACCAAGATGGGAGCGGAAGCAAAACTCTCCTTGATATCAGAAAAAGCCTTACGCGCCTCTACTGACCAAGAAGAAAAATCTACCCCCTTTCTGGTCATATCAGTGAGTGGTTTAACAATAGAAGAATAATTCAAGATGAACTTCCTGTAATAATTGGCAAAGCCCAAAAAACGCATCAGCGCCTTTTGATTCTCAGGAAGCTCCCACTCAAGCACAGCGCGGACCTTCTCGGGGTCCATGCGAAAACCAGAAGCGGAGAGAAGAAACCCCAGAAATTGAATTTCTGGAACCGCAAACACACATTTTTCCAGTTTCGCATATAATTTATTCTCCCGCAGGATGAGCAAGACCTGACGTAAATGTTCCTTATGAGTTTTGGAATCGGGAGAAAAAATCAAAATGTCATCCAAATACACCAATACAAATTTTCCCATCAAATGATAAAAAATGCTGTTCACGAAATGCTGGAAAACGGCTGGGGCATTCATCAAACCAAAAGGCATAACCAAGTTTTCAAAATGGCCCTCAGGGGTATTGAAGGCCGTCTTCCATTCGTCCCCTTCTCTGACCCTGACCAGGTTGTATGCCCCTCTTAAATCTAATTTGGAAAAGACTTTAGCCCCAACAACCTGGTTAAATAGGTCCGGGATCAGAGGAAGCGGATAAGGGTCACGAATTGTGATATTGTTCAGCTCCCTGAAATCCAGACAAGGTCTTAAAGAACCATCTTTTTTCTTAACAAAGAAAAAACCAGCGGCAACAGGTGACTTCGAGGGTCGTATGTGTCCCTTTCTCAGACTCTCAGAGATATAAGCACGCATAGCGATCCTCTCAGGTTGGGGAAGATTGTATAAACGAGATTTAGGCAGCTTGGCGTCTGGGATGAGATTGATAGGGCAATCGTACTCCCTGTGCGGGGGCAAATCCTGAACTCCACTCTCAGAGAAGACATCCGAAAATTCAGAGAGAAAAGATGGTACAGTCTTAGTAGCAACCTCAGAAACAGATGTCATGAGGCAATTCTCTCTGCAAAAGTCACTCCAACCATTTATTTGCTTCGCTTGCCAATCAATGGTGGGGTTATGCTTAGTGAGCCAGGGCAGCCCCAACACCAGCGGGGTGGGCAAACCGCTAAGGACGAAACATGACACATCCTCAACATGAGCATCACTCACAATTAAACGGATATTGTGAACTATGCCCTTTAATGATTTCTGAGAAAGTGGAGCGGAATCGATAGCAAATACAGGAATATCCTTTCTCAAAGCGCACACCTGGAAACCATGAGTTATCGCAAAGTGATTATCAATGAGATTGACCGCTGCTCCACTATCCACAAAAATCTCACAAAAAATGTTCTTGCTCTCTAGCGCCACCCTAGCCGGCAGGACAAAACGGGAACTACAAGCAAACGGAAAATCTTCAATCTCCGCCTCAACCCTGCCAATAGTAACAGACGGAACATTTTTCAAAGATTTTTTCCTCTTTGTTTCTTTATTATACCCAGAGAACTGCCTGAATCTCCTAGAGGGACAAATATTTGCCAAATGATTAATACCTCCACAACAAAAACAAACCCTCCCATGCGGGCTGAATCTTCTATTGTCAGAAGCAATCAACCCCAGCTGCATGGGCTCCTGCTCAGAAGGGGCTGACAGCGACTGAGACCCCTGCGCAGAGAATGGGACCGCTGCACAGTCCTGGGACCGAGTATGACAGGAAGGAGAGATCTCTCCTCTCTCTCTAAGACGCCTGTCAATACGAACGGCCTGAGACATAGCAGAGTCCAAAGAAATAGGCCTTTCATGAAAGGCAAATGCATCTTTCAATCCCTCTGAAAGACCATGGCAAAATTGACTTCGGAGTGCAGCATCATTCCAACCAGTATCAGCTGCCCAACTCCGAAATTCTGAGCAGTATATTTCTGCGGATTGTTTACCCTGGCATAGGAGACGTAGTCTAGACTCCGCCAGAGCAATACGATCCGGATCATCATATATCTGACCCAGGGCTAAAAAGAATTCATCCACTGAACGGAGGGGCCGTGCCCCCTCCGGCAGCGAAAAGGCCCAGGACTGAGCGTTACCCCTGAGCAGCGATATAATGATCCCCACCCTCCGTTCCTCATCACCAGAAGAATGGGGAAGAAGGCGAAAATGGAGTTTGCAAGCCTCTCTAAAACGCACAAAATTCTCACTACCCCCGGAGAACGTATCCGGGAGCGAGATCTTAGGCTCAGAACAAACTCCATGAACGCCAGCTGAACCGGTCACTTGAAGCTGAGAAAAAGTCCTGCGGAGATCAGCTACCTCCAATGAAAGACCCTGAAGGCGTTCAGCCAAAAGTGAAACCGGATCCATGCTTGAGACGGTTAGGGCGGCTTATAATGTCACGGACGGCGTACAGGAAACAAGGCAAAACAACATGCATAAATGACTCGCTGGATCCAGAAGCTAAGGAACAAAAGGGGGACCCCTGTAGAAGACCTGGGACTTTCCCTGGCTGCTCAGCCTATGCATAGATCCGAATGGTGGAGGTTTGCATATCCACGTACCTTGACTATATAATCCCTGAGCACCCTGCAATAGTGAGGGGACACGACCACCGGCTCCCTACACCAGACACGGAGGGAGTCAGGGTCACCTGGGATCCAGCAAACAGAAAATAACAGATAACAGTATAACACTTAACTTTGTAGAGCAGAGGAGAACCAGATGGGCATGCACACATACTCCAGGAAGAAATATAAGCCGCCCAGAAAAGCATTCTGGGGAAGAATTTAAAGGGAAACAATTAGTCCAACACATAACAGCTGAGAGAGACTAACGAGAGGAGGAACTGAATACCACAACAAAGAAACTCAAGGAGGAGGTTCTGAAAGGCCTCTGTCAGAGCTTCTCAGCTGTCTGGTTGTGACAGCCAGAGAGCGACTGATAAGGCAGAGAAGGGTTTGCCTGCCACAATTCATGCCAAAGCCTACTGGAAACCAAGACAAAGCCTGTAAATCGTTTGCAGAAAAGTTTATTCAAGTAAAGCTGTTATCAACCTCATCACAAGGTCTGGACTCAATTTATTTCAACATCCCCTACTACTACTACTCCCCCCTTTTTCCTGCTTTCGGGGGGCAACACCTGGGGTTCCAGTGTATCCAGGTAGGAGCACTGTGACACGTGCAACACCATTAAGGGACATTTAGGCCACCCTACTCCACTCTGGCATTCCTACACCTGGGTACCACCATCTACCACAGTATCACTAAAAGGGGCCCTGTGCCCTTGTTGCTTCACTGCAACTGGCGTCACAACAAATATGTACTTTAAGAAACCCCAAGTAGTGCGCCCGACGATTGCAGAATAATAAAGGAATGGCATATCATAGAGTCATTAGAATAGATGCTCCAGAATTGTTATCACATGTGGAATGCAAGTAGTTATTAAACCCGACATGTCAGGAGAGGGGACAGGTCCTCTCTAAGATTGCCCCCAGAAAATGTAACATTAGATGCATACATTATACCACAAATCATACATTGGACACTATGGAGGCTTTTGCAAAAAAAAAGAAAACAGGCATTTAATAAGCTGCTGGCCATTATGGATAATACCTCAGACCCCTTGTACACGTTCAGCAGAAGGCGGATACAGCTGCTATGTAATAATGAGCGCCATGTGAAGACTGCGACAAGTCTCCTTATTGCAGGGCCTCTACTGATCTCCATCTACATGATCTGTGCTGAGGCTGAGTTGACATCGCCGGTTAGCTTTCCATTCTTCTGATCCGTCAGGGATGCAGCTCTTTATCTCCCGTCAAAAATAACTGAGCTCTGACGGAACTAACACAAAGTGATGCAAGCTGATGATAACTTAAAATAACGTATCCGTTTTTTTTTCCTGCTCTTCTGAAGAATGGAAACCTAAAGGGTGTGAACTCCCACTAAGCTACATCTTGTAGGCGTACTCACACACATTACACATATATATGTCAGTAAAAAATAATAATACTGTCCCATGTCTTCTTATATCAGTACATATACTGTCACAGATTTTACCATATGTTCTCTTTAACCTCTTGCAAACGACGAGAATACTCGTCCTAAACAGCGAGTCCTTCCCGCATTAGGACGAGCATTCTTGTTCAGAGTTAACACCGTTCCGGATATGCACAGTTTCAATGTATTGTCCTAAAATGTCCTAAAAATGTCAATGCATTGTCCAATGTCCTAAAAAATAAAATGCCACGTACAAGATGATGCCAACATAAAGTAGACATATGGTGAATGTTAATTAATAGCTATTTGATGAGGTATCGCTATCCATCTTAGGACTCATGCACACGACTGTTTTTTTTGGGGGGTCAGCAAAAACAGGTTCCGTAGTTCTGTGATCCGTGTCCGTTTTTCCTTCCGTGGGTCTTCCTTGATTTTTGGAGGATCCACGGACATGAAGGAAAAAGTCGTTTTGGTGTCCGCCTGGCCGTGCGGAGCCAAACGGATCCGTCCTGACTTACATTGCAAGTCAATGGGGACGGATCCGTTTGACGTTGACACAATATGGTGCAATTGCAAACGGATCCGTCCCACATTGACTTTCAGTGTAAAGTCAGGAGTCCCTATTATACCATCGGATCTGAGTTTTCTCCAATCCGATGGTATATTTTAACTTGAAGCGTTCCCATCACCATGGGAACGCCTCTATGTTAGAATATACCATCGGATTTGAGTTACATCGTGAAAACTCATATCCGACAGTATATTCTAACACAGAGGCGTTCCCATGGTGATGGGGACGCTTCAAGTTAGAATATACTACGAACTGTGTACATGACTGCCCCCTGCTGCCTGGCAGCACCCGATCTCTTACAGGGGGCTGTGATCCGCACAATTAACCCCTCAGATGCCGCACAATTAACCCCTCAGAGATCAGGGGCTGCCAGGCAGCAGGGGGCAGACCCCCCTCCCTCCCCAGTTTGAATATCATTGGTGGCCAGTGTGCGGCCCCCCGGCCCCCCCTCCCTCACTCTATTGTATTAATATCATTGGTGGCACAGTGTGCGGCCTCCCCTCTTCCCCCATCCATCATTGGATCAGAGTCCCAGTTTAATCGCTGGTGCTCCGATCGGTAACCATGGCAACCAGGACGCTACTGCAGTAAGCTCTTACAAGAGCTAGTAGTTATGCCAGGGGAGTATAGCAAATCTTCAGCGTATAGCAATCCCCCAGTGTCGATCAGTTTCCCAAACACCAGCCTCAACATGATGAAGGATAAAACAGGAACTCTTTATCGAGGGCTACTCGCCCGTATTTATGCAGGTCCCCATCTGGTGGCCACACCCCTAGGGGACCAGAAGGGAGACTGTGACACAGGACAGATATGTAGCAATTCAGGATACAGACACAACACATCCCCACAATGCATCATGGTTTCCTCCTCTCTGCCCTAGAGACACACAAGGAGCAATCCAATTATCTCTCAGAACAAAGGGAAATCGCCAATACACATGTGGAGACAACAGGACAGAATCACCATTTAAACACGCAATGGGACAATGGCACAATAGGACAATAGAAACACACCCAGCATATTCCTCCGCTCTGTCTAGGAGATAATTCACTTGAATAGGTTCAGGGGTTTAAAAGTTAGTAAAAGTATCTTAAAGGACTGTAATCCTGTGGCAGGAGGCTGGCAAACAGCCCCCTCCAAAACACTGTGGCGAGGTTGGTTTCGCCACAAATACTTTGAGGGATATAGTTTTTAAAATGGTGTCATTCATGGGTGCTGTCTACAAAGTGACTTCATACCTGAATCAGTCCTTGAAATTTTTAAGAAAATTTTAAAAATTGTTTCTAAAATTCTAAACCTTCTAATGTTCTAAAAAATAAAATGATGCCAACATAAAGTAGACATATAGTAAATGTTAATTAATAACTAATTTATGAGGTATAAAAACTATCCATCTTAAAAGAAAAGAAATTCAAATTTCGAAATTAGCATATTTTTCAAATTTTCGGTACTTTTTTTTTTTATAACTAAAGGTGAAACATATTGACTCTAATTTACCACTAACATGAGGTACGATTTGTCACGAGAAAACAATCTCAGAATCGCTTGGATAAGTAAAAGCTCTCCAAAGTTATTGCCTTATAAAGTGACATCAGAGCAATGAATGGGGAGATCTCTGGACCCATGTGAGGTACAGGGCTGGTTCTAGCTTTGTTAGAAAGAGACTGGCATGTTCTATATGATGTCTGATTTTCATTTTTTACATTATTCATGGGATAACCTCTGTAAGAAGTTAAAGAGCTTGATCTACTTGGTATTATTGCTTACTGCTGAACATGTTCAATGGACAGTTGTCATCTAGAACTGTTGTAACTACTTACAGCCAGGTCCATAAATATTGGGACATCGATACAATTCTAACATTTTTAGCTCTATACACCACAATGTATTTGAAATGAAACAAACAAGATGTGCTTTACCTGCAGACTGTCAGCTTTAATTTGAGGGTATTTACACCCAAATCAGGGGAACGGTGCAGGAATTACAACAGTTTGCATATGTGCCTCCCACTTGTTAATGGACCAAAAGTAATGGGACAGAATAATAATCATAAATCAGACTTTCACTTTTTAATACTTGGTTGCAAATCCTTTGCAGTCAATTACAGCCTGAAGTCTGGAACACATAGACATCACCAGACGCTGGGTTCCATCCCTGGTGATGCTCTGCCAGGCCTCTACTGCAACTGTCTTCAGTTCCTGCTTGTTCTTGGGGCATTTTCCCTCCAGTTTTGTCTTCAGCAAGTGAAATGCATGATCAATTGGATTCAGGTCAGGGTATTGACCTGGCCATTGCACTTCTCTCTTTGGTTGCTTTTGCAGTATGCTTTGGGTCATTGTCTATCTGCACTGTGAAGCGCCGTCCAATGAGTTCTGAAGCATGTGGCTGAATATGAGCAGATAATATTGCCCGAAACACTTCAGAATTCATCCTGCTGCTTTTGTCAGCAGTCACATCATCAATAAATACAAGAGAAAAAGTTCCATTGGCTTTCCTTCTCCGTACTCTTCTATTCCCATCACTCTGGTGCAAGTTGAGCTTGGTCTCATCTGTCCATAGGATGTTGTTCCAGAACTGTGAAGGCTTTTTTAGATCTCGTTTGGCAAACTCTAATCTGGCCTTCCTGTTTTTGAGGCTCACCAATGGTTTACATCTTGTGGTGAACCCTCTGTATTCACTCTGATGAAGTCTTCTCTTGATTGTTGACTTTGAAACGCATACACCTACCTCCTGGAGAGTGTTCTTTATCTGACCAACTGTTGTGAAGGGTGTTTTCTTCAGCAGGGAAATAATTCTTCGGTCATCCACCTCAGTTGTTTTCCGTGGTCTTCCGGGTCTTTTGGTGTTGCTGAGCTCACCGGTGCGTTCCTTCTTTTTAAGAATGTTCCAAACTGTTGATTTGGCCAGACCTAATGTTTTTGCTATCTCTCTGATGGGTTTGTTAGGTTTTTTCAGCCTAATGATGGCTTGCTTCACTGATAGTGACAGCTCTTTGGATCTCATCTTGAGATTAGACAGCAACAGATTCCAAATGCAAACAGCACACTTGAAATTAACTCTGGACCTTTTATCTGCTCATTGTAATTGGGATAATGAGGGAATAACACACACCTGGCCATGGAACAGCTGAGAAGCCAATTGTCCCATTACTTTTGGTTCCTTAACAAGTGGGAGGCACATATGCAAACTGCTGTAATTCCTGCACCGTTCACCTGATTTGGATGTAAATGCCCTCAAATTAAAGCTGACAGTCTGCAGGTAAAGCACATCTTGTTCATTTTATTTCAAATCCCTTGTGGTGGTGTATAGAGCCAAAAATGTTAGAATTGTGTCGATGTCCCAATATTTATGGACCTGACTGTATGTGCTGAACCATTTCTTTTTTTAATTCTTAATAAACTAAGTTTTAGAAAAAAATTCAACCTGTGCCGCAGTGAATCCATCTGCCTCTAAAGCTCCATACAGAAAACACGAAACAAATGTGAAGAAAGCTAAATACATTGTGCAAAACCAAAATTGACCGTAATGTTCAATTCCCACCAGATTTAGTTATGAGACGCTTGTTGTTATTTCTGTATTTGCTTTTTCATTTATTACCTTCCGATTACTATCGTACATAGTTTTGCATATTGACTCATGACTTTAGTGCATTTTACAATTCCGATTTTCTGGCCTCTTTTTAGGAAATTGACTAATACACATAATAAATTTGGAGCATGTCATATTGTTTTGGTGCATTATACTTAGTATTTTTCCTCAGTGTATCACATTAGGGACAGGATTACTGAATGGTTAATGATGATGTCACAATTCTGCAGCCGGAGTGATGATGTCACAATGCCGTGCCGGCTGTATACCGGATGTTCCGTCAATAGATTCTTTGATAGAGAGTAAAGGAGAAGAAGCAACATGGATGCTGGTAAGTCCTGGAATTCACAGCTTTATCTCTCCATGTCTGTTCTTCAGAGATTGTGGGTTGCGGTGTCTCCTCACTGGTCCACACCATGGATTTGTCTTTCCTTCTTTGGTACAGACACTCATTGGGTGCATCATACATGTAACTCATGATTCCACATCCAGAAGAAATGTGGTACAAGGACAGTCTAATTTCTGGCTTTAAAATGATAGAATGAAAAGATTTTTGATTCTTTATAGTTAGTTCCCATCCTCCATAATTTTCCATTACCATAATAAATCTATCCCCTCCTGGCAGGAGGTCAGCTGCCTCCACATTGCCAACCAATGTCTCCCGACCTATGTAAAGATCTATAACTTACCTAGAGATGGCGGAGGGAGATGATTTTCTTGTAAAATATAGTTATATATGGAATACTTCTCATTTATCTTCTGTAGGTTTGGTGCCTGCTTTGATGCTGACATTTATCACAATTCTTTTCTTTGGTGTCTGCCTTGGAGTCGTCTGTTGTTTCCTGAGGTAAGTGAATGATGTCCTCCACACAGGAGACAATGTTGTACCAGAAATCGCTTCTCAGTCTCTCTTACCGTCATAGGTAGAAGATGGAATTGTGTTCCCTTAGAAGACATCAGGTTGTCTACCTTGTCCACGAGGGTAGAAGCAGCTGAGGGTCTATATGAGAGCTCTCCACTGTCTCACCTCCCCCACATGGCCACATTGTCTTCTATACTGGATTATTACTGATCTCTTATTATTTTCTTATTTTAGAATGAAAAAGGAAAAATACAACAAGGATGACGACGAACTAAATGAAGTTCTGATCCATCAGCCAGGTAACAGTTACACAATACACATAGTACATAGTGACCACAGAGCCCGGTATAGAGGAGATGTAAGAAAATCCCACCCCATAGCAGTGGAGGATCTGATGATACACAGGGTATGGGGGATACACAATATCTATTACCTGACGTATTTATTACTAATAGAAATCTTCTAATTTACAGAGGAGGCTGATGACAACATGGAGAAGATCAGGAAGGAAAGTGAAGATGAGGAGGATGGCGGAGCGGAGAAAAGATAGAAAGGAGTAAGAAGAAGAGGAGGACAGAGAAAGAGGAAGATGTAGGAGGAGAAAGAATAGGATGGAGGAGAAAGAAGAGGATGATGGAAGACAAGGAAAAGGAGTACATCTTGTTGGATGAAAAATTTAGATTTCCCAAAACTCATAATTTGGCTTTATAAATATCAAATTTCTCTTTAATTCGGTTTCCTTTCACCATAAAAATAATTCTTTTCATGCTTTTAATAATTCCAATAAATAAAACCATTGAAAAGTCTGATTTGATTATTAATTTTAGGCTTTTACTGCGTGTTACTATGTTACTACATAGGAAGGAGGTTTTCTTTTTATATTTTCTTTGCAAAAATCTTGATACAGTTGAATACAACGGTGTAGCAGGCATCCGTCAGCTCCCTGTGCCACCATTCTCCTGCCACCAGTGGTTCACTGCAGGTAGGCACGATGCAGTCATAGCCCAGCCATAGATAGCACAGACCGAAGACCGGAGAAGACCTGCCCTGTTCATTGTGGGAATGCGGGGTAGGGGAGATTTCAGTTTGGAATTACCACTGTGTGGCGGGCACTTAAGGAACATAATACTGTGTTAGTAAGAGGCCATCACACTGTGTAGAAGTAAAATAAGAGGGCATCATACTATGTGGAGGGCACCAAGGGCTCATTCAGCAATTATGGGGGTAATTATGGGAGCATTCAACTGTGGGGGGACTAAGGGGGCCTTATTCTGTGCAGCGGGCACTCAAGGGACAACATACTGTATGAGGGTCAAATAAGACAGCATCACAATGTGTGGAGAGACAATAAGGGGGTATTATAACGCGTGGGGGACATCTTGGCTTAGTCTGCATTTTTATGGTACTTTTAAGAACATTGTAGTGTGAAGGGCCACTTATAAGGCACCATACTGTTATAGGAGCCACTAAGGGTGCATCATACTATGTCAGGAGCACTAAAGGAGCATCATACTGTGTCAGGGTTACTACAGGGGAATCATACTGCATGGGGGGCACTGTCCAGGGCATCAGTATTGTGGGGTGAAACTAAGGGGACATTCTTACTGTGTTGCTGTGCTAAGGGGGCATCACTACTGTGAGGGGAGCACATAGGGTGTATCCCTACTGTGTGGAGGCACTAAGAGGACTGGACAGGGTTGGGTGTGTACTGGAAAGGGATTGGGTGGAAGTTAGAGACGTGGCTTATTGTAAGCGGTTGCCCCGAGCACTGCTGTGGTTGCCCCTCCTCACATTTTTTTCAAAAATTTTATGCCAACCATGCAGCTATTGCGTGCCGTAAACAGCAGGTTCATAATGTAGGGGACCGGCCTTGTGCGCACCGTATCACGGATGCGGACCCATTCACTTGAATGGGTCCGCAATCCAGAAGATATAGAGTGGAGGTGAGGAAGGCCACAGAAGCACTATGGAGTACTTCTGTGGCATTTTGGTTGGTGCTTCCACATAGCGAAAAAATAGAATATGCTGTAATTTTTTTGTGGTGCAAATGGATCAAATTGAATGAGTCTGCATCCGCCAGCGCAGGCCACACGGACGTATTTGTGTGCATGAGCCCAAAGATGGGAGCTATGAAATCCCATGTATAAATGGATTCATTGTTTGGAGCCCCAAAAATGAGTCTGCCCTGCAACTGCTGGTTGCTAACCCCCTTCTCCTCCAAGTGAATTCGGTGCCAAAATAATATTGGGGATCCAATCCGTACCTCCGCGAAAAAGTAGGATATGTTCTATCTTTTGACATATCTTGCGGATTGTGGACAAAGGCGGTGCCCATATATTGTGTTCCCACCATTTAGGGTCCGCAATATGGGCACAGAGCTCTTACGTTCGTCTGAATGAGCCCAAAATCTAATTGACTATTGACTCTTGTTTTTCTGCTGCAAAATCGCCATATGTTAGCTAAATGTCTATGGGGAATAGGAAATGCCGGATACACGGAGGGTTTTCTTTGCTACTGGTGTTTTTGTTTGTTCTCTGGCATTTCTTTTTGTCTTTCTTGGGGCTTTTTTGTGCTTTTTTGAGGCATTTTGATATTACATTATACTTTTCTATAGGGGAAAACAGCATAAGGCCTCCTGCACACGACCGTAGGTGTCCCATTGCCGTATTGCGGACCGCATTTGCGGATCTGCAATACGCGGGCACTGTTCCATGTGCATTCCGCATGACGGATGTGGGGCCCATTCACTTCAATGGGTCCACAATTCCGGAGATGCGGAACGGTGCAGAACGGAAGCACGGAACGGAACCCTACGTGGGGTTTTGTCCTGTACTTCCGTTTCACAAAAAGATAGAACATGTCCGATCATTTTGCGTAACGGCCGGATCGCGAACCAATTAAAGTGAACGGGTCCGCGATCCGCTGCGGCTGCCCCACGGACGTGTTCGTGCATTGCGGCCTGCATTTTGCCATGGGGCGCACAAGTTTGTGTGCAGGAGGCCTAAAGAAAGCGCTAGAGGTAAAACACAACTTTGCAGCTTTCAATTCATATTACGTTCTTGAAGAAAAAAAAATTAACAAATGTTATAAATCTTCCCCCCCCCCCCAAGAAAAATGTTTTCTCAGTTTCCGGCGTTGTATTACAAGCTAAAAAAAAGCCAGGGCCAAATTCATATATATAAGGGCCCAAAAGTAATAATTGGCCACTGTGAAGTGTGACTATTAGTGTTGAGCGAGCATGCTTGGCTGAATACCTGTTCGGCTCAAGCATCGCTATGCTCGGCACATGGCGGTACTCGGCCGAGTACTGCATATGCTCGAGTGCCATGCTCAAGTCTTCTCTAGTGTTGAGTGCGAATATTCGAATTGCAAATTTTTTTCTCGAATATCGCAATTTCGAGATTTCGCGAATATTTAGAATATCGTTCTATATATTCGCGAATTCGAATATTCTTTTTTTTTTTTATTATTATATTTTTTTCTTTCCCACTTCTCTAAAGTTGTTCTTACCTGTCCTTTGGATTCCTGGCTTCCTGGCTGCTCCAGTCAGTGGCGTTTTCAACTTACTGCTATATTCCATATTAGCTAAATTACAATCTAATCTATATGTGTATTTTACGAAATTTCGCAAATTGCGATGCGAGTAATATAATACGAAATAATCGCATGAAGATTTCAACTTAGCACTGCTATATTCCATATTAGGCTAGAATATGGAATATAGCAGTGCTAAGTTGAAATCTTCATGCGATTATTTCGTATTATATTACTCGCATCGCAATTTCGGCTTTTGCAAATGTTCTTAATATTGCTCTAACTTCGTCTTTTAGAATATTACGAATATTCTAAAAGACGAAGTTAGAGCAATATTACGAAATTTCGTAAAATACACATAGATTGTATTTAAGCTAATATACTGCTATAGTAATATTTTTTAATAGTGTACATATTTTACAAAACTTAAGTTCAGAAGAGGCAAAAAAAAATTAGAGGAAAAAAAAGGGATTATAGCACTATATTAGCTAAATTACAATCTATATGTGTATTTTACGAAATTTCGTAATATTGCTCTAACTTCGTCTTTTAGAATATTCGTAATATTCTAAGAGACGAAGTTAGAGCAAATCACGAAATTTCGTAAAATACACATATTAGCCTAGCCATAGTCAATTAGCATAGGAATGTTGCCTTATACTATCAAGATAAATAATCGCAATACGCGAAAAAAAATTCGGATATTATTCGCGATAATTGGAAAAATTACGAATATTAGATTTCGACGAATATAACACGAATATTCATTCGAATATTCGCGAAATATCGCGAAATCGAATATGGCACCTCCCGCTCATCACTAGTCTTCTCCACGCACGTTTTGCGGCTGCTAAGCAGTCAATAAACATGCAGGTAAGTACTGCCATCACTGTAATGCCAGTAGCCATGTTTGCTACTTGCATTATAGCGATTGGCTGGCCTGAACGCATCATCGGGTGCTATATAACACCCGGTGATGTGGGTTCGGCTCATTGCGAGTCAGGGAGAGCTGCGGTTAGGAAGGGACAGATAGTGTAGGGAGGTTGTGATCGCAATTTATTCCATTTTAAAACGTTTCAAAGACCCAAAAGTCCTTTTAAGAACTATTATGTGTGGTGGCAGCAATTTTATTTTGCAAAGTAGTCCGCTTTTTTTTTTCCATACTTTGCGATTCGTTTTCTGCAGTGACTTGTTACATCTGTTCAGCAATACCTTCTGTGTGTCAGGGCCAAATATTGGGAAAAATATCAGTGAAAACAATTCAATTTTTTCCATAATTTATCCACATTTTTCCTATAAACGGTCCCTGCAGTAAATTGTCACATCTGTGCTGCAATAGCGTCTGTGTGCCAGGCCCAGATATTGGGAAAAATATTAGCAACAACAAATATATTTTTTCCATAATTTATCCACATTTTTCCTATAAACGGTCCCTTATAACATATAACATTTAATATGAAGAAGGCGAGCATTAAGGGACGGGGAAGTGGCCGTGATGCTGATGGTGCACGCAGAGGCCGTGGCCCTGGATGCTTTGAAACTGTGCCTGCTGCCAGAGCACAAGAAAAACAATCATCCAAGATACCTAGCTTCATGTCCCAGTTTGCAGGGTGGCACAGGAGACCACACTAGAAGTCAGCCCAGTGCGAGCAGGTGGTCGGTTGGATTACAGCAGATAGTGCTTCCAGTCGGTTAAGCAATTCTCTGTCTTCCACCAAGTCCAGTCTCAGTAGCCAGGAGTCTGGTCTACACAATCCTCACCCTGATCCTCCTTCCTCTAACCATTTACAGTCTGGCCAAACAAGTGATCCCACACTCGGATATTCCGAGGACCTCTTTGAATCGCTATTAATTGATTTGGCCCTCTCGCCAAACACGCTTGAAGAAGGACCTGAGATCTTGTGCACCGATTCCCAACCTCTTGGGCATCAAGAGTCACAAGAACATGATGCTGGGAACGGCAATTAGTGTTTAATGAGGTGGATGATGATGAGACACAGTTGCCAATGACTCAACAGCAATTACTGTCTCAAGAGGTTGAGGAAAAGGATAACACACAGTTTTCAATCACTTAGGTTGTGGTTAGGTCAACAAATCAGGAGGATGATCAGAGTGAGGAAGTGGAAGAGGAGGTGATGGACGACGAGGTCACTGACCCAACCTGGGAAGGTGACAACAAGCCGAGTGAGGAGAGCAGTACAGATGGGGAGGGATCTTCAGCACTGCAACAGGATGTAAGAGGCAGTGGGGTGGCAAAAGGTAGAAGGCGGGCACCACCGAACAGGCCCGCAACTGTTCCATGGAGCACCCCCTTGCGTAAATCTCCCTTGCCAAGGGGTAGGTGTTCGGCAGTATGGCGCTTTTTTGAGGAAAGTGCGGACGACATAGTCGTTTGCAACCTGTGCCACACCAAAATGAGCCGGGGCGTGAACACTAGCAACCTCACCACCACCAGCATGATCTGCTACATGTCATCAAAGCACCCTAATAGGTGGGACGAACGCCTGAGTCCACAATTTGTGTTTGCGGGTCACACCACTGCCTCCTCTTTCCCTGTGTTATGTGCTGGCCAATCCCATCTCCAAGACGCAGGCCTTACACCTGTACCTTCACAAGCACCATCAGCGACCACATCCACTTCCCTGTCCCAGCGCAGCGTCCAAATGTCCAGAACACAATCATTTGAACGCAAGCGCAAATACCCACCCACCTACCCACAGGCCATAGCACTAAATGCGCAACTTTCAAAATTACTGGCCCTTTTTTGTTGCCATTTAGGCTTGTGGACACTGAGGCCTTCCGCAGCCTGATGTCGGTGGCCGTCCCTCATTACGCAGTCCCCAGCCGCCACTATTTTTCAAGGTGTGCCGTGCCAACCTTACACCATCATGTGTGACTTAACATCACACGTGCCCTAACCAACGCAAGTACTGGGAAGGTCCACTTAACCACAGACACATGGACAAGTGCTTTCGGTCAGGGACGCTACGTTTCCCTGACAGCACACTGGGTGAATGTTGTGGAGGCTGAGAGCGACTCCTACCCTGGGATGGCACAGGTGGTACGACTCCAAGGATTGCGGGCCCCAATTCCATCATAGTTTTCTGCCACCACCTATGTTAGTGGCTCCAACCCCCCACTTCTCCTCCTCCGCCTCCTCCTCCACTTCCACCTCCGAAGTATCCACGTGCAGCACCAGTCAGTCATCAGTCGGTAGCTGGAAGCAGTGTAGCACTGCAGTGGGGAAGCAGCAACAGGCCGTGCTAAAGCTGATCTGCTTAGGTGACAAACAGCACACCGCCGCAGAGCTGTGGCCGGGGATAAGACACCAGACCGAGCTGTGGCTCTCACCACTCAACCTAGAACCAGGCATGGTTATGTCTGATAATGATGATAGCCAGACCACCCTCAGTTCGTCTTCTCAGCGCGAATTGGAGGCTGAAGAGGAGGAGAAGGAGGAGCAGGAGACGGTTGCCTCAGCTACAGAGGGTAGTACCCATGGAAGTTTAATTCCATCTGTTCTGCATGGGTGGGCAGAATAGGAGGAAGAGGATGAGGAGATTGGGAGTGATCCTCCTGATGACGACAGCGAAGTCTCGCCTGTTGGTACTCTGGCACACATGGCTGCCTTTCCCGCGTCCCGTGCGTTATACGCTTTTTAAACAACACAGATTACTGGATGTTCACCCTTCTCGACCCCCGCTACAAAAGGAACTTCTCATCTCTCATTCCTCTGGTGGAGAGGACGAGCAAAATGATGCAATACCAGAAGATCCAAAATTGCTCCAAAATTTTCCATCTGACAACCCTGGCGGCAGAGTCCGTACTTCCTTGGCCAACCGAGGAGGGGAGACAAGGGGAACACACAGCAGTTCCAACAGAGGCAGGGCAACACTCTCCAAAGCCTGGGACAGTTTTATGATAACCCGCCAGCACCCTCACCCTCATGTGCGGCCTACTGCCACAAGGAGAGAACATTTTTGGAAGATGGTAAAGGAGTACATAGCAGACTGTGTCAGCGTCCTCAATGATCCTTCAGTGTCTTACAACTACTGGGTGTCCAAGCTGGACACGTAGAACGAACTGGCGCTCTACGCTTTGGAGGTGCTGGCCTGCCTTGCCTCTAGCGTTTTGTCTGAGCGTGTATTTAGTGCTGCTGGTGGCATCATAACAAATAAGCGTATCCACCTGTCAACTGAAAATGATGACAGGTTGACTCATATACAATGAACAAGGCCTGGATTGACCATGACTTCTCGACTCCACCAGAGTAATGCTGATGAACATAAAGGCACTTTATATGTGTTGTTTTTAATGTAGTTAATAGACTGTATTCCCATGCACCCCTTCCACCACAAACAAGGGTATATGGTTGAATCTTCCTTTTCTCCTCCTCCGATTCCGTCATATCAATTTGCTTTGCTTATTCGTCACATATAATGCCCTCGCATATATGGCCTTCAAATATACGTTTTTAGAGGGTCCGCTCACCAGCAGGCCCTCACATATAATTTTTTACAGGGTCCGCTCACCAGCAGACCCTCACATCTAATTTTTTACAGGGTCAGATCACAAGCAGGCCAGCAACTCAAATCTTTTACAGGGTCAGCTCACCTGCAGGCCCGCAACTCAAATCTTTTACAGGGTCAGCTCACCTGCAGGCTCGCAACTCAATATAAATTAGGCCCTCCTTTATGTGATATACAGGTTGTATCAGAGTGCTTCTTCCTTGTATTTTTTGGCAGCACTTGCACTTTATATACAAGTAAATATTCAGGAAAGAATGTTTTCTATCAATTTTTTTCTCTAAAATTTATATTTTTTCATTTGTTTTGTGCGTATTATTGTCATTATGTAAAAGTGGCGTACTATTCGGACAACATAGTTCCAAATAGCGACCAGCAATTCCAAGATGCACCCATACATACTCCCCATACTGTTACAAAACCATTTCGGTGGTGTTACCAACAATTTCAGACATTTTCTTATGAACCAGACACCCTCCCCTGCAGGGGGTACCTGGTTTAATGCTCGGTTCTCCCATTGACTGCCAGTATACTCGGGTGCTCGGTCGAGCAGGACATGGATATGCCCCCAATGTCTGATAGGTGAGACCCACACCTATCTTTAGACCGCAAAATGAAGAAGGGTGCACCCGCCCTTCATTCATTCCTATAAGAGTGACGAAAATATGGGAATGGGAGCTCTCCCATAGGAATGAATGGAGGGTGGCTAGGCATGCATGGTGCGCCCTCTTTCACTTTGCGGGCTCCATTGTAAAGACCACTTTGGGACCAACACCTATCAAACATTGGGGGCATATCATAGCGATATGCCCTCAATGTCTGAGGTGAGACAACCCCTTTAAATTAATGCAGGACAAGGCATTTTTACCTAACGCTTTCCAAGAACTGAAGAGGAGCTGTCCCCTCCCCTGACATGTCTATTTAAGTAACTACTTGCATCCCCCATGTAATAAAAATTCCGGAGCATCTATTCTTATGCCTCTATGTTTTGCTGCACCTTTATTATTCCTGCTAGAATTTACAAATGAATTATTAGCAGTTTGCAATGAAGGTCCAGCTGAGAGCTACCAGTTGGGGTGTGTCCCTGCACAGTCTGACACTGGCTACACTGATTGGATAGTGTCAGGCTGTGCAGGGACACACCCACAACTGGTAACACTCAGCTGGACCTTCATTGCACACTGCTGGCACCTCATTCATAACATCTAGCAGGAATTGTAGTGCCTCAGAGTGCCGTTACCACCTTTGCACCTTGCTACTATCTCCTATGGTTAACCTAATGTCATCATATGTTTTAATTTATAGGTCTTGCAAAATGTGCATGAAAATTTCCATGCAACTGTTTGTGTTTTCATGTAATGTGCCTGGTTCACCAGTAGATTGTGGCAAACATGGCAGAGCTGCAGGGACATAGAGTGGAACCTTCCTTTTCATACTAACCCCCCCCCCCAAGCAGGATAATGCACCATGTCACAAAGCTCGAATCATTTCAAATTGGTTTCTTGAACATAACAATGAGTTCACTGTACTAAAATGGCCCCACAGTCACCAGATCTCAACCCAATAGAGCATCTTTGGGATGTGGTGGAACGGGAGCTTCGTGCCCTGGATGTGCATCCCTCAAATCTCCATCAACTGCAAGATGCTATCCTATCAGTATGGGCCAACATTTCTAAAGAATGCTATCAGCACCTTGTGGAATCAATGCCACGTAGAATTAAGGCAGTTCTGAAGGCAAAAGGGGGTCCAACACCGTATTAGTATGGTGTTCCTAATAATTCTTTAGGTGAGTGTATATGTCAGTAAAAAAAATAATAATACTGTCCCATGTCTTCTTATATCAGTACATACTGTTACAGATTTTACCATATGTTCTCTTTAACCTCTTGCAAACGACGAGAATACTCGTCCTAAACAGCGAGTCCTTCCCGCATTAGGACGAGCATTCTTGTTCAGAGTTAACACCGTTCCGGATATGCACAGTTTCAATGTATTGTCCTAAAATGTCCTAAAAATGTCAATGCATTGTCCAATGTCCTAAAAAATAAAATAACACGTACAAGATGATGCCAACATAAAGTAGACATATGGTGAATGTTAATTAATAGCTATTTGATGAGGTATCGCTATACATCTTAAAAGCAGGGAAATAGAAGATTTTTCTAAATTCTCTGTAGGTTTTTTTTTTTTAAATAAAGATGAAACATATTGACTCTAATTTACCACTACCATGAAGTACGATGTGCCACGAGAAAACCATCTCAGAATGGCTTGGATAAGTAAAAGCTCTCCAAAGTTATTGCCACATAAAGTGAATTGTCAGATTTGCTAAATTTGGCTTGGCCTTAGGCCTCTTTCACACGGGCGAGATTTCCACGCGGGTGCGATGCGTGAGATGAACGCATTGCACCTGCGCTGAATCCGGACCCATTCATTTCTATGGGGCTGTGCAGATGAGCGGTGATTTTCACCCATCACTTGTGCGTTGCGTCAAAATCGCAGCATGCTCCTCTTTGTGCGTTTTCCATGCAACGCAGGCCCCATAGAAGTGAATGGGGCTGCGTTAAAATCGCAAGCATCCGCAAGCAAGTGCGGATGCGGTGCGATTTTCACACACGGTTGCTAGGAGACGATCGGGATGGAGACCCGATCATTATTATTTTCTCTTATAACACGGTTATAAGGGAAAATAATAGCATTTTGAATACAGAATGCATAGTACAGTAGGGCTGGAGGGCCTAAAAAAATAATTTAGCTCACCTTAATCCACTTGTTCACGCAGCCCGGCTTCTCTTCTGTCTTCATCTGTTAGGAAAAGGACCTGTGGTGACTTCACTGCGCTCATCACATGGTCCGTCACATGATCCATTACCATGTGATGAGCGCAAAGACGTCACCACAGGTCCTTTTCCTCACAGATGAAGACAGAAAAGAAGCCGAGCTGCGCGAACAAGTGAATTAAGGTGAGTTAAAAAAAAAATTAAAAAAAATTTAACCCCTCTAGCACTAATTTACTAAGCATTCTGTATTCAGAATGCTATTATTTTCCCTTTATAACCATGTTATAAGGGAAAATAATACAATCTACACAACCTTGAACCCAAACCTGAACTTCTGTGAAGAAGTTCGGGTCTGGGTACCATATTCAGTTTTTTATCACGCACGTGCAAAACACATTACACCCGCGCGATAAAAACTGAACAACGGAACGCAATCGCAGTTAAAATTGACTGCAATCGCGTACCTACGGGTTTGCCGCATTGCGCCTCCGGAGCCAAAACGTGACGCCCGTGTGAAAGAGGCCTTAAGGTAAAAATTGGATGTGTCTTTAACCCCTTAACTCATAACGCCGTTCATGTACGGCCTTATGCGTCTGCGGGTGTATGGAGCGGGTCTCTGCAGTGGGCATATACAGCCGGCAGCCACCCGCACTAGCAGGGAGTGGCGGTCACGACACCCCTGTCATTTAACCCCTCAGGTGCCGCAATCAATGCACCTGTGATGCAATGCACATCGTGGCACCTGTGAGTAAAGGGGTTGCGGCTCCCTCTGCCTTTAGATCCGAGCCCCCACAGTGATATTGCGGGGCTCAGATCGGTTGCCATGGCAGCTCTATGCTGAGTTATGCACGAGGCACAGCTCAGTATGGACAGTGAGAAACTCCTGTTCACCCTAATAGAGATCTATTAGGGTGAATAGGAGAGGGGATGAAAAGATCCAATCTACTTTGCCCATAAGGGGTCTAATAGTTATTTAAAAAAGTTGAAAAAAATTAAAAAACACCAACATATTCTAAGTTTAAATCACCCCTTTTTCACAATTTTTACATATAAAAATATATAAACAATAAAAAAATCAACATATTGGGTATTGCCATGTCCAAAAATGTCTAAACTATTAAAATATTTTTTAAAAATTCCTGTGAGCTGAACGCCTTAACAAAAAAAAATGAAAAACACGCGATATGGCTTTTTTTTTGTCATATTGTCCCCCATAAAAATTGAATAACGGTAATCAAAAAATCGTACATACTACAAAAATAGTACCATTAAAAACTATGGTTTATTACGCAAAAAACAAGCTCTCATACAGCTCTGTAGGCTGAAAAAGTTATGGCTGTATAGCGATGCAAAGAAAATTTGGATTTTTCCAAAGGCTGTGGTTCCATCTGCCTCTAAGGTTCCATACAGAAAACACGGCACAAATGTGAAGAAAGCTAAATACATTGCGCTAAACCAAAAATGACTGAAATGTTGAATTCCCAACAGATTTAGTTGTGAGTCGTTTGTTGTTATTTATGTACCGGTATCGATGTATCTATCTATCTCCTATCTATTTCCTATCTATCTATCTATCTACCTATTTATTTCTATCTACAGACGTGGACAAAATTGTTGGTACCCTTTGGTCAATGAAAGAAAAAGTCACAATGGTCACAGAAATAACTTTAATCTGACAAAAGTAATAATAAATTAAAATTCTATAAATGTTAACCAATGAAAGTCAGACATTGTTTTTCAACCATGCTTCAACAGAATTATGTAAAAAAATAAACTCATGAAACAGGCATGGACAAAAATGATGGTACCCCTAACTTAATATTTTGTTGCGCAACCTTTTGAGGCAATCACTGCAATCAAACGCTTCCTGTAACTGTCAATGAGACATCTGCACCTCTCAGCAGGTATTTTGGCCCACTCCTCATGAGCAAACTGCTCCAGTTGTGTCCGGTTTGAAGGGTGCCTTTTCCAGACTGCATGTTTCAGCTCCTTCCAAAGATGCTCAATAGGATTGAGGTCAGGGCTCATAGAAGGCCACTTTAGAATAGTCCAATTTTTTCCTCTTAGCCATTCTTGGGTGTTTTTAGCGGTGTGTTTTGGGTCATTGTCCTGTTGCAAGACCCATGACCTGCGACTGAGACCAAGCTTTCTGACACTGGCTAGTACATTTCTCTCTAGAATTCCTTGATAGTCTTGAGATTTCATTGTACCCTGCACAGATTCAAGACACCCTGTGCCAGACGCAGCAAAGCAGCCCCAGAACATAACAGAGCCTCCTCCATGTTTCACAGTAGGGACAGTGTTCTTTTCTTGATATGCTTCATTTTTTCGTCTGTGAACATACAGCTGATGTGCCTTGGCAAAAACTTCGATTTTTGTCTCATCTGTCCACAGGACATTCTCCCAGAAGCTTTGTGGCTTGTCAACATGTAGTTTGGCATATTCCAGTCTTGCTTTTTTATGATTCGTTTTCAACAATGGTGTCCTCCTTGGTCGTCTCCCATGTAGTCCACTTTGGCTCAAACAACGACGGATGGTGCGATCTGACACTGATGTTCCTTGAGCATGAAGTTCACCTTGAATCTCTTTAGAAGTCTTTCTAGGCTCTTTTGTTACCATTCGGATTATCCGTCTCTTAGATTTGTCATCAATTTTCCTCCTGCGGCCACGTCCAGGGAGGTTGGCTACAGTCCCATGGATCTTAAACTTATGAATAATATGTGCAACTGTACTCACAGGAACATCTAGTTGCTTGGAGATGGTCTTATAGCCTTTACCTTTAACATGCTTGTCTATAATTTTCTTTCTGATCTCTTGAGACAGCTCTTTCCTTTGCTTCCTCTGGTCCATGTCGAGTGTGGTACACACCATATCACCAAACAACACAGTGATTACCTGGAGCCATATATATAGGCCCAATGGCTGATTACAAGGTTGTAGACACCTGTGATGCTAATTAGTGGACACACCTTGAATTAACATGTCCCTTTGGTCACATTATGTTCTGTGTTTTCTAGGGGTACCATCATTTTTGTCCATGCCTGTTTCATGAGTTTATTTTTTTACATAATTCTGTTGAAGCATGGTTGAAAAACAATGTCTGACTTTCATTGGTTAACATTTATAGAATTTTAATTTATTATTACTTTTGTCAGATTAAAGTTATTTCTGTGACCATTGTGACTTTTTCTTTCATTGACCAAAGGGTACCAACAATTTTGTCCACGTCTGTATCTACTGTATCTATCCATCTATCTACGTGTACAGGAGAAGTGCTGGAAGGTGTGTATATCCCACGCAGATGCCTCAGCCGGGTGAGATAAATAAAATCCAGAAAGCTGCAGGAGTTTCAGCAAAGCTTAGTTTGCTGAGACAAGTTTGTTTACATTTTGTTCTTGGCTGGATTTCATTTGAACTGGTGGATAGGTTTGGTAGTGGGATCTGCCAGTTCCCACTCTTCCAGTACGGGTTTTGTCCTTTACCTGAGGTCATCGCAGGTGAAGCCTGCTGTTGTAATCACGGAGGGATAAATCAACCTTCTGTATATGGCCTCATGCACACGACAGTTTTTTTTTGCGGTCCGCAAAAACGGGCCCCATAGATCCGTGATCCGTGTCCGTTTTTTCTTCCGTGGGTCTTCCTTGATTTTTGGAGGATCCACGGACATGAAGGAAAGTAAAAAAAAAAATAGTTTTGGTGTCCGCCTGGCCGTGCTGACCCAAACGGATCCGTCCTGACTTACAATGCAAGTCAATGGGGACGGATCCGTTTGACGTTGACACTAGGGGGGGGGGAGAGGTGAGTCCGCACTGGCCACCAATGATGGGGGAACATGATTTTAATTAGGGGGGGAGAGGGGAGGCCGCACTGGCCACCAATGAATATAATATTGGGGAGGGAGGGAGGGGGGGCCACACTGGCCAAATAATGAATGTAATACAGGGAAGGGAGGGGGGGTCTGCCCCCTCCTGCCTGGCAGCACCTGATCTCTTACAGGGGGCTATGATACGCACAATTAACCCCTCAGGTGCCGCACCTGAGGGGTTAATTGTGCGGATCACAGCTCCCTGTAAGAGATTGGGTGCTGCCAGGCAGCAGGGGGCAGTCATGTACACAGTTCGTAGGATATTCTAACTTGAAGCGTTCCCTTCACTATGGGAATGCCTCTGTCTTAGAATATACTGTCGGATATGAGTTTTCACAAAGTGAAAACTCAGCTCTGAAAAAGCTTTTATACAGACGGATCTGCGATCCGTCTTTGTGAAAGTAGCCTACGGCCACGGATCACGGACGCGGATGCCAATCTTGTGTGCATCCGTGTTTTTTCACGGACCCATTGACTTGAATGGGTCCGTGAACCGTTGTCCGTCAAAAAATTTAGGACAGGTCATATTTTTTTGACGGACAGGAAACACGGATCACGGCCGCTGATGAACAATAATGCATTTTCCGAGTTTTCAACGGACCCATTGAAAGTCAATGGGTCCGCAGAAAATCACGGAAAACGGAACAACGGCCAGGGATGCACACAACGGTCATGTGCATGAGGCCTATGAGTGAGAGAGGACTTTGAATCAGAGACTCTGTGTGGTCTCAGTCAGGAGGGCTGAGGGGCCACAAGGCTTTGTAAAAGCCTGAAGTTTGGGGGACCCAGCAACGCCTACAGAGTGAGGGTCGCACAACCAGAGTCAGGCGGACTTCTGGGCCACAGTTCCCCAAAGGTACTGATGTTGTACTCACAGCCTGGAGGCTGCTTGACTGTTTGGGCTGAGAAAGCCGCATCTGATCACGTATGTGAACTGTGTTCTTTAGAGTTGAGTCAGAGAGTGAATTATGTATTAGGTAGTGCCTAGACGGGCAGGAGTTATTTTGGTTGCTCTGCTGTGCTAAAGTGCTAGAAAATAAAGCATTGTTTGGACTTCAACCCGGATGTCTGCGAGAAATCTGTGATTGAGACCCCCTGAGAGAGAGCGTTCCCTTACTCTATCTATCTATCATACATAGTTTTACATATATTATAAACTAAAAAGACAGGGTGGCATTAGCAGGAGGTGCTCAAACCCGCATGCAGTCGTGCATATATACAGGGGAGCAAATCCTGCACTTGTGGCCCGTTGCTAATGGCGATCCCCAGCAAAATGCATACGGTGGAGGATGCCCGCGGCGAACCACAAGTACCACAATAGACATCTCACACAAGGTAACAAGTGCGTATGTCATAATCAATATAACAATATAACAAAACAATAACAAATACAGGTGCACTCTGCAGTCTCACTAAACCCTCAAACTGATTTTAAAATTGAGAGATTAGTCAACATGTCCTACGGTGTAGAACATGTCTAAGCCCGGGCACCACGTCAAGGTTTCTCAAGTAGCCCGAGACCTAACACTCTCCTACCTGAGCCGTATGGGCGATACCAGGAGCCAGTGGGCAAATTACAGGAGCATGAGGCCGACTCACAAACAGCTCACCAGTTACCTCCTGCATGTAACCATGCTTGCAATGGGAGGAGGGAGGAGTCTGTGAGTCCCACTCAAGACTGACTGATATGGCCCAGGCCTCACAGGTGCACCTAAATGTGGCCTGTAGATGGAAAACAGGCACATTTAAATTGGAGTTTATAGACCTCCAGGAATCTATATATACAAACTAAAAAGACAGGGTGGCATTAGCAGGAGGCGCTTTCCATCTACAGGCCACATTTAGGTGCACCTGTGAGGCCTGGGCCATATCAGTCAGTCTTGAGTGGGACTCACAGACTCCTCCCTCCTCCCATTGCAAGCATGGTTACATGCAGGAGGTAACTGGTGAGCTGTTTGTGAGTCGGCCTCATGCTCCTGTAATTTGCCCACTGGCTCCTGGTATCGCCCATACGGCTCAGGTAGGAGAGTGTTAGGTCTCGGGCTACTTGAGAAACCTTGACGTGGTGCCCGGGCTTAGACATGTTCTACACCGTAGGACATGTTGACTAATCTCTCAATTTTAAAATCAGTTTGAGGGTTTAGTGAGACTGCAGAGTGCACCTGTATTTGTTATTGTTTTGTTATATTGTTACATATATTATACCAATGACTATAGTGCATTTTACAATTCCTCCTATTCTGGCCTCTTTTTGTGAAATTGTCTAATACACATAATAAATTCGGGGCACGTCCTCTACTATTGTTTTGGTGCATTATATTTATTATACCTCCCCAGTGTATCACATTAGGGACATGAATACTGAATGGTTAATGATGATGTCATAATTCTGCAGTCGTTCTATTACTCAGGAGTGATGATGTCACAATGCCGTGCCGGCTGTATACCGGATGATCGGTCAATAGATTCTTTGATAGAGAGTAAAGGAGAAGAAGCAACATGGATGCTGGTAAGTCCTTGAATTCACAGCTTTATCTCTCCACGTCTGTTCTTCGGAGGTGGTGGGTTGCGGTGTCTTCTTCTCACTAGTCCACACCATGGATTTGTCCTTCCTTCTTTGGTGCAGATACTCATTGTAACATGTAACTGATGGTTCTACATCCAGAAATTTTTTTGTACAAGGACATTCTCATTTCTGGCCATATAAAGATAGACTTTTTGGTTCTTTATAGTTAGTTCCCATGAAGCATAATTTCCCATAATAAGTCTATCCCCTCCTTGGAGGAGGTCAGCTGTCTCCACATTGCCAACCAATGTCTGCCGACCTATGTAGAGATCTATAACTTACCTAGAGATGGCGGAGGGAGATGATTTTCTTGTAAAATATAGTTATATATGGAATACTTCTCATTTATCTTCTGTAGATTTGATGCTTGCTGTGGTGCTGACCTTTGTCATAATTGTTTTCTTTGGTGTCTGCCTTGGAGTCATATGTTGTTTCCTGAGGTAAGTGAATGATATCCTCCACACAGGAGACAATGTTGTACCAGAAATCACTTCTCAGTCTCTCTTACCGTGATAGGTAGAAAACTGAATTTTGTGTTCCCTTAGAAGACACCAGGTTGTCTACCTTGTCCAGGAGGGTAGAAGCAGCTGAGGGTCTATATGAGAGCTCTCCACTGTCTCACCTCCACCATGGCCGCAATGTCTTTTATACTGGATTATTACTGATGTCTTATTTTCTTTTTTTAGAATGAAAAAGGAAAAATATGAGGATGACGATGAACTGAAAGAAGTTCTGATCCATCAGCCAGGTAACAGTTACACAATACACACAGTACATAGTGACCACAGAGCCTGGTATAGAGGAGATGTAAGAAAATCCCACCCCATAGCAGTGGAGGATCTGATGATACACAGGGTATGGGAGATACACAATATCTATTACCTGACATTTATTTATTACTAATAGAAATCTTCTCATTTACAGAGGAGGCTGATGACAAGAAGTGATAGATCTGGAATGAAAGTGAAGATGAGGAGGATGACGGAGCGGAGGAAAGATAGAAAGGAGTAAGGAGAAGAGAAGAGGAGGACAGAGGAAGAGGAGGATGGAGGAGGAGGAAGAGGTGGATGAAGGAGGAGGAAGAACATCTTGATTCCCTTAATAACTCCAATAAATAAAACTATTAAAAAGTCTTAATTGATAATTCTTTTTAGGCTTTTGCTGCATGTTCATAGAGGAAGGAGGGTTACTTTTTATAGTTTCTTTACAAAATCCCATCTAGCTCCTTGATCACAAATCACAACGTGACACCTCTTTGCACTGTGTGTTACCTTTGTCCTCTAGCCCCAACTCTTTATACAGCTACCTTTCCGTAAATAATTTAAAGGGGTTGTCCAGTTTTAATATCCATTAATATCAGATTAGTTGTGGTCCAACACCCAGCAACCCCCGACAATCAGCTAAGGATAGGTCATCGATAAGTAAAATCTGGACACCTTTTCACTGATAATTCTAATGGTCAGACCTCAGTAGCCTAAACCTTCTGTGTCACTAATAGATTTGACTTAGGACTTGTTGACTTTGCACAGGTGGCATCTCCCTAGTGGTCTCTAATAGTAAATGCTTATGGTTTATAGGTGGTATTCAAGTGTGGGCTTACACAACTGAGGTCAGGGATGGCAGAGGTCATGCCACATGATAAAAGCCAGGACCAAAAAACTGTCTGGGTCAAATCCAAAATAGCTACTAATAAATACCATCACAAATGATCAGGAGCCCAGGAACCTTGTTGTTCATACAAGGTGGGGCACAAAAGTGAATAACGTCTTAGATATTTGAATTACACTGAGCCATCTATGGCAGCCTCATCATGTCAGCATCCAGGCTCTTTCATATTTGTGGGGGCATTGTAACAACCAGAGCTCACCAGTAAATTAACCCAGTGCCATGTCTCCTTCATTGTTTATCAGTGGCTCATCTGTGCCCAGTAATGCACAGAAACGCAAATGGTTGAGCCAGTGTGACTGAGACTGTCAGAGGGCCTCATCATGGGTTCCATAGGTGAGGCCAGGGCTGGGCCGACACAGAGGCTGGGGAGGATCCAGCCGCAGGGCGCAGGCCAGCTCCCCAGCCTCTGGGCTGCAGGCAGTCCACTGACCACGTCGCTGCTGCTGCCGCACCTGCCGGGCTGCCGGCCGCGCTGGAGGATGGAGGGAGTAGTCAGCACTTGGCACTGACTTACGTGCTCCCTCCCCGCTCCGCCTCCTGGCTCGGCCGCTCCGCTGCTCTGGTCTCTGCTCAGTCGCTTTGCCTAACTGGCTGCGTACAGCGCGCACTTTGACCTGACGCGCTGTACGCAGTCAGGTCACATGTGCGCCCTCTGGAGACCAGGAGCAGCGCGGGCAGCAGCAGGCAGCAGCACAACACTGTGTCACGACCCAGCCCAGGCCCCAGCAGGGATAGAGCGTGAGAGTCTGCCCTGAAGTGAAGTAAGATCGTTTTTAAATACAGATAATATTCTTTTCCGTCTGATCTGAGGTCTGATGGGGTTCTGGATGGGGTAAAATTACAAGGAACGCCCGGGGGGGGGGGGGGGGGGGAGTTGGGTGGGTTGGGGTGGATGATGATTAATAACAAACATACATATCTAAATGGCGGGGGGGGGCTTGACTTGAGTCATCTACTGATCAGTGATCATCAGAGCTGCAGGAATAAATAACATCTAAATGTCTGGTGGGGTAGATGGGGGGGGGGGCGCACTTGGGCAGCTCAGCCTCTGTTGGTGGTGGACCTTGTCCCAGCCCAGGGTGAGGCTTAGCAAGAGGAGGCGTCACCTCTCGTGGCCCGACAGATTTATTATGATTTACTGGCTAGAATTCCAGTGATCAGTTGTAATCTATGAGGGAAACTTGCATTTTCAAACATCACCACCACAGAAAATCTATGAGGGAAACTTAATTTTCAAACATCACCACCACAGAAATAAATGAAACAGAACGTGTCATCTTGAATATGGAAGCTAATATGAGAGCATGTTATAGAGCAGGAGGAACCGAGCAGATTCTTCCTATGGGAGTAGATTCAGCATAACTTGCAATTTACTTATTTAAATTGTTGGTCCTTCTAGGCTTAGGAGTCCAGTGGGCGGTTCTATTAATGATCGAGCAGACTACCTTGCATCCCTGTGCCTAAAGACATATCTGTCAATCATTGATAGGGCCACCCACTGGAATCCTAAGCATGGAAAGGACTCCAGTTTGGTGATTAGGGATTGACAACCTTCCACTGGACTCTGAAGCTTAGGAGTCCAGTGGGTGGTCCTCTTAGTGATCAGCAGCCTTCCTTTCTTCATTGTGCCTAAAGACATATCTGTCAGTCACTTAAAGGACCATCCACTGGACTCTTCAGCATAGAAAGGAGACCAGTTTGGTGATTAGTGATTGACATCCTTCCTTACATCACTGCGCCCAGAGAGATATCTGTCAATTACTTAAAGGGCCATCCACTGGACTCCTCAGCATGGAAAGGAGTCCAGTGGACAGCCCTATCAGTGATTGACAGCCTTCCTTGCATCACTGTACCTAGAGAGATATCTGTCAATCACTAATAGGACCGCCCAATTGACTCCTAAACCTAGAAATAAAAAAAATACAAGTTATACTGATTCTTTTTCCATAAAACTATATATTAATCTGCTCAGCTCCTCCTGCTCTATAACATGCTGTCCACAGATAGACTGGAGGTATACAGGTTCCCTTTAAGCAATGCAAATTTCATCTCTACATCAGACGAGCTCAAGCTCATTAGTAAATATGATCAGTTACCATATCTAGTACTGTCCAATTTACCTGCATTGTTTTTTGGCATTTCACCGCCCTTTCTTGAGGTAATGCCATGAAGTATTTAGATTTTTAGACAAGAGATCAAAGAAGCATGGCCGTCATTATTGGCATCCGTTACTGTGTGTGATAGCCGCCGTCAGAGAGCTCTCCGCGTGACCTTGTTAACTAATGAAATCAGAACAGGATGCATATTGTTCTACGCGGTGCCGGTCTTGTTGTTTCCATGGCAGTAAGAAATTACCACGTGTATCTCATTATACAATGTAACTGTAGTATGATGAAAAAAATAATGCCATCAATCACTTAATACAGCGCACAAGGGACAATACACCCACTCCTCGGAGATCTGCTTGGTAGTGCTAGAAGGAGAGGAGGGAAAGAACATGATGTGTGGCTCAGGAAATTAAATTTCCGAGTTTCAGCAAAAGGAGCGACACCTGGCATTGACAGGAATTTTATTGGTGGCCCTTTAAATGGAAGAGAGAGAGAGAGATCTCTTAAAGGGACACTCCCTTCAGAAAGGGGTTATTTTGTCAACTCAATATTCCTAGAAAAAAAATATATATTTTTATTTATTTATGGCTGTTTTCATTTAATCAGTACTATACCAATGAAAATAAAATATGAAATATTGTCCTTCAATAGCAGTCAGCAAAAAATGATTAAACTCCTATAGAGATAGGAAATCAATTGTCAGTTTACTTCTGCTGTGAGAGGAAGATGCTATCTGAAGGGTAATCCTGATGATAACAGTAGATGTAGAATTGGGATAGCATTATGACAGCTCTATTGGTTTTTTGATAGGGGTCTCTCTCTGATTGGATCGATGGCCACTGTGAAAAATGTAAGCGAGACTGTTTGCTGTCCTAAAAGGCAAATAAAGAGGAAGTTAAAGGGGTTGTTCATGAATGGGGAACCTTTTCTACAGACCCCACAGTGTGGGCGGACTTACAGTGATAGTTATGCTTACATGATCCCTGCCGTTGGGTTGTAGCTACATCACAGCCCCTCTGGCTCTGCAGGTTCTGGGCCTCCCCAAGTTCTGGAGTTCTCCTACCTGATGATGGTTAAGATGCCATTGGTGGGGAAGGTTTTGAGGTGCAGGGCAGGGTCCTGGTTGTCGTGATGCCAGCACTTTTCCGTGTAATAGTACTAAAAGAAGCAAGGATGAGACAGTTGTGCAGCAGAGCAGTTATTTGCAAACAGATCAGGACAGTTCTTATTATGCTATGGACTGGCGGTTGATGCACAGAATGCGCTAGTAGTAAAAGTCCTAAAAATGTCTCTTTAAAGCAGTCTTCCTCAAACTGCTCTTTACTAGCTGACTCTGACATAGGCATGCAGACATGGAATGTAAACTTTAAATAAATGCAATGCATGGTTCTCTCACATGGCAGGCAAACTCTTCTGCTCCATTCTTTAAACAGGTACATTTCCACAAAATCCACCTTGGGATGTGGAGTTTTTGTATTCTCAGACACTGGAGGCAACTCCTGAACATGGGTAGACTTTCTCTACATCTCTCCCTCTTACATCTGGTCTGCTTCTGTAGATATTCCAGCCCTGTCCTTGGTGGTACCAGGTCCAGGATGAGCTTGAATGTCAGCTCCATACATAAGCTTCCTCTCCCTAGTCCTATCTAGGCTAGACTAGTGATTAGACTCCAGCCTTGAACTGACTAGAATGTTCCAACTATTTATATAGAGGGTGACACCAGCCCATCTAGTGGTGGCTGTGAATATGGCCATGTGCACATACATATATACATATATATATACGGTACATATGCAGGTATTAAATATGAAAACATATACATTTTATTTATTTATTTTTTGTATATAATCTTTATTGGACTTTTTGTAATTATATCACAAAAGTAAAGAGATTGAACAGGCATGATACATGACACATCTGGAGCAATATCAATTTTGTATATAAATGCACAAAGCAGTAGTATAATGAATATCACAAAAACTTTTCAGTAATGTATACATGTTCAAGATGTTGACAAAGATTAGATCTGCAACCATAGCAGATCAAAAAAATTTATTTATTTTTCCTGTAATTCAGTATAAGAGTAGTAACGTTGTTCTTGCGTGTTCCATAGATCTAGAGCCCTTGTAATGCCCGCCATCCTCCATACATTAAAGTGTTTAAGTTCTACCCCTGCTGGAAACTCCGGGTGACCCCCACAAGGGCATGTATTTAGAAAGTATAAAGGGAAGCCTGAATATTTTACGGGATTCTTTCCATGTTGCTATGGTATCTTTTATCAGTAGGCTCGATTTTATTAATGGGGGTTGAGCTGAATATCTGGTATGTAAGAGGGCTTCAGGACTTCAAGGATACACTCATTGTGATTCCAGTGCTCCATTAGTATAAAAATTGGTGTTGAACAGCCAATCAATACAGTGCCTCATAAGGCTTGCCAAGTTATATAAACGGAGGTTTGGTAGTGATATACCCCCTTTAAGTTTAGGGAGTTGGAGTTTCGTCAGCGCTATTCTGGGATTTTTCCCTGCCCACAGAAATGCCCTTTCTAACATCTTGATATCTGAATGTTTGAGGAGAAGTGGGACCGTCTGCATGGGGTATAAAAGTTTTGGAATGACTATCATTTTTAGAAGTTGGCCTCTTCCTCCCAGGGAAAGGGGAAGGTTCATCCATCTTATTATATCCAAGAGGATTTTTTTTAAGAGAGGTGGGTAATTTAGTTGGTACAGTGATTCTGGCTGTCTTCCAATGTGGATGCCTAAATATTTTATGGACATAGGGGCTACTTGGATAGGTACGTTAAGCTGATGGGAATTTTTCATACGTGGGTTATTTCTTAGGAATAAGATTTCTGACTTAGTAGCGTTTACTTTGTAAGCCAACACTGAGCCAAAGTCTTCTAAAAGTGTAAAAACGTTAGTCAAGTCTTGCTGGATTTACTAGGAGAACCAATAAATCATCGGCAAAAAGTGCGTGTTTAATGGGAATTTTGCCTACTTTATACCTTCAACTTGATCACTGATGGTAATTTTGCGTGATAAGGGTTCTATCTCTAGGTTGAACAGTAGTGGGGAGAGCGGGCACCCTTGTCTAGTCCCTTTATAAAGACTGAATGGTTGTGAGAGGAATCCTGGTGTGTAGATCCTAGCCTGCGGGTTTGTGTATAAAGAACATATACATTTTGTTAACCCTCTGCAGTTTATGGTCACTCTTAGGGCAGGATGCTGCAGTACCCAGATGCAAAACTCCACATTCATATTGAACCTCATTTGCCAAGTGGATGGCCAAACACTCAGTGTGTCCAAGTTGCCTCATAGTGTATGGACATTTTCTATGGACTGTACTAATGTACATGAAAATACTAAATAGAATCATAGAAAACTAAATACTGTAGCTCCCAAGCTCAGCATCTCCTTCTCTATCCTCTGCTGGGATATCTGACAGAGCTGCTCCATACAGATGGACAAAGACCAAGAAATATTCCTGGACCTTGATCAAGTCCTATTATTGGCAGAACTGCCATTTGCATTTTCTACTTTGTCATTTTCTAAAACCTTAGATAACAGAGTAACCTACAACAGAATTGTATATATATATATAAATAATTAAATCATTGGCATTTGTTCTTCTGCTTTTACCAACTGACCTCTTTTCTGCTTTTCCTATAAAAATATTGTTGCTGCATCTGCATTTGCACTGAGCAGTAACATATTGTAGAGGAGGATGAGTTATAGGAAAAGTCGAGACGCATAAATGATGAATGTGAAACAGCTCAACTTGTTTATATTTTTTACGCTTCGTTCCGGCATTGAAAAAAAACTCTTTCCCACGTGCATGGAGGCGATGTCACAGACGATAACTGCCAGCTCTCAGCACTCATGGAATTAATGATCACAGTTATTCCAGCAGGAAAACTAGGAAAAATATTAACATTTAAAAAATATTATCTACAGTCATCCATAATGGTATGTCCACGTGGGACAAATACACTGTGGATTTGCTGCAGCCACAGATTTTGAGTGAGGCACATTCCCACAAGACCTTTCATTTTGCAGATGACCCAGTCTTCTAGCCATAACAATTTTGCCCTTGTCAACGTTGCTCAGATCCTTACACTTGCCCATTTTTCTACTTTGAACACCTCAACTTTAAGAACTAAGGGGGAGATTTATCAAACTGGCTTAGTTGCCCATAGCAACCGATCAGATTCCACCTTCCTTGAAAAATAAAAGGTGGAATCTGATTGTTTTCTATAGGCAACTAAGCCAGTTCTACTTCAGAGCAGTTTGATCAAGTTCCCCCTTAGGGTCCCTTCACACATCCGCAAAATGGGTCCACATCCGTTCCGCAATTTTGCGTAAAAGGTGCGGACCCATTCATTTTCATCTGCAGACACGGACAAGAAAAGGCATTTCTATTATAGTGCCGGCCATGTGCGGTCTGCAAAATGCGGAAAACACATGGCCGGTGTCCGTATTTTGCAGATCCGCAATTTGCTGACCGCAAAACAGTTGCAGACGTTTGAATGGATCCTAATTGTCTACTTGCTGCCTAATACATCACACTCCCTGAAATGTTCCATTGTAACAAGATAATCAGTGTTATTCACTTTACCTGTTTTAATGATATGGCTGATCTATTCTCACCGACTTTCTACTTTCACTAAATCACCTACAGTGTTTTAATTTTTAATATGCGTTATCTCTGGTGGTCTATTACTCAAGTTCTCTATTTGTGGTGGTCTATGGCCCAGCTTTTCTGTCTGTGGTGGTTCATGGGCCAGGTTTTGTATCTCTGATGGTCTATGGCCCAGAAGGTCGTTTGTGCCCCAGGTTTTGTATCTCTGGCAGTCTATAGCCCAGGTGCTCTATCTTTGGTGGCCTATGACCAGGGTTCTCAATCTCTAGTGATCTATGGCCCAGCTTTTCTATCTATGGTGTTCTATGGCCTAGGTTCTCTATCTGTGGTGGTCTATGGCCCATGTTTTCTATCTCTAGTAATCTATGGCCCAGCTTTTCTATCTATGGTAGTCTATGGCCCAGATTCTCTAATCTCTGGTGATCTATGGCCCAGGTTATCTCTGGAGATCTGTGGCCCAGCTTTTCGATCTCTTGTAGTCTATGGCACAGGTTCTCTATCTGTGGTGGTCTATGGCTTAGGTTCTCTATCTCTAGGGATCTATGGCCCAGTTTTTATTTTTTTTTACCTCTGGTGGTTTTTGGCCAAGCTTTGGCCAAGCTTTTTTTACCTCTGGTGGTCTATGGCTCAGATTTTCCATCTCTAGTGATCTATGGCTCAGCTTTTCTATCTTTGGTAGTCTATGGCCAAGGTTCTCTATCTGTAGTGGTCTATGGTCCACTTTGTATATCTCTGGTGGTCTCCGGCCCAGCTTTTCTATCTCCTGTGGTCTATGGACCAGATTCTCTATCTCTAGTGATCTATGGTTCTGTGGTGTTATATGGCCCATGTTCTATATTTCTGGTAGTCTATGACCAAGGTTTTCTGTCTCAGTAAGTCTATGGCTTCAGCTTTCAACATCGTGTTCGTGTACATGCAACCTCTGAAACCAATAATTGGCCAGCAGCGATCACAACAGAGTACATGGATTGTCATCAGTTCCAATCTAGTGGGGATGGGAGCTGTGAGATTAGAGTTGTGTGACTGTCAGAAAGTGTGTGCTGTTCTGTCCAGACACTCTCTCCTTTTTTATGGGCCCTAGACAACCCCTTCAATCTGGTGTATGATATTTTTTTTTTTTGTTTTAAAGAGAAACCACTGAAGTAACACAACTCTACATCCTTCTAATATTAAGAAGGAATCTCATATCTGTTGGGCAGAATGTCTGTCCCCTGACATCACCTACTGGGAGAAGCAACGATCAGACAGGAAGGCTTTACCTCGTATATAAAAATGAGACGAACACTCATCAGGATCACAATTATATTTCCATTTTATATTCAGATATGTCAGTCTTTTTAATAAGCATCTCTAAAGATTGAGACCTCAGCTTGTCTCCTGTCTGTTTTATTATGTGTCAATTTTAGATGAATCAAGGTCCTTCCTCAAACCAAGACGTCTGAAATGTATTCTTAGTTACACCATGCCGGCCTTGACAGTCCTCCTGCGGCACCACCTGCTCCGCCAGTCCAGCCAAATAAGCGTGACTTATTTTATAAATATCTTCCCTCCGTTAGAATGAGTAAGAAATATGTGTCATATATCTGACTTGTTCTTTCATTAATGATGCATCTTTAGTTTCCTTCTTCAATTTAGCATTTCTTAATGAAGAATTTAAAGACAGTATTTAGTGAAATGCCGTTATCTACAACCTGGAGTACTCAATCTGTTAGACAACTACAACTTCCAGCATGCCTAGACAGCTTCACCTTGGGAGTTGTAGTTTCACAAACACTTAGGAGCCATTGATTACAGATAGAAGTGAGAACGTCCCATACACATCATACTATTGTTGGCCAAACCTGCAGTTTTTGATGGCACCGGTCAACAATTGAATGTGTATGGAGAACATCTGATTCTTTTCTCTTTTCATCTTCTGTCAGGGGAGAAAAGAATCAGGAGCTATGAATTTTAATGCCTGATCCTTTTGTGGAGATACACTGGTCTCAGAGTATTCTGGAGACAACAGAGGTGTCTGGAGATGTATTACTGTAAATTCTGAGATCCGGGAATAAATAGGCTTAACACGACATGTGCATAAAACGATTGCGAATCTATGATAAAAAAATACATACACAAAATATAATATACAGAGTACAGTAAGTAACAGTCACCAAAGCCATGAGCAAATGAGCGAGCTCCCTATCGAACAGTTCCTAACATAGCATCTGGCTGGCACCCATATGATACAAGGAGATTTAGTGGTAGCAAGACACATCTTATCCCAATAATGTCTTCAATGGAGCTAAGCTTTTTGTTACATAGCTAGACGTTTTCTAGCCTCCTGGCCCCTCCTAAAGGTCTTCAGTGTGCAGTATGCATGTACAGTTACTTCAGATGTCAGGAATGCGATATCTGGTAGCACTGACGAACTACATTGCAAGGAATTAAAGGGAATATTACAAATAGTCCCTTCTCAACTAACTTCACCATAGTAGTGCTCTGCTCTGCATAATGATATTCAAACTAAAGAAAAAAGTGGCAGAGCTCAAACCATAAACATGTACTTTTATTAAATAATGTATACAAAATCACATAACTCATGTATTAAATATCTGGACGCAAGATACAACTTGGGTCTAGTGATGCAAACACAAAAATGGGCTAGAAAAAAGGCTAATTGGTATTCCACAACTCCTACTCTTATATAATAACTGCTGCTTAAGAAAATGGTACAAAAAAGTGCATCCGATGTGTATAAACCCACAATGTTGGTAGCTATCAGATAACCACCCTATACTGGCTAAATCCAGTGTATAAGGGGGGCTAGCAACCAGGACTAATAAAGTAGCAAACAATTACAAGGCGTTAAAATACAAAGCCAGCCATACACTTACCGGAATGCCTCGACGCGCATTTCGCATGTGGCCACGTGCATCGTCTTCTCCACCTACCATGTCCATGTATAATAATGGCATCTTCTTATGGGGCAGCTTAAAGACATCGGCTACCATAATACAGGATGTAGCAAGTGGTCAGTGACCTATATAGAACAGAAGAAACCCCATAGCAATAATCAAAATGGGCCCCTCATTATGTTGCTGGGTTTTTCCTACTTAGGACAGAGCAGCCTGGTATTCTTGACACTCATTAACAGAGGGCTCAATGGGATCAATCATAGCCGGGCTCCCTATGTCCAAGAGCTGCAAATCTACCACATGGCATGCCTCTGTGCCTGATGTGTGGCTATAACGATTAGTAAAGAGCAAAGACTTGTAATGCTCGTGTGTATAGATCATGTACAGTTTAATGATATAGATATATAACCTTGCAAAAGTTTTCCTGTTTTTTTGGAATCAAAATAGATTTTTGTATTTATGGAGTTTGGATTTATTTATTTATGTATTTATTTATTTTCATTCCACTGAAACAATTTGGACAATTTTTTCAGGTCCATTACATTATACCTAAATAAAAATCCATTTCAATGACACGTTAGGGTACTTTCACACTAGCGTTTTTCTTTTCCGGCGCTGAGTTCCGTCCTAGGGGCTCAAATCCGGAAAAGAACTGATCAGTTTTATCCTAATGTCTTCTGAATGGAGAGTAATCCGTTCAGGATGCCTCAGGATGTCTTCAGTTCAGTCTTTTTGACTGATCAGGCTTTTCAGAAAACCGTAGCATGTTGTATTTTTACCTCCGGCCCGAAATCCTGAACACTTTGACTGAACGCCGGATCCGGTCTTTTTCCCATTGACTTGCATTAACACCGGATCCGGCGCCGTGTGTTCAGTCAAACCGGATCCGGCTTTTGCATGTTAAACCCGAAAAATGTGAAAAAAAAGTTAAAGTCCATAAATGGCGGATCCGTTTTTTTCCAATGCATTTTTTCATTGTGATCAAATTCCTGATCAGGATTCAAATGTAATCCGTTTTCACATGTTTTTCCGGATCCGGCGGGCAGTTCCGGTGTCGGAATGGAATGCCGGATTTAAAAAACGCTAGTGTGAAAGTAACCTTATAATGCAACAGGACAGGAAAAACTAAAATGATGAAAAGGGGATGAATACTTTTGCAATGCGCTGGATATACAGTTATAGAGGCTCAGGTGGGGAGGGGGGGGGGACAGTATGTGGATCAGCTCCCAGCTGTTACTCTGACGGGCATACTATCCATAGCAGCGCCAAGATTGTGCCAGACACTGGTGCTCTTTGTAGAACATTTTTACTAAACCTCAGTATATTTTGGCTTAAGGAGAAATGCAATTAAATGCTGCAGTTTCCTGTCTCTTAAATTTCACAAAGTAATTTAATTTTCAATTTGCAGCAAAGGCTTTATTTTATTTTTTCTTCAGTTGCCTCCATATATTTTGCTTGTCTTCAGTGTGAGAAAGCATCAAGAGGTTTCTTCGTTGTAGACACGTCCGCCTCTTTCAAGAGAATTACATCTGACATTTAAAGCATATGGGAAAGAACAACAAAAGCCTCTGTCGGAGCCAACTGGAGAAGTGTGAAAGTATGAAAATGGAACATTATTATCCAACCTTGGTGGCAATCGTTTTGGATTTGTCATACATTAAGTTCTGAGTTACAGCAAGTGTTTCCGAAAGGTTTTTAGCCCAGGGAACCACAACCTGGCTAGATACCCCCTCAGGATCTCTAGGTTGTGCTTCATACTCATGAAACATCCCCTGACAATGGCTCTCTCATAACCCATCCTTTGCAGGACTTATTACCTCCAAGCCCACTTTTCGTTAATGCATTTGGGATGTGATACATTGACAAACATCATCCCTCTTAGGGCCACCATCTGTTACCAGGAACCAGTCTGAAGAACTATGGTGGGATCAAGTCCAGGGTTCCACACAACCCTCTTTTGGAACACCTGGGTCGCTCTGACACTGAATGTCTTTTCTTACCTTTCGCTTTGGTTCGAAATGAGTGTTGGAAGATGACCAAAAAAATCTGTGCACCATAGAGGAACATTTAAAACTTTTTAAAAGAGGATTGTACCTTTGTATATTACATTGGAATAACCGTGCGTGACCAGGATTTCCTGACTAAACTTGCTGCTTGGTCCTTATGGTCCCTCCTTACACCCCTGATCTTTCATACCGACCTAAAAGAAGATAATATCACAGGGACCTCTGATTCCTAGAACTTGTTGCACTTCTTGGAGATTTCCATAGCTTGGAATCTCAGACAGTGAAAATCTTTGTACGCTCCACTGATTTAATGTCCCCTACCCCTTTCAGTGGGATCAGGCACAGAAACCTTTTCTGGTCTGAGGACCACGTTGAACCAATCCCAAGGGCTGCACTAAAACTAAACCTAAAGGGATATTATCCACCTGAGATACTCATGGCTAGAGATGAGCGAATTTCATATTTTGAAATTCGTTCACACTTCGTTTGGTGGTAAAAGGTGAATTGCGTTATGGATTCCGTTAGCAAGGATCATAACTAGGGATGAGCGAACTCGAACTGTATAGTTCGGGTTCGTACCGAATTTTGGGGTGTCCGTGACACGGACCCGAACCCGGACATTTTCGTAAAAGTCCGGGTTCGGGTTCAGTGTTCGTCGCTTTCTTCGCGCTTTTGTGACGCTTTCTTGGCGCTTTTTGAAAGGCTGCAAAGCAGCCAATCAACAAGCGTCATACTACTTGCCCCAAGAGGCCATCACAGCCATGCCTACTATTGGCATGGCTGTGATTGGCCAGAGCACCATGTGACCCAGCCTCTATTTAAGCTGGAGTCACATAGCGCCGCCCGTCACTCTGCTCTGATTAGCGTAGGGAGAGGTTGCGGCTGCGACAGTAGGGCGAGATTAGGCAGATTAACTCCTCCAAAGGACTTGATTAACTGATCGATCTGCAGCTGTGGATCATTGAGCTGCTGATCCTCAATTGCTCACTGTTTTTAGGCTGCCCAGACCGTTTGTCAGTCACATTTTTCTGGGGTGATCGGCGGCCATTTTGTGTCTTGTGGTGCGCCAGCACAAGCTGCGACCAAGTGCATTTAACCCTCAATGGTGTGGTTGTTTTTTGGCTAAAGCCTACATCAGGGTGAAGCTGTCACACCAAGTGCATTTAACCAGCAATAGTCTGTTCATTTTTTGGCCATATACAAAATCAGGGGCAAGCTGCGCCTGTCACCAAGTGCATTTAACCCTCAATGGTGTGGTTGTTTTTTGGCTAAAGCCTACATCAGGGTGAAGCTGTCACACCAAGTGCATTTAACCAGCAATAGTCTGTTCATTTTTTGGCCATATACTAAATCAGGGGCAAGCTGCGCCTGTCACCAAGTGCATTTAACCCTCAATGGTGTGGTTGTTTTTTGGCTAAAGCCTACATCAGGGTGAAGCTGTCACACCAAGTGCATTTAACCAGCAATAGTCTGTTTATTTTTTGGCCATATCCCAGTCTAATTCTGTCACTAAATCCATACCGGTCACCCAGCGCCTAAATACTAGGCCTCAAATTTATATCCCGCTAAATCTGTCCTTAGTGCTGTAGCTGGGCGAGTTATTTAGTGTCCGTTCAAGCACATTTCTTGTTCTGGGTTGAAATACAATTCCCAATTTAGCAATTTCATAATTTAGTGGTTTCTGCTATATCAGAGCTATTTGAAATCTATCCCTAAAAGAGTATATAATATTCAAGGTGCACATTGGGTCATTCAGAATAACTTCACACACACCCGCTACTGTGTATTTCCAAGTCTAATTCTGGCACTAAACCCATACCTGTCACCCAGCGCCTAAATACTAGGCCTCAAATTTATATCCAGCTAAATCTGTCCCTAGTGCTGTAGCTGGGCGAGTTATTTAGTGTCCGTTCAAGCACATTTCTTGTTCTGGGTTGAAATACAATTCCCAATTTAGCAATTTCATAATTTAGTGGTTTCTGCTATATCAGAGCTATTTGAAATCTATCCCTAAAAGGGTATATAATATTCAAGGTGCACATTGGGTCATTCAGAATAACTTCACACACACCCGCTACTGTGTATTTCCAAGTCTAATTCTGGCACTAAACCCATACCTGTCACCCAGCGCCTAAATACTAGGCCTCAAATTTATATCCCGCTAAATCTGTCCTTAGTGCTGTAGCTGGGCGAGTTATTTAGTGTCCGTTCAAGCACATTTCTTGTTCTGGGTTGAAATACAATTCCCAATTTAGCAATTTCATAATTTAGTGGTTTCTGCTATATCAGAGCTATTTGAAATCTATCCCTAAAAGGGTATATAATATTCAAGGTGCACATTGGGTCATTCAGAATAACTTCACACACACCCGCTACTGTGTATTTCCAAGTCTAATTCTGGCACTAAACCCATACCTGTCACCCAGCGCCTAAATACTAGGCCTCAAATTTATATCCCGCTAAATCTGTCCCTAGTGCTGTAGCTGGGCGAGTTATTTAGTGTCCGTTCAAGCACATTTCTTGTTCTGGGTTGAAATACAATTCCCAATTTAGCAATTTCATAATTTAGTGGTTTCTGCTATATCAGAGCTATTTGAAATCTATCCCTAAAAGGGTATATAATATTCAAGGTGCACATTGGGTCATTCAGAATAACTTCACACACACCCGCTACTGTGTATTTCCAAGTCTAATTCTGGCACTAAACCCATACCTGTCACCCAGCGCCTAAATACTAGGCCTCAAATTTATATCCCGCTAAATCTGTCCCTAGTGCTGTAGCTGGGCGAGTTATTTAGTGTCCGTTCAAGCACATTTCTTGTTCTGGGTTGAAATACAATTCCCAATTTAGCAATTTCATAATTTAGTGGTTTCTGCTATATCAGAGCTATTTGAAATCTATCCCTAAAAGGGTATATAATATTCAAGGTGCACATTGGGTCATTCAGAATAACTTCACACACACCCGCTACTGTGTATTTCCAAGTCTAATTCTGGCACTAAACCCATACCTGTCACCCAGCGCCTAAATACTAGGCCTCAAATTTATATCCCGCTAAATCTGTCCTTAGTGCTGTAGCTGGGCGAGTTATTTAGTGTCCGTTCAAGCACATTTCTTGTTCTGGGTTGAAATACAATTCCCAATTTAGCAATTTCATAATTTAGTGGTTTCTGCTATATCAGAGCTATTTGAAATCTATCCCTAAAAGGGTATATAATATTCAAGGTGCACATTGGGTCATTCAGAATAACTTCACACACACCCGCTACTGTGTATTTCCAAGTCTAATTCTGGCACTAAACCCATACCTGTCACCCAGCGCCTAAATACTAGGCCTCAAATTTATATCCCGCTAAATCTGTCCTTAGTGCTGTAGCTGGGCGAGTTATTTAGTGTCCGTTCAAGCACATTTCTTGTTCTGGGTTGAAATACAATTCCCAATTTAGCAATTTCATAATTTAGTGGTTTCTGCTATATCAGAGCTATTTGAAATCTATCCCTAAAAGGGTATATAATATTCAAGGTGCACATTGGGTCATTCAGAATAACTTCACACACACCCGCTACTGTGTATTTCCAAGTCTAATTCTGGCACTAAACCCATACCTGTCACCCAGCGCCTAAATACTAGGCCTCAAATTTATATCCCGCTAAATCTGTCCCTAGTGCTGTAGCTGGGCGAGTTATTTAGTGTCCGTTCAAGCACATTTCTTGTTCTGGGTTGAAATACAATTCCCAATTTAGCAATTTCATAATTTAGTGGTTTCTGCTATATCAGAGCTATTTGAAATCTATCCCTAAAAGGGTATATAATATTCAAGGTGCACATTGGGTCATTCAGAATAACTTCACACACACCCGCTACTGTGTATTTCCAAGTCTAATTCTGGCACTAAACCCATACCTGTCACCCAGCGCCTAAATACTAGGCCTCAAATTTATATCCCGCTAAATCTGTCCCTAGTGCTGTAGCTGGGCGAGTTATTTAGTGTCCGTTCAAGCACATTTCTTGTTCTGGGTTGAAATACAATTCCCAATTTAGCAATTTCATAATTTAGTGGTTTCTGCTATATCAGAGCTATTTGAAATCTATCCCTAAAAGGGTATATAATATTCAAGGTGCACATTGGGTCATTCAGAATAACTTCACACACACGCTACTGTGCATTTCCAAATCTAATTCTGTCACTAAACCCATACCTGTCACCCAGCGCCTAAATACTAGGCCTCAAATTTATATCCCGCTAAATCTCTCGTTACCGCTGTCCTGTTGTGGCTGGGAAAGTTATTTAGTGTCCGTCAAAGCACATTTTTTGTTCTGGGTTGAAATACAATTCCCAATTTAGCAATTTCATAATTTAGTCGTTTCTGCTATATCAGAGCTATTTGAAATCTATCCCTAAAAGGGTAGATCATATTGAAGGTGCACATAGGGTCATTCAGAATAACTTCACACACACGCTTCTGTGCATTTCCAAGTCTAATTCTGTCACTAAATCCATACCGGTCACCCAGCGCCTAAATACTAGGCCTCAAATTTATATCCCGCTGAATTTGAATACAATACATTGGGCCAAATAATATATTTGTTGTTGTGGTGAACCATAACAATGAGAAAAACATCTAGTAAGGGACGTGGACATGGTCGTGGTGGTGTTAGTGGACCCTCTGGTGCTGGGAGAGGACGTGGCCGTTCTGCCACATCCACACGTCCTAGTGTACCAACTACCTCAGGTCCCAGTAGCCGCCAGAATTTACAGCGATATATGGTGGGGCCCAATGCCGTTCTAAGGATGGTAAGGCCTGAGCAGGTACAGGCATTAGTCAATTGGGTGGCCGACAGTGGATCCAGCACGTTCACATTATCTCCCACCCAGTCTTCTGCAGAAAGCGCACAGATGGCGCCTGAAAACCAACCCCATCAGTCTGTCACATCACCCCCATGCATACCAGGGAAACTGTCTCAGCCTCAAGTTATGCAGCAGTCTCTTATGCTGTTTGAAGACTCCGCTGGCAGGGTTTCCCAAGGGCATCCACCTAGCCCTTCCCCAGCGGTGAAAGACATAGAATGCACTGACGCACAACCACTTATGTTTCCTGATGATGAGGACATGGGAATACCACCTCAGCATGTCTCTGATGATGACGAAACACAGGTGCCAACTGCTGCGTCTTTCTGCAGTGTGCAGACTGAACAGGAGGTCAGGGATCAAGACTGGGTGGAAGACGATGCAGGGGACGATGAGGTCCTAGACCCCACATGGAATGAAGGTCGTGCCACTGACTTTCACAGTTCGGAGGAAGAGGCAGTGGTGAGACCGAGCCAACAGCGTAGCAAAAGAGGGAGCAGTGGGCAAAAGCAGAACACCCGCCGCCAAGAGACTCCGCCTGCTACTGACCGCCGCCATCTGGGACCGAGCACCCCAAAGGCAGCTTCAAGGAGTTCCCTGGCATGGCACTTCTTCAAACAATGTGCTGACGACAAGACCCGAGTGGTTTGCACGCTGTGCCATCAGAGCCTGAAGCGAGGCATTAACGTTCTGAACCTGAGCACAACCTGCATGACCAGGCACCTGCATGCAAAGCATGAACTGCAGTGGAGTAAACACCTTAAAACCAAGGAAGTCACTCAGGCTCCCCCTGCTACCTCTTCTGCTGCTGCCGCCTCGGCCTATTCTGCTGCTGCCGCCTCGGCCTCTTCCTCCGCCTCTGGAGGAACGTTGGCACCTGCCGCCCAGCAAACAGGGGATGTACCACCAACACCACCACCACCACCTCCGTCACCAAGCGTCTCAACCATGTCACACGCCAGCGTTCAGCTCTCCATCTCACAAACATTTGATAGAAAGCGTAAATTCCCACCTAGCCACCCTCGATCCCTGGCCCTGAATGCCAGCATTTCTAAACTACTGGCCTATGAAATGCTGTCATTTAGGCTGGTGGACACAGACAGCTTCAAACAGCTCATGTCGCTTGCTGTCCCACAGTATGTTGTTCCCAGCCGGCACTACTTCTCCAAGAGAGCCGTGCCTTCCCTGCACAACCAAGTATCCGATAAAATCAAGTGTGCACTGCGCAACGCCATCTGTGGCAAGGTCCACCTAACCACAGATACGTGGACCAGTAAGCACGGCCAGGGACGCTATATCTCCCTAACTGCACACTGGGTAAATGTAGTGGCAGCTGGGCCCCAGGCGGAGAGCTGTTTGGCGCACGTCCTTCCGCCGCCAAGGATCGCAGGGCAACATTCTTTGCCTCCTGTTGCCACCTCCTCCTTCTCGGCTTCCTCCTCCTCTTCTTCCACCTGCTCATCCAGTCAGCCACACACCTTCACCACCAACTTCAGCACAGCCCGGGGTAAACGTCAGCAGGCCATTCTGAAACTCATATGTTTGGGGGACAGGCCCCACACCGCACAGGAGTTGTGGCGGGGTATAGAACAACAGACCGACGAGTGGTTGCTGCCGGTGAGCCTCAAGCCCGGCCTGGTGGTGTGTGATAATGGGCGAAATCTCGTTGCAGCTCTGGGACTAGCCAATTTGACGCACATCCCTTGCTTGGCGCATGTGCTGAATTTGGTGGTGCAGAAGTTCATTCACAACTACCCCGACATGTCAGAGCTGCTGCATAAAGTGCGGGCCGTCTGTTCGCGCTTCCGGCGTTCACATCCTGCTGCTGCTCGCCTGTCTGCGCTACAGCGTAACTTCGGCCTTCCCGCTCACCGCCTCATATGCGACGTGCCCACCAGGTGGAACTCCACCTTGCACATGCTGGACAGACTGTGCGAGCAGCAGCAGGCCATAGTGGAGTTTCAGCTGCAGCACGCACGGGTCAGTCGCACTACAGAACAGCACCACTTCACCACCAATGACTGGGCCTCCATGCGAGACCTGTGTGCCCTGTTGCGCTGTTTCGAGTACTCCACCAACATGGCCAGTGGCGATGACACCGTTATCAGCGTTACAATACCACTTCTATGTCTCCTTGAGAAAACACTTAGGGCGATGATGGAAGAGGAGGTGGCCCAGGAGGAGGAGGAGGAGGAGGAGGAAGAGGGGTCATTTTTAGCACTTTCAGGCCAGTCTCTTCGAAGTGACTCAGAGGGAGGTTTTTGGCAACAGCAGAGGCCAGGTACAAATGTGGCCAGCCAGGGCCCACTACTGGAGGACGAGGAGGACGAGGATGAGGAGGAGGTGGAGGAGGATGAGGATGAAGCATGGTCACAGCGGGGTGGCACCCAACGCAGCTCGGGTCCATCACTGGTGCGTGGCTGGGGGGAAAGGCAGGACGATGACGATACGCCTCCCACAGAGGACAGCTTGTCCTTATCCCTGGGCAGCCTGGCACACATGAGCGACTACATGCTGCAGTGCCTGCGCAACGACAGCAGAGTTGCCCACATTTTAACCTGTGCGGACTACTGGGTTGCCACCCTGCTGGATCCACGCTACAAAGACAATGTGCCCACCTTACTTCCTGCACTGGAGCGTGATAGGAAGATGCGCGAGTACAAGCGCACGTTGGTAGACGCGCTACTGAGAGCATTCCCAAATGTCACAGGGGAACAAGTGGAAGCCCAAGGCCAAGGCAGAGGAGGAGCAAGAGGTCGCCAAGGCAGCTGTGTCACGGCCAGCTCCTCTGAGGGCAGGGTTAGCATGGCAGAGATGTGGAAAACTTTTGTCAACACGCCACAGCTAACTGCACCACCACCTGATACGCAACGTGTTAGCAGGAGGCAACATTTCACTAACATGGTGGAACAGTACGTGTGCACACCCCTCCACGTACTGACTGATGGTTCGGCCCCATTCAACTTCTGGGTCTCTAAATTGTCCACGTGGCCAGAGCTAGCCTTTTATGCCTTGGAGGTGCTGGCCTGCCCGGCAGCCAGCGTTTTGTCTGAACGTGTATTCAGCACGGCAGGGGGCGTCATTACAGACAAACGCAGCCGCCTGTCTACAGCCAATGTGGACAAGCTGACGTTCATAAAAATGAACCAGGCATGGATCCCACAGGACCTGTCCGTCCCTTGTCCAGATTAGACATTAACTACCTCCCCATAACCATATATTATTGGACTCCAGGGCACTTCCTCATTCAATCCTATTTTTATTTTCATTTTACCATTATATTGCGAGGCTACCCAAAGTTGAATGAACCTCTCCTCTGCCTGTGTGCTAGGCCTAAATATATGCCAATGGACTGTTGCAGTGGTGGCTGACATGAAGCCTGATTCTCTGCTATGACATGCAGACTAATTCTCTGCTGACATGAAGCCAGATTGTCTGTTACGGGACCTCTCTCCTCTGCCTGGGTGCTGGGCCTAAATTTATGACAATGGACTGTTGCAGTGGTGGCTTACGTGAAGCCTGATTCTCTGCTATGACATGCAGACTGATTCTCTGCTGACATGAAGCCAGATTGTCTGTTACGGGACCTCTCTGCTCTGCCTGTGTGCTAGGCCTAAATATATGCCAATGGACTGTTGCAGTGGTGGGTGACGTGAAGCCTGATTCTCTGCTATGATATGAAGACTGATTCTCTGCTGACATGAAGCCAGATTGTCTGTTAAGGGACCTCTCTCCTCTGCCTGGGTGCTGGGCCTAAATTTATGAAAACGGACTCTTACAGTCCTGGGTGACGTGAATCCTGATTTTCTGCTATGACATGCAGACTGATTCTCTGCTGACATGAAGCCAGATCGTCTGTTACGGGACCTCTCTGCTCTGCCTGTGTGCTAGGCCTAAATATATGCCAATGGACTGTTGCAGTGGTGGGTGACGTGAAGCCTCATTCTCTGCTATGACATGCAGACTGATTCTCTGCTGACATGAAGCCAGATTGTCTGTTACGGGACCTCTCTGCTCTGCCTGTGTGCTAGGCCTAAATATATGCCAATGGACTGTTGCAGTGGTGGGTGACGTGAAGCCTCATTCTCTGCTATGACATGCAGACTGATTCTCTGCTGACATGAAGCCAGATTGTCTGTTACGGGACCTCTCTGCTCTGCCTGTGTGCTAGGCCTAAATATATGCCAATGGACTGTTGCAGTGGTGGCTGACGTGAAGCCTCATTCTCTGCTATGACATGCAGACTGATTCTCTGCTGACATGAAGCCAGATTCTCTGTTACGGGACCTCTCTCCTCTGCCTGTGTGTGTGCTGGGCCTAAATATATGCCAATGGACTGTTGCAGTGGTGGCTGACGTGAAGCCTCATTCTCTGCTATGACATGCAGACTGATTCTCTGCTGACATGAAGCCAGATTCTCTGTTACGGGACCTCTCTCCTCTGCCTGTGTGTGTGCTGGGCCTAAATATATGCCAATGGACTGTTGCAGTGGTGGCTGACGTGAAGCCTCATTCTCTGCTATGACATGCAGACTAATTCTCTGCTGACATGAAGACAGATTCTCTGTTACGGGACCTCCCTCCTCTGCCTGGGTGCTGGGCCTAAATATATGCCAATGGACTGTTGCAGTGGTGGCTGACGTGAAGCCTCATTCTCTGCTATGACATGCAGACTGATTCTCTGCTGACATGAAGACAGATTCTCTGTTACGGGACCTCCCTCCTCTGCCTGGGTGCTGGGCCTAAATATATGCCAATGGACTGTTGCAGTGGTGGCTGACGTGAAGCCTCATTCTCTGCTATGACATGCAGACTAATTCTCTGCTGACATGAAGCCAGATTGTCTGTTACGGGACCTCTCTCCTCTGCCTGGGTGCTGGGCCTAAATATATGCCAATGGACTGTTGCAGTGGTGGCTGACGTGAAGCCTCATTCTCTGCTATGACATGCAGACTGATTCTCTGCTGACATGAAGCCAGATTGTCTGTTACGGGACCTCTCTCCTCTGCCTGGGTGCTGGGTAGTGTTGAGCGCGAATATTCGAAAAGCAAATTTTTTTCGCGAATATCGCAACTTCGCGATTTCGCGAATATTTCGAATATAGTGCTATATATTCGTAAAAACGAATATTCGTTTTTTGTTTTCCCCCCCCCCCCCACAAAATTACAGTACACATATAATTGATTGTTTCCCAAAGGTCCAACAGCTCAGATCTTACTCACATTGCCTAGAAAGTGATTGAGGCGCGAATCTTCGTAAGGCGATTTTATTAGCGCACATGCGAATATCGGCACGTCCCAGAACAGAGGCAAAGGGCTTTGCATTCATACATTAGTGAATTGAGTTGCGAATCTTCGTAAGGCGATTTTATTAGCGCACATGCGAATATCTACACTTGTCCCAGAACAGAGGCAAAGGGCTTTGCATTCATACATTAGTGATTGAATTGAGCTGCGAATCTTCGTAAGGCGATTTTATTAACGCAAATGCAAATATCTACACTTGTCCCCAGAACAGAGAGGCAAAGGCCTGTGCATTCATATAGTATAGCACCATATTCGCGAATACGTAGAACTTCGTAAAATTCGATTTACGAATATTCGTATTTTTTATTTTACTTTCCACCTTACAGATTACATTGATCTGTACTCTGTCAACTACTGTCATCACCCCCCACTGTATCTCGATTGATTCCCAAAAGTCTCACATTCCCTAGAAAGTGATTGAGGTGCGAATCTTCGTAAGGCGATTTTATTAGCGCACATGCGAATATCTACACTTGTCCCAGAACAGAGGCAAAGGGCATTGCATTCATACATTAGTGATTGAATTGAGTTGCGAATCTTCGTAAGGCGATTTCATTAGCGCACATGTGAATTTTGCATAGCATATGTATTATGCGATGCGAAAATTCGAATTATCGCATATGCGAAATAATAACGAATTTGAATAATCGCGAATATTTTACGAATATTCTTTCGAATATTTACAAAATTTCGCGAATTCGAATATGGGACATGCCGCTCAACACTAGTGCTGGGCCTAAATTTATGACAATGGACTGTTGCAGTGGTGGGTGACGTGAAGCCTGATTCTCTGCTATGACATGCAGACTGATTCTCTGCTGACATGAAGCCAGATTCTCTGTTACGGGACCTCTCTCCTCTGCCTGGGTGCTGGGCCTAAATATATGCCAATGGACTGTTGCAGTGGTGGCTGACGTGAAGCCTCATTCTCTGCTATGACATGCAGACTAATTCTCTGCTGACATGAAGACAGATTCTCTGTTACGGGACCTCTCTCCTCTGCCTGGGTTCCGGGGCCTAAATATCTGAGAATGGACTGTTCCAGTGGTGGGTGACGGGAAGCCAGATTCTCTGCTATGGAACCTCTCTCCAATTGATTTTGGTTAATTTTTATTTATTTAATTTTTATTTTAATTCATTTCCCTATCCACATTTGTTTGCAGGGGATTTACCTACATGTTGCTGCCTTTTGCAGCCCTCTAGCTCTTTCCTGGGCTGTTTTACAGCCTTTTTAGTGCCGAAAAGTTCGGGTCCCCATTGACTTCAATGGGGTTCGGGTTCGGGACGAAGTTCGGATCGGGTTCGGATCCCGAACCCGAACATTTCCGGGATGTTCGGCCGAACTTCTCGAACCCGAACATCCAGGTGTTCGCTCAACTCTAATCATAACACAATTCTATGACGGAATGCATTAGAAGTAGGGATTATCTGGTTGGAAAGTAATTTCTCTAGCCTGGAGTGGGATCAAAGATCCTCAGCATAAGGACAAGCTGTGGCCTTTGGGGTGAAAGGGTTAAATCACATAATTCCAGGTTTCTGTACTGTAGTTTCACCTGCAGAATTTGATTAAAGAGAGCATTTCATGGGATAAATAATTACTACCCATGGTGTCACTTATACTTTCCATATATGCCATGAATAGAGATGAGCGAATTTCCGCTTATGAAATTTGAAATTTGTTCACGCTTCGTTTACTGGCAAAAGGTGAATTGCGTTATGGATTCCGTTACCACGGACCATAACGCAATTCTATGACGTAGAATGCATAACGGAACGCCTTTAGAGGCATTACGTTATTCATTCCGTCATAATAGAAGTCTCCGTCCCAGAGAGGACTCCCCTGCATAACGGAAACGGGACGGATCCGTTTTGCAGCCCATAGACTTCTATTATGACGGAATAAATAACAGAATGCCTCTAAAGGCGTTCCGTTATGCATTCTACGTCATAGAATTGCGTTATGGTCCGTGGTAACGGAATCCATAACGCAATTCACCTTTTGCCAGTAAACGAAGCGTGAACAAATTTCATAAGCGGAAATTCGCTCATCTCTATTCATGGCATATATGGAAAGTATAAGTGACACCATGGGTAGTAATTATTTATCCCATGAAATGCTCTCTTTAATCAAATTCTGCAGGTGAAACTACAGTACAGAAACCTGGAATTATGTGATTTAACCCTTTCACCCCAAAGGCCACAGCTTGTCCTTATGCTGAGGATCTTTGATCCCACTCCAGGCTAGAGAAATTACTTACCAACCAGATAATCCCTACTTCTAGCTCCTGGAAAGATTACGGCATTCTCTCCCGGAATCAATCTTTCTATAAATGTGGATATGTTTGTAAGTAGCAAAGAATATCGGAAATAAATCAGTGCAGAACGCAATGGGCAGAACTGAAGGTGCACTGATAAAGGGGTTAAAAGGTGTTCAGACGGCGGCTTCTCTGCAGTTTACTATGCATGTAACCGTAAGGAGAAACCTTCTACTTGTGACACCACCAGGGATCCCAGGAGTTGCCTAGCAACAGGTGATATTCTCCTAAAGACCACTGATGGAGAACATTCTCTAATGCCCAGGTACTGGGGCGAGAACAGATGGTGCACGTCATGCAAACCAACTTGCTACATACAGAACATATCCCAATGTGGCTGCATTATATCAGTCGTAATGTACCCTAAAGGATTGCGCAATTCCACAAATACCATAAATAATCTGGTTGGAGAGATGGACCCTTTCATCAGCAAGAAAACTTTGCATCGCTTCATTAAAGGGAATTTCTTTCTGCGCTTAATCAGCGCTATGGAGATGCATAACTCAAAGGCAATCTGCGTCCTAAAGGGCATCTGTCAGCAGTTTTGTGCCTATGACACTGGCTGACCTGTTACATGTGCGCTTGGCAGCTGAAGACATCTGTGTTGGTCCTATGTTCATAAGTGACCTCATTGCTGAGAAAAATGATGTTTTAATATATGCAAATGAGCCCCTGTTACCGTTACACCTAGAGGCTCTGCTCTCTCTGCAACTGCCGCACCCTCTGCACTTTGATTGACAGGGTCAGGAGTGATGGCATTTACACTGTTAGCCTATATATATATAATACAGATAGTGGGAGATAGTCAGTGTAGGTTATATCCTTATATAGTGTAGCTGGTAGGTTCCAGTGCAGGGTGTTAGGTAGTGTGATAGGGATTACTGTTTCTCTGCTGCCCATACATACATACTACAGACATAGTGCTGTGATGTCACAACAATACTTAGTGCACCAATCAGTAATATGTAGTCAGACCTGCTAAAATGTGAAGTTGCACGTATTGCACAAAAAAATAGGTGCATCATTAGTGCCGATTTGCGCATTCGCAAAAATAATGACTGGAGATCACGAATTCTCGAATTTGTGAATTTATTGTGAATATTATGAGAAAAATTTGCAAAATATCACGAAAACTAATATTGCCTGTGCTGCTCATCACTAGTCAAGACTTGCATCTAGTAGCCAAAGTAGAGATCAATGACAAAATGTGTCTCTCTCTGGAGGACCTTGAATTAATCAGACAGTCCATCCTTCCAATGAGAACTCAACTGTGCAAAACGTTATTTCTCCGGTGGTGGCGCTGCTCGGAAACTGAACAATGGCTACAGGGTTCAGCAGAAGACTGCAGCTGATCAACAACTAGATGTTAGGTGACCAACTCATTGTTGGGGACCCTTCGAAACTTCTTCCATGCCATAGGTTCAACCTCAACCTCTGCAACATCTACTTAGAATTTGTATGCTGCACTAAATTTATCGTACAGTGTGAGCCAAGGTGCTAAACTTGCAGGTTCTGCGATAGCACCCCACAGACTACAGACAAGGCTAGCGCTGTTTTTGGTGGGGGGGAAAAAGGAGACTCTTTGGCTCGAAGTAAATCCCAACAGTTCTGGCAAACTGTCAAAGGGCAAAGTTTATGCAAATTTACCCCAAAAATGTCCATTTTGGAGGCGCTCCAGTGGAGGGGGGAGATCCCAGGGGCTGAAGTTTGACTGTCCCAATTCTGCATGAACAAGAAGAGGTAAGTAAGGACTGGACCACACTGCTGGTAATGAGAGGTCTTCAAAAGAAGTTCATCCAGAATGGAAGGTATATTGGGATTACATGTTTTAGGCCTTCAGTGCCGAAACGCGTAGTCCCAATAAATGTGAATCTTTACCCAGAGGGCTATGCAGCACCTGAGATTCATTTTTTTTTTTTTTGTCTACACTAGGGTTGTGACTATTGTTAGCACAACCACAATCCCTCGCTTTTGCGCCATCCTAAACCCTATGCAGACAATACCGCCTAATATGCGCTGCGTTTATTTCTCTTTTACATGTCCCAGTTTTGGAAATTTCAACATTGGTCATTTTACATCTAATAATCTTTATTAAAAACTATATAAAAATCTACTCTGAGACAAAGCTCCAAATCCCCCCTTTCCCGAAGTTGAATGCATAAATCTGTCTTCTGTGAGCTCCCTCTAGTGGTGGCTTCAGGCAGTGAGAACTTTCTACTCTATCTTTACGGAGGGGTGAAAGGAAGCAGAGGATTTGGAGCTTTGTGTATTTTTCCAGTAATTGCTGTAGCCAGTACGGTTTAACATTAGAGATGAGCGAATTTCATATTTTGGGACTCCCCTGCATAACGGAAACGGGACGGATCCGTTTTGCAGCCCATAGACTTCTATTATGACGGAATGAATTGCGTTATGGCCCGTGGTAACGGAATCCATAACGCGATTCACATTTTACCAGTAAATGACGCGTGAACGAATTTCATAACCTGAAATGCGCTCGTCTCTAATTTCAATATAATTGCTTTTCAAAAGGAAGGGGGGAAAAAAAGTTGTATAATTAGTCTCCAGGAAAAAGAAAAAAAATTCTGAAAGGGAAGGGTTCATTAATATTGAAAGGATGTTTTCTTCAATCATCATCAAAGGGGATCCGCTGGAACACGTCCACGATAAATTCATGCTTGGCAATCTAAGGAAAGTAAGAGGTTTCATACAATTCTGCCTCTTGTCGCCGCCCTGTGCATCGCGTGGATCGGAGCACAGCCTCTTGTGCTGGAGTCTGGAACAATTGCTGCCATGTTGCTATAGTAACAGTGTAACAGCACACAGGCTATATGGGAAATTAATACCGTACTACTTCATATTCATGTCTTCATAGAAGAACACAGGCGCTGGCCTTGGCTATTTGTGTCCTGCTTATTTATACAGCGCTCTCTTTGGGGTCCAATTATTATTATTTTTATATATGTGCATGCGGTATATACTTTTTATAGGTATGTTCTGCATAAATTCAACATGTATCAGTTTAGTCAGACTCCTGCATGGCCAAATTGTCCTAGTTAGGGCTCATGCACACGAACGTATTTTCTTTCCGCTTCCGTTCCGTTTTTGTTTTTTTTGGCGGACTGTATGCGGAACCATTCACCTCAATGGGTCTGCGAAAACAACGGAAGGTACTCCGTGTGCATTCCGTTTCCGTATTTCCGTTCTGCAAAAAAGTAGTGCATGTCCTATTATTGTTCGCAATTCATGGTCCGAGGCTGCAAAAAATATGGAACGCACACGGAACACATCCGTATGGCCTCTTGCGCACAAATGTTTTTTTCCCATTTACGTTCCGCTTTTTGCGTTCTGTATACGGGACCATTCATTTCAATGGATCCGCCAAAAAAAACGAAAGGTACTCCGTATGCCTTCTGTTTCCGTATTGTTCAAAGATACAAGATGTCCTATTATTGTACGCATAACGGACAAGGATAGTACTGTTCTATCAGGGGCCAGCTGTTCCGTTCCGCAAAAAACGGAATGCACACAGATGTCATCTGTACTTTTTGCGGATTTGTTTTTTGCGGACCGCAAAATACTGAAAAAGCCATACGGTCGTGTGCAAGAGGCCTATGTCATCTGTATTTCATCCGTATTTTACGGATCCATACTGTAGAAATGCTATGCCCAGCCCATATTGCTCATGTTTTTGGTGATTAATAAGTTACTATTTCCGATCCGCAAAAAACGGATCGCATACGGAAGCCATACAGATATGTTTTGTGGAATGACGGAACGGAGAGGACTTAAATCTGAAAAAAAAAACTCAGATACGGAACAACAAATCGTGAAAAACGGACCGCAAAACAACGGTCGTGTGCATGAGCCCTTATGCAGAGGTAACGGCGCAAGGCATGCATCACTGAGTAGAAAGCTGGGTGACAACTCTAAGGGGAGCTGTACGGGCTGTCACCCAAATGTTAATAAAAGGGGTTATTGCAGGAAAAGTATTACTATGCAATGAACAGAGCATTTCAAATGAAGTATTACTGCAATATACACTCAATAAAAATACTGTTTGTTTGTCTCATTCTAGCGGAAAGAAGGTTTGTACACAAACATAGAAGAGGATTCTTTACGGTAAGAGCAGTGAGACTATGGAGCTCTCTGCCTGAGGAGGTGGTGATGGTGAGTACAATAAAGGAATTCAAGAGGGGCCTGGATGTATTTCTGGAGCGTAATAATATTACAGGCTATAGCTACTAGAGAGGGGTCATTGATCCAGAGAGTTATTCTGATTGCCTGATTGGAGTCGGGAAGGAATTTTTTCCCCCTTAAAGGGTTTCTACCACTTGCATATCACATATTTGGTGATCAGACACTAGCGATCCGCTAGTGTCTGATGTAGCTTACAAGCTAATTATTACCTTAATCCGTTCGGCCCATACCTCAAAAAAAGCACTTATATCTTTATGCAAATGAGCCTCTAGGTGCTATGCAGGCGTTTTTCCAGCACCTAGAGGCTCCGTCTACCTTTCAGTTTGCCGCCCAGCGCCTCGCTCCAGCACGCCCATCTTCAACTCTATTCGATCCTCCCCCTGCTTCTGTCTTCAGAAATCCCGCGCCTGCGCCGTTCGTCGCGGCATTCGGAGGCATTCGGCGCAGGCGCAGTCAATGTCTGACCGCTCCGTGCTCAGACATTTCCACTGCGCCTGCGCCGATGACATCGGCGCAGGCGCAGTGGAAATGTCTGAGCACGGAGCGGTCAGACATTGACTGCGCCTGCGCCGAATGCCTCCGAATGCCGCGACGAACGGCGCAGGCGCGGGATTTCTGAAGGCAGAAGCAGGGGGAGGATCGAATACGGTAAGAGATGGGCGTGCTGGAGCGAGGCGATGGGCGGCAAACTGAAAGGTAGACGGAGCCTCTAGGTGCTGGAAAAACGCCTGCATAGCACCTAGAGGCTCATTTGCATAAAGATATAAGTGCTTTTTTTGAGGTATGGGCCGAACGGATTAAGGTAATAATTAGCTTGTAAGCTACATCAGACACTAGCGGATCGCTAGTGTCTGATCACCAAATATGTGATATGCAAGTGGTAGAAACCCTTTAAGGGGGGAATATTGGCTTCTACCGCAGTTTTTTTTTTTTTGTTGCCTTCCGCTGGATCAACGTGCAGGATAACAGGCTGAACTGGATGGACACATGTCTTTTTTCAGCCTTACAAACTATGTTGCTATGTTTCTTTATGTACATTATATTTCCCTCTCTGGTGGCGCCCCCTGCTGTTTATCCTTCTGGTCCTCCTCCTGTATTCGGAGGAGGACTCACATGCTCAGTGGCTTCCCTGCTCTTTCTACCTCCTCTTGGTGCCGAGATCGTGAGTTAATAGTGAAGCAGGCGAAGTGGTTCTGACAACTTTCATTTATTCATCTCTACTTCTAAATTCTTAGACATATATCGCTATACCTCTACCTAGACAGTAGAGAAGGAAATTGTGGGTGCAGTACATTCCATATGTACTTCTGAGGCTATATGTTAGGAAGTGACTTCTATGCGAGGGAGGAGGGCCTTAACGAGGGCTAAATGCAGGTGCTTGAGGAGCTACTGCCCACCCACAGGAAGGGAAGAAAGTCCTCCACACAACTGAGTAAAATATATTTTTTAATTTGTAGGATAGATCCTTTAACAAACCATAACCCTGGGTTCACACCTGAGCGTTTTACAGCGCGTTCAAACGCGCTGTAAAACGCTCAAGACATGAAATCCAATGCTTCCCTATGGGAATGGTTCACACCTGGGCGTTTTACAGCGCGTACGAACGCGCTGTAAAACGCCCGACGCTCAAACAAGTACTTGAGCTTCTTTGGGGCGTTTTGACGCGCGTTTGTGGCCATAGGACACTGCAGTCAATGACACAAACGCACGTCAAACGTGCGTTTACTATTACAAAAAACGCGCATAAGAACGCGCGACAAAAACGCGCGTAAAACGCGCGTTTGAGAAGCGCTCAGGTGTGAACCCAGGGTGAGGCCTCTTGCACACGAACGTTGTGCATCCATTCCGTGCATTGGGGACTGCAATTTGAGGTCCCCAATGCACGGGCAATGTCCGTGCGGCGGCCGGGACGGATCGAAACCCATTCACCTTAAATGGGTCCGCACCGCAAAAAAATAGAACAAGTTCGTGGGGTTCCGATACGTGCTTCTGTTCCGCATCTGCGTGAATGGGTCCTCATCTGTGATGCGGAGTGCACACGGGCTGGTGCCCGTGTATTGCGGACCCGCCGTATGCGGGCCGCAATACGGCCACGGGCACACGACGTTCGTGTGCAAGAGGTCTAAGGGTATGTTCGCACATGGTGGATATGCTGCAGATTTCCGTCATGCGTGTGGAAACTCACAGGAACGAGAAAGTGGATAAGATTCTAACAGATCTCATCCAAACACTGCAGAAACCACATGCAACGTAAATGAAATTGACCGGTGGTGCAGCGTTTAAATCCACAGCACGCTGATTTTCAGAATGGATTTTACCCTTTGCAATGTATAGGATGACATCTGTGTAGGGTAAATTCACACGACCGTAGGCCTTCCGTGCCCGTATCGTGGACCGCAAACTGTGGTTCCGCAATATACAGGCACTGGCTGTGTGTGAATCCCGTGCCAAGAATGCAGACTCTTTAACTCGAAAAGGTCCGCAATCCTCAAGATACGGCACGTGGTGTGGAGCGGAGGTACGGATCGGAAACCCACTGAAGCACTCAGAAGCACTTCCGTGGGCTTTTTGGTCACCGCAAAAGATGTGTCATGTCTTTTTGCTGGATTTTGTGGATCGTGAACCCATTCAAGTCAATGGGTCCGTACCGCAATAAGGGATTCACACAGCTGCTGCCCGTGCATGGCGGACTGCTATTTGCGGTCTGCAACATGGGCATGGCGACCATACATGGCGGCTTGGATGCGGACCAGAACAACGGCCTTAGGCCTCATGCACACGACCGGTGTGTGCATCCGCGGCCGTTGTTCCGTTTTCCGCGGAAAATGCACCGTTTGGCATCCGCGTCCGTGATCCGTGTTTCCAGTCCGTGAAAAAAATAGGACCTGTCCTATTTTTTTCACGGACAACGGTTCACGGACCCATTCAAGTCAATGGGTCCGTGAAAAATCACAGCTGCATGCAAGATTGTCATCCGTGTCCGTGATCCGTGTCCGTTTTTTCCTATCATTTCAAAAGCAAACTTGACTTAGATTTTTTTTTTTCATTTTTCATGTCCGTGGATCCTCCAAAAATCAATGAAGACCCACGGAAGAAAAAACTGACACGGATCACGGAACAACGGAAACCGTTTTTGCGGACCGCAAAAAAAAAAAGGCCGTGTGCATGAGGCCTTAGGCCTCCTGCACACGACCGTTGTGTGCACCCGTGGCCGTTGTCCCGTTTAACGTGTTTTTCTGCGGTCCCATTGACTTTCAATGGGTCCGTGGAAAAATCGGAAACTGCACCGTTTGGCAGCCGCGTCCGTGATCCGTGTTTCCTGGCCGTGAAAAAAATATGACCTGTCCTATTTTTTTCACGGCCAACGGTTCACGGACCCATTCAAGTCAATGGGTCAGTGAAAATCACGGATGCACACAAGATTGGCATCCGTGTCCGTGATCCGTGTCCGTGATCCGTGTCCGTTTTTTCCTATTATTTCAATGGCAAACTTGACTTAGATTTTTTTTTCATTTTTCATGTCCGTGGATCCTCCAAAATTCACGGCAGACCCACAGAAGAAAAAACGGTCACGGATCACGGTACAACGGAACCACGTTTTGCGGGACGTTAAAAAATACTGTCGTGTGCAGGAGGCCTTAGAGAGATGATTTTCCTCCTTCCTCTTCTCCCAGCACATGGCAGGCAATATTTTGTCTTGCCACCCTAGCCTAAGAGCGCACCTTTCGCCTAATGACACATATCATGTGTTTCAGTTCTTCACCATTTTCCAGATCTCTAATTCCTATCAAAATGGAGGCATTTTTTTTGTTCACATCTGGAGGCTGAAATCCAACCAGCCATGATGACCTAATACCTCACCTGTTGCAAAGTATCTTGCTAAAAGCAACGCTATTCAACAGTCTATCTCTTGTTTTGAAAATGTGCTACAATGTATCACCTGCAGGTAACATGTATCAGTCTGGACTCAGGGCTGTTTGGTTCACTGTGGATTATAACCAGTGTGAATACAATTGTAGCAAACTCTCAGCTGTCAGCAGGGCTAGGTCTGTACCAGACTGAATCCTCTGGATGTAAAACTAGAATATTATTAGATAATTTTTTACCCCTTTAACTATACACAAGCTTTGCCTGTCTGCTGCAGGGTGAACATTTACCTGGATATTGTACACAAGAGTAATAAAGCGCCCTTGTGCTGCTGCGGGCTAGCGGATGAAGAATTAGAAAGAGTAAAGTGTAATTCCCAACTTTATCCACTAGGCTGTACTGTGACTCATAATATTAAGCACAATTTCAGTAGCCATTTAAACTTTTTTTCATTCATTACATTTCAATATTATTTTTTTTTATTAGTTCACATTTGACATTTTTGCCATTCAGCAGGATCCACGCTAAAATCTAGCACTACATTCAAAACTTGACATTTCAGCTTTAATGTATTTTACCCTATTGGAGTTAAGCAGCTGCTCTCATGATAATTACATTTGACTGCTGACTTTGGACGTGGGTCCATTGATTTAATGTCTAAATCCGCAGTCCATGCCCAATATTAAAATGCATGCTAGGATTAAATACCATGCTGGGATTATTTTACAGTCTTCACTTCTCATCTAGAAAGGTGGGTGATGTCTCCAATCAGACGTATCGTTATTAGTTTATTTTTCTCCAGAACCTGGATTCTTTATTATTACGTCTATGTAATTCAATGATTGTACCGCAGGATCCTCTACTACAGGGCTCAGCAACCTTCGGCACTCCAGCTGTTGTGAAGCTACAATTCCCAGCATGCTCCAGTTCTGAGAAGAGTAGAGGAAGTGTGCATGCTGGGATTTGTAGTTTCACAACAGCTGGAAACCACATAAGGGCGCACCAGTAAGGTCCCTTTTATACGAGCGAGTTTTCCGCGCGGGTGCAATGCGTGACGTGAACGCAATATTATAAGCAGGTCATTAATAAATGTGTGAGTGAGAGCAGCGACACGCAACATGTGGTTGGCAGTATAGCTGTAGTTAGAGATGAACGAATCGAATCCCACGAAGTGGAATTCGATCCGAATTTCAGGATAAATTCGATTTGCCTTGAAGCCGAATTTCCTTGTGCTTCGTGTAAGCGAATCGATTTAACCTGAAATAGTGTAAAAACAAAAAAATTCATACTTACTTCCTCCATTTGCTCGCGACGGGGCACCAGCCGCCATCTTGATTGAAGATCTCGGCCGAAATCCCGTGCGTGGTGACGTATTACATCACCACATTGGCCGGCGTGATGACGTTATCTCGCGCCGCGCGAGATTTCGCGCTAGATCTTCAAGCAAGATGGCGGCGGCCAGCCTGTCGCGGACCAAATGGAGGAGGTAAGTTTCATTTCATTTTTTTTCATGGTAATTTTACACTGTTTTTACACTCAGATGCCGCGATCATGTATGAAAGTGGCATCTGAGGGGTACAATGACAGGGGGCGGCGCTATTGCAGCTCCCTGTCTGTCACGGATGCGGTGTGGGTGGGAAACTACACACCGAGCACAGGAGAAAAGGGGATAAGAACTAGGCCTGGAAGCTAGGGTAAAGGAAAAGGTCACCTCCTAGAACAACCCTAATCCAAGTCCTGACTGAGGCCTCTTTCACACAAGCGTCCCGGATTTGCTCCGGATGCGTCGCGTGTGCATTGCGGGAAACCTGCACGAGTGCGTACGCAATTTCAGTCAGTTTTGACTGCGATTGCATTGCATTGTTCAGTTTTTATTGCGCTGGTGCAATGCGGTCACCTCATGCATTGCACCTGCACTGAAAACTCGCCCGTGTGAAAGGGGCCTAACTATCAGTATGAACTGACCTCAATGGTAGGAAAGTTCAGACACAGGAACCTAGAGCCCTAACACACCCTGTAGGGCCCTGGTATAGTGACAGGACTTGAGACAACCTATTCCTCCACCAGAAGGATGAACAGGACTCTCCCTCAGGCCTAGATACAAAAGACGGGGAAATACAACAAACAAAATACAAATAGGGAAGAAGACACTTAAAGGGGTTCTGCACCTTCATTTAACTGATGATCTATCCTCTGGATAGATCATCAGCTTCTGATCGGCGGGGGTCCGACACCCGGAACCCCCGCCGATCAGCTGTTTGAGAAGGCAGCGGCGCTCCAGCAGCGCCGCTGCCTTCTCACTGTTTACCGACGGGCCGCCCGCCCACTGACGTCACGACTTGTATCAACTAGAGTGGGCGCGGCTAAGCTGTTCACTTGAATGGAGCTTAGCCGCGCCCACTCTAGTTGATACAAGTCGTGACGTCAGTGGGCGGGCGGCCCGGCGGTAAACAGTGAGAAGGCAGCGGCGCTGCTGGAGCGCCGCTGCCTTCTCAAACAGCTGATCGGCGGGGGTCCCGGGTGTCGGACCCCCGCCAATCAGAAGCTGATGATCTATCCAGAGGATAGATCATCAGTTAAATGAAGGTGCAGAACCCCTTTAACTTCACATGGAGCAAAGGCAGCACCAGGAGCTCAACCGAGATCCAACAACCAGCTAGCCCAGAAACTGAAGCGATAAACCACGCCCACAAAAGGGGAAAGTAGTAATAAATAGGGGAAGTTAAATAACCAAACCAACAACACCTGCCAGACGTGTGGTCATTACCAAAACAACACAGACATAAATGATTCACAAGGAACCATTCAGATTAACCCACATGTTGCCAGTCTCTCTGATCTCCTGGCACCTGTCACGGGAGTGTCAGCGACACTGTCATTGCACCCAAAACTTATTATTGGTTTTTATTTGGCGAACCAGCCAAATCGAACTTTTGAAAAATTGCCTCATCTCTAGCTATAGTATGTACATGCATACATTTTTTGTAGTGCCATAGTCCCCTGTAACTATCAGCAGCACACTCATCTCTCATACACATGCATGCTCATCTCTGATGGTTCCTGCTCTCCTCAGGAACAAAAAGATCGTCATGCAAAAATCCAACATACCTGAGCCTTTTCTCCCCTGATATCTGTCCTCTGGAGGTCCCCAAAGACATTAGATATTTTTGATGATGCCCTGAAATCAGTAGGTTCAGCCTTTATGTATCTAATGTGCATGGTCAACTTTAGAGTTGTTAATACTAAAATTCTAGCCACCACTGAGAGGAGCTCCCTCTAGTGGTGGTGGCATGAAGCCAGAAATTTTTCTATTAACATTACGCAAGATATTTGTAGCTTTAAAGGGAACCTGTCACCGAGATTTGGGGTATAGAGCTGAGGACATGGGTTGCTAGATGACCGCTAGCACATCCACAATATCCAGTCCCCATAGCTCTGTGTGCTTTTATTGTGTAAAAATACCGATTTGATACATATGCAAATTAACCTGAGATGAGTCCTGTGTGTGAGATGAGTCAGGGACAGGACTCATCTCAGGTTAATTTGCATATGTATCAAATCGTTATTTTTACACAATAAAAGCACACAGAGCTATGGGGACTGAGTATTGTGGATGTGCTAGCGGCCATCTAGCAACCCATGTCCTCAGCTCTATACCCAAAATCCCAGTGACAGGTTCCCTTTAAAGACTATATGGATATGTGTAGAAGTTAAAGGGGCTCTCCGGAAATTAAGAAAATGGAAATACTTAAATATATTACTTTATTATAAATATATTCCCAAATACCTTTAATCCGTTATAATGGCTCATTTTGTCTACGAAGCAATCATTAGGAGAAATAAAATGGCCGCCTCCTGACGAAGCCTTTTCCTGGCGAAACGCGCATCGAGGTACTGCTCTGCCCAGACTTAGGGCGCTTCCACACTTCATGGGTAATTGATATATTCCTATGTTTGTCTTGTGTGTGATCATGTATCAGTGATTGTCACACTATACCTACCATTGCCATGCCTTTGCTTTGCTCATATTTTTGCACAGCTGTGACCAGACCTCTTGCTCTTCAGTAATTGTAGGCTGGCCATTGTTTGTTATGTGTCACTTAGTAGCAGTGGATACAATTCACATCTATTTATTTGAATATGTATCTAGTTATATGTTATGTTTGGGTACTCTATATTGGACCCATTGTGTGTGGTTGACTATTTTCGGATTTTCTGGTCTGTCTCCTTGTTAGTGCGGTACGTGCGAGGGTGGGGATTATTCCCCGTCTTCCCATGACTGTGTGCCTTAAGTTATTTTTCTGTATATTTTATGCATTAATAAAACTGCATATATTTTATATGAGTGTTTTTTAAACTTTTTGGGGGTTATTGTTTTTTTTTTTTTTTGTTATAGTATTGCACACTAGACCCCAGTGCATCATATGTATGGTACTGGAGTTCTCGAATTGGTTGTTCAAAATAAAATGGCTGCCATCCTATTATTACACACAAAACTGGTCCTAATCACACAGCAGGACAAGTTACTTCTGAGCACGGAGCTAAAGAGCTGCCTCATCCTCCTCTCTGATCTACTTGTCAGGGATTATGATCCTGAATACAGCTGATAAGATCTTCAGCTGTATCTCTGTAAGAATGGAGTTCATGAGGAGACATAAAGTACAGAGAGGAGGTGAAGATGTGGCTAATGAGCAGCAGCACTTGTATGCAGTCTCCATTACCACAGTCTGTCCTGTCTGTACTTCATGAACTCCATTCCTACAGAGATTCAGCTGAAGACCTTATCCTCTGTATCCAGCTCTTTAGCTCAGTGCTCTGAAGTAACTTGTCCCTGCTGTGTGATTAGGACAGGTTTTGTGTGTAATAATAGGACGGCAGCCATTTTATTTTCTTTGATGATTGCGCCGCAGACAAAACAAGCGAGAATATATTTATAATAACGTAATATTTAGGTATTTTCATTTTCTTAATTCCCGGAGAACCCCTTTAGCTGGCACCTATAGGGTACGTTTAGATTGAGATCTACTCTTACCCTGTATAGGGCTCATGCGCAGTCCCTTAGGTATATGAATCTGTTAGGCTCTACGGTTGTGTGGCATTCACTGGTTTACAAAACACCTTGCATTATGTAAACAGTGAAATACGTCCTGTCACATATCCACGCGGCGGATCAGGGAGTTGCGCGTCTACTCGCAAAATGTGTTTGTTTTTTACTCTGCGTGTCAACGTTCATGAGGTTTACAGACAAAACAAAATACGAAACCATTAAGTGACTTTTCTCCCTTTCTAGACTGAATGAAGCTGAGACATACTTCCGCCCACACCTTTGGTAAATTTCCATAATGCTGGTTGCTATAGCAACCAAAAAAAAAATATTGCGCAACATACCCTTTGTTTGCCTTGTTAGAGGGGAGACCAAAACGGCACACGCTGCGCTTTAACAGGATTTATGCTATTTTGTATCAGTTTTCTTAACGATTCGGACTCCGTTACGCATCATCTGGTTTAATCGTTGAAGCAAACGAACCGTATATGTGGCAGCGCAAAGAAACATGCAAACATGGGTAAATCTGCTATACTTACCAGACGTGAAAAGTGTTGAATCATTGCAGCCGGGTTGGGCTGGTGTAAAGTAGAACTGGCTTAGTTGCCCGTAGCAACCAGATTCCATCTTTCATTTTTCACAGCTCCATTGGAAGATGAATAGTGGAATCTGATTGGTTGCTATGGGCAACTAAGCCAGTTCTACTTTACACATTTGATAAATCTCCCCTATTGTTCCTAAGGCCCCTTTCACACGAGCGAGTTTTCCACAAAGGTGCAATGCGTGACGTGAACGCATAGCACCCGCACTGAATCCTGACCCATTCATTTTAATGGGTCTGTGTACAGGAGCTTTTTTTTTTTCCAGGCATCAGTTCCGCGTTGCGTGAAAAACACAGCATGTTCTATATTCTGCGTTTTTTCACGCAGCCCTGGCCCCATAGAAGTGAATGGGGCTTCAATTAAAAAAATAAACACATTGCATCCGCAAGCAAGTGCGATTTTCACTGATGGTTGCTAAGAGATGCTGTTTGTAAATCTTAAGTTTTTTTTATCACGCGGGTGAAAAATGCATCAAAACGCATTGCACCCGCGCGGAAAAAAAATTAACAACTGAACGCAATCGCAGACAAAACTCACTGAACTTGCTTGCAAAACGGAGTTTCACAGAACGCACCCTGAACGCATCCGGAGCCGATCCGTCACTCTCATGTGAAAGAGGCCTAAGATTCCAGGATCCGCATTGTAATTCAAACTCAATGTGCACTTTGTTTGAGAAAATTTTTGATGGATTTAAAGGGGTATTCCGGTTAACATATCCCCTATCCACAGGATAGGTGATAACTTATTAGATCGTTGGGGGGTCATACCGCTGGGACCCCCACTGATCATGAGAATGAGGACCCCATAAATGAATAGAGCTGCTGAGCACTGTAGTCATCTTTCTCAGGAACTCCTATACAAATTAATGGAGCGACTGTCAAATTGGGGGGGCACTGAGGGGTATGGGTCCTCATTTTTATGATCAGCAGCAGGACCCCCACCACTCTAATAGTTATCCTCTATTCTGTGGATGGGGGATAACCTAACATAACTGGAATACCCCTTTATAGGGGTTGTCCAGAGTAGGAAACCCATTTTCACATGCCCTATTTAGGGAATTTTGAGTTAATAAAGGGGTCATCCCCTGTTCAGGATCCTCATCTCTTGGAGAGCAGCTCTCGCTCAGGAGGACTTGTCCGGTGTTGCACAGACAACCTATTGATTGGAACAGGCAGTGTAAGGCCTCTTTCACACATGTGTTGCAGGAAAATGTGCGGGTGCGTTGCGGGAACATGCACGATTTTTCCACGCAAGTGCAAAACATTGTAATGCGTTTTGCACTCACGTGAGAAAAATCGCGCATGTTTGGTACCTAAACCCGAACTTCTTCACAGAAGTTTGGGCTTGGGATCGGTGTTCTGTAGATTGTATTATTTTCCCTTATAACATGGTTATAAGGGAAAATAATAGCATTCTGAATACAAAATGCATAGTACAATAGCGCTGGAGGGGTTAAAAAAAAAAAAAAAAAATTTAACTCACCTTAATCCACTTGATCGCGCAGCCGGCATCTCTTCGGTCTTTGCTGTGTGCAGGAACAGGACCTGTGGTGACGTCACTCCGGTCATCACATGATCCATCACCATGGTAAAAGATCATGTGATGACCGGAGTGATGTCACCACAGGTCCTGTTACTGCACACAGCTAAGATGAAGACAGAAGGAGATGCCGGCTGCGCAATCAAGTGGATTAAGGTGAGTTAAATTATTATTATTATTTTTTAACCCCTCCAGCGCTATTTTACTATGCATTCTGTATTCAGAATGCTATTATTTTTCCCAAGGCCTCTTACACACAAACTTTTTTTTTTTCTGTTTACGTTGTTTTTTATGTTCCGTATACGGACCCATTCATTTCAATGGATCCACAAAAAAACGGAAGGTACTCCGTATGCCTTCCGTTTCCGTTCAAAGATAGAACATGTCCTATTCTTGTCCGCATAACGGACAAGGATAGTACTGTTCTATCAGGGGCCAGCTGTTCCGTTCTGCAAAAAATGGAATGCACACGGGCGTCATCCGTATTTTTTGCGGACAGCAAAATACTGAAAAAGCCATACGGTCATGTGCAAGAGGCCTAATGCTTAAAGGGAGTCTGTCACCACTATGTGACCAAATACAGCGCTTACATGGCGCTGTAGCACAGCTATACATGATTCTAATGGTACCTTTGTTATATTCTTTAGACATCCAGAAGCAGGAAAAATGTTTATTTCATATGCAAATGAGCACTCGCAATGGGGATGGCGTTCAGTGTGTAGGTGCCCAGGCTGCTCTGCCTTTTAACCGTTACCCCTCCCCCAGCCTCTTCCTTTGCCCGCCTTCCTATTCCCTTTTATCATCCCTAGGTCCGGCCGAGATCCCGCACCTGCCCGCTGCTTCACCGGCTGGCGCATGCGCACTAGTTGAATTGATGCCGTACCCAAAATAGGCATTGCAGTGTGCATGGCCCGGCGAAGCAGTGCGCAGGCACGGGATCTCGGCCGGACCTAGGGATGATACAAGGGAATAGGAGGGCGGGCAAAGGAAGAGGCTGGGGGAGGAGTAACGGTTAAAAAGGCAGAGCAGCCTGGGCTCCTACACACTGAACGCCATCCCCATTGAGAGTGCTCCTTTGCATATGAAACAAACGTTTTTCCTGTTTCTAGATGTCTAAAGAATATAACAAAGGTACCATTAGAATCATGTATAGCTGTGCTACAGCGCCATGTAAGTGCTGTATATGGTCACATAGTGGTGACAGACTCCCTTTAATTCCACCTATGGAGGCGCTGCAGGGAAACCGTTCCCGCCAGGTTTTTTCACAGATTGCAGCCGATCACTGGGGATCTCAGAAAGACACAGTGTGGTTAGCTTATGGTCAGAGGACTCTTCTCAAAAATATGTATTAGAAATTGTAGCTCTCCACCTGCCTTAAAGCTCACAGAACTATGCTAGGCAGAGACTTCCACCTAGCAGGGAGCCCAGTGACATCACCGACTCAAGTAGGTGGTCTATAGCACTGCCCTAGGCTGTTTTAGGAGGTGGGTACCCACCTCTAAAACCAGCCAGAACAGCACTATAGACTGCCCACTTGAACCAGACAACCCCTTTAACAGCTATGTCCAACTTTGAGAGTATTTATTTATTTTAATTGTCTCCAGGAATCTAATAATTTTTTTTTTAAAAAGGAAGCAACATTGCAAATAGTCTTATTTTATTAAGTGTTTTTTTTTTTATCTGTGTAGGTGTTTCTATGGTAACAGACCACGTGTAGTCAAATCCAAAAGTTGTACCATTATGTCCACTACTTGCTCATATACATTTATCAGGTTAGTATGAAGTAGGGGGAGAAGAGAGGAACTTGGTACGTTTGCATGATCAGACTACACAGGGATTGTCTGTTACCTCGCAGATGCATCATTAGGATTATTTAGAAAGTTACTCTACTTTTCATTTTAGAAGCCTTGGGACACATAGAAATGCGATCAACAACCTTCAGCACTCCAGCTGTGGTGAAACTACAACTCCCAGCATGCACACTTGCTTTGCCGTTTTTAGTAGTCCCATAGAAGTGAATGGAGCATGCTGGGAGTGCCAAAGGCTCAGACTTTTTTTTTTAAGCTAATTGACCAGACAAATTTTTGCATTTTATCACCTTGACATTCAGGATCATATAATTTTATTTTGAATGCCAACACAGCTGAACGAGGCCTTGCTTTTTTTGCAGGAGAAGTGGTTATTTTTATACATGGCACTGTGGGGCATGATGATGTTGCTACGCTATGGTAGTCTGGTGCAGGGCTGCCTCACTGGTCAAAACTGCTTCAGATCTAGGTTCTCTGGGACATAAGTACTGACTGACGTCCTAGCCATAGGATAGGTCATCAATATCGGTTCAGCAGAGGTCCAACTCCAGACTTCCTGCCAATCAGCCGTTTATGTGAGGAGTTTCCAGAATGAGGCACTGGAGCTGCACAGCGCCATCCACTGTGTAGTGGCAGTGCCTGGTTACTGCACAGCTGCTCCCATTCACAGCTATGTCTGTATACACACACTTCTATAGGGAATGCTGTCAGTCACTGCCCACTAAGCTCAGAATAGGGGAGAAATTTTGTATTAATAAAATTACAAGTTAGGGCTCATGCACACAACCGTATGCCCTCAGAGAGACACTGTGAGCGGCGTACATTGTGCGCACAGCATCATCGGTTACTATGATGCTGTGCGCATTAGGCTGCCCGTGGGAATATTGTCCTGCACTCATATGATCACGAGTGCAGGACAATAGTCCCACAGGCGGCTCGATGCGCACAGTATCTTAGTAACCAATGATGCTGTGCGCTCGTTGTATGCCGCTCTGGGACATATGGCCTGCTCACGGAGGGCATACGGTCGTGTGCAAGAGCCCTTAAACTGAATATATTCCCAGAAAACTGTTTTGATCTGCTAGACGGGGAGATGCAGTTGCGGGCATCAGAAGTGACGTGGGTGGCGGGGAGCAAGGCAAGTAGAACCTGTGAGTTAGGGGCCCAAGGCATTAGAGGGGTTGGATAACCCCATGAATAAAAGCAAAAAAAAGAAACAGCCTCTTCCATCCAATCACAAAATATATAAAAACACTACAAAGAACCAATTTCTTTACCAAAAGTCAGTCAGTTCCAAATGACTTGTTTTATTTGAATCAGGTATGATGGTACAGTGTGCATGTGATTAGCAGATTTCCAACAAACAGCATTATACTTACCAGGTTTAAATTTTGGTTTTACTGCTGTTTATTTAAATCTGCATATTAATTTTTTATTTTTTCGGGGTTACAAACACATACAGTATATGGTCAGCCAATTACATCGAGATGCCAGGCTATATCATCTGTGTATCCTAGATCAGTGTTTCCCAACCAGTGTGCCTCCAGCTGTTGCAAAACTACAACTCCCAGCATGCCTGCACAGCCAAAGGCTGTCCAGGCATGCTGGGAGTTGTAGTTTTGCAACAGCTGGAGGCACACTGGTTGGGAAACACTGTCCTAGATGGTCGAAGAAAACAAAAAATGCACAGTTCTCTTTTTTTCAGAATGCACAGAAAATAAAGTGTCAATGTCAGTTTACAAGCCAAGAAGATTTCCACGTATGGTCCTTTTTCATGAAAAAGATAAAAAGAAACAAAAACCTTTATATAAACAGTTTATTTTCATCTAAACAGCAACACAGACAGAACGCCATATAAACACAAAAGGAAGTGATGCAGAAGCAAGAGGCTGACTGAACATCGGAGGCACTAGGTTGCAATGACCAACCTTAGTTTCTGAGACCTAAAAAAGGAAAAAAAAATAAAAATTGGGGGGCAGGGGAGGGGGTAGAAGTCATGACATTGGTTTTTAATACAGCCAGCTAGAGGCTAGATATAGTTCTAAACTTGTTTTTTTATATTTTTAAGCATGCCTGCATCGGATAGCAAAGAAGAAAAAAAAAAACAAAAAAAAAAAACTATATAGATTACTAGTGGATTTATAGAAGTATAAAAGTTTATAATTTTACAGCAGTTGAAATACTGACATCAATATTAAAATAAAAGCAAGTTTTACATCATAACAATCAAAATACAAAAAGACTGAAGGAAGAGACCCTGTATGAAAAACGGGGGGGATATTCAGCAAATTTAGAACTCTATACAAGTGGCGAAAAATGGAAAAAAAAAAATGGCACACATACGACCCCCTCCCCTACGTGACTTATTTGTATTTAGCGTCATTCAATTTTGCAAAAAAAATTGTTTTTGTAAACAAGTTCTTGCCAAACCAATCCCTTCCTCTTTTTTTTAGTTTTTTTTTTTAGTTTTTTTTCCTTATTTATTGTAAGATGCCACATTGCTGAAGCTTATGATGGTGCAAACTTCTTGGCTTGTGCTCGGACTCTTTTTTCATATTCAACTCTGTTTTGGCTGGAGAAAGAAAAATGCAGATATTAAAACACAGTAGAAGCACATGGACCATAATAAAACTGGGATATAAACAGGTGGAGCAGGATTTATAAGCATAGGACATAAGGCAATGTTCAGGGCACCCCATAGACACTGGGTTGTCAGTGGGTTCAGCCAAAAATACGGAGTGCTCTTCTCTCCCATAAAATACTATTTTGAGGGAGAGAACGATAAGGCAACTTTTTTTTTTTTTTTTTGCCTAAATAGTTTTTTTTGATAAGCCACCACTAGAGGTGTTATGGGGAGAGAGAAGACTGCTGCCCCTATTTAAAAAAAATAAAACAAAACATTTAATTAAATTAAAAAAAACACACATAAAACTGAACCTCAAACTGCATGTCTCCGGCCAACAGACACTAGACCTGGATGTTGTTCTTCGCAATAACCTGGCCCTAAAAAACCAACCGCATAATGCTCCTCGTCAATACTACCCACTAAACTAATTTTGGCCACAGACCAATGGCAGTATCCTCCTCCTGAGAAAAATGGTGGCAGTCTTAAAACAGATCATTCATAATGACCCATGAACAAGCTGTAAGAGACCCTTATGGAGTTCTGCAATCACAGCCACTAAATCGACCTCTACAGCGGCAAACCTCTCAGCAGGTCGGAACATTATGGCCTGTATGGTTATTAAAACAGCCCTAAACCAGTCATAAAGGACACTCTGGGACATGGGCAGAATAGAAGCCTATGGGTACTGCACAGTAGACGTCAAAACATTTTCAGAAATCTGGATAAACCTGTTGTGAACGTCACGACTGAAAAATCTCTTTTCCGACTCCTTAAAAGGGTTGCACACATTTGCAACTTTTGTTCTGCAGCTTCAATGCATCCAAAAGAAAAAACATGTAGCCCGACCCAGTCTTGTGCTACTCCCTTCCATCAGCAAGTAAGGCCTCTTGCACACAAATGTATTTTCTTTCTGTGCCCGTTCCGTTTTTTTTTTTTGCGGACCGTATGGTTCCACAATTATTATTATAATTTTTTTTAAATAGAACATGTCCCATTATTGTCCGCATTACGGATAAGACCGTTCTATGAAGGGCCAGCTGTTCCATTTCGCAAAATACAGAATGCACACAGATGTCATACATTTTTTGCGGATCCATTTTTTTGCAGACCGCAAAATACATATGGTTGTGTGCAAGAGGCCTAAAGCAGAGGGAATGGCATCAGAAGACTATAGGATGGGTGGCCAGCAATACTGCTGGGTGAAGCCTGTCAGCAATGGGACACAGGTCCGTACACACTAAATGGTAGGAGACATCAACATAGCTCCTTTTTTGAATTTTAGATGCACTGGAGCAGTTTTCTCCAGTCTTCCCCTTATATGTGAAATACTGAACAGTACCCCAGGACCTGACAACTATGGGGTTACTTAAACGCTTCGATACCAAATCCATGCAGGATAGACAGGGGTGAGTGAAGCGAGACTGGCCGTGTTAAAAGTTGGTTATTTGGCTTAAATTTCATTCTCTTTGAGGTATATGGCTGTGGTGTTCTGCCTCCCTGGGGTCGCACCTATGCAACCACCGTGGTCTTACTGGATACTCTCTGGCATGGTATCCCCTAGTCCAGGGATGGGCAAACTGCAGCTCTCCAGCTGTTGTAAAACTACAACTCCCAGTATGCCCAGTCTGCCTACAGCCAACCGCAGGGCATGATGGGATTTGTAGTTTTACAACAGCTGGAGAGCCGCAGTTTGCCCATCCCTGCCCTAGTCCAAGGATCAGCAACCTTCAGCACTCCAGCTGTTGTGAAACTACAAATTCTCTTCTATGGTATTTCTGAGAACAGCAAAGTGTGCATGCTGGGAGTTGTATTTTCACAACAGCTGGAGTACTGAAGGCTGCTGATCCCTGTCCTAGTCCAATATTGCAAGTTTCTCCTCACCACTGGGCTATACTTACGTAAACTGTGCATCTCTAATTGAGATGACCCCACCCGCGGGGGTGGGTCTATGGGCAAACCTTTGACACCCGTTTATTAGGGCTTTCAAAGAAGTTACCATTTGTATGCTCTATGTGCATGTTCTGCAAGCCCTCGTGATCTAGGTGAGGTTTGCCGACCAGTAAATGGGCAGACTAGGAGGTGAGCAAATCACGCTTCGGATCCAAGATACAAAGTCAATGCATGCCCCAACTTCATTTTAAGGCCCAATGGAGACCCGTCTCCGTACAGCATTAAGATGAATGCGCTGTGCAGAAGCAAAATTCATTAAGTCTGAAGTCTCACAAGACTTTGGTGAAGAACTTCAGGCTTTGATTATACAACTTTAAATACAGCAATCCAAAGTCTGCTTCGGTACAGACTTGGATCTGAAATGCAAATCGTTCACCACTAGTGGTGACTTTGCCAACATCTCCATCACTACAACATTCGCCCTCCTTGTTTCCTTAGGATATACATTTCTTGTTGAGGTCTTTGTCATCATTCACAAGCTGTAGGGCACTATATTCTAGATAGGCGATTTAGTAACTTTTTTTGAAAGAAATATTGACAAAGAAAAAAAATAAACAATTAAATACTGACCAGTAAATTGTGTATGCCTCTGCTTGAGCTGGATCTTGTATATTTGGTTCATTTAGAAGTTCTTGTATTCCTAACAAGATCTGTGAACAGAGAGGAAGGTGTTAGTGTCCGTCCAAGGTCCTGCTCCTCTTCCTACGGCCGCAAAGTAAGATTTACCTGTTTAATTGTGATTGCTGGCCTCCAATCCTTATCTTCTTCTAAGATAGACAGACACACTGTGCCTGAAGGATAGACATTTGGGTGGAATAATGGAGGTTCAAATTTACCTGTTTAATAAGAGAACACAGATTAGAAGCAGGTTTGCATCACAATGATGTGGATCGGCAATGGGCTCTGCATGCAGTTTACAGCTAATAGCTGGGGCCGCGCCAGTACTTTCTATTGTTGCCGCCTGTCAATTAGCAGTAATCCATATGAAGATCCTGTAGCCGGACCACTTTAGATACACAGGTTTTAACGGGCGAGAGGAATAAGTCACTGCCACACGCTAGCTTATCTCCAGTGGAAACAATCGAGTCAACCGGGGACGGACTGGCCAAAGACCTTACAGTGAAACTTCCCGGAGGGCCGATACCCAGGGAGCCACTTGAGCCCTCTTCACAGCCAGCAGGCAGGTAAGTAGTGATCTTAAGGCCTCATGCACATGGTCGTTCCGTGCATTGGGGACCGCAATTGCAGGCCCCAATGCACGGGCAACATCCGTGCAGCGGGCCAGACCCATTGAAGTTGAATGGGTCCATGGTCTGTCCGCACCACAAATAAAAAAATATATGTCATGTCATATTTATTTGCGGAACAACGGAAAGAAACACCACGGAAGCACTCCGTAGTGCTTCCAGTGTTCCGTGACTCCGTTCTGCATCTCCGGAATTGCGGACCCATTCAACTGAATGGGTCCACATCCGTGATGCAGAGTGCACACGGCCCAGCGGCCGTGGATTGCCGACCTGCCATGTGCATGAGGCCTAAGGCTGTATTACACAGCCCGATTTAACAGGCGACTGTCAGGAAGCATTCCTCCTAACAATAGTCTACTCGTTAGCGGAGGAGACCGCCGCTATTACACGCAGCGATCTCCTCCTTAGTATAGGGAAGAGCAATCGTTATACCATCGCTCTTCTCTATACTGAATCATTGTCTGCCGGCAGCAGATTGTGATTAGACACCACGATCTGCTGCCTGCAAACAATGATTTTTTTTAACCTGCCGAAAGATTTGGATTGCCCGATGAACGAGCATTTGCTCGTTCATTAGGCGACAGTATTAGGGCTCGTTCATACGACTGCCGTTTTTTGCGGTCCGCCAATTGCGGATCCGCAAAAAACAGATGCCACCCGTGTGCCTTCCGCAATTTGCAGAACGGAACAGGAGGCCTATTATAGAAATGCCTATTCTTGTCTGTTTTGCTGAGACTCAATTTTTGCAGGGCCATGGAAACAAGCAACGGATGCGAACAGCACACAGAGTGATGTCCGCATCTTTTGTGGACCCATTGAAATAAATGGTTCCGTATACGGAACGCAGAAAACGGTCCGTATACGGAACGCAAAATATGTTTGTGTGAACGAGCCCTTAGACTGCTAGATGATCGCTAACGAGCATTACTATGAACACTCATTAGTGATCATCTGCCCAAAAATTGGCAGGTGTAATACAGGCTTTATGCTCCCTCCTGAATTCAACTGTATTGCCATCATGTATACACGTCTGACTAATGATATATATTATTGTCAGTTTGACCCAGGGAGTGATAGATAATTAATACAGTAGTCTGGGACCTCCTTATACTCAAGTGGCTGTCGTCGGACCTGGTGAAACGCATTGGGGCTATGAGGGTCTAGTAAGCAACAGGGTAATTAAGCACAGGACCAAGGTTCCAGCAGGCCAGGGGGGGTGTTGGTCGGGTCGCTCTTTTCAGGCGGGTGCTCTGACGACAGCCACTTGAGGTGCTTCCCGCTGATAAGACTAGTATCTATAGGATCAGAGCAGCTAGGTAAATAGTAATATAAGCCGTCTTTCCACTTCAAAACCACCACTGATGTATTTGAGACAATTGGCTACACCCAGCCAGAGCTATCTGTGAACCTTTACTGTACCTGGACTACTGAATATTATAGTAGTTTTTGTATCAATATTAGACGTTTTAAATAATTAAAAGTTACGTTTTATATTATTTAGTATAAGGAGGTCCCAGATTACTGTATTAAAGGGGTTGTCAGAGTTATTTTTTTGTTCTTTATATGTTTCTAACTAAACAGCTTTGCCATGCACTTACTGCATCTGTAGTTGCTCCTTTCTCAGAGTTCACGGAGGGTCACATGACCTGTGATGTCAGCTTCTCTCCCTGCTCCGATAATGATTTGTGCACAAAATGATTTCAACTTTCTGGTCTGTGCATGCACAGACCTTTAAAAATTTATACCGGATCTGTTTTTTCCAGGATGACACCGGAGAGACGGATCTGGTATTTCAATACATTTGTCAGACGGATCCATCTGACAAATGCCATCAGTTTGTGTCCGGATTGCCGGAATACTCTGCCGCAAGTGTGAAAGTACCCTTACTGAGTAGCTGCAGGCAGTGAGGAGACAAATGCTGGGCACAGGAGCTGACAGAGGAGTTCTGCAGAGCATTGCACAACAGGAAGATCCTGTGTATCAGCAGTGTCATGTAGTCCCACACATACAACATGCTGCCCAGTCTCCCAGCAGGCAGACATGTCATTTAGGGCAGACGTATTCACTCCCTTAGCAGTGCAGGGGGAGGGCAGATTATTGCAGGTAAACAAAGGGCCAGAAGAGAACCAGAGAAATAAGGAATTATTTTTTTTTTTTTTTACCTAAAACTTGCTTGGCTTAGATATATTGTTGCCCATCAGATTTACAGTGCTATACATTTCTTTTCATAACTCAGACAACCCCTTTAATTGTATTGCCATCATGAGGACAGAACATGGCAGATGGCCACTAGAGCTTCGGATCATAGATCTGAAGTCGATTCATTCAAACACTGTTTCAATGCAGTCTGGAGTCCTGCCTCCGTACAGCTTTAAAATGCATTGCCTCCATAGAGGCAAAATTCGTTTCATCCGAACTCACGCAAGACTTCAGTGAACGAATTTGGTATTCATTTCTACATCTTTAAAACATTTAAAATTCGGAATCCGAAGTCGGGTTTGGCAACAGCTGGTACCAACCCAACGTCGGATTCCGAATTTTAAATGGTTTTTAAAGATGTAGAAATGAATACCGAATTCATTCACCAAAGTCTCATGTGACTTCGGGTGAAATAAATTTTGCCTCCACAGAGAATACATTTTAATGCTGTATGGAGACAGGTCTCAGACAGCATTAAAACAGTGTCTAAACGAATAGACTTTGGATCTATGACCCAAAGCTCCATTTGCTCAAGCCTACTGGCCACCACACGGGTAGTTTTTTTGTGCTGCTGGGGCAGTATTTTGCGATGCCCTGTGGTATTTGGCTTTGCTGGGCTGGTATAATGTGCTGCAATAAGGTAGTACTGGCGTTGGTCCTGTCTTCTGTTAATTTGGATCAGACTACAAAATTGTGCCACTTATTTTTCTGGGGTCACTAAGTTATAAGTCCGCCCCTGGAATTAATATGTGGAAATTTAACATGTCTAATCCTCCTCTATGTCCCGCCAAGATGCACATCATTGGGGAGTGGCAACAAGCCCATATCAGGGGGTTGGGATCAACCGTTTCAGGCTACCTGTATCTAATGTGTATAGAAACCTTATACCATGGTTCTTACTACTGTGATTACTTCAACCTGGAAATTATAAGATGCCAAAAAGACAGCCCCTCTGTAAATATAAGCCTCTTGATTTGTTGTTACCGCCTAAGGAAGCCATGTCTGGCCATACGAGTAGGATTATGTGCCAGTCATTCAAGTGACAATGGGAGAACTAATTTTAAGTTATTCCCATGCCACCAAAATGCAAAGCTATGTGCGCCAACCCTTACAGAGCACTAAATTCTGTTTGTGCCGCTATACTCTTCCTCAGAAGCTTTGCTAGCGCCATAACACAGCATGCAATGGAACAAGCCAAGGTATGCCGTTATACAAACTTGGAGGCATGGCAGGAGCCGAATACTTACATTTCGGAGGCGAAGAGGGATAATCATCCTTAAAAAGCATTCGTAGTTTAAATAATCCTCCTTCCCATGGGGTCTGCAGAACACAAACACAATCATTAAGATTGAACATGCAGATCATCAATATCTATAATTGAATCAGTTTTTATTTGGGTCTTTCAAGACAGTTCAGATATGCCATCTACATGCGTTTTTTTTTGGGGGTTGAAGAGAAGGCTGCAATGGCACAGAGGTTATAACCTGCCCCAGTGGCATTCCCATTTCCTGCTACGTTCAGACAGGAGTAGGATATGTAGTGCAGTGAGGACCTGGGCATAGTCCGAATGGTCGTGGATCAATGAGGTGTATACAAGTTACTTTTTTTTTTTTTAAACCATGGGATGATTTGGAGGTGTACTGAGAAAAGCCTTTCAACTATTGCTGGCCCCAAGGGCAGCCTGCTTTACAAGTGGGGTACACAAGACCCTCATGATCTTGCATGTATGGCAAAACCTATTGCTATTCCAAAAATGTTTATTGTATGAATACCAGACAGTCTCTGCAAATTAATATGGGGAATTGACAAATGTATGATGGCCTTTGACAAGGCAGACTGTTTTAGACTAAATTACCTGCAAGATCTAGTACATAAAATGGACACCAATCTCTTCAGACATGGGATGGGAGCCCCTGCTGCACTAATGTCAACCCAGGGATATAGGGGGTTATTTACTAACAGAAATCAGCCTATACCAGGAGTATTTCTGGCGCAGATTGTGGCGCAAAAGTGGGCAGGCCTGTCTCATTCATCATTTTCTGTGCCTGTTTTAGGCGTAGAAAACTCTAAATCTACACCAGCAAGGGAGCCAGAGCCTCCACATAACTTCAGCAGATCCACTGCCAGCGCAGGGGCTTAAATGGGAACCTGTCACTGGGATTTTGTGTATAGAGCTGAGGACATGGGCTGCTAGATGGCCGCTAGCACATCCACAATACCCAGTCCCCATAGCTCTGTGTGCTTTTATTGTGAAAAAAAACAACGATTGGATACATATGCAAATTAACCTGAGACGAGTCCTGTCCCTGAGATGAGTCCAGCGTAAAGGAGCCCAGCATCCTCAGAATCTCCTCCATTGCTCCCCAACGTCAGAAAGCTAGAGCGCCGTAATCCTGCGATGTGTGAGCTAGCGCATGCACAGTTCGTTCCCTGAGGCTGATGCCAGCACAGGGAAGGAACACTATGATGACACTGCGCATGCGTTAGCTCGTGCATCACGAGATTACAGCGCTCTAGCTTTGTGACGTCGAGGAGCAAGAAGGAGATTCTGAGGATGCGGGGCAGTGCTGGGCTCCTTCACGCTGGACTCATCTCAGGGACAGGACTCGTCTAATTTGCATATGTATCAAATTGTTTTTTACAGAATAAAAGCACACAGAGCTATGGGGACTGGGTATTGCGGATGTGCTAGCGGCCACCTAGCAACCCATGTCCTCAGCTCCATACACAAAATCCCGGTGACAGGTTCCCTTTAAGACCGGTGTCCAAGACGTCAGTCTTAATAAATGACCCCCACAGTCTCTGGATCTTTTGGCATCAGTAGAGCCTCCATGTTTGGGTTTGCTCTTAACGCTACATAAGTAATGCAGAAAGCTGTGCGAAAAGGATTCTCTTACCCCTTTCTTGCCTGGAATAGCACATTCCCAGTTCATCAAGTTCATTGTGCCATCTGGATTTTTTGTTGGTACTGCAACAAACCCCTTAAGAGATAGGGGAGAAAAATAAAATAAATTATAAAGTAGTGCTATATAAAACTCATCAGGTTAGAAATGAATAAATGAAACTTACAAAAGGATGGTCTTTTCTCCAAGCTTTCCTCTCCTGTGCGAGTCTGCTCAGGGCTATGCCAGACATAGTTTGGGTTCCTGTAACATAAAGCGCTGGGTTACGTACAGTATCAGCTTTTACATATCGCCATCTAGTGGCCAAGATGCCAACTGTGGAAACGGAGCACAGGACTTAGGCCAGATACACATCTTTGATGGAAGTTTCCTCTATAAACTCCCCCCCCTCCCCCACACACAACGTAAAAGAACTCAAGGCAAATAAATATGACATGCGCCAATAAGCCACATTCACAGCCGCAATAAATACGTTCTCTACCGTCGCTTCCTTGCGCACTTTTATTCTTGCAGCCAAAAGGATGGATCTACTCACCTTTAAATAAAAATATAAATATAAGTCTCGCCTTCCTGATCCTCACTGGACCTGCAGCCGTCACAGGCCGTTCATCAAATCACTGGCCTCAGCAGCGACGTATTATTCATGCACACGTGACGACTGAAGCCAGTGACCGTGAAGTTACCAGTACTGGTCCTCTAGGGATCGGAGTGGCGGCACTTTTTTTTACTGCCCCCACAATGAGGTAATACAATCAATTATCAGTCACAAAAAGGGCTGAGCCCAAATAAGAGCTAGTGACAGAAGGCGGCCCTGCTGCATGGGACTGTTTCAGCACGGCTCCCTTCATCAGGTCCTAACCTGCCCCGAAATGGGTTTTCTGACAGTAAGTTATCTTCTAAGAACTCCTCAAACTCTTATTGGACAACGCTGCAAACATTGGACCCCGGGCTGGAGACCCGGGAGGGAAAACCGGCGTCAGTCCGTCCAAGATCATTAAGCAAGACCTGACGAAGTGCACAAAACGCGTAATCTCCATCTAAACAAACCTCATTAGAAATATTTCTTACTGGCTCTTTTTGGGCAGCACTACCACTTAGGGATCCACTTTTTTTTTTTAGACTGACTTTTTGCACTGTAGGTAGAAACCAAGGTACTCAGAGGAAACCCATGCAAACCAAGTCTGCGCAGATGTTACCTTTGGTCAGATTTGAACCTGGGCCTACAGAGCTGCAACGACCCCTACGGCTGTCACAGGCAGTAGGAGCAGCAGAGGAACGTGCTCAGGTGCGTTTTAGGAGATTGCCATCAAACTGCGTGGCCTGATGCAAGACCAACAGGTGCTAGTCCAGGGGTAACCAGAATCAAAAGTCTACACACAAATAACCAGGACTTCACTTGTCGAATACCAGTAAAATTTAAAAAGGGAACTGGTCACCTCAACCGCGAGCTGCATGAAATCCCGATAGGGCCCTTCCTGGCCGACAGCTCTGTAAAAAAATAAAATAAAGGGGAGTCTAAGGGTGCAGAGGGCAGCCCGAATCTACACTGCATGTGGTGCCCAGGGAGAAAAATGCAACAGAGCTGAAGTCATATGGAGAGAGCGTTTTCACCAGTAGGTTTCAGGTGACCTGAATTTCTGCTCCGAGTCCTTGTCAGGAGGCTCCTCTCACTATACTAGACCATAAAGAAAAATGTAAGCTTCCACCAAGTCAAGTGATGGAGGTCATTGACTCAAAACATGATTCAGGGGTCAGAAGAACTGACCTCATAGATGTCCTAATGTGGGCCCACACCTGAGGGAACGCACTGTCCTACTGACATGTGGAGCACATGCAAGATCCAGGCTTGAAAAATCCCCAAAGAAGTCAAACTTGTGTAGGAAAAGTCATCTCCGTCAGGTAAAGCCTTTCATTTCTTCTTTCTCTGTCAGTCTGTCCTTCACTTCTCTCATGTACTAGCGACGTTCCTCAAGATCTCCAATCAGGAGTCCAGAGGCTTCGCTTCCATCCTTCTGACTCCGTTCCACCAACCTTCAGCTGCAGAATACTACGGAAGTACCAATCCATGAACCTTCTGCGCTCTCCTTACCGTCCATTAAATGCTGTCGGGTCTCAATACCAGACCCCTGATAGGCAGCCATGTTTAGGGCATAGACGAGCACTTGCAATGATAAAGTGACTTCTAGAGGCCGACAAAGCAGAGCAGAGCTTCTCTCCAAGGCTCTGGGTCTTTACATAATATCTTCTTACCCATCGGCCATCCCGCCCAGGTCATGGTCATCCCGACGACTAGCCTGCATGGAAGTATGCTGCACTTGCACCACTCGTTATGGAGACTAAGCGCAGGGCATCCACAGCAGAGGAGCTTACCTTCTAACCCTCCTGCCAGGAGCCAGCCACTCATATCTATGGGTGCTTGCCCAGGACACGTGGCCAGCTCCCTACAGTCTTCCTTCTAGAAGGGCATGCTACAGGACTTCTCTCCCAAGACAGGAGAAAGCAGCCCACGTGCTGAAGTCTCTTCCATGGACATGATGAGACAACCGCAGGAGCATGAAGCTGCAGGATCCATCAACGAAGCAAGCAGAGCTGTGGGCCCACCGCCCGCTCCATGACCTCCCCATAGCCGCACATTGTCATATCAGTGGCTGCCGGAGGTGCAGGGACAGCTGCTTATCTGATAGGGACAGTTGTGAGCATGCCCTGCTACAGTCAGTCACCTATGTCTATGCAGCGTCAGCCGATACAGCGAATACTTATAGAAACTGGGGGGGGGGGGGGGGGGGGGGGTGATGTCACTGGGACCAGAGTAGAGAAGTGAACTTTCGAGATGTCAGGACCTTTTATAAATCACGTTTGCAGAAACCCACGTACTATTCAGACGCACAGATTTTCTGTTGCAGAACTTCTGAAACGCCCCAGGTTACATCACAGTTTTCAGGTTCTGTTTGCAGTCACTGAATAGAAACCCGGCCCCAATCGCATTCACACAACACTAAAAAAACTTTAGGAGAATTTACGTTCAGGCCTAGTTCAGAAGCTGGAGGGGGGCGGAGGACGACACCTCTCATCATGCCCCCGCCCACTCAGGCCCTTAGGCGTTCCTCTGACGAGCCCTGCACTTGAATCCATCAAGACAATCTCCATTCACCGACAGCAAGCAGAGATCTTGAAAGTGGTGTACACCGTGAAGAGGAGTCGCTGGCTTCTTCGTCATACAGTAAACTTGCTCCGACTCTAGTAACGCTCGACCGAGGGCCTCCTCTCGTAACGTCAGGGCGGGGCCTAGGAATAGTCGCCGACTAGCCGCGCAGCAAGCCAGGAAGGGAAAAAAAAATAATCGGGTAGCGATCATCTGCGCCGGACCAGACGAGCGGCCTCCTATCCTGGTTGTCAGGACGCCACCACAGATCTCACTACGTTTCTACAAGCAGGCGCCACCTACAGTCTATTATCAGAACTGCTCCCACGAGTACAAGGTGGGAACCTAGTCACGAGGCAACTGCTCGCCAGGCAACTCCCTAATAAAACCGCTCGCCCCTGCCTCCCATCCGAGACCTCTAGACCGTCAGACTGAACTTTTCAGCTTCATTTTCCCATTTTTTTGGGGGGAGAATTTTAAAGCTCCTTGTAAGGGGGAATCACATAACTAGCAATTCCACAAAGGAATATTAATCGGATCTGAGCTCATCATCTGCCGCCATCCAGGTGAAGGGGGGCCCCCACGGGTCACTGATGAAGACGTGGGGTATACATCCACTAAACTGGCCCCCCTGCAGGATTACTATTTAAGCAAATACCCAAAATGGAACATCCCTTTAAATAAAGTCCGTCCATGTGGGCACTGACAGCTAGGAGGAAGTTGCCCCCCCCTAGCCATGTGGATGTGAGAGGGAAGACTTGGTCCCCACATCCAGGACTGTGACCACCTGCACCCTGTGACACTCATAGGAATGAATGGGAGGTGCGCTGCTGCGGGGACTAGGGAAAAAATAAAATAAAAATTTTAAAAATACACAAAACACAAGAGAACGGCAGGAGCCCCCCTCCGGTCAGGATGAGGCAGCCGGTAACGGCTACAGGCTGGGTCCTACAGCGGGGGGGAGTCCCGGGTCACGATGCGGCCTCCCACCGCCGCCCCCGCCCGTGCTGAGGAGGGAGCTCAGCCGGGAGAAACCCTTTCCTCGCCGGCCCCGGGAGCCGCTCACCTGCTGTAGCTTCACCCCCTGACAATCCGGGCTCCGCGGCGGCGACTGCTCTTTGTGTCGGGACAAAGCCCCTGAAGTTTCCCTCCTGAAGCAGCACTGAACCTGACCCAGACTAAATAAGACCTCATGTCACAAGGACCCCGGCCCCGCGGCTGCCCTCACAGCTGCCTGCACAAAAAGGGGAAACCCCGCCAAAGCCCCCAGACGACTCCTACCCCGCCCAGCAGGAGGCGCTTCACTCAATAAATACCGTCTAGCCACCGTGTGCATGACAAGGGTCCGCTGCTCTATGGTGTGGGCGGACCCCCTGTCACCCAGCCGGTGAACGGTTTATAGTTGGACATTAAAAACGGGCCGGTTATAAAACAGGCATAAACCGGATGATATCGCACCGGTACAGCGCCGGCTAATAGTCAAAGAAGAAATAGAGGGAAAAAAACTCTGCAGGCAAATCCGTGGACAGCTATGCACTTAAAGGAGCCGCGTTCTAAAAATAAGGGACCGTCTACAAAGCGCCGGTCGGGACGAAGGACTAGGCCTCAAGGAGTGTGTAACAAGTCGCAGCAGAGAGCGTGAAGCAGATAACCGCGTGAAATCGCGATATGTCAGTAGAAGAGGAGTTTAATCATCGATATATATCGAATAAAAGGCCCGGGGTTCGTCTATTGACGCCGAACTGTGACGTGAGGCCTAAAATGGCTCAGGGTTTTTTCCTCCACACGGAATAGAAAGTAGAATGCAGGCGGGAGAGAGCTCGGCCCTGATTGGTGGGACTGGAAGAGAGTGGGCGGAGAGGGGGGCTTGCTGACCAATGACAGGGCTCGTAACAAAGCCCTTGTCCGTGCTGGAGAGAGGAGAGCGGAGGAGTGGAGATGGTCCCTAAGTTCTGCCTGATGGAAGTAATGTAATGTGAGCCGAAATCCATGGAGGCACCCTGACTGCTGAGGCAGAACAATGGCAGGAGGAGGAGGCCGAAAAGGAACACTAAGAATTGGCCTAAAATAATAATCCAAAAAATAAATAATAATACTTGCTAATAAAAATAGTTCTAAAGTGAATAGTAATTAGCTTAAACAAAAAATATAAAAAATATATATATATATATATAATATAACTAATATCAAAAATAATTCTAAAGTGAATAGTAGCTTAAAATAAAAAAATATTAAAATTTTAAAATGACAAAAATAATTCTAAAGTGAATAGTAATTAGCTTAAAATAAAAATATTTTAAAAAAATGATAAAATAATGGCAAAAATAATTCTAAAAAGTGAATAATAAACATGAAATTATATAATTAAAATAATGAAAAAATAATCCAGAAAAGAATTCATAAGTTAATCAAGATAAAAATAAGCATAAAATAAAAATAATTAATTCATAATACTCGTTAATAATAGTGAATAATAATTAGTTTAAAATAAATAAAAAATCCTAAAAGACTTAAAAATAATAAAAATAATTCTATACTGAATAATAATAATTTGTATAAAATTAAAATAATAAAAATACTTCTTAATCATCTTAAAAAATAATTCTAAAGTGAAAAAAATAATTGCTTAAAATAAAAATCCTTAAAAGAATTAAAAATAGTAATGGTGAAAACAATGCTAATAGTTATACAGGGTGAATAGAACCCATAGCGGTAATAATGGTTATAATAAATTATGAATCTAGAGAGTAAAAAGAAAATACAAATAATACTAAGTGGAAAAAATATTTGAAATAATGATATAAATGAATAATTCAGATAATTTAATGCAAATAATGACACATATATCTTTAAATATAATGTGTTATTAGTAACTTTTAATAAGGTTATAATTAGAATAATTAAATGGGTTATAATAGAATAACTACAGGGGTTGTCCCGGGTTTTATACACCGAGTTTAACAGTAGGCAATGTGATAAAATTAGCAGTTAAATCCTAAGCCATACGGTTCTCAGATGCTGGTGATCCTCTGTGCTGCAGTGGTGACATGCTGCACATCCATGTGATCGCTGCAGCCCAATCCCCGACCTTGGCAGCGATACTAACATTTATGGCAAAAGACTGCTGCCGGTTGTGTTACACAGCAACTCCGACCATGGTATCTGAGAGATCATGTAAAGGCTCCGATGACTAAGCCCCCCCCCCCCCCCCAAAAAAAATATTTTTTTTTTAATTATACACAATTTTGCTGGATCTGATGTAAGAAGTATTACCAGGTTTTTACACATTTCACACCCTAATGACCAGATTTTTTTCAGTCTTATGACCAGACAATTTTTTTTTGCGATTTTGGTTTTAAAAAATTTTTTTTTCCCCCTTGGGCTACCAAAAATAATTTTCAAGGCAATTAAAAAAAAATTTAATACATTTTTTTTTTTTTTTTTTTTTACAGACCTCACAGAGTGTTTGGACCCACGGTGGTGACCATATGAACCTGATCCCTGCCACTGGGTTTCGTCTCCAGTGTTAGTATTAAAATGGGTTCCCAATTTTGTTTCGGTTGTTGCAGTACATAACGTGTATCATTTTGTGGATTTTTTTTAACGTAATATATTTCCCATGAGGTCTTATAAAAGTTTTCCCACAGTAATAGGGGCATCCATCCCAGTTACAGGAAAAATGTGACCCTGTCGTGGCAGAGCTGATCTGGGTCTGCTAACACCCAGCAGCTCTGCCATGCCGATGGCACCTGGTGATCACGTGATCGCTGGCTCCAATAGAGGCAGCGCCATTGCACATCAGTGCATACGGAAAGATGATGTGGTGGGCGACCAGAGCTGGATCGGTAAGGGAAAAGGTTTTGAACCCAAATGCATGGATTTTATCACTGAAAACCCCTCAGAATCAGAATATACGGTACATTTTTTGTCTCTATGGTATGTTTAAACATATTTTAAAATATTTGTCATTATATTAAAAATAATCCAGAATTTTTCCAATGTTTTAACACCAGCCACTGAGCCCCCCCCTCCACCCCAATTTTACAGAGATGATTTTTTTTCAGCTTGTACTGTCTACGTACACAGGAGGCAGCAGCCATTTCATGATCATCACAGGGGAGGGATTAGAATGAAAGGTAACACCTCTGTTATGAGGCTGAAGGCAGATAACACAGGAACTACAATGGACGATAGCTGGTGTCACACTCCTCCCCCTCCCTGCACAATGACCTCTGCACAGAGCATGCCCACAACACTGTCCTATAGACGTCAGATCTCTTGCCCTCTGAGGCCTCTATAATCGTGTCAAAAATAATGATAATAAAATGAAAAACGTCTTATTTTATCATTTCACGTTTGCTAAAATGTAACAGAACTACAACATTGACTGATTTAAATGAGAAGTATTGCAGAGGAGAGAAGGCGTACAGATCCTGCCCCCCACCCACCGACTACCACTTGTGTAGAAATGACCTACAACGGGGGATCTGTGTCGGCGGAGTGGTCGCTCCTGCTTACTTTCAATTAGCTTTGATATCGTTCACAAAAGGAAGGCGCTGATCACCGCTGGAGTCTGAGAATGACAAGAGGACACGGCGCGGGCTGTCAGATGCAATTACCGGGCTCCATTATGGAGAATGACTGTCGCACTGTGATAATACCTCTGCGCGGGATCGCTCCAAGTAACACGCCACACAAATATGGGGAAGCCATCTGCTCCTCTGATGCTGTACATCAGCCCCAATTATAGGGATTTCTTTCAAAAATGTGACAGGCGCAGCAGCTGCCAGGATCCGGTCTGCTCCTCTGTTTGTGAGACTTTTCAGGGTTTGGTTAGATAGATGGGTAGAAACGTCGCTGTCTGATTAGACGCGTGGTGCCGACGACTGGGGGAAAAAAAGGTAGCATTCTCTGTCGGGTTTTGTGAGTAATGCACAAGTTGGGATGGCGTGAATATTCAAATCGCAAATTTTAATCGCGAATATCACCACTTCGAGAATTCGCGAATATTTAGAATATAGTGCTATCTATTCGTATTTGCGAATAGTGTTGAATATTCTAATCGCGAATTTATGCCGATTTTCGCAAATCAAGTAAACAATGACTGGTGATCTCGAATTTGCTAATTTATGGCGAATATTCGGCCAAATGTTTGCAAAATATTGCGAATTTGAATATTGACTATGCCGCTCATCACTAATGGCTCGAGCTAAGTGGTAAGGTAAGTAAGGGCACATCGGTCCTTAGGCACCGCTTCACTTTTCCTGCAGAAGCATCCGGGATATCCAGACTGCACTGATGAGGGGCAATCATCCCCGAAACAGCTGTCTGCAGATGAGATGCTGGCTTAGTTAATATCCAAGTCATGTCTCAAGGCCTGTTTAACGGGTCGAACACTGACTTATAGGATAGCTGCCTTGCATCTGGTGGCATCAGAAGCGGGGCTTGGTAAGAGCTCATTTGTATCCCTTTCTTCCCAGAATTCCAGAGGAGCATGTATGGCCTATACGTCTCCTCACGCCGATTAAGGCGCTCTCTACCCAAGGAGAGATATCCCCCCCCAAATCCAAATGTTGGAAAATACACGTCAGAAAAATCTGCTGTGTATTTGCTATGAAATGCAGATTTGTGCCACGGATTTGTGGTTTGAATGGAGAACTGCAGATTAACCCTCCTAGATTGTAAGCTCTTGCGAGCAGGGCCCTCATCCCTTTTGTTCTAATTATTGACTTGTCTGTTGCTATGTTATTTATGACTGTTTGTGCGCTGTGGAATATGTTGGCGCTATATAAATAAAGATTATTATTAGAGATGAGCGAATTTCATATTTTGAAATTCGTTCAGTCTTCGTTCACTGGTAAAAAGTGAATTGCGTTATGGATTCCATTACCGCGGACCATAACGCAATTCTATAACGGAATGCCTTTAGAGGCATTCCGTTATTCTTTCCATCATAATAGAAGTCTATGGGCTGCATAACGGATCCGTCCCAGAGAGGACTCCCCTGCATAACAGAAACGGGACGGATCCGTTTTGCAGCCCATAGACTTCTATTATGACGGAAAGAATAACGGAATGACTGTAAAGGCGTTCCGTTATAGAATTGCGTTATGGTCCGCGGTAACGGAATCCATAACGCAATTCACCTTTTACCAGTGAACAAATTTCATAACCTGAAATTCGCTCATCTCTAATTATTATTATAACCTGTGACAATGTCGCTACTCCGCAGACAGACTCCCTCTGCAGTTTCTGCTTTAAAACCATGTCAAGAATGAACGTATTCGTCTTTTTTTTTTTTTTACTGAAAACCGATGTTAACGTTTTTTTCCCCCCAAATGTTTAATACTGATGACCTATCCTCGGGATAGGTCATCAGTATCTTATCGGTTAGGGTTTGACTCCCAGCACCCCTGCCGATCAGCTGATTGAAGAGGCCACAGCGCTCTACTTCCTAGACCTAGGCCAATGATGTCGTGTTCATCGGTCACATGGTCTAGGCGCATCTCGGCACTATTCAAGTGAATGGGCCTTAGCAGTGATACTAAGCACAGCTGCTATCCAATAATCATGGCAGTACATGGTAAGCTCCAAGGAGGCCAAGGCACTCACTTCAAACAGATCTGCGAGGGTGCCAAGTGTTAGACCTCCACCAATGAGGTACTAGTGACCAGTCCTGAGGATCAGTATTAAAGGGAGCCTGTTACTATGAAAATGCAAAGTAACCTGCAGACAGTATGTTATAGAGCAGGAGGAGCTGAGCATATTGATATTGGAAAAGATTCAGTATAACTTGTATTTCATTCATTTAAATTCCTGCTCATTCTGGGCTTTGAAGTCAAGGAGGCGGTCCTATCAGTGATTGACAGCTTTCCCGCTATGAGGAGGCGGTCCTATCAGTGATTGGCAGCTTTCCCTCTATGAGGAGGCAGTCCTATCAGTGATTGACAGCCTTCCCTCTATAAGGAGGTCGTCCTATCAGTGATTGACAGCCTTCCCTCTATGAGGAGGCAGTCCTATCAGTGATTGACAGCTTTCCCTCTATGAGGAGGCGGTCCTATCAGTGATTGATAGCTATCTGTATACACCGTCATAGATGGAAGGCTGTCAGTAACTGATAGGACCGCCTCCCCATAGAGGTAAGGCTGTCAGTCACTAATAGGACCACCTCCTCATAGATGGAAGGCTGTCAATCACTGATAGGACCTCCCCCTCATAGAGGAAAGGCTGTCAGTCACTGATAGGACAGCCCCCTCATAGAGGGAAGGCTGTCAGTCACTAATAGGACCACCTCCTCATAGACGGAAGGCTGTCAATCACTGATAGGACCTCCTCCTCATAGAGGGAAGGCTGTCAGTCACTAATAGGACCACCTCCTCATAGATGGAAGGCTGTCAATCACTGATAGGACCTCCTACTCATAGAGGGGAGGCTGTCAGTCACTGATAGGACCGTGTCCTCATAGAGGGAAGGCTGTCAGTCACTGATAGGACTGTCTCCTCATAGAGGGAAGGCTGTCAGTCACTGATAGGACTGTCTCCTCATAGATGGAAGGCTGTCAATCACTGATAGGACCTCCCCCTCATAGAGGAAAGGCTGTCAGTCACTGATAGGACAGCCCCCTCATAGATGGAAGGCTGTCAGTCACTAATAGGACCACCTCCTCATAGACGGAAGGCTGTCAATCACTGATAGGACCTCCTCCTCATAGAGGGAAGGCTGTCAGTCACTGATAGGACCGCCCCCTCCCAGATGGAAGGCTGTCAGTCACTAATAGGACCACCTCCTCATAGATGGAAGGCTGTCAATCACTGATAGGACCTCCTACTCATAGAGGGGAGGCTGTCAGTCACTGATAGGACCGTGTCCTCATAGAGGGAAGGCTGTCAGTCACTGATAGGACTGTCTCCTCATAGAGGGAAGGCTGTCAGTCACTGAAAGGACCTCCTCCTTATAGAGGGAAGGCTGTCAGTCACTGATAGGACGCCTCCTCATAGAGGGAATGCTGTCAATCACTGATAGGACCTCCTCCTTATAGAGGGAAGGCTGTCAGTCACTAATAGGACCGTCTCCTCATAGAGGGAAGGCTGTCAATCACTGATAGGACCTCCTCCTTATAGAGGGAAGGCTGTCAGTCACTGATAGGACCTCCTCCTCATAGAGGGAAGGCTGTCAGCAGGGGCGTAGCTATAGGGGGTGCAGAGGTAGCAGTCGCTACCGGGCCCAGGAGCCTGAGGGGGCCCAAAGATCCTTGTGCCACATAAGACACTGGCATTATAGAAAGTGCATACTGGTCAATTTACACCTCTGGCTGGAGGGAAGGGGTTAGGTTAAGAATTTGGCATGAGGGGGCGCCCTTTCAATGTTTGCCTCAAGCAGCAGGAAGGATATGTGCTCCCCTGCCCCTTGGCAACAAGCACTGAGGGACGGGGGCCCAAGCTGAACTCTTGCACCAGGGCCCATGAGCTTTTAGCTACGCCCCTGGCTGTCAGTCACTGATAGGACCGCCTCCTCGTAGATGGAAGGCTGTCAGTCACTAATAGGACCGTCTCCTCATAGAGGGAAGGCTGTCAATCACTGATAGGACCGCCTCCTCATAGAGGAAAGGCTGTCAGTCACTGATAGGACAGCCCCCTCATAGATGGAAGGCTGTCAGTCACTAATAGGACCACCTCCTCATAGATGGAAGGCTGTCAATCACTGATAGGACCTCCCCCTCATAGAGGAAAGGCTGTCAGTCACTGATAGGACAGCCCCCTCATAGATGGAAGGCTGTCAGTCACTAATAGGACCACCTCCTCATAGATGGAAGGCTGTCAATCACTGATAGGACCTCCTCCTCATAGGGGGAAGGCTGTCAGTCACTGATAGGACCGCCCCCTCATAGATGGAAGGCTGTCAGTCACTAATAGGACCACCTCCTCATAGATGGAAGGCTGTCAATCACTGATAGGACCTCCTACTCATAGAGGGGAGGCTGTCAGTCACTGATAGGACCGTGTCCTCATAGAGGGAAGGCTGTCAGTCACTGATAGGACTGTCTCCTCATAGAGGGAAGGCTGTCAATCACTGAAAGGACCTCCTCCTTATAGAGGGAAGGCTGTCAATCACTGATAGGACCGCCTCCTCATAGAGGGAAGGCTGTCAGTCACTGATAGGACGCCTCCTCATAGATGGAAGGCTGTCAGTCACTAATAGGACCGTCTCCTCATAGAGGGAAGGCTGTCAATCACTGATAGGACCTCCTCCTTATAGAGGGAAGGCTGTCAGTCACTGATAGGACCTCCTCCTCATAGAGGGAGAAGGCTGTCAGTCACCAATAGGACCGTCTCCTCATAGATGGAAGGCTGTCAATCACTGATAGGACCTCCTCCTCATAGAGGGAAGGCTGTCAGTCACTGATAGGGCCGCCTCCTCATAGAGGGAAGGCTGTCAATCACTGATAGGACCTCCTCCTCATAGAGGAAAGGCTGTCAGTCACTGATAGGATCGCCCCCTCATAGATGGAAGGCTGTCAATCACTGATAGGACCGTCTCCTCATAGACGGAAGGCTGTCAATCACTGATAGGACCTCCTCCTCATAGAGGGTAGGCTGTCAGTCACTGATAGGACCACCTCCTCATAGAGGGAAGGCTGTCAGTCACTGATAGGACCTCCTCCTGTCACGACCATTGTTATGGCCGTGACTCCTGGAACCGCATGCAGTTGCCTGCGGTCTGGTTTTGTTGTTCAACCACAGGTGAGGGCCGCTAGTTTGTTGCCTCACGTGTGGTTGCTGCTGGCAACATGTTGTTATTGTCAGTATAGCAGCCTGAGCTGTTGCTAGGCAGCTTGCTGTCAAGGGCATGCGGTTGCACCTGGCAACCTGTCTTTGTAGGTGTGCCTTTTGTCTGTTTGGTGTGCACAGGGTTTATGTATGTGTGCACTTTCCCTGTTTGTTGTGCACAAGGTTTATGTATGGGTGCACTTCCCCTTTAAGTGGCTACCTTACCCTCTCTGGTGTTGCAAGGGTTAACTCCCTTCCCAGTGTGTGTCTGTGTGGGTGTGGCTACTGGCTATTTAGCTTCCACCTCCTCATAGAGGGAAGGTTGTCAATCACTGATAGGACCTCCTCCTCATAGAGGGAAGGCTGTCAATCACTGATAGGACCTCCTCCTCATAGAGGGTAGGCTGTCAATCACTGACAGGACCGCCTCCTGGACTTCAAATCCCAGAATGAGCAGGAATTTAAGTGAATAAAAGTTGTACTGAATCATTTCTGATAAAACTATAAATGAATCTGCTCAGCTCCTCCTGCTCTATAACATGCTGCTTGCAGATTAAACAGCATTTTCATGGTAACAGGTTCCCTTTAAAAACTTGAAAAACCCCTACTGTAAATCTGCTCACGGAGAAATTTGCATTAGATGAACTATGGTGCGGATTTGATAATGTAATCATTTTTTTTTTTTGCTATAGATTTCAGCACTGAATACACTGTATAATATATGGTGGAATTGGAAGGAAAAAAAAAGGTTAAACGTCTTCATTCCTGCCTCGGTTTTGGCGGGGCTAATTTTTGGTCAGAAAAGTGCAAATCCACAGCAAATACACTTTTAGATGAAGTTCTGCCTTCTGTGCTACTATCTGATTGACGTATAGTTTCTCCATCTTATTAGGAAGAGGTTCTTCAGCAGCTGCAGTGTACACTATATTGCCCTAGATTCATTTTTTGCTTTATAAAAAGGTTCTGGTGGTCACTGTAATAGACTCCTCAACTAGTGCAGACCCTTCTTGTAAAGAATTATAAGGAACTGTGTACCCCTTAATATAAATTATTAAAGGGTTATTCTAACACAATCAAAATCAGTCCCCCTGGGCAGCAAATGCGATTAAAAAATAAAATAAAAACAATTCTACTAATCTCACGATCCCCTGCCGATGCCTCTCTGACGGTGCTGGGGTCCCTGCTGCGCCCCACTTTGTGTCAGAACACATAAAAAAACTGGCTGTGAATGCTGCTCAGCCAATCACAGCTGCAGAGATGACCAACTCAGCCAGTGATTGGGTGAGTGTCATTCCCAGGCATTTCCTGCCGGGTGGAGACAGGAGCAGGAAGTGGAGCGCTGCGGAGACTCAGAGAGGTGAGTATCAGCACGTTTATTTTCTTTTTCTGATGATTATCTGACCAACTCGATTGTGTTGGAATACCCCTTTAATAATATCAGAAGTCAAATCATGTTTACAAGCATATACTGTCGGGGACTAATATTCCTGTTATTTACAGCAGGGGGGGCATGTATCCATGATCAGTGCATGATAAAACACTAGCTGGTCATCCTAAGGTTGCTGACGAGACACACACATATCAGCTGGATAGATGTTATTAACCACATGGCACAGCCATGGGCACGGCCAGTAGGCCCACTTGTGTCACTTCATGTTCAGAGCTGAAGGAACTAGAGGTGGAACGCGTGCCATGTATTTATAACCTTAGCAAGGGCTGGTGGCCATTAGTGGTCGTACTTCCCTCCAATCCTGTGCCGCAAATGTGGTGTACAGTGAGCGGCCACTAGTTTAATGGAGATGTCAAACTCATTCATTTTCTTTGCCTCTTTCTAAAATAGTAACCCATATGTTCACAGAGCTAGGGTATGCTACCACAAAATGCTTTCAAACAGCTTCCCATTGTTTTCAATGGGATAAAACGTTCCAGTTCTCCATTCCAAGGTTGCTGACTACGAGACACACATTAATTGGATAGATGTTATCTATGTGGCACAGCTATGGGCACGGCCAACAGGCCCACCTGTGACACTTTATGTTAGGAGCTGAAGGAATGAAAAGTGGAAAGCTTGCCATGTATTTATAACATTAGCGAGGGCTGGTGGCCATGAGTGGTCGTACTTCTGCAGTATTTCAGTCAGTTTTGCCAAGAAAACTTTCGGGCTGTAAGTGTCCAGGAGCGGTGTTCGGGCTGTAAGTGCTCAGGAGCGGCATTCGGGCTGTAAGTGCCCAGGAGCGGCGTTCGGGCTGTAAGTGCCCAGGAGCGGCGTTCGGGGTGTAAGTGCCCAGGAGCGGCGTTCGGGGTGTAAGTGCCCAGGAGCGGCGTTCGGGCTGTAAGTGCCCAGGAGCGGCGTTCGGGCTGTAAGTGCCCAGGAGCGGCGTTCGGGCTGTAAGTGCCCAGGAGCGGCGTTCGGGCTGAAAGTGCCCAGGAGCGGCGTTCGGGCTGTAAGTGCCCAGGTGCGGCGTTCGGGCTGTAAGTGCCCAGGAGCGGTGTTCGGGCTGTAAGTGCCCAGGAGCAGTGTTCGGGCTGTAAGTGCCCAGGAGCGGTGTTCGGGCTGTAAGTGCCCAGGAGCGGTGTTCGGGCTGTAAGTGCCCAGGAGCGGTGTTCAGGCTGTAAGTGCCCAGGAGCGGTGTTCGGGCTGTAAGTGCCCAGGCCGCTCTGCCTTCTTCTCAGATAACCCCAGCCTCTTGCTTGGCCCGCCCTGTAAGCCCCTTGTGTCATCTAGTGTACTGGACGAGATCCCGCCAGCGCATGCACACTGCATGGAGCGATGGTGCTGCCCACAGTGGTCATCACAGTGCGTATGTCCGGGCCCAGCGGTGAACTGCACATTCACGGGATCTCGGGACACAATAGCATTTTTAACCCCTTAGTGACATAATTAATTTTAGCCTTAATTTAATATATATATATATATCATTTAAAACACTTTTTTATAACTTCCCAAATGCAGTTTGGCCATATTTATTCTTCTTGCGGAGCCAACCAAGTGGTGCTGGGGCCGCCAGATTTTTAATGGAAGTGATGCTTGGGATGCCAGTACCCCAGTGGATGGAACGTTATCAATGACATCACATTCGGAAGGGCGGACGGTTCAAGTCTCACTACTTTAGGAAAGGAACGGCAGGAAGGAGGGGAGCGAGTGTGAAAAGGGAGGAGTTACAGAGCGCGATGTGTATTTAGGGTATGTCCATATGAGACTTAGGGTGCATTCACACGACCGTATAAATGGATCCGCACCGCAATTTTGCAGAACGGATGCGGACCCATTCATTTCATTGGGGCTGCAAAAGATCCGTTGTCCCGCAAAAAATATAGAGCATGTCCTATTCTTGTCCGCAACCGTGGACATGAAAAGGCATTATCTATATAACGCCGGCCACGTTCGGTCTGCAAAATGCGGTATCCGTTTTTTGTGGACCGCAAAATACTTACGGTTGTGTGAATGCACCCTAACAAACAGAGGAAAAGTGGGTTATGATGTAGATCTGTGATAAAAAAACGCACTTCACTTCATAGCCAACGGTAAAATCTGCAGCATAAATCGGCAGTCTGCAGATTTCAGATCCACATCGCTGGTCAAGTTACGCTGCTGATTTTTTTTTTACACAGTGTTTGGGCTCATTCATGCGTAACGGATGCTGGCCGCATCCGTAGTTCCATTCCGCGGCCTTCCGCAATTGCGGATAAGAATAGGCATTTCGATCATAGTGCCGGCCATGTGCGGTCCGCAAATTGCAGAACGCACACGGGCCGGTATCTGTGGTTTGTGGATCTGCAATTTGCGGACCACAAAACGCTACGGCCGTCTGAATGAGCCCTTAGGAGGAGAGTTCTTCAACACTTATCTATTTTGCTGGCAGTGCACAACGCTGCAGATTTGGCACATCTGTGCCAGAAAATCAGCACCATATCGCCAAGTGTGAACCCAGCCTAAATAGTATAACAGACTTGGTGGGCAGATTTCTAAAAATTTGGGGAGAATTGGAAATCCTCTTTGATCATTTGTGGGTATTATGTTGCAGCCTTAACCCTAAGTTCAGACCTGAGCGTTTTACAGCGCGTTCCTACGCGCTGTAAAACGCTCAACACGGAGAAACCAATGATTCCCTATGGGAATGGTTCTCACCTGGGCGTTTTACAGCGCGTACGATCGCGCTGTAAAACGCCCGACGCTCAAACAAGTACTTGAGCTTCTTTGGGGCGTTTTGACGCGCGTTTGTGGCCATAGGACACTGCAGTCAATGACACAAACGCCCGTCAAACGCGCGTTTACTATTACAAAAAACGCACGTCAGAAACGCGCGTCAAAAACGCGCATCTGACGCGCGTTTGGGAAACGCTCAGGTGTGAAAGCAGGGTAAATGGGTTTTGCAGTGAGGAAAATAAATAAATAAATTGTGCAGTGGGTAAATATTGCTGGGCTATCTTCAGGACAGGTCATCAATATCAGATCAGATTGGTGGGGGAGGGGGGCGCGACTCCTGGCACCCCCACGATCAGCTGTTTAAAGGGGTAGCAACGCTCGTGGGAGCACTACTCCTTCAAAATTACCTGCGTGGCGTCTCTTTTGTAGAGGCAGCGCAGTGTTATTGCAACTGCACCATCCCATTCATTTGAGCATGAGCGCCACTATCCCTTCCAACAGCTGATTGGCGGGGGTGCCATAAGTCAGACCTCCACTGATCTGATATTGATGACCCATCCTTAGGATAGGTCATCAATATTTACCCCCTGCACAGCCCCTTTTTATAAAATGCCTGTGACAGAGTTCCTTTAACCCAACAACCAGTAGGTTGGTATACATAAAAAAGTAGCACCTTAAAGTGATGGTCCTGTGAAAAATATTCTACAGTTTTCAAACCAGCACCTGGATCTGAATACTTTTGTAACTGCAAGTAATTGAAAATTTAGCACAGCCACTGAGTTATTCAATAAAATGTATCTGTACAGCGCCACCTGCTGTTTTTGTTCTTTTTCTTATTTCTTTGTCCTGCTCACTGAGATGGTCGCACATGCTCAGTTTCATCCTTCAACTGCCTCCTGAGCTGTGATAGGACAGAGTTGAGACACGCCCCCTGATCTGCCGCAGAAAAGACACTCCCCTTGAGCTGCCAGCTTGATATAAATCTAGCAGAGCAATGAACGGGGAGATCTCTGGATCCATGTGAGGTACAGGGCTGGTTGATGTCTGATTTTCAGTTTTTACATCAGTCATGGGGTAACCCTGTTAAGTTGGTTTAAGTCTTGGCTGGGGTAGTAGATTGATGGCTGTGCGGGGAAGTAAAAGTTGCTGTAGAATAAATTATAAGTCTGGGAATAATGCTAAAAAGTCGTCATGTTTTTATCTGTTAGAACCCAGGTAATAAGAAGACATTCACCATTGTCCTTTGAGCTATCCTCCTCTATGCAGTATGATCTTTTAACACTAGAGGGTGCACTGTGCGCTTGTGATAACTGGAATGATCTACTGTGCCATTAACAAGTGCAGGTTATACATGAAATTCAGCAGTTTAATGCTGGCGTCATGTAGGTAGTAGACGCACACCTCCCAATTGTCCCTTTTGTCTCGGATTTTGAGCGTGCGAACTTCCTTTTACCCCCTATAACCTGGAAATGTCTCTTTTTGGAGCATATCAATCAATCTGTTAGTAAATTTGTGTCACTGTGGCTCCTAATTACGATATCCCGATTTACTGTATAGTATCATCATGATTCATTGCTATTCGATGCATAAAAGTTGTATATTTGCAGGGTTTCCATGTCATATTTAACCCCTTCCTGACCAGGTGATTTTTTATTTAATCATTTTTTTTTTTATTATTATTTTTTTACTCCCTGCCTTTTTTTCGTTCACATAGCTGTATGAAGATGACAAGTTGTACTTTCTAATGGCACCATTTACTATTCATAGGATGGAGTGGGAAGCTGGAAACAAACGGAAATGAAAGTGGTGGAATTGGAAAAAATAATAAAAATGCAATTCCCCCACAGTTTTATGGGTTTTGTTTTTACGGCGGTAAAACTGACTTGTGCTTTTCATTCTCCGGGTCAATATGATTACAGCAATACCACATTTGTATAGTTTATAGTTCTATAGTTCTATAGGCAAAAAAAAAAGCTAAACTTTGGAAAAAATTAATTCTTTCTTTTCATTTCCATATTCTGATATTTTATATTTTAATAGAATGGGCGATGCGAATGATATTTATTTATTTTTGATAATTTTTATTTTAGGGAAAGGGGTGATTTAAATATATATATATATATATATATATATATATATGTTATAATTTTTTTACCTTTTATTTTAATCATTCGATTGCAATTTGTATAAAGAGACACTCCTAGAGGCTCATTTGCATATATTAAACCATAATTTTTCTCAGCAATGCGGGCACATAGGAACATGGGACCAACACAGATGTCTTCAGCTGCCAAGTGCACATGTAACAGGTCAGCCGGTGTCATAGGCACAAAACTGCTGACAGATGTGCTTTAAAGGGGTTGTTCGAGATTAGGAAAAAGTGCGGCACAGGCAGAATAATCATGTGTAATCACCTGCTGATACATTGCTGCCTTTCTGCTCCACGGCAGCTCTGATGTCATGTCAATGTAATGTCAGTGCCGAAGCCCTGTAAAACACTGCCAAAGAGGACCAGAAAGACAGCACTAGGGCATTTCAATGCTTATTTTCTGCCATCTCCGGCCCGTGCCCCACATTTTTTTCTAATCTTGTAGACAGCCCCTTTAAGGGTCCATTCACACGTCCGTAGTGTATTGCGGATCCGCAATACACCCGGCCGGCACCCCCATAGAACTGCCTATTCTTGTCCGCAATTGTGGACATGAATAGGACATGTTCTATTTTTTTTCCGAAGCTGCGGACCGGAAGATCGGGGCCGCGCTCCGAAAATGCGGATGCGAACAGCGAATGAATGGGTCTGGATTCCTTCTGCACCCATTCTACAGACGTGTGAATGGACCCTTAAAGGGGTAGTCCCATCATAATGATCACTGTTAAATCTGTTAATGATTTGACAGTGATAATTTTTGTAAATATATTTGATTAACCAATTCCCACCTTTTAGGAGAAAATTCATCCCCACTTACCTCATTGTTGTCTTTCGGTCTCCCCTGGTTACGGCCACCGCTCTTCTCCGGAATCCCTGGTGCTGCGTTTGCGCAGAAGACTCCTTCTTTTCTCCAGGCCGGGCCGCTCGCTGTCCTGAACGCACACGCCGCCGCGCATGCGCGATGGGGACTTCTTCCTGGCCAGAATAGTACAGAGCCGCGAACACACACGCAGACTTTGTACTATACTGGCCAGGAATAAGTCACCATGGCGCATGCACGGCAGCGTGCGCATTCAGTCCAGCGCGCGGCGCGGCCGGGAGAAGACTTCAATCAAGATGAAGCTGCCCCCAGCCAGAATCCAGGAAGTGAACGGCGCGCTGGCAGCAGGTAAGTATGAAAATGCGAAGTGGGATAACCCCTTTAAGGGAACCTGTCGCCTCTCCTGAAGACTTTACCACCATGTAAACCAAGCAAGTGCTTGGTTCATCAGAGATCAGGGGGCCCCCTGCTGGTTACAAGCAGTTGACTGGAAAAATAAAATAAAATGAATAAACCAGGGGTGGAAATACCACATTGGTGGAGGGGAGCCATGCCCATCTGTAGAGCAGTAGTGCCCAGGCTGAACGGAGATTGGGGCTTAGTGGTGCGATAGAGGCCCCAGATATGCCAAATGCACCCCCTGTTGTGACGTTCCTCTGTTACTCCTTTAAATTTGAGAATAAATTGACAACTGGGCGTTACCATTCCCCTTGTGAGACGGATGTCTACCTACACAGTATAGCAATGTCAGCTCTCCTTGGGCTATGTCATAGGGCAGTGATGGCGAACCTATGGCACGGGTGCCAGAGGCGGCACTCAGAGCCCTCTCTGTGGGCACCCGCACTCTGGAAAAAGTCTATAGTGTACAATATACCTTAGACTTTTCCTGCCATTCATCAGCGCAGGGTGCACTATGAACAGCACAGGCAGCGCACTGAATGCAGGCAGGCTATTATAGCTAAATAATAAAGTACATAGAGGATATACTATATAGGACTATAGTATTTAGGTTAAATTGCTTTGTTGGCAATTTGCAATAAATAAGTGGGTTTTGGGTTGCAGTTTGGGCACTCGGCCTTTAAAAGGTTCACCATCACTGTCATAGGGGCACACCAGTAAGGGAACACTGCCTGATTCAGGAGAGCAACTGATGGAGGGTCCTTCTACAGATAGAGGATCTTACAGGAATTTACATATATGTAGAGGTGATGGGGTCTTCGCTGTGCGGTCAGTTGTATTGTTCTAGACCTCCACCACCATACTCTGTACTGACGAGTCAAAGTGTGAAGGGAAGGGCTGAAGTGGTACAATAATTAGTGTCTACAGGCAGCAGTGAAGCATGGTGGAGGTACCTTTGGGGAAGCATTTCAGCAAATGGCGTTAGGGATTTGGTCAGGATTAATCCTGAGAAATACAGGCAGATGCTTATCCATCATGTAATATCATCAGGCTCTGATTGGCTCCAAATATATTCTGCAGCAGGACAACAACCCCAAACATACAGCCAATGTCATTGAGAACTATCTGCATCCTACAGAAGAAGGAGTCCTGGAAGTGACGATATGGCCCCAGCAGAGCCCTGATCTCATCCAGTCTGTCTGGGATTACGTGAAGAGACAGAAGGATCTGAGCAAGCCTACATCCACAGAAGATCTGTGGTCCTCCGAGATGTTTGGAACAACCTCCCTGTCAAGTTCCTTCAAAAACTTTCTGCAAGTGTTCCTAGAAAAACTGATGCTGAAGGCAGAGGCTAGTCACACCAAATATTGACTGGATTTAGATTTCTCTTTTGTTCACTGCAATTTGTTAATTTATAAACTATTATCACTTCTATTTTTGAAAGCGGTCCTACTTCTAGCATTTTTATTTCCACAGTACTGTGTATATACAGGGTGGGCCATTTATATGGATACACCATTGTTTTTCTTGTGAAATTCCCAATAAGTCTGATGTGTCACATGACCCTCTTCCTATTGAAAAAACAAAAGTTGGATTCAAAATGGCCGCCATGGTCACCACCCATCTTGAAAAGTTTCCCCCCTCACATATACTAATGTGCCACAAACAGGAAGTTAATATCACCAACCATTCCCATTTTATTAAGGTGTATCCATATAAATGGCCCACCCTGTACTGTATATATATATTTCTTGCTGCATTGTGTATTCTAAGGGTATGTTCACACACTGAATATTTGTGGCCAAAGTTTCTGCAAATGAAAATTAGTTCCATTCATCTTCATATGCCCCAAAGCAGCCAGTAGGGATAATTGCAAGTTGGTGGTATTGTAAAAGATTTTATTAGGCCGATGGTTGTGCGGAAATCTCCCAACCCAGGACTGTGACGTAACTGCGGGACTGTCAGTCACGTGGAAGCCCCAGCCACACTCAGCTGCTCGGCATTATAAATCACAGAGGCACATTGTTCTGTCTTTTACTAAGGGCTCATGCACACAAACGTGTATGGCCCGTGCTACGGACCACAAATAGTGGTCCGCAATGCATGGGCACCGGCCTTGTGCCCGCCGTTTGCGGATGCGGATCCATTCCTTTGCATTGGTCCACAATCCACAAGATTCAGTCCGCACTGCAAAAAGAACATGGTCTATGGGTCCGCATCCGTGATATACCGGTGCCCATATATTGTGGACATTCGTGATCATGAGCCCTGATGTGTCATCATTTTCTTGTTGCCTTCTACACTGTGAGCGAGTCACTAGGAGGGTCTAAAAGCTTTCCCTATAACTGGGGGCTGCTGCGTCATGGTGGTGTCTCATTGTGATAGATTTTCTTTAATTTGCCATATTTTGACTCCTGAGATAAAGGTTGCTGAAAGCAAATTCCACTAAAGAACGCAGGCCATAAATACTTCATTCTCGGCATGTCTCAATCAGCTGTAAGCAGCATGTTCCCCGAATACAAGTCCCGGTCCACTATCGGATTTCAACTTTCCACCCCAAAGCGGATCCATCGTATACCATTACCAGCCAGGTGCCTGTAGTCTGGTTTCCAGCCTGAAATCTGAACCCACAGGAAGAGGCCGTGTTATATATAGAAGGGATCATACATATCCTGCAATCTCTTCTCGTACGAAACCTTACTTCTTCGCGTTTGACGCTTTCTCTTCCTGTCCTTGTTTTATTATGTAACACCGGAATACGATATCTCTAAGAACCCAGTGGTGAAAAATAAAGGACATTTAATCCAGTCTCAAGAAAGAGATTGATATCTTGCATTCACCAAAAATTGTTTGGACTAAGGCCCCTTTCAGATGAGCGAGTCCCATGCATCGACTGACAGCGTGGTTATACTGCAGCTCCCGCCCTGACCTCCCAGGTCGCATATCATTCTATTGATTTATGATGCTATGTAACCCTTACCGTTCTGGAATGTATTGGATAACACTGACATAATGCTGTCAGTGTTATCCAATACATTCCAGAACTGTAAGGGTTACATAGCCATCATAAATCAGTATAATGCTATGCGACCTGGTTAGTGCTGGGAGGTCAGGACGGGCACTGCCACATACTCACGCTGCAAATCTGATGCGTTGGACTAGCTCGTCTGAAAGGGGCCTAAAGGAGGCACTAGAAGGATCTTTCAAATGTCCCTCCATTTCCTTTATTAGGCTTCATGAACACAACCATATCCATTTAGCCGTCCACAAACCACGGAACCAGCAAATACAGATACCTTCTTTGTAAATTCCGCAATTTTCCCACTCTTATCAGTAGAAATGCCTATTCTTGTCCACAAAATGGACAAGAATAGGACATGTTCTATAATTTGCGGAACAGCCATGGACCTCTGTGTGCTGTTTACATTTTTTATGCACCCACTGAAATGAATGGGTCCATGTGCAATCCGCAAAAAATACAGATCAGACGCGGACAAAAACTATAGTCGTGTGCATGAGGCCTTAAAGGGGTCCTAGACTTGTATATTGATGACCTAGCTTCAGGATAGGTCGATATGAGAGGAGTAGCCTCTGACTCCTGACAACGAGTTATCAACTGTTTGAAGGGACCGTGTCACTCGGACGGCATCTGCAGCCATCTTATTGTAACCAAACACAGTGCCATATCTTGTATAGTGGTTGTACTCGGTATTGCAGCGCTCAATCAAATGGTACCGTAAGAGGTATATTAGAGTGGGCTCGGCATGCATGTGTAACCTGCATTCCCTAAATGTAATGGGTGCCACTATGGCACTAGTGGAGGTAGTATTAAGTGTAGGTTCCTCTCCTAAGGAGATTGCCTTGCTGTTGGCGGACAGGCACAAATCATTCTGTACAAAATGTATTTGCCAAGAATCTCACATTTATAACATAGCATTAGTACATTTTCTATAGTGAGTATGGCATGATTGTACTTACTTTATTATTTGTGTTTGCGGAGTGCTGACTAGGGGTACTTTAACACTAGCGGCAGGACGGATCCGACAGGCTGTTCACCCTGTCGGATCCGTCCTGCCGGCGGAGCCCCGGCGCAGCACGGCGAGAGGCCGTCAGACTAAAAAGTCAGACATGTTGTAGTTTTAGTCCGGCGGCCTTTCGCTGTGCTGCACCAGAGCTCCGCCCCCATTATAGTCAATGGGGACAGAGCTGCGGCATGGCAAAATAGCGGCAGGTCGGATTCGACAGGGTGAACAGCCTGTCAGATCCGTCCTGCCTCTAGTGTGAAAGTACCCTAACCCCCAACTTTTTTTGCAATTTGAATGAACTGCAGAAAGACCATGTGACTGGTGAATGTGGCATTGTAGGAGGGCCACGGAGTCGTCAAATCCCTTCCAAGCTGATATTTATTACCGATCCTGAAATTGGTCATCGACTGACTGGGGTCAGGAAGAAAATTGGACAACACTTAGGCCCCTTGCAGACTGTGTCCGGATGCGTTGCGTCTGCAATCACTGAAAATCATTTTGTCATCAAAGGTCCTTTAGCAGGCCCGGAAAGATGAACGAAGACGATGCCAGCTGCGCGAACAGGAGTTAATTTTATTTTTTAACCCCTGAAGCATTCTGTATTAAGAATGCTATTATTTTCCCTTATAACCATGTTATAAAGGAAAATAATACAGTGGATTGACTTTTAACAATTTACTTACATCATCTCCTAGCAACCATGCGTGAAAATCGCACCGCATCCGCTTGCGATTTTCACGCAGACCCATACACTTCTATGGGGGGCCTGCGTTGCGTGAAAAACCACACACAATATAGAACATGCTGTGATTTTCACGCAACGCACAAGTGATGCGTGAAAATCACAGCTCATCTGAACAGCCCCATGGAAGTGAATGGGTCCGGATTCAGTGCGGGCGCAATGCGTTCACCTCACGCATTGCACCCGCGCGGAATTCTCACCCGTGTGAAGGGGGCCTTAGGATGTGCCCTCAATAAAAATTTGTGATGTCACAGAGCACCACGGGCAATGGTTTTAGTGCTGTATAAAAGACGTGATCATCCAGCTATCGGTATGCCCACTCAGAAAGCTGCTGTGAGCGTCGGTGCCTTCTCAAACAGCCGATCAGCAGGGGACCTGTCAATCAGATACTGATGACTTATCCAGAGGATAGGTCATCAGTTAAAAATAAAAATCTCAGAAAGCCCCCTTTAAGCTATTAACCAGTTCACTGCTGCTCTTCACATTCTGGTCCTGACTCAACACACAGAAAACGACTGGTAACGCCCACTCTGTGAATCCCTCCCATTCCAAGCCATTTCTTTGTGTCAAGCCCAAGACAAGAACATGACCACCAGTGGTGGGGATCAGACCCTCGTCAATCATAAATGTATTATCCATTAGCTGTCGCAAGGTGATCAATGTTGCTTGTGGTCCAACTCCTTGCTGTGGAATGTTCTCTGTTCATGGAGATATCAGCCATTTTGTACGAAGAGCTGCGTTCCCTTCATATCCACAACCGCCAGAGTCTGCATTTCGGTGTAACTTACTGTGTTTCGGTTTAACTTGTTGGCTAGTTTGTGGACATTCACTTTACAAGTCCTAAATTCTGATTTACTTTTACAGCTTTCTATAGAGCTACGTATTTCTGACCCAGAACTCTAGCTCTGGTGAGGGCAGCAGCCAGACCCTAGCCTTAGGACGGGTATCAACATCAAATTCCTGGACAACCCCTTTATGGCCATTAGAGCTCTGTATGAGGACAGGCAGACAAACAGTCTCACTCCTGCTAGGACACAATGGACTGCAGAGGGGGAAGGCTTTACACAAATCCCACCCAGGCACGGGTTTAGTGGGACATAAAAGTAAGCCTGTCGGCCATGCAACTGTTCATATGGAGCAGAAAGACCTTTTAATTTATATTTAACCACTTAAGGACCACAGGTTTATACCCCCCTAGTGACCAGGCCCTTTTTTACAAATCGGCACTCCACAACTTTAGCGGTTTATTGCTCGGTCATGCAACTTACCACCCAAATGAATTTTACCTCCTTTTCTTCTCACTAATAGAGCTTTCATTTGGTGGTATTTCATTGCCGCTGACATTTTTACTTTTTTTGTTATTAATCGAAATTTAACGATTTTTTTGCAAAAAAATGACATTTTTCACTTTCAGCTGTAAAATTTTGCAAAAAAACGACATCCATATATACATTTTTCGCCAAATTTATTGTTCTACATGTCTTTGATAAAAAAAAAAATGTTTGGGCAAAAAAAAAATGGTTTGGGTAAAAGTTATAGCATTTACAAACTATGGTACAAAAATGTGAATTTCCGCTTTTTGAAGCAGCTCTGACTTTCTGAGCACTTGTCATGTTTTCTGAGGTTCTACAATGCCCAAACAGTAGAAAAACCCCACAAATGACCCCATTTCGGAAAGTAGACACCCTAAGGTATTCACTGATGGGCATAGTGAGTTCATAGAACTTTTTATTTTTTGTCACAAGTTAGCGGAAAATGATGATGATTTTATTTTTTTAATTTTTTCTTACAAAGTCTCATATTCCACTAACTTGCGACAAAAAATAAAAAATTCTAAAAACTTGCCATGCCCCTCACGGAATACCTTGGGGTGTCTTCTTTCCAAAATGGGGTCACTTGTGGGGTAGTTATACTGCCCTGGCAATTTAGGGGCCCAAATGTGTGAGAAGAACTTTGCAATCAAAATGTGTAAAAAATGACCGGTGAAATCCAAAAGGTGCACTTTGGAATATGTGCCCCTTTGCCCACCTTGGCAGCAAAAAAGTGTGACACATCTGGTATCGCCGTACTCAGGAGAAGTTGGGGAATGTGTTTTGGGGTGTCATTTTACATATACCCATGCTGGGTGAGAAAAATATCTTGGTCAAATGCCAACTTTGTATAAAAAAATGGGAAAAGTTGTCTTTTGCCAAGATATTTCTCTCACCCAGCATGGGTATATGTAAAATGACACCCCAAAACACATTCCCCAACTTCTCCTGAGTACGGCGATACCAGATGTGTCACACTTTTTTGCTGCCAAGGTGGGCAAAGGGGCACATATTCCAAAGGGCACCTTTCAGATTTTGCAGGCCATTTTTTACACATTTTGATTGCAAGGTACTTCTCACACATTTGGGCCCCTAAATTGCCAGGGCAGTATAACTACGCCACAAGTGACCCCATTTTGGAAAGAAGACACCCCAAGGTATTCCGTGAGGGGCATGGCGAGTTCCTAGAATTTTTTATTTTTTGTCGCAAGTTAGTGGAATATGAGACTTTGTAAGGAAAAAAGAAAAAAAAGGAAAAATCATCATTTTCCGCTAACTTGTGACAAAAAATAAAAAATTCTAGGAACTCGCCGTGCCCCTCACGGAATACCTTGGGGTGTCTTCTTTCCAAAATGGGGTCACTTGTGGCGTAGTTATACTGCCCTGGCAATTTAGGGGCCCAAATGTGTAAGAAGTACCTTGCAATCAAAATGTGTAAAAAATGGCCTGCGAAATCCGAAAGGTGCTCTTTGGAATATGTGCCCCTTTGCCCACCTTGGCTGCAAAAAAGTGTCACACATCTGGTATCGCCGTACTCAGGAGAAGTTGGGCAATGTGTTTTGGGGTGTCATTTTACATATACCCATGCTGGGTGAGAGAAATATCTTGGCAAAAGACAACTTTTCCAATTTTTTTATACAAAGTTGGCATTTGACCAAGATATTTTTCTCACCCAGCATGGGTATATGTAAAATGACACCCCAAAACACATTCCCCAACTTCTCCTGAGTACGGCGATACCACATGTGTGACACTTTTTTGCAGCCTAGATGCGCAAAGGGGCCCAAATTCCTTTTAGGAGGGCATTTTTAGACATTAGGATCCCAGACTTCTTCTCACACTTTCGGGCCCCTAAAAAGCCAGGGCAGTATAAATACCCCACATGTGACCCCACTTTGGAAAGAAGACACCCCAAGGTATTCAATGAGGGGCATGGCGAGTTCCTAGAATTTTTTTTTTTTTTTGCATAAGTTAGCGGATATTGATTTTTTTTTGTTTTTTTCTCACAAAGTCTCACTTTCCGCTAACTCAGGACAAAAATTTCAATCTTTCATGGGCTCAATATGCCCCTCACGGAATACCTTGGGGTGTCTTCTTTCCGAAATGGGGTCACATGTGGGGTATTTATACTGCCCTGGCTTTTTAGGGGCCCTAAAGCGTGAGAAGAAGTCTGGAATATAAATGTCTAAAAATGTTTACGCATTTGGATTCCGTGAGGGGTATGGTGCGTCCATGTGAGATTTTATTTTTTGACACAAGTTAGTGGAATATGAGACTTAGTAAGAAAAAACAAAAACAAAAACAAACAAAAAATTTCCGCTAACTTGTGCCAAAAAAAAATGTCTGAATGGAGCCTTACCAGGGGGGGGGTGATCAATGACAGGGGGGGTGATCAATGACAGGGGGGGGATCACCCATATAGACTCCCTGATCACCCCCCTGTCATTGATCACCCCCCCTGTAAGGCTCCATTCAGACATCCGCATGATTTTTTACGGATCCATGGATACATGTATCGGATCTACAGAACGCATGCGGACGTCTGAATGGAGCCTTACAGGGGGGTTATCAATGACAGGGGGTGATCAGGGTAATCAGGGTGATCACCCCCCTGTCACTGATCACCCCCCCTGTAAGGCTCCATTCAGACATCCGCATGATTTTTTACGGATCCATGGATACATGGATCGGATCCACAAAACGCATGCGGACGTCTGAATGGAGCCTTACAGGGGGGTTATCAATGACAGGGGGGTGATCAGGGAGTGTATATGGGTGATCACCCGCCTGTCATTGATCACCCCCTGTAAGGCTCCATTCAGACGTCCGCATGTGTTTTGCGGATCCGATCCATGTATCCATGGATCCGTAAAAATCATGCGGACGTCTGAATGGAGCCTTACAGGGGAGTGATCAATGACAGGGGGGTGATCAATGACAGGGGGTGATCAGGGAGTGTATATAGGTGATCACCCGCCTGTCATTGATCACCCCCCTGTAAGGCTCCATTCAGACGTCCGTATGCTTTTTGCGGATCCGATCCATGTATCCGTGGATCCGTAAAAATCATACGGACGTCTGAACGGAGCCTGACAGGGGGGTGATCAATGACAGGGGGGTGATCAGGGAGTTTATATGGGGTGATCATGGGTGATCAGGGGTTTATAAGGGGTTAATAAGTGACGGGGGTGTGTGTGTAGTGTAGTGTTTGGTGCGACTTTACTGACCTACCTGTGTCCTCTGGTGGTCGATCCTAACAAAAGGGACCACCAGAGGACCAGGTAGGAGGTATATTAGACGCTGTTATGAAAACAGCGTCTAATATACCTGTTAGGGGTTAAAAAATTCGGATCTCCAGCCTGCCAGCGAACGATCGCCGCTGGCATGCTGGAGATCCACTCGCTTACCTTCCGTTCCTGTGAGCGCGCGCGCCTGTGTGCGCGCGTTCACAGGAAATCTCGCGTCTCGCGAGATGACGCCTATTGGCGTTAGTGTGACCTGGGAGCGCCGCAGAGATGACGCCTTTCGGCGTTAGTGTGACGGGAGGAGGTTAAAAAAAATAAATAAATAAAAATAAAAAAAATAATAATAAAAAAAAATAATAAAAAAAAAATAATAAAAAAAAAAAAAAATCTGGTCAGAAGGAGGAAAAAAAAAAAAAAGCCACATTGGCCAGAGGGTGTTGTATTCTGAACCCATTTACACAAGACAGAAGAGACTGAAAGGAAGTATTTATTGTCTGGGGTTGGGATGATGAAAGCAATAATATACATCTAACACACCCTGGGTGCAGAACGGTTAACATATCAGCATCGATGGGGAAAGATCCAAAAGTTTCACAGTGGATGACACTTTTTTCCCCCAGCAGAAATAAGACACCAGACTTTCAGACAGCAGGTTTTATTTCCCATATAGAGTTTGCAGCATTCTAATAAAATGTTGAGAAACTCTGTACAATATACAAAAGTTAAATACATGGAAGGGAAGGCGGGCTCCTTGTAAAGGTCAATAGGCCAAGGATTAGGACCATTTGAAATCACCTCATGTATTTCAACCAAAATGTATCATCTCCCCTGTGCCACTATAGGACTGAATGAATCGTGTGCAAGACCCTCAAAATGACAGGGGGAGTCATAAGATGTATCCATGCAGATTCTGCACAATCATTTACATGCATCTCCCAGGTAACTTCATGGATATATATAATTTTTTTTTTTTAGGATAGGCTATCGATGTGTGGTTGTCTATCCTCTATCCCAAGGCCGAACTGGATATGTAGGAACTGCAGTAGCAGGGATAGACAGACAAGCCAGTAGACTTGAATGGAGCCAATGATTGACACCTACTGATCACACATTGTCAAAATATTAATCCTTTGAGGCCACTTTCACACTTGCTGCAGAGGATTTCGGCAGCCAGGGCCATCTCCGGAACTACCTGTCAGATCCGTCAATCCAGACACAAATGCATTGCAATACTGGACACGTCTCTCTGGTGTCATCTGGAAAACCAGATCCGGTATTTTTTTTTGCATTTGTAAAGGTCTGCTCATGCACAGACCAAAAAGCCAGCTCCATTTTGCCAGAACACTTAAAACAAACTGCGGAACCCCCTTAACTGATGATCTATCCAGAGGATAGATAATCAGCTTCTGATTGGCTCCAGTAGCACCGCAGCCTTCTCACCATTTACCGCCGGCCCACTGACATCACAACTAGCATGGGCGGGGCTAAGGTCCACACAAGTGAACAGAGCTTATCCCCGCCCACACTAGTTGATACTAGTCATGACATCAGTGGGCCAGTACTAAACAGCAAGAAGGCCGCGGCACCGCTGCCTTCTCAAACAGTTCATCGGCAGGAGTCCTGGATGTCAGACCCCCGCCAATAAGTAGCTGATGATCTATCCAGAGGATAAATCAGTTAAAACAAAGTACAGAACCCCTTTAATGCCAGATCCAGCACTAATACACTTCAATGTAAATTAATGCTGGTTCCGGCAAGTGTTAAGGATTTTTGGCCGGAGAGAGAACTGCAGCATGCTGCGGTATTTTCTCCATCCCAAAAAAATGTAAGAGGAACCGAATGGATTGCTCTCCATTTATAATGCATTAGGATAAAACGTATCAGTTTTTTTTTTTTTTGCCCAGTATTGAGCCCCGAGGACAGAACTCAATACCGGGAACTTTAACGCAAGTGTGAAAGTACCCTTATAAAGTGGAAGCAGACCAAAAATATGATTGTGTGCTGATATGCATTACAGGCACAGCCTACTGCTAGAACATTGACGGGAGCAAGCCCTTTTCTAATCCTAGCTAACCCCTTTGAAAGAGTTTGTAAATTTTTCACTCCGACCCATCAAGAGCTCTGATCTGCTTTCGAGAACAGAGGTTGGCGCTCTGTGATGCCAAGACCAAATCAATAGCTCCACTTACTACGTTCCTAATGGACAGAATTTTTTTTTTTTAGACAAAGTACTTTACCACTGGGGTATTTCAAACATTGTAAACGCCTGAAGGAATTAATTATTACAGGAGACATGTCCATGTAAGCAAAGCTGAAAAGTAGTATCAAGATCCTCTTGTCTCAGCTGCAGGACCTCCGCCTATTAAAGATAGTGTTGAGCAAACTTGTTTTTTTTTTAAGTTATGGTCCCTGGACAGGAAACCTTCCTTCCCTCTTCATGGTGAGATAGCACTTAAAGAATTTTGAGACTTGCATATCGATGACCTATTCTCACCCAGAATAAGGCATCAGTATCTGATCAGTGATGGTCACACACCCTGCCGCCCCCGACTAAATTACTCCTGCTGTGCCAGCTGGATGGTCAAATGGAGCAACAGTGCCAAGAGTACTTTAAAGGGGTTGTACAGGATTGGAAAACATGGCTGCAGGACAAAGGGATTGAAAATGCATTAAAGACAATTCCTCGTTTTGTGCTGCCCCCTCACAGCCATAACTGGACCTGGAATGCTTCTTTATACAGGAAAAACAAACCATGTTAGTGGTCAGAATTCCAGGGAAAAGATATGAGAAGCCAAAAGGACTAAAGCACAAGATGCCAATGCATCAGGCCTTACAAAGTAAAAGGAGCCATCTATTAGGTTTCGGGAGTCAGGGAGAGTTCTCACGTAAGCGGCTATGATATAGCCTAAAACTAGGCTAACTTGCAAAACAGCACAGCCAGCAACCTAGAAAACCACACAACTGTTTTTTAGGCTGCTACGAGGGAACTCGCCCTTGCCAGGCATCTAAATGGCTGTTCCAGATAATTAAAAATCGGCAGCAATATACCTCCTCCATTGATCCCCCTGCCACTGCCGTTCCAATGCTGCCTCTACCTCTGGTACATGTCTCGACACTTAAAAGCTATGGCCTCCTTCAGGGCAATGAGTAAATTACTTTTTCAATTGGTTTATTAAAAATGCTCAGCTGTTTTTGAGATACAAAAGGTTAAAAATCTGTTTGCAGAGTATCATCTCTCAGTCCTATCAGCTCAAAGGTGTCCATATCCTTTAAAGGGGTATTCCAGTCAGTTAAAGGGCAACTCATGTTTTCATCAAATAATCAATTTTAGCATATATTACTGCAGCAGCATTATGCATAAAGCAATCTTTAGTTTCTCCACAGTTTTTCCCTTAGTTACAGCTGTTTAAACATGTACAATATGAGGACCTTCTCAAGATGGCTCCTCTGCCAGTTCTGAGGCCAAAACTGCTTTCCCCTCACTTCCCATACACTACAGCCAATCAGATTGGATTACTGAGAGACACGCCTCCTCACTCTGAAGCCGCATGCAGTGTGAAGGACCACCCCTCTGTCTTCCTAGCTGGAAACAGACAAGCCATAGCAACTGTCAGACTAACTCAGGTATACATGCTTAGCTCTAATAAACTAGCAAATAAAAAAATATATATATGACAGTTACCCTTTAGTTATCCAACATCCACAGGATAAGAGATAACTATCACCTCAATGGGTGTCCTACTGCTGGGACCCCCACCGATCAAGCCAACAGGGGCTCCGTACTCTCTGCAGCTCCACTGAAATGACCAGAGGGGACAGTATTAAGATAGTGGAGTGCCGTGCCATCTGCTGAACTCCCATAGAAATTAAAGTGGCTGACCGCTCCATTCTTTTCAGGGAAGCTACAGCGGGTATGGAGCTCCCGTTCTCGTGATCGGTGGTGATCCCAGCAGTAGGACCCCCACCGATCTGATGGGGTATTCTGGTTAAAAAATATCCCCTTTTAAAGAAATGGCTCTCATCCAGAGAGGACCTGGACAGCCTTAGAACGGCAGTGGCAAGTAGAACATGTTTGTTTCTATGCCCCCCTCTGAACCCACTGCCAACCATTTTCGTTTCACTGGAACACCCCTTTAACCCTAGTGATTTTACAACACATAAGCTGCCATAAAGCAGAGGCTTAGTTCAAATAGTCCTGAAGCATTTCCCAGGTTATGTGAAGATTACAGCCGCTTACAACCAGACAATTTAACGTGACAACACTGAAGAAGCCATTGAATTATTGACGAGTATAAAGTGCACTGGACTTTATAACAGGATTAGTTCACAGCGAGAGGCTTTCAGGACATGCCTGCAAATTACACCCGCAGAACAGTTTCGCTGACAGAACTATAGATCACTAGATAAAATGAGTTAAAAAAAAAACTTCACAAAATCAATTAGTTGACAAGAACTGGAAGGAAAACTGCACTTAATAGATTGTCGGTGTGGTCCGAAAGGAGCGGAAACCCCCCACAATGTGCACAGAATATAGTCGGGGTTCAGTGCGGATATTAATGCGACACGTAATGCATGCAAGCGTCCTAGCGGTGGCCATTGCTGTAAACTGGTATAATTTATAAAATAGCTAAGTTACAGTCCACCAAAGGTGAAATAGGCCCCCCATACCCTGGGATTGGGGTTACAGCGCTATCCCATGCGCCAGTTTCCATAACTGACCCCCCCACTAGCACAAATGGGCAGCCAACGTAGCACAAGACAGAAAGGACTACAAGTGACAGCAACTGGATACTAGTGCTTAGCGATGTAGCAAAAAGATCAGGTATTTGGATGCCAGTTAAAAGAAAGTAGTTACAGGTTAGCCCTTCACTTCATTAGTTTTTATTATACAGTATAATTTCAAAGATTATATTAGCCCTTTACAACATGTGAAGTACAAGTGACAAACCGGACAGCTGCAGAGTTACAAAACCGGCTAGTGAAGAGATACCTAGGCTTATATTATCTTACGCCAGCAGGCAATATATCTTGGCATACGCAATATAGGTCGGACAGGGTAGGCATTTGATTCAAGGACAGGCCGTCAATATCAGATTGGTGGGGATGAGACACTCTGCACTCCCACCAGTCAGCTGTTTGCAGGGGCCACAGGGTCTTCAATGCTTATAACTGAGTATACCTGCACGTTGTACATATAGTAATGGCAGTGCAAGTCCCAAAGGTGCAATACCCCACACTGCCGCTACAAGGCACATGGCACACAGGTTGGAAGACCAAAGTAAACTTAAGGCCCTTTAAAGGGAACCTGTCATGTGGATATTTGATTATAATCTAACTAATTATATACAAACATTAACTACCTTAAAAGTGCCTTAGATGTATTCACTTACTGCTGTGACAGATGGTTACCTCATAATATACACACAAAGATGCCACATGCTAATGAGCTGATTTGAGTCCAGCGTATATTTAATTCAGAGCTATAGCCACTCCCCTGCCCACCTGCTGCTGATTCATATGGAAAATAACTGTCACTCAGCAGCAGGTGGGCGGGGAGAGTCAGGAGCTCATTAATATTCATGACTCATCATTATCAGCTGGAGCTTTTCAATACAAGATGTTGGCAGATTGACTGGGTCAATTAAAGAAAGTGACCCAGCATTTTGCTAAGAGAATCAGTCGCTTATTTATGTTGCCCTTCGTTAGGACACCATAAAACTGGTGACAGGTTCCCTTTAAATAGTTGATCAGCTGGGGTGCAGAGTGATGACTGCGCAGGCGTGGTAAGCTCTCCTTCACGTTGAGGGTCCTGTTCTGAAGATAGGAGCGGGTACCAGAGGTGGGACCCATATCAGACATTGAAAGCATATCCTAGCAATATGTCTTAGATAGGAATACCTCCTTTAAGTCAGTGGCTTTAAAGGGGCTGTCCAGGCATGAGAAAATTGTTAAAAAATAAATAAATCGTGTTATAAAACAAATGAAGTCCATACTCCCCTTACCCCGATTGCTGCAAGACATGAACAGAGTACAACTTCAATTTTAGAAAATTCTAAACCTTTTTAAAACATTGTTTTCATGGCTGGACAGCACCTTTAAATTAAATTTTGGGATAAGTTTTTATACCTTGGGAGGTGGCAGAGGACATGTGCCATGCAGGTGTATGTAGACAATTGCCATCTCCTTCCTATAATATGGGACATCCTAAGATCAGACTGGAAACTCACGTGAAGGGTTTCTAGGGAGCAGGAGCCCCTGAGGATTTCACTCTTATTTAGAAAGTAAAGATGCAGGTGAACAGTCTCAATAACACAACCATAAAAACCCTCTAATGCACACAGAAAGGGCTTCCACGGGCATGAGGCGGAACTGGTTAGAAGAAAGCTTTTCCCAAGACCACTAATGGTCATTAGGCCCAAAGTACAATCCAAAAATCCATTACAGATATGAAGGTGATTTTATGGTTATGTAGCGGGCTTATTAAATGCAGACCTGGGGCTCATAGGTTGGTTAAAACACACACACTCCTCACAACACCATCCATTGTATAGTGACTATGCTTGAAATTGCAGCCATTCACTAAGTCTATGGGACCAATTAACGTGATGCCACTGGCCTGGGAAGAGACCTGGGCACCACAGTCTCTTCAAACAGCTGAGAGACAGGGGTCCTGGGAGTCAAACCGCCAATGATCGGATACTGATAATCCATCCTGAGGGTAGCTCATCAATATCAAAATCTGAGACCTCCATTTAGTATTACATTTCACATTTACACCATGAGCTTTCCTGTTTAATACGGCAAATATAAGGCTGAAACATATACTTGAGGCCTCATGCACACGGACCGTTCCTTTTTTTGCGGATGCGCAAAACACAGAAGCCACCCGTGTGCCTTCCGCAATTTGCAGGACGAAAGGCCCATTGTAGAAATGCCTATTTATGTCCGCAAAAAAGACAATCGGACAGGTTATATTTTTTTTGCAGGGCTACGTAACGGATGCATCTTTTGCGGCCCCATTGAAGTGAATGGGTCTGCAACCGAGCCACAAAAACTGCGCTCGGATGCGGACTTAAGTACTCAAAACCGTTTGAGAAAAGAAACACTTTCAAAAATTTTCCTGTAATAAGTTTTATAATCCATTCCTTGCTGAACATGCAATATGCCAAGACGCAGTCTGATAGAAAGATAATATAATACAGTCACAGAATTTTTTTTTTATATAAAACCTGTTTTCCAAATTTTTCCCAAGGAAGAAGTAGAGATTCTACGGAAGAAACCTTCTGCAACAATACACCAGCGCAGAGAACATGCGACATTCGCTGATCCCTATAGGTGTGTTGACAAACCCCAGGTAGAGGAAGTGATTGGCTAAGAGTCTCAGCCAGAGAAAAAGGCCTCCCTAAAATTTGGACAGGACTTAAAGGTGGCGGAAAAACCAGTGGGTCATATGTAGTGTTGAAGTACAAAGTGTAGGGATGTTAGAGGGCAACATGTTGGATGGACTCCGGTCAGGGTCACCCCGGCTGTAATACCACTGACGTACAAAAAGGTCCTAGAATAATGTAAACTAAAATAAAAACAGGGGTAGGGAAGAGATACATTAGAACAGACCCACTTCAAAGTTCTTCAACACCAAGTCCCCATGAATGAAACACTGAAGCTTCCACCACAAGTACAGTACACGTTATTCATGACAGCCCAAGAAACGCTACTCGGAAAGCAGACATTTTATGGTGGCTTGTTACAGTGGAGATTCTCCGCCAGATCATTGCTTGCTTGGAATAAAATTATATAAAAAAAATATATAATATATATATCTTCTTACAGGACACTTCACATTCGGGAGCCTCTCTCTTGCAAGATCTGGAAGACAATATTACAGATAGAAGTGAATGGCAGAAGAGGGTCAATATGAGGTAACAAAAATACACAACTACAACAGGTCTAACAAAGCTACAGACAATTAAGGGGCTGCCTGAGATCTTTTTAAAGGCCATGTACACCTTTGGCAATTCTTTAAATTATTGCATTGTACCCATTATGAGGTAAAAAATTATTTTTCAAATGGTCTTTACTAAAAATATGGAGTAATTTTCTCTGTACAGAGCCGAGATGCTCTAGTAGCAGGATCTGAATCTCCTCTCTTCTGTCAGACAGGGTGCTGATTGCTCCTTATCTCTGCTCTCAGACCTTATAAACACTCAGTAGAGCTCAATCCTATAAAGTGTTTATGACCTTTTAGTAATTTAGAGATAGGGTTATTAAATGACTGGCTGAAAGTGAAAGCACCGCTCACACAGTTGGAAAAACAGTTAACCCTTGTGACAGAACCGCTCAATATTTTTCATAAAGACTAATAAAAATATGATTAACCCAAAATGAGTAAAATGCAATCAAAATTGCCACCATAGATTTTAAGTTTTTTTCTGTTCAATCCAGTCTTGTCAATGGGCTGTAGATGGTACCACAAAGTTAGAACCAGAAAAAAAAAAAAAAAGATGAGCGCCCTTGTGTTCTCTGAAATTAATTTATTATTCCTCTGATTAAAAAGAACTGGTCACCTCCTGACATGTCTGCCATCATATGAAATGATTCTGGAGCATCTGCGCCGTGTCATTCCTCAATTTTTCCTACTAGAAGTTTATAAATACAGTGACAACTGGGTTTTACCAGTTGGGTGCATGTCCCTCCACAGTTGACACCATCTAACCAGTGCTGGTAATGGCAGACTCTGCAGGGACATGTCCCTTTGACAAGGGGAATAAATACCAGCCAGTTGGCAGTGAAACCATAAATTTATAGTATGAATAGTGGAACTGACAATACAATTATTTACTAAAACAGACATGGCGGGGTGAAGAGGATTCAACCCCTCATATCTCAGCATCATTGCAGCTATGAGCCTGGTCCTGTTTGAAAGATAACAGTCTAAGTTTTAGAACAAGGGTTAGAAGGGACAGCAACTGAAATTAAAAGCAGCTGCTTTCACTCCCAACCCCATTTCTAACAGCTATGTCTCCTAAAGTTGTGGAGCTAATGCTGCGATTCTGGTGTTTTAAAGCAACTTCCGAACAAGACCATACCTCTAGCTGCTACCCAGCCCAAGACATGGAGTTATACCACACCGTGAAAGCCATAAAAATAAATCCCCCAAAAGTTGCTTTTTTTTATATTTACGGTACAAAAAAATAAAAAAAATTAAAGGGGTTGTCTCATCGAAGACACATAGCTAGAATATGCTATCAAAGTCAGATTGGTGCTGGGCCCAGAGGTGGCCCCCTGAAGTAAGTAGAGTGCACTGCGCAAGCGTGGCGGCCCTCTAATCATTATGGGAGTTTAAAAAATAGCACACCATCTCAGCTAGTTCCATAGAGGTGAATGGAGATGTGGCTGTGCTATTCACTGCTATGGGACTTCTGAGAGTGCTTGACTTATATTGTGATTGGCACATGGGGCTCTAGCTGCCCTGTGTAAAAGGACTTGTGCACTAATGATCTGGATCAGTCATTGGCCACTAGATTGACACATTCCTAATTAAAAATCCTTGAAGCCTTGTACTGCATCATCCTAGCCAGCTCAGGATTTCCTCCATGGCTCAGGTGTACAGGGTATAAACAGCAATTACTCCCCAGACAGTATAACAGATTACAGGAGAACACTTTGCTAGTGTAAGAACCTAGAACTGGGGAGAGTTCAGAGGAAAGACACACTCTAGCAAATTTAATTAGACATCTGCTATACTATTCTGCAAAACAACCACCCCCCCCCCCCAATAAGCAGGCTGAACTATCCCTTTAATATCCAATCAGTATGAAGTGAGCCCCCTCTAGTGGTGACTGCAGAAAGCCAGTATTTAATGACTATTTGATCGTCTATGTGGGTGGGGGAGCCTTGTAATACACAAGTCACAAAATTTTGGATCCAATTGAAGAAAACAAACAAACAAGACATTCGCTTTAAGCAAGAAGGGTTTGAGTTTGTCAGCAGCAAGAGATGCGATATATAAATATAATTGACATTTCTGAAAAGTTATTTTTCCTGTCATTCGGCAGCAATATCCTACATAAGCACATTAAAACCCATTAGCCAATTAAAAATACATATAAACTTCATCTATATTTAATAAGAGTTGTCAGCCATTAGTGAAAAGGCTGCTGGCCAAATGGACTCTGCTCTTTTTATTTTAAAGTTAGTGACCCCCCCCCCCCCTCCTCGAGCACAAGACTTTCCCAAAACCTGTCCGAAATTTTGCTCTCAATTTGTCAATTTCCTTATATGTTTATAGCTTTGTTTTTAGGATATATGCTCCATATAGCAGCACATAGACTAAGGAAAAAGCAATATGAAATAAGCCCCCTTAATGGGTGGCCGAAGGCAGCCAGAATGTTAAAAGGGGCCTGTCCGGGTTCTAGATATTTATGACTGATCCTCGCGATAAGTCCGATATCAGATTGGTGGGGTTCTGACACCCTCGATCCCCCCCCTGATCAGCTGTCCGCAGCAGCCGCCGGAAACTGAAAGCTTCGTCCACTGTAGTAGCAGCTCAGCTCACATTTACTTGAACAGGGGATGAGCTGCAGTAACTTGGCACGGCAACTACACAGTGGAGGGAGCGGTCTTGTCTCTGGCGCCTACAGTGAACGCCTGATGAGCAGGGGTGCCAGGAATCAGACCCCCTTAAATCAAAGTAAGGCCTCATGCACACGACAGTTTTTTTTCACGGCCCGCAAAAACGGGGTCCGTGGGTCCGTGATCGTTTTTTCGTCCGTGGGTCTTCCTTGATTTTTGGAGGATCCACGGACATGAAAAAAAAGTCGTTTTGGTGTCCGCCTGGCCGTGCGGAGCCAAACGGATCCGTCCTGAATTACAATGCAAGTCAATGGGGACGGATCCGTTTGATGTTGACACAATATGGTGCCATTTCAAACGGATCCGTCCCCATTGACTTTCAATGTAAAGTCTGGAGTTCTTTTATACCATCGGATTGGAGTTTTCTCCAATCCGATGGTATATTTTAACTTGAAGCGTCCCCATCACCATGGGAACGCCTCTATGTTAGAATATACTGTCGGATATGAGCTACTTCGTGAACCTCAAATCCGACAGTATATTCTAACACAGGCGTTCCCATGGTGATGGGGACGCTTCAGGTTAGAATACACTACAAACTTTGTACAAGACTGCCCCCTGCTGCCTGGCAGCACCCGATCTCTTACTGGGGGATATGATAGCACAATTAACCCCTTTAAGTGCGGCACCTAAAGGGGTTAATTGTACTATCATATTCCCCTGTAAGAGATAAGGGCTGCCAGGCAGCAGGGGGCAGCCCCCCCCCTCCCCAGTTTGAATATCGTTGGTGGCACAGTGTGCCCCCCCCTCCCTCTATTGTATTAAATCGTTGGTGGCACAGTGTGCCAACCACCATCGGCCCCCCTCCCTCCCTCTATTGTATTAAATCGTTGGTGGCACAGTGTGCCAACCACCATCGCCCCCCCCCCCCCCCCCCTCTATAGCAGTAACATTGGTGGCAGTGTGCGGTCTCAACAGTAGAAGATTCATACTTACCTGCTTCTTGCTGCTGCGACGTCTGTGTCCGGCCGGGAGCTCCTCCTACTGGTAAGTGAAAGGTCTGTGCGGCTAAAGAACTGTCACTTACCAGTAGGAGGAGCTCCCGGCCGGACACAGACATCGCAGCAGCAAGAAGCAGGTAAGTATGAATCTTCTACTGTTGAGACCGCACACTGCCACCAATGTTACTGCTATAGAGGGGGGGGGGGGGGGATGGTGGTTGGCACACTGTGCCACCAACGATTTAATACAATAGAGGGAGGGAGGGGGGGCACACTGTGCCACCAACGATTTAATACAATAGAGGGAGGGAGGGGGGGCGATGGTGGGGGCACACTATGCCACCAACGATATTCAAACTGGGGAGGGGGGGGGGGGTCTGCCCCCTGCTGCCTGGCAGCCCTGATCTCTTACAGGGGGATATGATGCCGCACCTGAAGGGGTTAATTGTGCTATCATATCCCCCTGTAAGAGATCGGGTGCCAAGTTTGCAGTGTATTCTAACTAGAAGCGTCCCCATCACCATGGGAACGCTTCTGTGTTAGAATATACTGTCGGAAATGAGTTTTCACGGAGTGAAAACTTAGATCAGAAAAAGCTTTTATGCAGACGGATCTTCGGATCAGTCTGTATGAAAGCAACCTACGGCCACGGATCACGGATGCCAATCTTGTGTGCATCCGTGTTCTTTCACGGACCCATTGACTTGAATGGGTCCGTGAACCGTTGTCCGTCAAAAAAATAGGACAGGTCATATTTTTTTGACGGACAGGATACACGGATCACGGCCTCGGCTGCAAAACGGTGCATTTTCCGATTTTTCCACTGACCCATTGAAAGTCAATGGGTCCGCGAAAAAAAACGGAAAACGGCACAACGGCCACGGATGCACACAACGGTCGTGTGCATGAGGCCTAATATTGATGATTTATCCCAAGGATAAGTCTTCAATATCGAGAACCCGTAAACCCCTTTAGTATTGATTTTAGCAAACACCAGTACGCTATTAGCACTTCAGCTCCCTCTAGTGGCAGCTTCAGGAAGCCAGAATGTTATCTTTTGGATGCCTGGAGTTTGGAGTTGGCACTAGAGGAGTTTTACACATGGAGCTAAAACAGTATGCAGTAAGACCCAAAGGCACCTTCTAGTGGTGGCAGCAAAGAAACTGAAATTGTATTACCCGTCTATGCAGGAGATCTGGCTCAGAAAAAAAAAAAAACAAAGCTCGAAACAATGATAGATAAATTTATTTAAGAAATTATAAACCGCACCGAATTTTGGAGCCTAAAAAAGGTGGATATTTACTTTAGTCGCATGGAAAAGATTTGGGGTCAGCCAGCAGCTTACATTGTGTCTGTCAGCCTGATACAATGCGGGTTGCCTGATCACAGGTACTAGACTGAATGGGCACAGTGCCCGCATGACCAGCAGCCATAAGCCCACTACATTCACCAACATGTGAGCTACTGACGGCGCCAAACAATCCTTTAATATGCTTAGTGCTCAGGATCTGATGCAGCTGTTGAATTGTCGATGGGGGCGACTAGGTGGGACAGGAGTCCATAGCGATTATATGAAGCAGTGATTCAACTTCATATAGTCCCCTGTGAATTCAACGCAGAACTAGAGCCTCGGTTTATTCCCATGGTGCAGCATGTGTTCAGGTTCTAAACAACTCACTAAGGAGAAAGGGCACGTAAACTGGGAGAGTGGTGAGGGATGAGGAGCAGTGGGGGAGTCAGGAAAGCTAGCGCTCACCAGTGACTTAACACTTAATCTGAGTCATTCATATCGTAATCCGTCTCTTCGTCCTCACTCTGTACCAGCATGCAGCATGCATGTGCAAAGAAAAGGAGCAAAAACAGCTTGTAAGTGCAAACGAAAGAAGAGAAATGAGACAAGCACAAATGCACTAAGCAGGGGACGCACTGAGCACAGTCTGTATGTAAAGCATGCTATATGGCCTTCAGCATAGACATACACAGGGTAATGTATATTTAAGATCTGGTTTCCCTACAATTCCTTTACATAAAAGAATGCAAGCAAAAACCAGCAGCATTAGTCAGTATGCTGCAGGCTAAGCTTAGTAAATAGCAGCATATAGATTTCCGGCTGGCTGCAGGGACCACTGTGCGACCCTACAGTCGTCCTTCTATAAGGCTATTGCAGCTGCTTGAACTATTCTGCTAGTAAGGAGTGTAATGGAATTGTAGATTAATTGATTTCCTATTGAACTGTCCTGGGTGTCTCCAAACCAGATGTGTATGTAAAGGTGTGTGCATTGATAGGAGATATGACACGAGAGGTCGCCAGTTGGGTCCCACAACTAAAAATTATTTCCATCAATTACAACTATTGGACCATGGCACTAAGTTATATGCACAATGTGTGAAGGGGCAAACACCCTTTCAAGTGGTATCAAATACAAACCAGTTTGGTTGTATAGAGGTCAGGACCACCCATCTATGAACCTACTCAAGAGCAGCTCTGGCACTTCACCAGTTCATTTCAATAACTGGCGTGTAATGCTAGATTCCCCTGATGCATCTGAGAAGTGGGGATAATTCCTTTCGTGGTTTTTCCCATCTAAGATATTTTTGACAGAACATGATGTCATAAGTCGGGAGTCTCCACTCTGTGACCCTCACCCATCGCATGCAGGCCTCTCCAATGAACTATGGGAAATCAACCACTGGTCAATTGGGGGTCGGCTAGATTGCATTTCTTCCAATAGGTGAGGAACCCAGAGGTGAGACTGACACCTATCCACCATTTATGGAGTATCCTACAGAAATGTTCCAGATGGGAACACCCATTTTAAGAAAATGGAAGCCATTGTTATATGGCTGTCTGCAAGAGACGTTTTCTGTGAGCATCTGTGCCCTACCCGTGTCTGATGTAATCTAAAAGAAGAAAGCAGGAGAGAAAGAAGGCAATGCCAAGAGCTCTACGATAAGTGTTGGAGACTGCGGAAAGAAAGTATATTTTTTGTATACAAGCAAACCATTAAGATGGCAGCCATACAGGATCGGTGGACGTTGTGTTTATTAATTAAAGCAACAGATCTGGCCCGGTTTGATAACCTCTCCAAGGCACATACACTATTGGTGGTGAACATTCGATCTGTGGGAGCCCCAGTGATCACCAGAGCAAAACCCAGGTCTCCTGTCCCCCTGCAGCAAGACCGTGGCTACGAGGAGCTTGAATGGCACAGCAGGAGCTGCACGCTCGACCACCCCTCTTATTTAAGGTCTATGGAGCTGGCATAACAGAGCACATCACTATAGTTGTTGGACCCAAGCAGTCTAGCATTTATCGCCTATCCAGTGCATAGGTGATCTTCTGGGTGGACGACTCCTTCAACTACTACAACTTTCTGTACGAAGGGTTTCCAATAAGCTGTATGACGACTGGCATCATGTAAGACACTGGAGGCCATGTAGGTTATTCTGGATGCATGTCTTAGGCAGTTTCATTCTAAGGCCTATTCTTCACCTCGGAACATTGAACGCAAGTATCATCAGCACCCAAATGGAAACTGCCACGTGGATGCAGTCAATGGAGAATGCCATGTCTTAGTGGGATTTTCAGAACCAATATTGATGGCTTACCTTTAGGTTAGGACAGGGGTAGGCAACCTCCAGCTCCCAGCTGTTGTGAAACTACAACTCCCAGTATGCATACTTGCTCTGCTCTTCTAAGAACTCTCATAGAAATGAATAGAGCATGCTGGGAATTGTAGTTTCACAACAGCTGGGAGCCGGAGGTTGCCTACCCCTGGGTTAGGACATCAATATCCATCAGTGGGGATCTGACTCCCGACACCTCCACCGATCAGCTGATTGAATGTGCTGCAGTACCTGGGCAAGTGCTGCGACATTTTGACCGTTTACCAGGCACAGCTTTGCACACCATGCAGTAGCTGTGCCTGGCACGACAGCCCAGTCCAATTTACTTGAACAGGACTGATCAGTGGAGAGCTGCAATACCAGGCACAGCCACTACACAACTCTGTGCTATGCCTGGTAAATGGTGAACAGGCCGCAACACTTGTCTGCAGGCCTTCAATAAGCTAGGGGCACTGGAAGGACCCTCAATCTGATATTGATGGCCCAACCTAAGGAAAATAGCTTTGAAGGGGGTTCTCCAAGATTTTCATAAATGATAACCTATCCTGAGGATAGGCTATCAATAAGAGATCAGCAGCGGTCCAACTCCAGGCACACCTGGCGATCAGCGGTTTGAAGAGTGTGGCACTCACTGGAGCTCTGGTGATCTCCGCAGCCCCCTCGCAGTATACTAAGCACAGTCCTGTCCACTGGATAGCAGCTGTGCCTGATATTACAGTTCACCTCACTCACTTCTATGGGACTGAGCTGCTCGGCATCAGACCCCTACCAATCAGATATTGATGACCCATTGTGAGGATAGGCCATCGACTCCTTTGATGGTAGGCCCTAATTCGCAATTGGAGTGTGTAATTTTGACACCTATTCTAATTGCTTTAAGCCAATTTAGTGAGTAGGAAATATATTTTCTAAAGAAGTTATATCACATTTTAAATGACGCTTTCTCTCCAGAAACAGCATGGGTCTGGTCTATGGCTGGTATTGCAGTATTCACTTGATTGAGGCCAAGCTGCAATATCAGACACAGGCTCGTGGATAAAGTGTCATTGTTTCTGAAGCAACCCCCCACCCTTTCCAGGGCATAAATCTTACCTTTGCCTTTTCACTAGGTTCACTAGTAGTGCCATATGGAGTATTGTGCAACTCTTTAGAGACCACACACAAGAACTCTGCTTGATCTTCATTTCCATAGTTGTAGGAAGAACCGATGCTGACGAGCTTAAAGAGAAAACAAATGAAGCAAAAGAAATAAAATGAGTCATGGACAAAGTGAACGCCCGCAATTAAGAAGTTACTGGAAGCGCGCTAGAGAAAGAATGTAACATTACGCATTTCACTTGATTAGATTGCTTAAATGTATAAGGGATTGACACATTGACATGTATAGTTGTGGCTGACCTAGGCCGCCCGACAGACCCACACTGGCAGCTGCTTCTCACAGGAGCAAAGCATCGGGAACGTTAAAATCCAACATGTCCAATCCCTCTTTCCACTGTGGAAGAGCGATCGGGAGATCCCACATACACCAGATGGATGGGTTCAGCTGATGTTTCTCCATTGCATGGCCAGTATTTCACTTACTGGTGGCCTCCAATGGTGACTATAAACAGTCATTCATCTACATCTACTAAAAAGACACTTGGACAAGGAAAGGCTGGATTCAAATGTATGGCTCGATGCTTGTATGGCCGACGGCTCCCGAGACAAAGGGATCTTCATCTCATTTCTGTCTATTGATTTTCCACAGCACTGCGTTCCAAGTGGATTTTTTTCCTGGTTTATGGGATATTGACAGGCAGAGGAGATTTCTCCTGCAGCAGCCACAGCAAGGGAAAGACCGTCAAGCAAGCGCTGTGCTTCTCCATCCAACATCTAAGCAGCTCCTGGAGACAGCCAAGCAGCGTACTCTGCTGTTTCCACCAGCACTATAGACACTCAATGGAGCAACAGGATGCATGCTCGACTGCAGAGCCGTTCAAACTCCTCTCCACCGTGTGGTAAGTGATAAATCCACCCCTTCGAGGGCAAGTTCAGGCACGATTGCTTTTTTGCAGACTTGCGGTGCAGATTCAGAACAGCAAATGCACATGCAAATTAAGGTACAATATATGTAGACTTTAAAATCCGCAGCAGAAAGGATGTGGATTTTCAGCACCGATTTCACCCCTTCAATGCATAGGGGTGAAACCTGCACTGAAGGGTAACACCTGCCAGGACACCTTACCCTTAGACTTTAAACAAGATAACCAAGTAAAAGGCAATGTACATGAATGAACTCAAGGAAATAAGACTGAGTGAGAAGGTGCCATATCCAAGCTAAAAAAAAGAAAGATAAATAAAAAAAAAAAAAAAAAGGTAGTCGGTGGGTTCAGCGGCACAGACATTGCACCCCTGGTGGCAGTATTCCCATAGGGCTCTATGCAAGGCCATGCACGTGTACATAGGGGAGCGGAAAAGGAAAAAATTTGGGAAAAGAGCAGTGTGCAGAAAGGGACACACCTTGCCGCTGCACGTCTGGAGGCTGGACTCCTCCACTTTGACTTCCCTTGAAACAATGAGCAGAAACTCTGACTGATGATCCCGCCCGCATCCATACAGGGAACCTACGCTGACAAACTGCAACCAGAGTAAACGCACAGTAACTAGGTGGGACAACGTGTGCAGAAAGCATAGCGCTATCTATGTGTCATACAAGGTTACGCCCGCTCTCAATGCTCACTTGTCAGATTCACGTACAGTGCTACCGACACCAATCAAGATTTGGCGTCGCCTGTTAGACCCCCGCTTAAAACCTCAACTTTCAGAACAATCCCCACCAAAGTCAGTTTACCAAGAACATGCATGATGGCGAGGCTGTGTGGTCACTTCACCAACGTGGTCCATTTGGAGGCCACGTGCAAGGCCCCAGGATCTCTACCAGTTTACCTGCTCGAATTTCCAGCCGTCTGACATTGTGGACACCATTTGTGTTAGCTCTTCCTCCTGACATTGAAGTACTCTGTAAACATGTTTGACTGGCACCTGGAAAGGGAAAGTAATATTGGGACAGTTATTAAAAGGAAACCCACTTGTTTCAAGACAAAGCAAAAATTCCACTTCTCTAGAACTTGCAGGCGCAGCTTTGTAGTCTGGACCGCCCCCTTTTAACGGAGAGATGGCAGTAAGGGGGCCCAAACACTCTAGATTGGCGTCAGCTGAACGTATCTCGGCGGGGGCTGGCCAACTTTCATATTTATGTTGGCGGCCTAATAGATTATTCAGGACAAAGAATGATTGGGCATGCCAAATTTGATAGGTCCGATAAGCCACTGCCAGAGATATATCGAGCAGCAGCTTAGTCACCTCTCTCCATTGAGAACGTGTGAGCATGCATGTGTACGGGGCGGTCAGGAGGACAGCAATCAAAATTGTATGGCCACCTTAAAGACTACAAGACTCAAGACTACACAAAGCCAGACTACTGCCTAACCTGCTTATTTTTAGACGCAGGTCACACCATTTGATCAAAAGGTGTCAAAAGCCTACACGTCAGCACAGATCCCCCAGCTCGGTATTAGTCTCTGCGCTGCAGTCACAGCATATGGGCGTCTGCACGTTTATTTCACTTTGTTAGGACGTGCCGACCAACTTCGAATTTTAATTGATGAGAAGCTTCTTCATAAGGCCCATTAAGGCGAGACAGGAGCGAGTTCAATGCGATAAGAAACTTGCAACATGTGTCGGTGCGCGGTCGCATTCTGACCTCAGCACAGCATTTTACCGATTTGTAATGCTGTGTTACCCGGAGAGTCAGCATTATGTCGGTCACACATTATAAAATCAGTACAATGCTGGGCAACATGTAGAAGCAGAGGTCAGAACGGGACCTCACAACGACACGCAAGAGTGCATCGCATTAAAACTTACTTGGGTGTCAGGCCTAAAGGGAACAAACGCACAGAGGCGGTTTCTTTCAAATCAAAATCTGAATGCGTTACCTACGATTTTGCCCCGATCTCACACCCGACATTGCAAAGGGTGAAATCCGCACAAGCACACATACTGTGGATTTCTATAGGAGGAAAATAAAAAATTTGTCCAATCTCGTTTACTTTTCTGGTACTGTATAACGCTACGGTTTTTCTGCATGAAAATCCACGCTGATAAACTGCTTGATCCTCAACATGTGCAGGTAGTCTTAAACTTCTGTTTTTTTATGGGTATTTGAGAGGTTTTCAATTCTTGGTGCATTAAAAAAAAATTTTTGCAAAATGCAGCCACAGATGTTGCCTGAAAGTCTATGGATCACATTACAATGCAGGACATGTGTTTTTTTGCAGTGGCGTTGAGCTACATTTTTGGGAACAAAAGACGCACATGTGGCAGCACCCTGAGGGGCTGTACAGGATTAGAACAGTTTTCTCCCAAAGAGCGCCACCCATGTATACAGGCGGCGTGGGGTATTGCAGTTCACGCCTATTCACTTCAGTGACGCACAGCTGCAATACCAGGTCCAAACCGCAGACAGGTGTGGCGCCATTTTTTAGAAGGAGGGCAGCATTTTTCTCTCCTCTTGTACAAGTGGTTGGCTCCCCTGATGCATCACTGTAAATGCATATTCCTCTCTACAACCACCATGCTGGGGCATCTTTTCTTAGAATCTCCTCCATTATTCCTCCACGAAATCTATGACTACATTAACAAATAGATGACTATGTACATTTAGACATTGAGAAATTTCTCTTTTGTACATAATTACAGGTTGACATGCTACGGGCCCCACTAGGAGAGGCACGGTGATTGGCTGGTGCAGGCAACAAGGCCCGTTATAATAAATGAGGCCCCGTATTGCATATTGATAATTAAAGGGGCTACTCTTAAAAGGGATAAAGGCACATCCACATCTTGTACTATTCCCAGAGCTTCTCTCGCAGGCAGATCTCAGCCTCATTTAGCACTAATTCACTTATGAGCTTTCCCGGCAAGGAATCCTGAGCTTACGCTACAAGTAACACTCGCCCTGTGTGCTGCCAATATCCCCCTGTAAATCTGACTGCCCTCCTAACCATCCCACAGCACAAGGACCCTCCTCCAAGTGGTGGGGATCTTCAGATGTGGGTGTCAGAATTAACGGCCAGGGCTCAATCTGAGGTTCATTATCTGGGTGACGTCAATGATCTGAGCTCAATGAGTGTTTTGTCTGTTCTTGCGGAGATAAAGCATATACTGAGGGCACTTTGTTAACGTTGTCCAGTATCTGCGGCCTGCGGAGGACTGCCTTTTATGGAACATTTTGTGCATTTTCGTTCCCTGGGTTTATTGAAATGCCAGCAGTCGTAGAACAAATTGTTGATGCTACGAGTCAAGGCGCTGGAATAGTTTGCTTCTCAGAGGCGCAAGCTGTAGAGCGAAGGGGCTGGAAAGAGGAACGAGACACTGGAGACAGTGCCTGTAACCGAAGGGAAAAATAATATATATAAAAAAATCTAATATGCAGATGTTTGGTTCACAGTTCATTCAGAAAATGACAGGGGGTGAGGGATCGGGCATATTGAATTTCAACATGCAGATGCTGCGTTCTTCAAAGGGGTGCTGTACTGATAGGTCATAGGGACGTCAAAAGTTTAGATCAGTGGGGGCCTGGTGCCTGAGACCCACACCCATCTCCAGAACCAGGAGAGAAGCACTTGCTTAGCATGTTCTCTCCTCGCTGCAGGACAGGAAGACAAAAGTCTATGGGTCCGTCTTGTGCAGCAAGGAGGAGCACTACTCTCCCCTCATCCTACAGATCGGTAGGGGTCTCAGTGCTCAGACCCGAACCGATCAAAGTTTTAAGGCCCTAAGATATATCAAAAGTTTACTGAAAGTACAGTGCCACTTTAAGGGTGAGAACTCACCAGAGAAGGGAATCAGCCACTTCTACTGAACAGAGCATCTACGGAGATGGGACGGAACAGCTGCTGGCCAAATGAGCACTTGGCAATGGCCATTTAAAGGTGTATGGCTACCTTAAAGGGGTTTTCCCATCTCAGACAATGGGGGCATATCGCTAGGTTATGCCCCCATTGTCTGATAGGTGCAGGTCCCGCGGTGGTAAGTGAGAACGGAGCAGGGAAATGAACGGAGGGGCGCACTGCACATGCGCAGCCGCCCTCCATTCATTTCTTTGGGGCCGCGGAAAATAGCCGAGCGCTGGCTCAGCCATTTCCATCTGCCTCATAGAAGTGAATAGGAGCGTGGGCTGCACCCATTCACTTCTATGGGAGCAGCGCTTGGTGGTGGACAGACCGTGGGGTCCTCCAGTCACATCGCTCCCTGCTTCGTTCTGACAATATGCCCCCATTGTCAGATGGTAAAACCCCTTTAAACGGGTTTTCCGAGATATTTTACAGAGGAAAGGTCATTAGTATGTGATCAGTGGGTGTCTGACACCCAGTTCCCCTGACAATCAGCTGTTTCAGAAGGCACCGGCGCTCACATAGTCCTCTCGCCTGGATCCATTTGGCATACATGCCAAGAACTTTCCCAGAAAATACAGCAAATGTAAGACTCAAACTAAATGAACAGAACCCTGGTGGAATGAGTACTCTGATGCATTGTATGCAGGACAACCACTTTGGAAATACATGGGGGTGGGGTCCCCAAGTAAGAATGAAGAACTGCTTGAGGAAATCCTGCACGGAATGACCCCCCCCCGTCTAATAAGGCTGCATCGTGTCCTAAGGATTGAGGAACGAGTAATGGAGGCCTTTTCCAAACCATTCCCGTCACTGTCTGCAGATATCACGTGTAAGCCTATCTGTTGACACGCTGGCCTTGCAGGTGTCGCTGACACTATCCTAACGCTCTCGCTCGAGACTGACCCATATCCCCACTCGACCTTACACTTAAATACAAAAGTCACTGTGGCAGCTAAGAATAACTCCTGGATGGAGCCTGCTTATCGCCGGCTGATCCTAAGTCCTGGAGTAACAATTAGTCAAGGGTAAAGAATCTGCTGTCGATTTAAAATGTGTAACGCAGGGACTACAACTGATTCACAGGCGCCACAGATGCTGAAATACTCTGCAGTCCTGTACAGACAATGTCAGTCACCGTTCACATGGGGGAAGACACTGCAGGCAGCTACAGAGGAAATCATACACACCTCAAATCATAGTAGTAGTTCTTAAAGGGGGTCTAAGATTAGAAAAACCTGGCTGCTTTCGAACAGCACCACTCGAACAGTTGCAATAACAGAACCTGCCAGTGGACAAACAGGGGCGCCATTTCTATTACATTATAACCTCTTTATAAGGGGTATTACAGTCAAGTTGTCAGCTATTCACTAGATAGGAGAGAGGGGAGACTGCTGGAACCCCACCCTTCATCCCCTAGAATGAAGCACTGTTTGAGCACGCACCTTACCGCTCCATTCAAAGTCACCCGCTCCTGCTATTTTCATCAGTGTAATAGACTTTGCGTGGAGCAGCAGGACACATGCTCGACCACCTCTACAGTCAAACTGCTCCCAACAGCGGTCTTGTCGATGGAGGCGGCAGAGAATTTGGAATCCACCACAATCTAGTGATCAGCGGAGGGTCCCAGAATTAGCATTTATCAGCTACCATGTGAACCGGAGAGCATTGCTCCTGGCTGGAATACCCCTCCAGCTGTGGCCTACAAGAGGACCTGCCTGTCCCAAGTCCAAGCTACCAGGGCTGTAAAGGTCCCAAATCTATAGCAAAAGCTTATATCTTTTTATTTGAGATTTTATATGAACATTTATGAAATCGCTAAGAAATGCTGGAAAATGTCTGATAGGTCCCTGGACGCCAAAGTGCACTGACTCGGCTATTTTCAGAAATAAATGGTAGTCTGCTCTCCACTCACTGCAACAGGATTTCCTGAAACAGCAAAGTGCGCTTACTCCGCTATTTTCCGAAGTCCCATAGTAGTGAATGGAGTGGCATCCGAGCATGCATGTTGTGCTCTCCGTTCACTTAGGGCAGGGGTAGGCAACCTCCGGCTCCCAGCTGTTGTGAAACTACAATTCCCAGCATGCTCCATTCATTGCTATGAGAGTTCTTAGAAGAGCAGAGCAAGTATGCATACTGGGAGTTGTAGTTTCACAAAAGCTGGGAGGTTGCCTACCCCTGAAGTCTTAGGGGGACAGGGGACTCGTTCTGGAAACAAAAGCAGGTCCCAAAGGGAGACCTGCACCTGCCTGACATTGATGGCATTTCCTAGTGACATTCCATAAATGTAAAGACTGGACAACCCCTGTAAGGGATGACTGGAGAAGGCCTCTCCGGTTATTCCTATATGGGCAGACATTCTTGCACCAGCACGCCTTACCTGTGAGGTTTTACTGTCCCGCTCCCTTATTCTGTCCTTTACCAGTTTAATTAATGATGTGATATTGTAGAACTCCGCTTCTTCCAGGACACCTGCGAGAGAAAGAAAAGCAAAAAAAAAAAAAAAAAGGTCTAGCGAGGAAAATCTTGACTGATCATGCAAACTTAAATATCAAGAGATGCTGCACCCTTGTGCTGAAGGACAGACTCCTGGTGGGTGCAACAGTAAAAATACACAGGTAAGGGCTCATGCACACGATTGGGATCGGGCCGGGAAACAGGGGCCATGTGTCTGCCGGATTTCCTGGGCCAACCGCGGTGCCCCTGAACTGATTGTATCGGGTGTCTATGCAGTCCATATCTGATCGCAGATCTCTTGTACTGAACTAAGATACAAACTGACTGCATCTTAAAAACACTATCAGACAGCAAATTCAGGGGGGCCGCTTACTGTGTTCCCAGGCCGATCATGGACGTGCGCATGAGCCCTATTCAAAAAATAGCACCAAGGCAGAAACACTGAAAAAAAAACAGACTAATTTAACACCTGACGCACCCCATTATAGTAAATGGGGTTAGGCAGGTGGCAGTATCTGGCAGTGCCTGATCTGACAACTCCGGCAGGCTGTCCTACGCTGGAACACACTGTCGTAGAGGCAGCTGCAGGTGTGAAACCAGCTTAAAGCAGCCGAAAGCAAAATGGTGTTTGGTAATGGTGGGTGCGCCATCCTGACAGTCGTCACCGTGTAGTCACACCGTGTGATCTCATGTTAGGAGATAATAGGAGGAAGTGACAGGTCGGCAATGCAGCTCCGCTGTCATGTCACATGAAACTGTCACGCCTTGGAAAGGCTTCAGCACAAACAGGTTCCGCTGCTTCAGGAACAAGCATTGGAAGTATTGACCCTACCAAGGCGTTCTACACTCTAAAAATGCACTGAAGGATATAAGGATATATAACTGTGATTAAAGGGGACGCTTAGGACCTATCCACAGGATACCCCGACACCTCCCACAGTCTGGATGTGGCAGTATAGGGACATTGGCCCCTCCACCATTCTAGAGATAGGTACAGGTCCCAGAGGTGGAACCGGCATCTATAACACATTTGTGGCATATCCTGCCTCTGTGTGGCTCCCCGATCCTTCTCCAGGCCAGCAATGCTCGGCTGGGCTCCCACCATGTCAACATCCAGTTTGACACTGCCGCAGCCAATCACTTAAGTCATGTGAGAATTTGCTCTGGAGATGGATGCGGAGTCCCACTTCTGGGACCTGCACCTATCAGACATTCATGAAATATCTGGTGGATATACCATAATGCTCTAAGATGGGAACACCGCTTGAATGTAATGCCAGTCTGTGGGCCCACTGAGCAGCATTTGTATAACGTCATAGCCAAGAGCGGGCACTCACCTTCTTCTGCTAGGTCTTTATTTATGACTAGCTTCCCGTGCCTCAGGTAATTCAATACTGGGCCAAAGTACGTGGGGTCTCTGTCTATTAAATAGGCGCCCGTTTCATCCTGGAAAGAGATCAGATATAAGACATTAGTCTGAGGAAAACGTCAAGACGCAGCCTTATACAAAGTGAGGGACCTGGCGAGTCACAGCGCCTATAGGCGGTAGTTACCAAAGTATGAAAGCAAAAATTTACATAATAGAAAAGTATAGAGAAACATGCAAATCTGCAAGTTACCCAGTCCTTTGAATATTGAATACAAGGAAGTTCTGTAAAATTTTATGGAAACTTAATTTGCAAGATGGTGAAGCGGCATCAGACTGCTCACAGACCCTGCAGGCAATGCTGGCCCTTCCCGTACAGCCAATGTCTACGTGTGGCCCTGTCCAGAGACTGATGGTATAGAGCCCACTGATCACCAGTCTGAATGAGGCCAGAGTAATATCTGTACACTAAAAGTTATGAATGAATTGCTAACAGTTTGCAATGAAGGTCCAGAAGGGTGATACCAGTCTGGGGCGTGTCCCTGCACAGTCTGACACTGGCAGCTCTGACAGGATAATGTTAGACTGTGAAGGGACACTCCCGTCCCGTTCTACCTGTACTAAAACTTCTAGTATGAGTAATAGAGGAAAAGCACAACAGTGTCATAACAGGACTCCCTTGTGCCCCTCGGCACACCGAATCCCTAATTTGCATAAGGGAAAAAGTAATCTTATAACATATTTTAACCAGAAGGGTCAACCCTACCAGGCTGATCCTGCAGTCAGGTGATCTCATTCATTAGAATGGCAGCAGTGGAGTAATTTAGGACAGCAGGCTGACACCTGACACTAACCCTGGGTTCAGACCTGAGCGTTCTGAAACGAGCGCTCTGTATGCGCGATTGTACGGGCGTTTACAATCGCGCACACAGAGACAGGCGTGCACACATTGTCGCGTGTTCCCGAATATCTATGTACGGGAACGCGCGACAAACGCCCAAAAAAAGCTCAAGAACTTGTTTGAGCGTCGGGCGTTTTACAACGCGATCGTACGCGCTGTAAAACGCCCAGGTGAGAACCATTCCCATAGGGAAGCATTGGTTTCTCCTTGTTGAGCGTTTTACAGCGCGTAGGAACGCGCTGTAAAACGCTCAGGTGTCAACTTAGGGTAACAGAGGTCATACTGGCTGTCATCCAGCTTTTGCAGAAGCAGATGAGGTCTGAAGAGACCTAGACAGGCAATGAGAAGACCTATTTTCACTTTTTTTTTTTTAACGCTCCATGTCAAGACCAGAAAGACGGCCATCCAGGAGACAGACCGGAAAGAGACTGCCATCCAGGAGACAGCCCTGATCGAGCCTTGTGCCACATTATCAATGGAGGATCTGAGACTGGTCTGTGATCGGAAACCACATGTAACGGACGGCTGGATATCTCGTCCCATCTCACCGCGCAGCCGTCATGTGTTCTTCATATGCACAGTAGATACCTTACGACACATTACCAGCCAGGAAATTAGTCCAGGAGAACAGATGCTTTCATGTCATTATTTTAATTCAGCGGCTGCTAACATCTTGCTGAGGGCATCTAAATAAATGGAGTATTCCCCAGACGTGGCGTCTCCCCCGAGTACCCTGCAGACACTTACAGAGAGTAATCATAATGCTAGCAGCCTGACAAACACCGGTATCATGCACCAGCTGTGCCCATAATTAATGTTTAATTAAAGGGGTCTTCTGGATAGGTCGTCAATTTCAGGTCGCCTGACACCCTCGCCGATCAGCTTTTTTGGGCACCCACCGGTGTCAGAAGCTATACACTGGATGAAGCAGGAGGCGGACAGCACCATCCACTGTGTAGTGGCTGTGTCCAGGTACTGCAGCTCCGCTATCATTTGATTAAGGGGCCATTCACATGTCCGCAATTTTGTGGAATCGTATTGCGGACCGATTCATTTCTATGGGGCCACACAATGTGCTGCCCGGTCCGCAATTCCGTTCCCGAAAAAAAAAAAAAAAAAAAGAAAAAAGCCCTATTCTTAGGCATTTTCTATTATAGTGCCGGCGATATGTGGTCCGCAAAATGCAGAACGCACATTGCCAGGGTCCATGTTCTGCGGATCCACAAAACACATACGGATTTGAGAATGGAGCCTAAATGGGACATAAGCTGCACTACGCTGGCGCCAGAATCGACACAGCGGACATATGCAGTCCAGCGTATGGTGTGCAGCGGTTGCCCAAAAACAGCTGACTTGTGGCGGTGCAGGGTGGAAAGGACTACTGAGCCATTCACTGGCTGTTTGTTCACAGGGACCAGGAGAGCAGAAAGTGTCAGTATGGGAGCGGTAGGCGGTAGACCGCTTTAACTTAAAATGTTATTTTTTACCAGCAGGACAAGCTCTTTAAAGGGGTATTCCTATTCAGGACCTTTGTGGCATAACAATAGGATATGCCATAAATGTCCCATAGGTGCAGGTCTCGCCTCCAGAAAAGGGGCCCTGAAACGAATGGAGAGCAAGCCCCACACATGCACAGCCACCCCTCCATCCACCCCTATGGCATTGTGCGCTCACTTGACTATTTTCAGAAATCCCATAGTGGCAAGTGGCCACGAATGTGCAGCATGCTCTCCTTTCAATCAAGGCCACGTTCTTGACATAGGAGCTGTCCCAGAGATGGGAACATCACCTACTAGACATTTATGGCAGAGGCCGCTGACAAGTCCAGACGGGAATCTCTATAACTAAAAGTCAGGCACTGTGGTCGGCCCTTTGGTTGGAGGTATACATTGTGATTTCCCGATATCGGTCCTATAAAGCCACGGATCAAGCTCCGACCTATAGCACGGTACAGCCATACCAAGGCATATGGTGTATAGGTCCCTGCAGCTGTTTTCTATACTCTGCTGGGGTCATTTCAGCCTCCTGGCCGGAATACGCGACTTAGGCCTCAGTTGGGTGAATGGATCTATTTAGATCCGTATATACGCCTGTACGGTGAGCCAAGAGGTCCACACCACATGGCATACAGCAAACACTATTTCAGCCCCGAATAGAAGACCACTGCACCCACAGGTTACAGTACTGCAGACCCCACAGAAGATCAGCTCCTAGGATATGACAATGCCTACAGGTTGGTATATACTATACAGAACAGTATGTGCAGCAGTACAGGGGCCAAACTACTGAATGAGTGTAATATATGGGTTCTCAGATACCAAAATTATGTGAACAATATCAGCGGTCACATTAGTGAGATAACATCGCACACGGTCACGCAGCGCTGGATATAGCAACCGCGCCCGATCGTCACATAAGATACTTCTTAGGCTTTGAGCCAGAACCCTTTCAAAGGCAAATCACTGCGAATCAATTTGCCTTCGCACAAAAGGACGAGTCCCAAATCTACTCAATGTTCAATCAAAGCCGCACAGTCCCCAAATAGATCCCCATGTCGGAAATATGCAAAGACGAGAGTCTGCTTTGCATATCTAAACGAGTACTTCCCCGATGCGGGCAGACGTTTCCATCCTGCATGTAAAAGACCTCACTGATTCATTGTGAAGATCCAGGTGTCTCCGAGCTCACGCCAAGGCCCCCCGCAACCTGAGGAACCCGCATGCAGGCCTACAGTACTGTCTATGAAAGAAACTTCTAAAATTCAGGACCAGAGCATTGCCAACCAGGCATCCTACGCTGGCTGCCCATCACTGTTCCAGTCCCTGCCGATGTAAACTTTTGGACACGCCAGTGGTTGGCCACAGCGATGCATGTGACCCCGTCTGAACGTTTCCACTCTAGGGAGCAGAAGGAGCAGGACCCTCCGCACTGGAACAGAGGGCCGGGAGAAGGTTTATTTTTGTTTTTACCATGTGCTGACCCATAACCAAGTTTCACTCTGCAGCACCCCACTGGGCTGTTCTATGGTAGCAGATGCTCAGTGACCAGGTCTGTGCCGCCATATACTACCAAAGAAACAGTCATGGTCCTGTCCTACACACTAATGCAGTAACGGCCAGCAGCAGTTGTGCGCAGGAGAAGTATTGAGGGGGATAAATTATTTATGTGCACTTGGTCCCACAAGCCATTAGCCTCTTCCACTGCTAGATGCATCTTCTAAGTGGGTCCTATTCCCGGACAAGCCATCATGGCGGCGTCTCATCATCCCTACACTGCTCTCCGTGGATCCCACAACCTGCCCCCTCTGCTTACATGGTATTCTGCTAAACCTTCTGGTTAAACAAACTGCAAGTAACGTCATGTATCCGAGAAACACGAATCCCTCCTGTTGATGGAACAGACTACTGCCCGGCTCACTTTTCAGTTGATAGGCGGTGGTCTCGGTTGTCGGACCCCCACCAGATACTGATGACCTAGCCAGAGGAGAGAGTATATTCATGCCTTCAATCATTTAAATTCCCTGTAAGTGAAGGATCGATCGTTCGGTAAGGGTGCAGCGAGTACCCCCACCTTGCTGGCACTAGACTACAATAGAACCTTCCTACGTAAGCTAAAGTCTTTGGCCTCGACCATATTTTTGGTCTGCATCAGATCCTCATTTTGGTGGATCAGACGCAAACCCATTCATTTCCATGAAAAACGCAGACGGTACACAACCCTGCATTTGTATGTCCTGCTCATTTTTCACGATAGGACGGAACAATAAAATGGAGGCATGCACACGGCAGCACCCGCGTTTTTCGGATCTGTGGTTTGAAGACCACAAAACACATACGGCTGTGTGCGTGAAGCCTTAAAGGGCTATTCTGGTTAGATCAATCCCCTATCCACAGGATAGATCGGAGGGGGTCTAAAGCTGGGACCCCTGCCAATCACAACAGGGACCCTGTACCCTATACCCATAGAAATGAACGGAGCTGCCACACGTGTGACCAGCTGCTCCGTTCATTTCAGTGGGGCTGCAGGGGGTATGGGGCGCCTGTTCTTGTAAACTAGGACCCCCACCTATCTAAGAGTTATCCCCTATACCAGGCATGGCCAACCTGAGGCTCTCCAGCTGTTGCAAAACTACAACTCCCAGCATGCTTAGACTGCCTACAGCTATCAGCCTGCAGCAGGGCATGGTGGGAGTTGTAGTTTTACAACAGCTGGAGAGCCGCAGCTTGGCCATGCCTGCCCTATACTGTGAATAGGAGCTTCCTTAATCTAACCAGAATACCCCTTTAAGGTACCAAGCACTTACGAGCGGGTAAGATACACACAGTGGGGTCAGGCGGAGGGTAGGAATTTTTGGCTGGTACTGTACCTGCATGCACTACCACAGGAGTCACAGTCAGGTCTACACAGAGCAGTTACACTCCCTGGATGGGCCCTGGTCTAACTAGTTTTGGCAGATGCATTACTTCTGTGAACGTCACCAGTTTTGTAGCCACTTTGCTGGAATAAGGGGGGTTATTTTTTTGCCAGAGTAAAAGACTATAATGAAATGAGAACACGAAGAACACAAGAGTGGGACCAGACCAGACGCCCGTGTGCGTTCCGCATTTTGCCTATTCTTGTCCTGGACAATAGGACATGCTCTATATATTTTACGGAGCAACGGATGTGTATCGGACACGGAGTGCTGTCTGCATCTTTTGCAGCACCATTAAAATTAATAGGCACACAAAAATGCGGTCGTGTGAATGCATACCTACCTACCTGCACATTGCTTCCAGTACAGCAGATATCTGTGGTAATCAATTTAACCATTTGCACCCCAACATTTTACATATGGACTGGAGATGCCCTTTATCCCTGTCCATGTCACAGTGCAACACCATTGCCTATCATTACACCAAGTGTTGAGCGACAACGCAGTGACATCACCACAATGTAGTTGTACCTCTTGTCGCTCTACAAGTGTTGCAGTGTGGCCGTACCCTCGTTCACATGCTGGTGCCAGTCTTTCATCCGTGACCATGTCCACACTGCATCGTTTGTTTGTCATGGAGGTTGGCCTATTTGCACTGAACTGTTCCCCGCTGCGCAGACAAAATAGGGATTTCCAGAAAGGTCTGCAAAAAAAACTGACTAAGCCTAGAAAGCATCTGTGTGCTGTCCATGGGTTTCATGGCCCCACAGACATGAATGATAGCCTTTGGTCTAGAAAATGGACCAAGGCAGTGCACGTCTTCGACAGGCCACTGAAAGTTAGCCATGTGTGCAGAGGTCCCAATAACGCCTGTACAAGCGTCAGACGCCTGTTCAGGCCATTTTACTCCCATGAAAAAGTCCACGCTTTAGACTTTTCCCCACCTTTCATCAGAGCAGAGCGCGCTGTGAACGGTGCTGCCTGCAATAACCAATAGCAAAGCTACTTACAGCAAGGAGCTTTGCTATTGGTTGGTTTGGGCAAATGCCGGAGCGATACATCACCCCTACAGCAGGGGAAGCCAGCGGGAGCTGAGAGGAGGAGGTGCCGGCTCCCAGGAGTTGCTATAGCAAGGAGAGTCGGGTGCGCGCTGCCCAAGGAACCCGAAAACATTGTGGCGGTGGAGCTGAAGACTACAGCTACGGAGCGATGACAAGTATGACAGCGCTGTCACGTTTTCACCATGTAAAGCCACTTTCACTCTCCTTCCCCTACAACTTGAGCCAGTAAGCTTTGTGACAAGACGCAGAGCGCGGGATTTCTATTAATAACCCTCTGGATACTAAATCCCATCAGTGCCGGATTTAACGCAGGGTTCAGTGGAGTTGACACTGTGCGCTATGCCTGGACCCGATAGTAGTAGTCACACCTGGCGGTAGAGACGTGGGCAGTTTTCTTGAGGCAGGGAGTTGACACTGTGCGCTATGCCTGGACCCGATAGTAGTAGTCACACCTAGCGGTAGAGACGTGGGCAGTTTTCTTGAGGCAGGGAGTTGACACTGTGCGCTATGCCTGGACCCGATAGTAGTAGTCACACCTAGCGGTAGAGACGTGGGCAGTTTTCTTGAGGCAGGGAGACACGAGGAGAGGCTCTGGCAGATCTGTGGCTGCGCAGGACGACAGGACTACAACCCCCACAGAGCAGATTGTCTTCCTCATTCCCCTCCCCCCCCCCCCCGATTCCGCAGCCCTCTCTAAATAATGGCCAAATATCATAGCCTGGAGCAGTCACTTCCCAAGTCCAGGGCTTCTCTGCTCGGCCAGAGGGTCCAGACACAGACGCTATGTAAATGCTTTATTCTATCCATCATCCCACTGAGTCAATGGTAAATTCTCGCTGCCCCAACTAGTTACACCAACTCTCCCACCATACAGAAGGGTCCCGAGCACAGGACAAGGGTCTTCTTGATGGGACAGATCCTGTAGTTTTTACTATTAAATCTGCGGGCCGGCACTGTCCTAGCGGCAGATCTTGCCCTGTGCATTACTCACATACACCAGTCACCGAGCAAGAAACACACCCAGGGCACACGCCACGGCCACCGCATTATCACATGTAGCCAGGATCCATGTCTGCAGCTCTGAAGGAATGATGGTGGTTACAGTTCCCCTGCATAAATACCCACCTCTTGGGCCCCGTTCACATCACTGCTATTTCTGTTGCTCTGCTCTTCTGACGGAGCAGAACAAAAATAACGGAGGCACTGGATCTGTGAGTTTGTCATACATTCAATGTACACAAAAAACGTATACATTAACGGACGCCTTAGACAGATACCATACTGTGGCATCCATCACTATAGAGTTCCATTGTTAAAAAAAAAAAAAATGTGCAGTGTACTACGTTTTTTTTTTCATCCTGCAAAGTCCAGCAAAAAAAACATTAGGGTAAAGTATACTTTTTTCCACACAGTAAAACTATGGTGACAGATGCCACAGTACAGCATCTGAGGAGTCTGGTAATATATGTACATTTTTTGTATACATTAAATGTATGACAAATGCTCTGAGGCCAGCCTGACAGGAGCAGAGCTGAACAGACTCCGCCGACTATGAAGGAGTCCGTTCCTGTCACTTTTCTGGTCTTTTTGACAGAATCTGCAACAGAGGCTCCAGACACAGATGTGAGCGAGTGTAGGCCTATTATGTATTTGAATTACTGCAACTTTCATACTCCTCGGGTAAAAAAATACTCCTCAAAAATGGTCAGAGTGTTATTTTTACTCTTCTGGAAAAAAATGTAGTGCGACCTCTGCAGGTGTGAACATAGCCACTGAATGCAGCTGATCTGAGAGCTAACCGGGGAGAACACAGAGCACGATTTGTGTGTATGAGGCCTTATACTTATTTACGTCATGTACATTACTGAACACACCGTATTACTTCACTAGTTTTGTTTGTTCCCTTCAGTACCAAGGAGGTTATCGGGAGTGTTACCGCGTCAAGGCCGCCGAGTGGGGGAAGCAGAGGGTTTTGGAAAAAAGGCTTCTTCCTACACAAGCTTAGGAGACAGGACTTGTATCCACCAGAACGGTGCTAAATACACAGAAAATCCAACACAACCCGACACTGAGCAGAAGGGCACAATCTGAAACATTTACAACAAAGATCAGATACTTTGTATAGCGGAAGAATCACTGCGCTTAGGGCTCTTTCACACTTGCGGCAGGACGGATCCGGCATTCTGGTCTCCCTGTCGGATCCGTCCATCCGCTGTTTCGCCGAGCCGCCGCTCCGTCCCCATAGAATATATTAGTCAATGGGGACGGAGCGGCGGTCCAGCGAAACAGCGGAAGGACGGATCCGACAGGGAGACCAGTCTGCCGGATCCGTCCTGCTGCAAGTGTGAAAGGGGCCTTAAAGGGAACCTGTCACCGGGATTTTGGGTATAGAGCTGAGGACATGGGTTGCTAGATGGCCGCTAGCACATCCGCAATACTCAGTCCCCATAGCTCTGTGTGCTTTTATTGTGTAAAAAACGATTTAATACATATGCAAATTAACCTGAGATGAGTCCTGTCCCTGACTCCTCTCACATACAGGACTCATCTCAGGTTAATTTGCATATGTATCAAATAGTTTTTTTACACAATAAAAGCACACAGAGCTATAGGGACTGGGTATTGCGGATGTGTCAGGCGGCCATCTAGCAACCCATGTCCTCAGCTCCATACACAAAATCCAGGCGACAGGTTCCCTTTAAAGAAGGGGTTTTCTGAGATTTTAATACAAACGACCTATCCTCTGGATTGGTCATCAGTATCTGATTAGTGTCGGACCCCCACCGATCAGCTGTTCGAGAAGGCAGCGGCTATTGCAGTAGTGACGAGGCCTTCTCGCTGCTTTCCTTAGGCATCAGTCATGTGGCCTAGGCACAGCTCAGCCCCATTCACTTCAATGCCATACCAAGCATAGCAGCTATGCAATTTACAGCGCTGTGCTTGCTAAGCATGGAGGACATGCTCACAGGAGCGCTGGCACCTTCTCAAACTGTTGATCGGCAAGGGTTCTGGGTGTCAGACTCAAACCCTTTAAACTTAACACTCCTTCCCCTTCTCAGTTGAGCTTTGAGGGAGCGGGTGGCAATCCCCATGTGACGGGAAGAATACTTACCTGCTTCTCAGCTCCTTCTCTCCCCCGTCTCGGCTGCTCCTCTGTGTTCCCAGGATGTGAACGTCAGTTTCGACTCTGCTGCACTGGTGACCTGCCCCTTGCGCAATGTCAAATGGTCACTTGACAAGGCGGACAGGTCATTGTTGCGGCTAGCAATTGGCTGCATCTGCGTCGAAATGGAAATTTACATCCTGGGAGCGCAGCGGAACAGCAGAGAAAATGAACAGACAGTGCCGGGAAGTTGTCAGACCCTTTGCAGGTCTGCCAAAATCCCACCCAACTGACCTAAAAGGTGCACAACCCCTTTAAAAGGTTTGGGTCATCTTGGACTGATTGCTTTTTTACTAGGATATACAAACAAAGATAGGGGTAGGTCTCACAGGAAGGACCCGCACCTACCTCCACAATGGGCCCTAAAATTGGAGAGCGAACCATGTGCTTGGTCTTTTCCAGATGTCCCACAGAAATGAATGGAGGGCAGCCACAGATCTGAAGCTGCTCTACACTTTGGGGGTCTCATTCTGGAGATAGGTGGGACCCACAAACCTATCCAACACTGGTGGCATATCCTTTAAGGCCTCATGCACACAGCCACATAAAACAAACATGGACGGCAGACCGATGTTATAGAATTTGGCCTCACGGATGACACTTCCTATACTTGCCCATTTTGCTGAGAATAGCCGTGTCTACTGATGGGAGTAAGAACTGCAGAACGCACACGGGCTGACCGCAAAACAGACATATGTGAGAACCAAAGAGGTTGTCCAGGATATGGGGAGGGGGGGATCCCATACCCAGAACCCCCCCTCTCCCATCAGCTGTTTCAGAGTAGTTCGGGCACCAGAACTACAGCTCCCAGATCCGGTAACTACAGCCCTGTGATAAAGCGTTTCAATGAGGAGTCTAGGATGCTTCATGGCAGCCACATTCACCACCAACCATGAGCGACATCTATATGCGTGATGCAAGTCAAAATGCAGCCCTAGGTGCCTCTCTCTACCATGCCTATACACAGGTAGACACCTACAGGGCCAGTCAGCAGAACGCCAAAGCAGTCATAGCTTTTAGCTGGTGCGGGTCAGGCTACAGAATACAAGCTAAGCCTCATTCACACAGTCTGTGTTTACCATCATTGATTGTGAGCCAAAACCCAGTGCGGCTCTAAACACAGAACAGGTGCAGATCTCTCCCTGAGGTCTGGAGGCTCCGCTCCTGGTTTTGGCTCACAATCACTGACCAAAACACTGGAGGCTTTACTGTCCTGAACCATAACCCTGAAGCGCCTAAGCGATGCACGGAGGCTGCGCTGATGTCCTACACATGCCTGGCACCCGGCCAGCTCCGCTCTCACCTGATGAGCTCAGGCGAATGAAGGAAACGCATTTTTTAGCCTCCTCCTGTGCCACCCGTGAAGACCCCACCAAAAAGCTGCTCGGCTCAGAACGTGGATCTCTATGGGTGAGACAAGGACCTACTTTCTAGATAGACTTTCAAGTCTTCAGTTGACTAGAGGACCTTTCCAAATCAAAATTTTGTGTAGGGATGTAACAAGTAAAAAATAAACATGTAGACAGATATCTATATCTCAAAAACACATTGCAATAGGGCCCCAGGCCATCATGTCATGCCTTCAGGGAGCAGGTTCAAAACACGACAGCTTTAATTTAAAGCTACCAAATGCGCACCCGGCATGGACGGCACAGACATTGAAATTACCACAAAGGGATAATGTACACAGTGGTCATGATAAGACACCGCACACAGTCACGTCACAGGGATAGCACACACCAAACGATAAAAAGTAGCACAGGAATAAATATACATAATGACGTCACCCACAAGAATAACTCTGTACGCTTCACAGACAAGGCACAACATAGGGGTAACCCTTACAACGGAGCCACACTTAATCTCCCATCAACCATAGTCACCCACGCTCTGTGCCTCCTGTCCTAAAGGAGATGGTGCCCCTTAGTTGTTGAGCCCTAAAGCAGCTGCCGCCCATGATTCTGCACAAGGCTACTAGGAAAACAAGGCAAGGACTGACACCCCAAGAAGTTCTCAAAAATAAATCAGCATTTCTAGGAAAGTGACTGCTAGGTAAGGGCAGCACCCCACAGCATGGGAGCCAGCAGTCACTACAGCACAAGGTGGTCTGCAGTCTGACATCAGGGATGAAGGCTGGGGGTCCACTCCATGGTGTACAGCCCTATACCCCGCACCCCCTCAGCGGATCTCTCATCACACCCAGCAGGTCTGAGGCTTGTAGTACCCCCCAGCCCGTGTACCTTATCCGAGTCCAGGTCGGGGTCCGCCTGACATAGCCGGTACAGGAAGGACTTCGGGTCTCTGCACAGAGTTTGCCGTGTGGTCAGAAAACACGTTCCGCCGACGTTTAGCCGGACCCACTTGGACACTCCGCCCGGCGCGCTCCCCCTCTCCCCGGGCGCCGTCACCACCGCCGCCGTACACCTCCGACACACCGACCCGACGGACCCGTTCACCACCTCACAACCGTTCTCCGCCATATCCGTCAGCAGCCACTGGCAGTCCCGGAAGTGTCCGAGCTTTAATAGCTTCCCCCTCCTGCGGGCTGGGCGCGCGGCTGACGCTACGCCGGAAGTGGACGTGCCGTAAGGCATGGGGGACGGAATAAAGGGTGACGCTGAGCGGAAGTAAACACCGGACCGTGTAAAACTAGTGACGGAAGACGGCAGCACAGACAGGGCTGTCCTGTAGGAGAACGTGTCTGGGAAGAAGGAGCCTGTTCTGCAGCTGGGGCCGTGGGTCCCAAACCCACCCATAGCAAATCCGTCTGTAAAGTAATATGACCAAGTGGTGAGGAGAAGAGTCCGGGACTCCTCCACTGCCATTGGGTACATTCACACTGTGGCGAATAAGACAACATAAAAAAAAAACAATACGACCCTCACACGTCCATGTCTGTACGCAAATCGGTGACGCCAACGAGAAGGGTCCGTATTTAGCGGACATTGTGCAGCTGAAAAATAGTTTTCAAAGCATCTCCTCCTAATGATCCGTGAAATACGGATGGCGTGCGTGTTTTTCACAGACCCAGGGCTCATGCACACGGCCGTTCCGTTCAATTTGCGGTCCCCAATGCACGGTGGTCGGGACGGATCGAGACCCATTCAACTTGAATGGGTCTGTGAACCATCCGCATCGTAAAAAAAAAATAGAACATGATCTATTTTTTTTGCGGTGCGGAGGCACTGACAGAAACACCACGGAAGCATCTCCGTGAATGGGTCCGCAATTTGCATGGCAGGAGCCCTTGAGAAGTGCATTTTGAGACGTGTTGCAGCCCTCCGTCCCGACCATAGAAATGGCATTGGGCACTAGGAAGCGTTTACTTTATATGGACAAGTTAGATACGGAAAAAGCCACTGGCCGATTTTTCTCCAGACAGAGGAAGTTTGCGGGTCGCTCCTTGACCAATACGGAAATAGGGGAAATGATGAAACCCTTCAAACACAGTGCTTGGTACCTGGAGGCTCAGTTAAGGGGGACGTTGGGCAGATGGGTTCCTTCAGTGAAAGGGGGGCCACAGAGGAGCAGTCATCGAGCTATTGTTAAATATGCATCATGTTGGGATATGAGATGGGGGAGGGAGGGGGAATGGGATTAGAAAATGGAGATAACCTTGTAAGGCTACTTTCACACTTGCGGCAGAGTGATCCGGCAAAACATATGTTAACTGATGGCATTTGTAAGACTAATCAGGATCCTGATCAGTCTCAAAAATGCATTGAAATGCCAGATCTGTCTTTCCAGTGTCATCTGGCAAAACGGATCCGGCATTTATTTTTTTCACCTTTCTTTCGGTTTGCGCATGCGCAGACTGGAAGGACGGAACCGGCACTAATACATTCCTATGGAAAAAAAAATGCCGGATCCGGCATTCAGGCAAGTGTTCAGTTTTTTCTGGCCGGAGATAAAACCGTAATATGCTGCAGTATTATCTCCGTTCTGAACAGTCAAAAACACTGAACTGATGCCTCCTGAACGGATGAGTTTTGACGGAACACTCGGGGCCGCATCCGGCATTAATTCATTTCAATGGGAAAAAATGCCTGTTCCGGAATTTTGGACGGAGATAAAACCTCAGCATGCTGCGGTATTATATCCGTCCTGAAAAGGCAAAAAGACTGAACTGAAGACATCCTGATGCACCCTGAACGGATTGCTCTCTATTCAGAATGCATGGGGATAAAACTGATCAGTATAGAGCCCCTAGGACGGAACTCAGTGCCGGAAAAGAAAACCGCTAGCGTGAAAGTACCCTAGGCATTCCATTTATATTGCTCTGCCATTTTTTTATTTTTTTTTACATATTGGCCAGAGAGCCCCTTTAGTTCCAAAAAGTAAAATTTTGATACAACAACTGTGAGGTGAATATGTTTTTTTAGAACCTTAGATGACCATTATTTGGAAATAAGATCCCAACATTTCCACCGAGAAGTAAATTATCTAGGGATCTAGGGGTTCAAACTCCTGGATTCCCATTAATCACAACCCTCACTGGGTCCCTGAGCCCACCAAGTAAATAAAGGAGTGGTCCTATGGACGTGCCGCCACTCCATTTATGTCAATGGAGAATAGAGAGCGCCTGTTCTTTCATAGATATTTTGACAACTGAAACTTCAAGGGACGAGTATCCAAGTACTCCTGTGCAGATGCTGACCCTCACTTGGTATTGTCAGTAAGGCCTCTTTAACATGGGCGTCGCGTGTAAGGGCCGGGCAAGATGCAAGTGCGTTGCAGGAAAATGTGCGATTTTTCTGGGTGAGTGCAAAACGTTTTAATGCGTTTTGCACGCGCGTGAGAAAAATTCACAGAAGTTCGGGGATCAGTGTTGTGTAGATTTTATTATTTTCTCTTATAACATGGTTATAAGGGAAAATAATAGCATTCTTAATACAGAATGCTTAGTAACATGTCCATTTGATGACGTCAATGCGCTCATCACCATGGTGATGGATTATGTGATGAGCGCAGTGACCTCATTAACGGGCTTCTGTCACCCCCAAAACACATTTTTTGGGGCTTGTTAAAATCCTTATTTAACGACTATTCCCTACATAGGGTTCTTACCTTTGTCTGTGCCTTCATTTCCATAAAAATTGATTTTTTAAAATATGCAAATCGCTTCACTACCAGCAAGTAGGGCGTCTACTTGCTGGTAGCCGCCGCAAAAAAACACCCCCTCCTCTTGTTGATTGATAGGGCCAGCGATCGCTCTCCTCCTCCGGCTGGCCCTGTCAGAATTTCAAATCCCACGCCTGTCTTCATTCGGCGCAGGCGCTCTGAGAGAAGGAGGCTCGCCTCCTCAGCACTCCCTCAGTGCGCCTGCGCCGATGACGTCACCGAAAGAGAAGACGTCATCGGCGCAGGCGCACTGAGGAGGCGAGCCTCCTTCTCTCAGAGCGCCTGCGCCGAATGAAGACAGGCGTGGGAGGGAAGAATAAACTAATACTTTGTTGAAGCACCTTTTGATTTTATTACAGCACTCAGTCTTTCTGGGTATGAGCCTATCAGCATGGCACATTTTGACTTGGCAAGATTTGCCCACTCTTCTTTGCAAAAACACTCCAAATCTGTCAGATTGCGAGGGCATCTCCTGGGCACAGCCCTCTTCGGATCACCCCACAGATTTTCAATTGGATTCAGGTCTGGGCCATTCCAAAACTTTAATCTTCTTCTGGTGAGGCCATTCCTTTGTTGATTTGGATGTATGCTTTGGGTCGTCAGGCTGGAAGATGAAGTTCCTCTTCATGTTCAGCTTTCTAGCAGAAGCCTGAAGGTTTTGTGCCAATATTGACTGGTATTTGGATCTGTTCATCATTCCCTCTAGCTTAAAGGGGTTGTCCGGGTTCAGAGCTGAACCCGGACATACCCTTATTTTCACCCCGGCAGCCCTCCTGAGCCTGGCATCGGAGCATCTCATGCTCCGATGCGCTCCCGTGCCCTGCGCTGGATCGCGCAGGGCACGGGCTCTTGTGTTTACAATAACACACTGCCGGGCGGTAACTTCCGCCCAGCAGTGTGTTCGGTGACGTCACCGGCTCTGAGGGGCGGGCTTTAGCTCTGCCCTAGCCGTTTTACTGGCTAGGGCAGAGCCAAATCCCGCCCATCAGTGCCGGTGACGTCACCAGGGTTCCTGTCAGCCCCATAGAGAGCCCGGTATGTCACCGGACTCAGAAAAATGCCTTTGCCCTGCGCGATTTAGCGCAGGGCAAAGGAGAGCATCGGAGCATGAACTGCTCCGATGCTCATGTCAGGGGGGCTGCCGGGGTGAAAATGGAGGGATGTCCAGGTTCAGCTCTGAACCTGGACAACCCCTTTAAATAAGGCTACTTTTCACACTAGCGTTGTTTAAATCCGGCGTTCAATTCCGACACCGGAACTGCCCGCCGGATCCGGAAAAACGTGTGAAAACGGATTACATTTGAATCCGGATCAGGATTTTGATCACAATGTAAAAATGCATTGGAAAAAAACAGATCCGCCATTTATGGACTTTAACTTTTTTTTTTCTAATTTTTCGGGTTTAACATGCAAAAGCCGGATCCGGTTTGACTAAACACACGGCGCCGGATCCGGCGTTAATGCAAGTCAATGGGAAAAAGGCCTGATCCGGCGTTCAGGATTTTTGGCCGGAGGTAAAAATACTGCATGCTACGGTTTTCTGAAAAGCCTGATCAGTCAAAAAGACTGAAATGAAGACATCCTGATGCATCCTGAACGGATTGCTCTCTATTCAGAATGCATTAGGATAAAACTGATCAGTTCTTTTCCGGATTTGAGCCCCTAGGATGGAACTCAGCGCCGGAAAAGAAAAACGCTAGTGTGAAAGTACCCTAAGGCCACAGTTCTGGCTAAAGGTAAAACAGCCCCCTTGGCATGATGCTGCCACCACCATGATTACTGTGGGTATAGTGTTCTTTTGAAATTATGGCTAAAAAAAAAGTTCAACCTTGGTTTCATCAGACCATACACCTTTTCCCACATGCTTTTGGGAGACTTCAGATGTGTTTTTGCAAAATGTAGCCTGGCTTGGATGTTTTTCTTCGTAAGAAAAGGCTTTCGTCTTGCCCCTCTACCCCATAGCCCAGACATATGAAGAATACAGGAGATTGTTGTCACATGGACCACACAACCAGTGCTTGCCAGATATTCCTGAAGCTCCTTTAGTGTTGCTGTAGGCCTCTTGGTCGCCTCCCAGACCAGTTTTCTTCTCGTCTTTTCATCAGTTTTGGAGGGACGTCCAGTTCTTGGTAATGTCACTGTTGCACCATATTTTCTCCACTTGATGATGACTGTCTTCACTGTGTTCCATGGTATATCTAATGCCTTGGAAATTCTTTTGTACCCTTCTCCTGACTGATACCTTCTAACAGTGAGATCCCTCTGATGCTTTGGAAGCTCTCTGTGGACCATGGCTTCTGCTGTGGGATGCGACTAAGAACATTTCAGGAAAGACCAACTAGAGCAGTGAACTTTTTTGGGGGTTAATCAGAGGCACTTTACATGATGGCCGGTGTATGCTGGCTACTATTTAACAGGATTGTGAATGTGATTGCTTAATTCTGGACACAGCTACATCCCCAGTTATAAGAGGGTGTGCACACTTATGCAACCACATTATTATTATTTTTTTTTCTTCCGGCCTCCTAAAAGATTTCAGTTTGTTTTTCAATTGAGTTGTACAGTTTATAGGTCACATTAAAGGTGGAAAAAGTTCTGAAATGATTTATCTTTGGGCTCATGCACACGACCATATGGCTTTTTCAGTGTTTTGCGGTCCTTTTTTTTACGGATCCGTTGCATTTCCGTTTTTCCGTATACCATATACAGTAATTACATAGAAAAAAATTCAGCTGGGAATAACATTTTCAATAGATGATTCCGGAAAAAACTGAACGGATACAGAAGACATACTGATGCATTTCCGTATGTGTTCCGTATTTTTTGCGGACCCATTGACTTGAATAGAGCCAAGCACCTTGATTTGCGGACAAGAATAGGACATGTTCTATCTTTTCACGGTACGGAAATACTGAAACGGAATGCACACGGAGACACTACATTTTCTTTTTTTTTTGCTGAACCATTGAAATGAATCGTTCAGTATATGTACTGCATACTGAACACAAAAAACGGCCAGTATACTGAACGCAAAATACTGTCGTGTGCATGAGCCCTTTGTCTCATTGTTTTACAGCACAGAAACCTGACATTTTAACAGGGATGTGTAGACAAAATAAATAAATAATATATATATATATTATATAAATAAATAAATAAAAAAAACACTAGTCAAAAACTTTCAGAACTTCCTGCAAAAAAATAAAATAAAAAATTAAATGGGAAATAAAGAAACAGACAACTTGTACACCTATAACCCTACATGCTTTTTATTACAAGACTAAATCGAGCATATGTGAAAAATGCCTCATTCAGTTACTAACATCTAGGGGCACAAATATTTGGAAAGAACAAAAAAAAATCATTAAATTATGAGAAATATGATTAAATCATTGACCAAATAGAAAATTTATATAATAAAGCCAGAAAAAAAAAAAATGTTGTAAAATATAGTTTACAATAATTATTCACATTCATGGCTGTACATCAATACATACAACAACGTGGCCCGGAACATGAATTCAATCCAAATAATTCATATATTAGAATTTAAATAACACAGACTGAACTAGAGGCCAACATTTAGCCAGCAAATAACCTTATACAAGAATAAAAATACAAAAAGTGAATATCCTATCATTGCATTATTTGTTTTCGTCATATTTTTTTTTTTTCAGGTTTTTTTTTAAGCTTAGCCTGTACATCACAGTTACAGTCAGCTACAAAACAGTAAAAGAAGAGAAAAAAATAAAAAAACAGAAACTGCCACCAACCTGAAATGAAAGCCAACGTACTATCAAGAATTTCAATTCTGTAACTAAATTTCAGCAGTACTATAAACTCTGCCACCAATCGAGGCCTATTAGACAGCGTGTTAAACCTAGACTGTGGTCGATGTGAGCGCTTTTATCCCCCACCAGGCTCTTATACTAGCTGCGTCACAGAATATATCTTAAAAAAAATAAAAAAAATTATCATAATTAACTATCTTCTTTTAAGGTCACTGTGCAAGTTGCATGTGCGTTCCTTTTGAGCAGCATAGGCGTCAATGTTACCAGACGTAGTATTGCAGAGCAGGGCGCTCTGGGTAAATCCTAAAGTAGTCTAAGAGCTACACATCCAGCGTTAGGATGATGTCATCAGGCTTCCCGCTCCTGAGCCCAATATGGTTCCAAGTACTGTAGAGACACCATTGCTTTACTGGTAGAAATTCGCCGGTTATTCTTAAAGGGCACCAAGCTGTGTGACAAGAGGCTAGAGGACTCGTCCCGGATAGAGGCAGCCATATTGTATGATGTAGTAACCACCACTTTAAAATATTCAGCAGGGATAAGGCTATTAAAATGAAAAAGCCTACAGACGGGTTTTAGGTAGATTTATATTACAGAAAACCAGCACAGCCGGCTGCGCTACTCATCCATCACACACATCTACTAAAACTGGGCTGTAGGATCCTTTTTTTGTTTCCGTCTTGTCCCTCAGCAGTCATATTACCACCATAATGTCCCTGTCCTTAAAAGGGGGTTCTCAGCTTTAAACAATCCCTACTTGTTAGAAAGGGCCCTTGACAATAAGCAGCTCTCCCTGCTGGGATCCTCAGCAATCTATTGTAATCTGTGGGAAAACCTGGCAGTAAGGGTTCAGTTTCCTTGCAGCACTCCCACAGGGGAAATGAAGTATTACACAGTGTCCATTCAATTCAATGGGCTGTCTGTGTAGACAGGACAGGGCCTCAAGAGCGGGAGATTAGTTCCTTCTGTCTACCCTCCACTATGATGAAGATCCTGAACAGAGGACCTTCTCTATGTTAAAGGGCAGTCTGTCAGCAGTTTTGTACCTATGACACCAGCTGACCTGTTCCATGTGCACTTGGCAGCTGAAGGCATCTGTGTTGGTCCCATGTTCATATGTGCCCACATTGCTGAGAAAAAGGAAGTTCTTATATATGCAAATGAGCCTCTAGGAGCAACGGGGGCGTTGTCATTACACCTAGAGGCTCTGCTCTCTCTGCAACTGCAACGTCCTATGCACTTTGACAGGGCTAGGCATGATGCCGTTTTCACTGCCTGGTCCTATCAATTAAAGAGGAGAGAGCAGAGCCTCTAGGTGTAACAGTAACACCCCCATTGCTCCTAGAGGCTCCTTTGCATATAATAAAACATCATTTTTCTCAGCAATGTGGACACATATGAACATGGTACAGATATAAATAGATAAAATATCCCAGGGCGCAAGAATCCAGTCCAGATAGTAATAGTAAATAGAAACGTATTTATTGCAGAAGTACTTCTGCAATAAATACGTTTCTATTTACTATTACTATCTGGACTGGATTCTTGCGCCCTGGGATATTTTATCTATTTATATCTGTATCCTACCACTTCTTGGAGACTTCAGGGATCTCCGACAAGAAGTCATCCCTCCGCGGCTGCAGATCCACCAGTGAACCGTGACTCCATCGCAGTCATTGACAAGCTTTTACTAGAGTTGTGCCTACAAATAGCACAACCACAAAAAGGTGAGCCCTGTACTGGAACCATTTATTTTATCTGTCTACCAACGGTATTACCCTATGGTGCGCGGTATTACCCTATGGTGCGCGGTATTACCCTATGGTGCGCGGTATTACCCTATGGTGCGCGGTATTACCCTATGGTGCGCCCTGCTTTGTTTTTAACAGCATAAAGTAAATCCTGTGGGCACACATGAACATGAGACCAACACAGATGCCTTCAGCTGCCAAGCGCCCATGTAACAGGTCAGCCAGTGTCATAGGGACAAAACTGCTGACAGATGCCCTTTAATTTAGGATTCTCCTAACAGGATATATGGAAATAGGAGAACCCCTTTTCAATGGGTTATAGGTGACTGAAACAGCATCATTATTGTCCATACGTACCAGGCACAGCCTATGGACAAGAGTGACGCTGATGCTGGGAAAACAGCTCTGTCCAAAAGCGATGATCAATTCCACCCGCCCCAAGGAGGAGACGCCGCAGCCTCTAATGCAGGCATCCTCAAACTGCGGCCCTCCAGCTTTGGCAAAACTACAACTCCCAGCATGCCCAAACAGCCTACAGCAGGACATTGTAGGAGTTGTAGCTTTACAACAGCTGGAGGGCCGCAGTTTGAGGATGCCTGCTCTAATGCATCGGTCACACTAGCTACACTTCTATAGAACACATCTGCCTAAACTGTATACAAGCGAGTGGTCTTCTATATTCGTCGCTATCCATACATTTTTTTTTTTTTTCCTTTTACTTACAGAAATGTTTTTGACCCTAAATAGAACTTATTCAGAAATTGATATCTGGGATGTGACAAGTACCGTAAATCCTTTCTGACAATTAAGCCTGACTGGTCTAAGATTTGTGGCCCTATTTAAAAAAAAAAAAAAAAAAAACACAAAAAATATGTGTTGAAATAGCAGCAGGCAGATATTACATAAAGCCAATGAACGGACACAGCTCTATGGTAAAACATCATCTCTCTGTGGGTAAATGTAACGAGTCAGTAGAACAGTCTTTATAGCATTCCTATACGCCCCGTCTCCCACCCCCACCCCAAAAAAATATAAAAAAAAATAATGGTTGGCCTTTTAAAAATCCACAAAGTGCTTTTCAATAATATGGTGACAAGAAACAAGGATCTCCTTATAATGGATCCTGAGGCAGGAGGGAGCTCGGCAGCTATATCAGGACGCAGTGAAGAGAATGGTTCTTCCAGACTGAGGATAAAATCTGGGATATAGGATTTTTCTTCTTTACAACTTTATATCTATATGTGTATATATATATATAAATAAAAATGTACGATGATATATTCAGTGCTACGGTCAACACACTTTCATACTTTTTTTTTTTTCCTTTCTTCTTACCCTGCTTCTCATTATTTCTAAGTCTGTGTGATAGGTGCACAGTTCATGTACTAAAGTAGAAGTACCACCTAAGACGAGAAGGTTTGGAAGCATGCGTTTGACCTCATCGAATGCACTATCAACGGAAGTAAGACGATCCCTGCGCCGATGGCTAGCGGTTACCCTTATCGGCTGCACGGGTTTATCTTTCCTTACTGTACAAGGTTGTAAAAGCTCCCTGATCAGACTAGCTCATTGCCAAACCAAGAAACAAAAGAAAATAAATAAGTAAAATAGGCAAAGATGAAGGGTCCCACAGGCGACTGTACAGGAGTTTCTCACCATGTGCACGAGTACAATGATCTGTGTGTCTACTGACTGTACGCTAAGCTGGCATAGCAGAGGCCTACCCACTAGATATAGAGCTGGTGTGCACAAAAGCAATAAAAATCACCACAGCAACGATATGCAATGTTGTAACTCAACAGAAGCACAGAGAAGAAGCAAGGTAAACCCTGGATTCCATTAACGTCCACGTTTTTTTCTGTTTTGTTTTCAAATGTGTATTTCTGAAATATGCTTTCCCATGGAGAGATGGTGGCTTGGTTGAGCGGAGAAGGGTTTTCTCTTCTGTTCTGCTATGTAAAGCTCATCTGTTGAATCAGGGACTCTAGCAGCACGAGGGAAGCTTGTAAGACGTGGAAGAGGCGATGCTATATGCTGCTGTTTTGGTGATTCTGGTATCTGTGCCGCCAAACTTCCTGGATCTTTCTGCACCACTTGTGTGCATTTCCGCTAGGGTCCATCAGGTAATATGTTCGGTTAGGCTGCAAAAGGAATATGGAGGAGTTAAAATAAAATAAGGGAATGTCCGGCCGGGCAGTTTTATCTGAATATTTGCCGATATGGCAACATAAAAATGTTGGTTACAAATCAGAGTGACTCAGTAGATAACATGGAAGTTACGCCACGACATGAAACTGTTCACTTCTGTCTCGGACACCTCAACGTGTGACCAAGCATAAGACTACGGTTACATAGCAAGTCTCATGACCAAAAACATTTATGTGACTTGCACTATTTTACAAAATGCAATTTGGCTTTAAAAGAAAAAAAGCTTGCATCGTATGATGGCAAAGTCTAATATGACTTTCAATCAAAAGCAACTGTTGTGTCGAGGTGTCGCAACGTGGCCCCATTGACAATGCGACATTGAGGTCTTCATGCTTTGTAGCACAAATTGCTATGTAGCCCTAGGCTAGTCTAAGGGGCTCTGGTCCTCGTTCTTGGTTGGAGGGGTGGTGGCTCATGCATTGCCACTCCTCCCGGGCAGACCCCTACTGAAAAAAAAGGGTTAAGGCTACACGCACTCGAACGTTGTTTGTTTCAGTGTCCGTTCCGTTCTTTTGCCGGATAGGATGCGGACCCATTCATTTCAATGGGTCCGCAAAAAATGTGGACAGTACACTATGTGCTGTCCGCATCAGTATGTCCATTCTGTAGCCCCGCAAAAAAATAAATAAAAAATAAATTATGGCATATGGATGTCATCCGTTTTTTTGGGCGGACCGCAAAACACATATGGTCGTGTGCATGTAGCCTAAATCTGCTGCTTTTCCGCAATATATTGAGCATACTGTGGGTTTGAAAACCTGCATCATGCTCATATTTCTGCATATGCGAGGATAGTTTCGATATATCCATCTAACGGTATTGTGCAGTATTACATTGGATTTGAGGTGTGGCATTTGCCTGAGCATACCCTTAAAGGGGCTGTCTCACTTTAGCAAATGGCATTTATCATGTAGAGAAAGGCACTTACTAATGTATTGTGATTGCCCTAATTGCCTCCCTTGATTCATTTTTCCATCACATTAGAACTGCTCATTTCCAGGGGTTACGACCACCACTGCAATCCATCAGCGGTGGTAATGCTTGCACTAGGACAGGCATGCTCCACCCGCGGCCCTCCAGATGTTGCAGAAACGACAACTCCCAGCATGCCCGAACAGCCTACACCAGGGCATTGTGGGAGTTGTAGTTTTACAACAGCTGGAGGGCTGCAGGTTGAGCATGCCTGTCCTAGGAAAAAGTGCCTCTCTGGTGGCTGGGGCTGCATAAGTCCGCACAGGCCTGCACTTTTTCCTATAGTGTGCAAGCACGACCACTGCTCCTGGATTGCAGGGTGGTCGTAACCCCTTGAAACGAGCAGTGTATAATGTGATGAAAAAAAATGAATTAAGTGAGACAACCCCTTTTAAGGGTATGCCAAGGCAGATTCTGCACCTCAAATGCACTGCAATATTGTACAATACAGTTGGATGGGTATATCAAAACTACATCCTCACATATGAAGATATAAGATAAATGCCATTTGCTGAAGTGAGACAAACCGCTTAAACGGTCAATCTACACAAATTTCTATTTCAACAGCTATTGCATGAAATACCCAGAGTTCTGCAAAAAAGAACACCAGGCGCAGTTCACAGCCGGTCTAACGTTACATTACCCTACCTCGTAATTTCCGGTCGCACCGGAAATGACGTGAGGAGGCGTGCCGGAGTTGTGCCGATCTGCGCATGCGCAAAAAGGACACTGCACATGCGCCGGAGAGCCTCACCAGCCTTATGGTAGGGAAAAATTACGGCCCAGTGCGCAAGCGCGGCTAACTACAGAACATCCATCCGATCGCAGCACCTGCGCAGTGTGGGGGTAGGGAGATCTGATATATACATATTTAACAGAAATCTCCCTACCCCCACACTGCGCAGGCGCGGAGATCGGATGGATGTTCTGTAGATAGCCGTGCTTGCGCACTGGGCCGCAATTTTTCCCTACTCTAGTAAGGCTGGTGAGGCTCTCCGGCGCATGCGCAGTGTCCCGCTGAACTCCGCTGTGAGATTTCCCTAAACCGTCGTTTTGTGCATGCGCAGATCGCCACAACTCCGGCACGCCTCCTCTCGTCATTTCAGGTGCGACCGGAAGTTACGAGGTAGGAAAATCTCACGAAGTAGGGTAATGTAACGTTACACCGGCATGTGAAGCAGCACAGAAGTCATGTTTTTACCTTTTTATTATACAAGCAATACAGAGACTTCTATTCAAAGACCATTGATCTCCAAACTGTATATAATGGCCACTTACGAATATTCATATAGGGTTCTGTTCCCCTTTCCAGCACATTGACTGATGAGCAAGAGCAACCATAATTGGTCAGAGTACCCCCTAAAAGCTCCAAGCTTTAGTCTTGGGCTACTGCAAATTACATTACCAAGATCTGAACACAGCAAAAGGTTACCATATGAGGTTAGCACATGGCAATCCGGTGTCCAAATGTCTCCATGTAGCCCCTGCCCTTAGGTTTGAGACCAATAAACCCCTAAGACTCAGACACTAAAAGTAGGCATCATTTTACAGAATATCCTTGGGAGAACACATTTGGCAACAGATGCTCTTTTACATTATATACTTACAGTATGAACAAAAAAAGTTTTAAAATTCTTTGCTTCTGGGCGCAGCTCCTGTGACCATGGAATTTCTCCTTTCAGGACTTTATTTACTGGATCCACGTAGTATAGATGTGGTCCTTCTGTAAGAAGAAGCTGACGCCGACGAGCAAACAACCCCTGAGAGACCAAACACGAACACATAAGGCAGTGAGAGCATGAAATAAAATAAAAAATAAAAAAACATCAGAAACAGGACGTGCTCGTTGGCCAAGAGAACAATCTGCTGCATGGAACTGGAGATATTTCTATTGCCTGCATGCATCGTTGGTAGGATCGGAGGTCTTCTCTGCCCGGAAATAAAGAGGGTCACATTAAACTTCACTCACCTTTCTTTTATCAACTGGACCCATTTTCAGTATTAAATTGTTTTCCACAAACTGGTGCCTGTAATGATAGTAAAAATATACTCATCATCCAAAAGAGGGAAGTAAAATAACGTGGAAGGGATTTAGTTAAAGGGAGTCTGTCACCACTTTTTTGCATGTTAGACCATTAAAATAGGGTTATTTGATCCAGCCAGAACATAAAAACGGTACCTTTGTGGTAGAAAACGGACTTTTCAATTTGCAGAAAACGAACTTATAAGATTATTTTCGGAGCCCTCTCAAGTGCCCAGGGCGGTCTCTCAATCCTCAGAGCCCAGGCAGGCACCTCCTAAACGGCTGATAACTCCGCCCTCCGTGCGCCTCTGCCCGCCCGTTTACTCCCCTCCCCTGTCCCTTTCCACTGCGGCTGTGCGGTACAAATCGTAGCGGGCGCATGCGCAATGCGATGCCCGCTCCTGGCAGGGCATCGCAATACCTATTGCGCATGCGCCGGCTAATCGCCGTTTAGCCGGCGCATGCGCAATAGGTATTGCGATGCCCTGCCAGGAGCGGGCATCGCATTGCGCATGCGCCCACTACGATTTGTACCGCACAGCCGCAGTGGAAAGGGACAGGGGAGGGGAGTAAACGGGCGGGCAGAGGCGCACGGAGGGCGGAGTTATCAGCCGTTTAGGAGGTGCCTGCCTGGGCTCTGAGGATTGAGAGACCGCCCTGGGCACTTGAGAGGGCTCCGAAAATAATCTTATAAGTTCGTTTTCTGCAAATTGAAAAGTCCGTTTTCTACCACAAAGGTACCGTTTTTATGTTCTGGCTGGATCAAATAACCCTATTTTAATGGTCTAACATGCAAAAAAGTGGTGACAGACTCCCTTTAACATTATAACGTAAGAGGACAAAGCCATACTAGCAAAACAAAACCAAGTGTACAGTATTATCTAATGATATTATAGCCAAAATGAATGCTCATTGCCTTTAAGAGCAAATCAGCTTGAACCAAAGTTCTGTTATGTGGCTGAAGAGGCCAAGATGAGTTCATGGCAAGTCCAGTTTATATAAGAGTCATCGTGAATATGAACAGACATTGTATTTTAAAAGTTATTGCTAAAAGATGTGGGTTTATCTATGGGGAGTATACCGGCTTCTCCAGACATGTCTGTCTGAAGGGAACAATGGTTGCTTCATGGCAAGTTAAGAATTTATCTCCTTAAACCACATCTGGGTGTGTGATGTCTATTCATATAGTCATAAGTATTATATATATTTATGTGTGCATTTATTTAGCTTTTTAGTATAAACATATCAATAATTCATGTATAATGTGCAATACTGATATATAGTATAACCAAATATTAAGGTAATACTTTATGCCGTATCACACTGAGCGAATAGAGTCTCAGGAGGTAAAGAAACACTAAGGTTTTCTGCTGTTGGAAGTTTCTCAGAAAAGCTAATGTTATTCCAGGCGTCGTTACTCAATAGCTTGGACAGTTAGATATACAAACCCACAGTGCGAGTGAGTATAAGGCCCATTGTATTTCTTATCTGACCATATACAAGATGGTATGGGAACCATCAAATTGGTTCTACCAAGTCTGGGAAAGATTACTTCAGAGTGTCAGAGAAGTATCGCTCCTCTTTGATTTACGTTGAGAAAGGTTAAAAGGTACCTAATAAAATAAAGCCACGTTATCTAAGTTTTAACTTAAAAGTCTGATGTTACAACAGTGCCATCTGGAGGCAGATGGACAACATTATATTATTTTACCATTTGTTTTATACCATGTCAAGGGTTAATATGACATCATTGTGTTATTAGCATACGAATATACCCACCTTACCCGATTGGAAATCCCTAATCCAGAAGGGGATGATTCTTAGATAAGGTGGGGAATAATTACTCGTGTGCAGAGCGTTAGGGAGGACTGACAAACCAAAAGGAAAACTCACAAAGGAAACTGATCACAAGAATGATATAGCAAAAGGAACTTGGTCTATCTTTGAGCCGGTAACGTATACTGTGCTTATTGCTTGCGATATTAATAGGATATTTCTCTCGGTATATAGCCAAAAGTCCCCATACTGTGGGAATATATAGTGTTAGGCGCCTCCATAATGCTGATTATTCTCTTAGCAAAAATGCATATTGCTAATGAAAGATCTGACATTATTTGAAGAGGACTAAACCCTTGGAAGTTATATTCCGTAGTCTGATTGCCGAGCTGAGTACTTTGTCATATATTTTTGATTGGTCATAAGGAAACAAGGGGTCAAGGGATAACATTTATTTTTCCTGTATTATTCCGTGTTTTGTTATAGCCTGTTTGGTAAACAGAAGGTCCTAAGTTTCTCCTGGAATATAAATCATTGGTCTATTTGTTAAAAGTTAGGTAAACTTTAAGTAGTGTGGCGCATTTTGGGCATTATTTTATAGCTTCATTGTTTGTCTTTGCAATTGTATTCATTTTATATTCTTGGTTTGTATTGTGTATAATAAATTACATATATATTTTTGGCATAGACAATTGTCCCTTTGTTTCACAAATCAAATTAAGATACTCGATAAAAGAACTTAGAGGCGATTATTTCCGCCTGAAGGAATAATATAAATATATATATATATATATATATATATATATATATATATATATATATATATATATATATATATACACACACACACACACACACACACACACACACACTCTCTTTTATATAAAGATTCTTTTTATATAGAGGATATTCAACAGGTTGTCCAGGATTTTTATATTGATGGCCCATTTCAGGTCATATGGTAATACCCCTTTATTTTTATTGTGACCCTTTGAATTGGATCAATATGATATTGTGACCCATAGACCTGTAAGGATTGTGCACCCCACGTCTATTCAGTGGCAGCGGAGATGAATAAAAGGGAGAAAATAAGCTTATAAAATGAAATATATAGATGGCATCTTCTGCGCACAGACGTGAGTAGGATGGGGACTCACCTCTAGACTTGTCACAATTGCCATTCACCATACATTACGAGGACTCACCATTGGTTTCCACCGGCTTGCTTCTCTAACAGTAGCCGCTTTTCCTCCTCGGAGAACTGGAGATCAAGCTCAAAAGAGTTATTGTCAAGGTCGTGGATGTACTGTTCAATGTTACTCCCAGATCTCTGTGGCTGAATAGGCTCTGGTGTGGGAAGTGTCTGCGAGGATACCGACGAGGCTACCTGCATTCCCCCAAACTGGCTCAAGAGGTCGTCATACTGGAAATACAGAGAACACAAGAGCTTAGATTTCATTAAGATGTAAATTAAATTCTGCAAAATAATTCATTAGTGAATGCACTACGGTGCTATAGAGAGGGACTGTGTGGTGGCTGATGCTTATACAGTGGGATATGTTTGAGCCTTCTGTCAGATGTATACTAAAGAGGCCCCATCACCAAAATAATGCAACACAATCTGACAGCAAAATGTTATAGAGCAGGAGGAGCTGAGCAGATTGATATATCTTCTTGTGGGAAAAGAGTCAGTAAAACCTGTATTTCATACATTTCTATCTTTGCTTTTTCCACTTCCTGTGAACAGCTATCGGTACAGGATTGTGTGCACACAGAGATAGACGTCGGTCACTGATAACACCTCCCTCCTGTACCGATAGCTCTTCACAGGGCTGCAGATATAAAAGGTATAAAATTACAAGTTTTACTGAGTCTTTTCCCACAAAGCTATACATCAATCTGCTCCGCTCCACCTGCTCCTTGCAAAGTGCATTGCATTTTCTGGTGACGGGTCCTCTTTAAGTCCTCCAGACATACACTCCTGACAAAAGGCTCAAAACGTGACACGAAATAAGCCTTAGCAATCAGTTTATATTAAAGGTGTTGTCCATTGGATAAACAAATTCTGACAAAAAGATGTGGAATGGGTTATAAAAAATAAATAATCCTCCTGATCCTCGGCTGCTGGCTGGCTAGTCTCTGCTTTCAAAAAATGGCCACTCCTGTAAAAAGTCCACATGGGTAGTCCCATACAGTCTTCGCAACCGCTGCAGTTTTTAAATTGGGAAGTGGTAGCAAGATTTCAGTTGAAAACTGTTGTTTTCTAGCAAAGTACTGCCGCTTTACAAAAGTCTAAAATATGCAGCGGCTGCATGCCCTCAGGTTTTTTGTGCCCTAACCTAAGAGACTGGCTGATCATGTGACACCATCAAATTATTATAACTTTATGGCGGTACCGTGTGTAGGTGGCTGCTGTTCTGCTCAGTACGTTTAGATTTATGCAGCTCTGAACTTGAAGTAACCTCTGTTTTTATAAATTATGCAAGTATGTAAATCGGGCAAAAAAAAAACAAAAACGCAATAAGCAGCAGAATTTGCTACTAGCAATATACAGGAGTGAACTGCAGATAGCCCTGGCTAATTAGCATCGAGATGGGATATGGAGCTTGTCTCACTACTTTTTTTTTTTCAACTTTTACGCCTGTCAAATCAGACGGGTAATAAAAGTATGGCAGGTGGGGTCCAACCTACGGGCCACCTAGTGTCAGGAAGAGTAAGAGGTGGCAAGTCCCCATTCTCGGTGGGAGAGTAGGCTATGTGTGCGAATGAGGACGGCTTCTGGTGCTCCCCCTTTCACTATGATGCAGAAGCAAAATTACCTGAGCGCCAGAGATTTCCAGATCTTTTAAAACCTGAAATAACTTACATTTCCATAAAACTCTTCATCGTCTTCGGCCATTGCAGGCAAGTAGGCTGTGAGTTTTGGAGGAGTCTGAAGATGCAGATCTTGCCACGTGATGCCATCAAAGAATGAATGAGCTTTAAGGGGACCATATCCTCCCATCTCCTCACAGCCTAATCGTTTAGTAGGGTCTAGGACCTAATGGGGGAAAAAATGCTCTCAAAATTTACTTCAACAGAAACCGATAAGGCTACTTTCACACTTGCGGCAGAGTGATCCGGCAAGCAGTTCCGTCGCCGGAACTGCCTGCCGGATCCGGCAAAACGTATGCCAACTGATGGCATTTGTAAGACTGATCAGGATCATGATCAGTCAAAAAAATGCACTGAGATGCCGGATCCGTATTTCCGGTGTCAACCGGCAAAACGGATCCGGCATTTATTTTTTTAACCTTTTTTTTTTTGGTCTGCGGATCCGGCATTCCGGTATTTTGAATTAATACATTTTGGCACTAATACATTCCTATGGAAAAAAATGCCGGATGCTACGGCATGCAGGCAAGTCTTCAGTTTTTTTGGCCGGAGATAAAACCATAGCATGCTGCGGTATTATCTCCGTCCTGAACAGTCAAAAAGACTGAACTGAAGACGTCCTGATGCATCCTGAACGGATTGCTCTCCATTCAGAATGCATTAGGATAAAACTGATCAGTTATTTTCCGGTATTGAGCCCCTAGGATGGAACCCTATGCTGAAAAAGAAAAACGCAAGTGTGAAAGTACCCCAAGACTTCATTTAAGAGGGGACTTCGGTCAGGACTAAAAGACGGTATATTTATACAACGATCACTGTAAAGATGAACACGGAAAGGCTTCAAACAGCAAGTCATAAATCCATACGAAAAGCAGGACATGCTCGCAAATTCTTTTATAGGCGGATGCTGAAGAGCTGAATTGTCAGTGTCCGTTCGTTTTTTTTTGTTTTTTTTGCGGACCGTATACGGAACCATTCATTTCAATGGGTCCGCAAAAAAAATTGAACATGTCCTATTGTCTGCATTACGGACAAGGATCGGACTGTTCTATTAGGGGCCAGATGTTCCGTTCCGCAAAATACGGAATGGACACAGACGTCATCCGTATTTGTTGTGGACTGCAAACTACATACGGTCGTGTGCATGAGGCCTGAGGGTGGGTTCACGTAATGTTTTATGCCTTCGTTTGACGTATACGTTACAAAAAAATAGGATACAAAAACGCATCACGCCACGGCAGGCCTCTAAAAAAATAAAAATAAAATAAAAGTACACTTTTTTTTACAATGGTAAGAAAAAAATATACTTTTTTTTTTTCTTTAACAATGAAACTCTATGGTGAACGGATGCCGCTGTTTGGCATCAGTCTGAGGCGTCCAGTTAACGTATACATTAAGAGGATGGGGAAAAACGTGATGTGAATCCACCCTAAAGCACTTCTTTTGTAATTCACAGGCATAAAGGGGCTGTGCCAGAATGAAATAGAAACATTTCTCTGTTAAAGCACACAGAACAATGTTTTTTTCAATTGAAATCATTAAAGGGATTGTCTCACTTCAGTAAGTGGCATTTATCATGTAGAGAAAGTTAATACAAGGCACTTACTAATGTATTGTGATTGTCCATATTGCCTCCTTTGCTGGCTGGATTAATTTAAAGGGATTCTGTCACCTCCCCTCAGCCAAAAAACGATTTAAAAGCAGCCATGCAGCACAGCTTACCTGGATTAAGCTGTGCTGTTTAATCTTGAAATCCGTTCAGCAGTTACTTTAAAAAACGACTTTGATCAATAAGGAAATGCGTCCTGAAGGTGCCCAGAGGGGCGTTTTTTTCTTCTTAGTGAGCCCAGTACCGCCCCTCTTACAGTGCCCAGCCCGCCTTCCTTTTACTTCCTAACCGCCGCCCCCAGCCTGCCACAGCCTCCCCTCCCTCTCCTCCCCCTCCCTCACGCCGAACGAAGTCTCGCACAGGCGCAGTACCCACTGAGGGCTGCGCCTGTGCGATCATCAGGAGACTGAGGGCAGCAGCTTCATCTTCGTCACTGGGCATGCGCCGAGCCCAGTGACGTCCGATGCTCGCTCTTCCCTCAGTCAGCAGGGAAGAGAGAGCATCGGACGTCACTGGGCTCGGCGCATGCCCAGTGACGAAGATGAAGCTGCTGCCCTCAGTCTCCTGCTGATCGCACAGGCGCAGCCCTCAGTGGGTACTGCGCCTGTGCGAGACTTCGTTCGGCGTGAGGGAGGGGGAGGAGAGGGAGGGGAGGCTGTGGCAGGCTGGGGGCGGCAGTTAGAAAATACAAGGAAGGCGGGCTGGGCACTGAAAGAGGGGCGGGACTGGGCTCTCTCAGAAGAAAAAAACGCCCCTCTGGGCACCTTCAGGACGCATTTCCTTATTGATCAAAGTCGTTTTTTAAAGTAACTGCTGGACGGATTTCAAGATTAAACAGCACAGCTTAATCCAGGTAAGCTGTGCTTCATGGCTGCTTTAAAATCGTTTTTTGGCTGAGGGGAGGTGACAGAATCCCTTTAAGCTAGAAAACTGACGTACATGAAGATAAATTTGCCGCAGCCGCTGGCCACGCCCTTTCCCTGACCTTGCCATGACCCCTTTCAGAAAAGTGGCAAGGTTAACTAAAAGTGTCAGATGTGACAGTTTTTTAAAAAGTCGCAGTTAAAATGTCACACTTGCGACTTTTTAACGCCACTTTTCAGGCACACAGGCAATGATAAATCTCCCCCTTGTCCACATGATAAATGCCATTTACTGAAGTGAGACAACCCCTTTAAAGGAATGCTCCTGTGTTTAGACCTGTTATGGTGCCCCCTGCTGTTCTTTTGATTCCGTCCACCTAATGTGCCTAGTGCTGGCAAGAAGTCGCTTCTAGCGGGCTAAATCTTGTTGTCCGGGACGGAGCTACTGAGCAATGGTGACCACCAGTACTGGGCACATCAGGTGGACGATCTGAGTAGAAATCAAGAGGACACCAGAACAAGTATGTAACACCAATATCTAGACCTAAACTGCTAATGATTCAAACTGTGGATGATCTCAGAAAAAAATAATAATAATTTACATTTATTAGTGGAGCAACCTCTTTAACAGGGCAGAAGAGTATAATGTATAGGAGTACAGTGGTCACAGCCATGATCGGCCCGCTACAACATTCCGGCAACAGACACATTAGGTGAGTTTTTTTGTTTGTTTGTTTTTTAATACTGCTATGGTTGACTGTCTGAACATACTTACATGTACTGTAATATACTTACATAATCATAATAATACACTATGGTTAAACATGGGGTCAAACTGGTGACCCTCCAGCTGTTGCAGAACTAACACTCCCTGCATGCCCTGATAGCAGTAGGCTGTCCGGGCATGATGGAACTTGTAGTTTTGCAACAGCTGGAGGGCCTCCCGAGTTTGACTTCCCTGTTTTAACACATGGGAAACCCCAGGAATCATGCTGAGCTGTGCCACTCTGCAAACACAGCCCTGCTACATCTGCATACATAAAGAAAAACTTTTATTTTATTTGTTTCACATTTTTTTGAGACGAATTAAAGAACATACCAGAAGTTTTTCTACAAGATCTTTAGCTCTAGGGAAGAACTTTTCTGGGAAGTCGTATTCCAGCTTTATTATCTTCTGAAATATAAGGTATTCATTGCTGCAAGAGACAAAACACCGCTAATCATAAACTGTGATTCTGCACAAATATAACACCCTTCTTCACCTACGATAAGCGTCAATCTTACCCGGCTCTGAAAGGTGGTAATCCGGCTACTAACTGATAGATAATGCAACCAAACGCCCAAAGGTCCGAACTGAAAAAAGGAAAAAAAGAAAATATTAATTCTGTCTGCTTGAGACAGTGACAAAGGGTGACGAAGAGTCAAACATCCGTGTTATGCTCCTGAAAAACATCTTTATTAACTACTTTTTTCTGAAGATGAAGTAAAATGCTTATCTTCAGCTATGGGGAAAACAACTTTAAATTAAATGAATTCAATAATTAGGTAACTACAAATAAGTATTTTATAACATAATGCAAGTACAATGGTGACCACCAGGGGTCTCCCTCTCTACAGTTAGCTCTCAGTTACTTTAGTGCACATCCTCCTGTGGCTACAACTTCCATGCTTTACATCCTCCATAATCCTAAGGGCAGGAAGCTTTAACATGAAATGTAACAGGAATTCAAACATGCATGTATATGTCTAAATCGCACGTCTCGTACTCTCCAGTAGAATTAAACCTGGGAAGGACAAGCATGATATGACTATCAGTGAATCCACCCAGTGTGTACACTTAAAGGGGGGGTTGTCCAGTATCTAAATTTTCTTCCTAAAGGCAAGGAGACCGTTAAAATAATAAAACAAATAGCACCAGTTTAATCAAGTCCCTGCCAGTTTACTGCCATCTAAGCGTGTGACGGTTGTGGCCAGTTACTGGTCTCTGTGATATTACTGGAAAACCACTTTAAATATATATATTTTTTTAAAACAACGGTGCTGTTCTCAGGTAAGAGGACTCCTCGTCTGCTGGACACGTATTGGTTTTTGTGTTAGGTTTCACATACTCCCCAGCAGCTGTTTTTGTTTCAGGTAGGTGGAGATCGCTGCAGTCAAACATCTGTATGTCCACCTTAAAAGGGTTGTCAGATCACTGGGGACCCCATCGCTCATGAGAACAGGGGCCTGTAAGCCCTTGTTTGAATAGAGGGGCAGGCAGGCGTATCCACCGCTCCATTCTCTTCTATGAAACTGCCTGGGATCCCAATACAGCCGCTACATTCAAAACAGGGAAACATGGGCCCTCATTCTTGTGATTGGTAGGGGTCCCCAGTGGTGGGACCTGCGCTGATCAGACACCCAAGCCTGAGAGTAGGGGACAAGTTGTTGCAATGGAACGACCCCCTCAGGGTACCTTCCCACAAGTGCAGATTTCAAAACAGAAAATCTGTGCAGATTTCTATGAGTTTCCACACCAAAAACCATTGTTACTTGCAGTTTTTGGTGTGCATTAGATGCAGAATTTCCGCAGATCTCATCCTTGTATTGAAAAGGGTAAATCCGCACACAAAAAAAACCCAACAACGTGCAAACAACATGTTGCGGATTTCTAAATCTGCACGGCAGGTCAATTTCCGCATGGGGGAAAAAAAAAAAAAAAAAAAAAAAAAAAAAAAAAGCATTCATGAGATTTCTCTTATCTCATGCACTTTGCTGGTACTGTATTATGCTGCAGTTTTCCGCATGTAAATCCGTGAAGTAGATAACGTGCGTAATCCGCGCCATGTGCAGCCACCCATAAGGTCGGCATGTCCAGCTTAAGCTTCTGTTGGAGGTATACATCAAAAGAATATCTCAACATTAACCTCCAATCTATGCCACAATGTCATACGTCACTCATTGACTTAAAAAAATAAAATAAATGTATACCGCACAGTGTATGATTTTTTTGTGGTATGCTCAAGTACAAAAGTGCAGTCAACCATGGTTTTCTATACAGAAAAGAAAAATAAATGCTCTAAAAGGAGGATGACTGCTGAGATTCTTGACGATTTTCAGTGTCAATTTCCATAAAGAAGGACTGTGTGAAATTACCGAATGTTTCACAAGCTCATAACAGGAAATCAGCTGTGAATAACCATTAGACTTGCCTTTTACATGCAGATTTTTCTGTAAGAAGCTCAGGAGACACGTACTGTGCTGTTCCGACAAATGAATTTGCCCGTGCTATAGAGAAGCAAAAATGATAACACAGTTTGAAACTTTATATATTGTTTGATTCACATAAAATACAACAACATAAATTACTTTGAAAAAAACTATTCATTATCGATCTTGAGTTGCAACTCCAGAGCGGCATTCACAGTTCTGCTGATTGCCACTGGAAACTGTCAACAAGTTTGGTGCCGGACACACCCCTATGAAGCACATCAGGTCTTCCTATAACTGCCGGGTCAGCCAGAATTCTCTACACTGTACAGTTCCAACAGCCTGTGCAGACACTGAATCAGAAAGGAGGGCTGAGAGATTTCAGCTGTGAAACCTGAAGAATTGTAAACGCAGCTGTGGATATGACTCAGCATTAGGCCTCATGCACACGGACGTTTTTTTTCACGGTCCGCAAAACGGGGTTCCGTTGGTCCGTGATCCGTGACCGTTTTTCCGTCCGTGGGTCTTCCTTGATTTTTGGAGGATCCACGGACATGAAAAAAAAGTCATTTTGGTGTCCGCCTGGCCGTGCGGAGCCAAACGGATCCGTCCTGAATTACAATGCAAGTCAATGGGGACGGATCCGTTTGATGTTGACACAATATGGTGCCATTTCAAACGGATCCGTCCCCATTGACTTTCAATGTAAAGTCTGGAGTTCTGTTATACCATCGGATTGGAGTTTTCTCCAATCCGATGGTATATTTTAACTTGTAGCGTCCCCATCACCATGGGAACGTCTCTATGTTAGAATATACTGTCGGATATGAGCTACATCGTGAAACTCATTTCCGACAGTATATTCTAACACAGAGGCGTTCCCATGGTGATGGAGACGCTTCAGGTTAGAATATACAAAAAAACTGTACATGACTGTCCCCTGCTGCCTGGCAGGTGCTGCCAGGCAGCAGGGGGCAGACCCCCCCCCCCCTGTTTTTAACTCATTGGTGGCCAGTGGGCCCCCCCTCCCCTGTTGTTAACTCGTTGGTGGCCAGTGTGCGCACCCCCCCTCCCTCCCTCTATTGTTTTAATACATTGGGGCCAGTGTGCGCGCGCCCCCCCAACCCCCCCTCCCTCCCTCTATTGTTTTAATACATTGGGGCCAGTGTGCGCGCGCCCCCCCAACCCCCCCTCCCTCCCTCTATTGTTTTAATACATTGGGGCCAGTGTGCGCACCCCCCCAACCCCCCCCCCCCCCCCCCCTCCCTCTATTGTAATCATCATCGGTGGCAGCGGAGTAGAAGATTCATACTTACCTGGCTGCTGGCTGCTGCGATCTCTGTGTCCGGCCGGGAGCTCCTCCTACTGGTAAGTGACAGGTCTGTGCGGCGCATTGCTGTCACTTACCAGTAGGAGGAGCTCCCGGCCGGACGCAGACATCGCAGCAGCCAGCAGCCAGGTAAGTATGAAAATCTTCCACTCCGCTGCCACCGATGATGATTACAATAGAGGGAGGGAGGGGGGGGGGGGGGGGGGGCGCGCGCACACTGGCCCCAATGTATTAAAACAATAGAGGGAGGGAGGGGGGGTTGGGGGGGCGCGCGCACACTGGCCCCAATGTATTAAAACAATAGAGGGAGGGAGGGGGGTGCGCACACTGGCCACCAACGAGTTAACAACAGGGGGGGGGGGGGCCGCACAATGATATTCAAACTGGGGAGGGGGGGGGGGGGGGGGGTCTGCCCCCTGCTGCCTGGCAGCCCTGATCTCTTACAGGGGGATATGATGGGGTTAATTGTACTATCATATCCCCCTGTAAGAGATCGGGTGCTGCCAGGCAGCAGGGGGCAGTCTTGTACAAAGTTTGCAGTGTATTCTAACTAGAAGCGTCCCCATCACCATGGGAACGCTTCTGTGTTAGAATATACTGTCGGAAATGAGTTTTCACGAAGTGAAAACTTAGATCAGAAAAAGCTTTTATGCAGACGGATCTTCAGATCCGTCTGTATGAAAGCAACCTACGGCCACGGATCACGGACACGGATGCCAATCTTGTGTGCATCCGTGTTCTTTCACGGACCCATTGACTTGAATGGGCCCGTGAACCGTTGGCCGTGAAAAAAATAGGACAGGTCATATTTTTTTCACGGCCAGGAAACACGGCTCACGGATGCGGCTGCCAAACGGTGCATTTTCCGATTTTTCCACGGACCCATTGAAAGTCAATGGGTCCGTGAAAAAAAACGGAAAACGGCACAACGGCCACGGATGCACACAACGGTCGTGTGCATGAGGCCTTAGGCCTATTGCACACGACCGTATGGCTTTTTCAGTGTTTTGCAGTCCGTTTTTCATGGATCCGCTGTTCCGTTTTTTGTTTCCGTTGTGTTTCCGTTTCTGTTCCGTTTTTCCGTTCTGTTTTTCCGTATGGCATATACAGTATACAGTAATTACATAGATAAAATTGGCTTGGCCATAACATTTTCAATAGATGGTTCAGGAAAAAACGGAACGGAAACGGAAGACATACGGATGCATTTCCGTATGTGTTCCGTTTTTTTTGCGGATCCATTGACTTGAATGGAGCCACAGACTGTGATTTGCGGGCAATAATAGGACATGTTCTATGTTAAAACGGAACGGAAAAACGGAAATACGGAAACGGAATGCATACGGAGTACATTCCGTTTTTTTTGCGGACCCATTGAAATGAATGGTTCCGTATACGGAACGCAAAAAACGGCCAGTAAACGGGAAAAAAAAACGGCCGTGTGCAATAGGCCTTAGGGCAATGATCAATTGGATCAGGTAGGATGAGATAGTCAGTGATGATCTCATCCTATGAGATCATGTAAGAGGCAAAAAGTAGCTTTTAGACATTTTTATGTTGAACTGCACGATTCTGACTCCTAGGATTGAGGACAGGCAGCCTGCCTGCCGATGCTGCACTGTGACCGGATTACATACCTTGCCGGCTATCAGATGATAACACCTTCGCTGTCCCAAAGTCTGTGATTTGAATGTGCATGTCTTCACTAAGCAAAATGTTTTCTGGCTTCAGGTCTCTGAAACAAACATTATTCCACAATTAGGCCTCATTCACACATACGTGGATTTTCACGGAACACTCGTGCACTCAGCAGGACTGTGGTCCGTGAAAATCCACGTATGTGTAAATGAGGGCTCACTAAGGTTTCTTATAAGCCTCTGACAAAACGATCAGGCATGTAAAATCCAACATGCCTTATCAGTCTGACCTTACCCCACCACAGACATCTGCTGGTGAAAGACAAAAGGCCCCCAAACATATAAGACTGATGGTGGATCAGCAGGTTTTACTTTTAACTTATGTGCATGTCCAGAATAAAAAGGTATTATATTGCTAGGATAAGCCATTACTTTATAATCAGTCAATGACCTCTGGGACCCCCACCAAGCCAGCCAGCCAGGTGTTGCATCAGTGCTATAGCCCCTTCAGTCTCCGGAGCTGTGGAGGTCCCAGGGGTTGGCCCTTCACCAGTCACCAACTCATCATATATTGGGCTGGGTAGAAAGTAGCAATATGGGCCTGGTCTTCTTTAAAAGCTAACACCAGTCACAGCATTATCTCCTCTACATCAGGAGTGATAGACATTGGGTCGGGAGTGAAAGCGGCTGAAGCCTGCTATCACTTTCAGTTGCTAACAGCTATATTTCTTCATGTAGAGGAGATAATGCAGTGATTCTAGTCATGTTTTAAAGCTTAGATTGTCAGCCTGAGATATGAAGAGTTACAGAAGCCCTCCCCCTTCAGCTGGCTGTGATCTCGGCCAGCATAAAGGAAGAGATGGGGCAATGGGGACGCCGACAGCCTGCAGTATAGGAGAAAAAAATATTAATAATAATAAAATTGACATCATCGTAAATCGTACCGACGCACAGAATAAAGCCATCATGTTATTTATACACAGTGAAGATAAAAATCTAATAAAATCATGTTAAATTTGCTGTTTTTTCACCTTTCCCCCATAGCGCAAATTTCAAGATCTCATATAGCTAAACTGAAAAAAAGAAATAAAGTTATGACCACTGGAACACAGAGGAAAAATTTTACTGGTCCTTAATGGATTATTGCCATCTTGGACACTGTGGGAATATCGCTAGGATATGCTCCCAATGTCCGATAGGTGCGGGTCCCACCTCTGGGACCCGCACCTATACTTAAAATGGAGCCTGCAAAGTGCCGGAGGGCGCATGCATGGCTGCCCTCCATTCATTTCTATGCAGCTTACGGAAATAGCCGAGCCGGCGCTCCTATAGAAATGAATGGAGAACGGTCGTGCATGCGCGGTGAACCCTCTGGCACGTTCTAAGGATAGGTGCAGAGGTGGAACCCCTAAGAAGCCTAAATATTAGTGATGCCACTAATGAGTTAAAAATGTCCTTGTCCCCCCCCCCCCCCCCCTCCCCCCTCCCCCCTGAGCTGGGCAGCAAATAGATTTACTTCAGATATAAATCCAAAAATCTACAATTAAAAAAAAAGGTGACAATTCCTGTTTTTTGTTTTTTTTACTGTTTTCATGTGACTGCTGGGCGAATTGGGGGAGGGTTAAATAATGCTGGACTTATGAAGGGTTAGGACACAGGGATAAAACTGGCATGGGAAGGATTTACAGACCCTGCATTATGCCCTCTGGGCTGCTCAGGACAAATCTTCTTACAGCTGAAATGGTAAAGTTCAAGCATCTTGCAGAAAAGGTCACTACATCACCCATGCACCGTGGGGGGTTGGGGGGACACAAACAAATCCCCATGCACGGCACGTGGCTGGAGATCCTGCGACTCCTGCAGCAGCCATCTAAAGTGTCAAAAATCCACTAAACCAAAGATTTTAACCCTTTTAGGATCTCACCTGTGAATAATTCCCTTCTCGTGTAGGTATTCTAAAGCGCACACAGTTTCAGCGGAGTAAAACCTTGTGCAGGTTTCATCGAATGAGCCGATCTTCCTTATGTACTTCAGTAGTTCGCCATTCTTGGCATAACTGAGGCCAAAGTCTGCAGCCATTGTTAAGGAGTAACTATGACGAAGCCTGGAATTTATTTTCTTCCTGATCGCACATCGTTTTGGGTGAAGCCCTAGGTAGTGAGAGTGAACAGTGGAATGGCTGTCAGAGAGCGTTTGGTTTTATTTCATATAGTAATAGGAGCACGACTCCGTTTTTGCCTTGGATGCGTTATTCATCATGTGACAGCCACGGCCATTCACTTCTTGTCCAGTCCTTATCATTCAGCATTTTGGGGGGTTTTGTGCCAGGTTGGCTGCAGCAAGTATTTAGATCATTTATTTTTTTGGTTGTTTTTTTTTCCACTTAGTAAAGTTTCCCCACGACAAGTCATATTCACCTCCATAACCATTTATAAATTGTGCCAAATACCTCTAAAATGAAAAAAAAGTAACTTTGCAATTGGTATTGATTAAAAATGTCCTATCATTTCATTTACACAGCTCCTATACAAGGGTAACAGACAACGATTCCCATCTTAACCATTGATGGCATACTGCTAGGATATGTGTCCAATGGATGGGTGTCCCCCACCTTTGGGACCTGCTCCTATCTCCATAAAGGGGCCCCCGAAGTAAAGGAGAGTGCACTACGCATGAGCGGCGTACTCTCTATTTACTGCTATGGGAGTTCTGAAAACAGCCAAGCCAGTGTCAATGGAAGGTGAGGGCGCATGCACGGCGGCTCGAAGTTTCGGGGGCCCATTCTGGATATAGGAGCGAGTCCCAGAGGTGAGATCCGCACCCATAGGACATTGATGGCATATCGTAGCGATATGCCATCAATATCTGAGATAGGAATACCCCTTTAAACCTTGTACAGACAACTCCAGAGCTCTGCCTGTGCCATCACTTGGAGGCAACTCCAATCTTGAACATTTACCCCCTTAGATGCTGCAGACAATGCAGACTGTGGCATCTAAGTGGCTAGACAGAGGTTGCCATGGCAACCCCCAGGTCTGCCACGTATAGATGCCTATAAGGCCCTGCCTTTGTCAAATTTTACTGTAAGCATTATGTCAAATTTTACTGTAACTGACATAATACACTGCAATACAGAAATATAGCAGTGTATTATATGGGCGATCAGAGGATCACAAGTGCCCTACTGGGACTTAGAAAAAAAATAAATGAACAAGCATTACAATTGCCTTCATGTACGTAATTGGCATCTCCACGTCCATAATGACTTGTACAAAAAATGATTACAATACTTATCCCATATGGTCAACGCTTAATGCTGTTTTTTCTTCATTTTACTTAAGGTAAAAAACACCAAAAGCTGAAAATATCCCAATATGGCACTAACTAAAACTCATCCCGTAAAAAACAAGCCCTCACACAGCTCCGCTGATGGAAGAATAAAAATGCTATGGGTCATTGAATGCGGCAACACAAAAACCAAACCATTTGAAAAGACAGTTTTCACTGAGCAAAAGTATAAAGACATAAAAGAAAAACATAAATTTGGTATAGGCGTAACTGTACTGACTCGCATAATAAAATCACCATGTCAATTTCGGCCCAGAGAACAAATTGTAGCACAAAATACTGCCGTTAAAAAAAAAAATACAACATGTCCTGCATAAAACAATCCCTCATACAGCTTTGATGAGAAAAAAACTTGGGGCCGGATCCGGCATTAATGCATTTCAAATGGGAAAAGATGCCGGATCCGGCATGTGTTCTGGAATTTTGGACGGAGATAATACCGCAGCATGGTGCGGTTTCATCTCCATCCTGAAAAGTTAAAAAGACTGAACTGAAGACATCCTGATGCATCCAGAACGGATTGCTTTCTATTCAGAATGCATCGGGATAAAACTGATCAGTTCTTTTCCGGTATTGAGCCCCTAGGACGGAACTCAGTGCCGGAAAAGAATAACGCTAGTGTGAAAGTAGCCTAATAAAAATTTTACACTTTTCTTCCCAGCCCACTCGGATCCAGCGCTCCTTCCTCTTCACTGGCCGGGGTGGAGACTGGAACCCCTTTGCCATCATGTCACAAGGGGATCCGGCCACCGCTGCAGCCAGTGATTAGCTGCGACAATGCCAAACCGGATGTTGACATTGTGGGAGCCCAGCGGAGAATCGCAGGCCTGGAGTAGAAGAGGTGGTGAGCCTGCGCCGGGAAGCAGGTAAGTAATCTTTCCTTTACAGGTCCGGCCACTCCCTTTAAGGAGTTAATGGACTGGCTTCACAGCGTGTATTATACCCTTCACCCACTGCTAACAGTGGCCACGGCTCCTATGCCTGCATCATCCACGGACCCTCCATTGCATTCTAGTGCAGTTAGACCATCACAATAAGGACATAATGGTATATCATTTTACAGGAAGGGGTTAAAAAAATAATAATTAAAAAACCTTGGCTGCTTTGCACGTTTAAGCATCAGATTTCATAGTTTTAAAGGATACATAGTTTTTCAACATCTTGAAATGTGAAGTATAGTTTGACGAAGAACGGGTGATCTAATCGTGACATCACATCTCGTTCCCGGGTCACATAGGGTACCTTATTCTCCTTCATAATGTGACGTTTCTGCAGAATTTTAACTAGAAGGAAAAAAATAATAAATGAATAAAGGATGAAATGATGTGTCTGAGAAAACATTCTTAAAGGCTATGTCCACCTTCACAACCATTATATTGTATTACTACAACGCATCCAAAAAAAAAAAAAAAAGAAGAAGAAAAGGAAACTTTGTGAATAATTTAAGGTTACTTTCACACCAGCATTTTTTGCTGGATTCATCATGGATCGTCAAAAACGCTTCCGTCACGATAATACAACTGCATGCATCCGTTATGAACGCATCCGGTTGTATTATCTTTAAAATGACCAAGACTGATCCGGCATGAACACCACTGAAAGTCAATGGGGGACGGATCTGTTTTGTATTGTGTCAGAGAAAACGGATCCCTCCCCATTGACTTACATTGTGTGTCAGGACGGATCTGCTTGCACCGTTTTTTTGTCAGCAATGGGGACGCAGCCAAACGGAACGGAATGCATTCTGGTGAACTCCATTTCGTTCAGTTCAGTTTTGCCCCCATTGACAATGAATGGGGACAAAACGGAAGCGTTTTCACCACGCTATTGAGATCCTATGACGGATCTCAATAGCGGAAAGGGAAAGCGCAGATGTGAAAGTAGCCTTAATTACAATCCTACTGTTCCCATCATTTTTTGGCTGCAGATCCTATGCAGCCCAATGTGTCTCCTTGGACATGGCCTTTAATGAATTCACAATTTCATTTATGGGGCATAAAATCCAAGAAAGGTGACAAACACCTCCCTTTAAGCAGCTGCGGAAATCCTTACATACATATACTTACTGGCATACTCTCTTCCTGTTGAGATCTCTTTGGCCAAAACAACCTATAAAACAGTAAAACGGAGCATTCAGTACATACACAATGTATTAACGCGTATAAAGCAAAAGAAGACAATCATTTTGTTTCCACAGAGGCCCTATAGAGAGTACTAGCCACATGTGGTCATTTAAAGGGGTATGCCGCTTTGGGCTGCCTATTTATAAGAGCTGTTCACAGGTTGTTCTGCTGCTGGCACCTTCAGCAATCAACTGTAAGGAGAGTTCGAATTCAGACACCGTGTTGGATCCCCTGCAGCGCCACGCAGTAGCAATGAATAATTACACAGGGACCACTGCAACCTCTAATGCAGGGGTCCACATGCTCCATTGAAGTCTATGGGAGTTTGGAGAACAGCCAAGCAAGTATGCATGCTGGGAGTCGTACTTTGTCCACAGAAGTGCTGGATATGGAAATCCCTAGTCTAAGGCATGGAAATGCTGGCTTCTTCTCTAGGAGAAAGCATCAGGGAAGATTTACCAAGACTGGTGTTTCTAGCAGCAGTATTAGGCCTCATGCACACGACAGTTGTTTTTATCGGTCCGCAAAATGGGGTTCCGTTGATCCGTGTTCCGTGTGTCTTCCTTTATTTTTGGAGGACCACCAGACAAAGGAAAATAAAAAAAAGTCTAAGACAGGTTTGCCATGCAAATGATAGGAAAAAAATGGACGCGGATGACAATCTTGTGTGCCTCCGCGTTTTTTAGTTGTCCCATTGACTTGAATGGGTCTGCGAACAGTTTTCCGCGAAAATAATAGGACAGGTTATATTTTTTTGACGGACTGGAACCACGGATCACGGACGCAGATGGCAAACGGTGCATTAGCCGAGTTTTCAACGGACCCATTGAAAATCAATGGGTCCGCAGAAAATTACAAAAAAACGGCACAACGGACACAGAATAAAACAACGGTCATGTGCATGAGGCCTTATTTTGCTTGAAGGTGGAGTGAAATGCGCCAAAATTATTAAGAGGATGGTAAAGCAAGGACTTTTTTAAGGGTTTTTTCCATTAGGATACAGTCAGTCTAGGGGCTATACATTATGTGAATACACTGGACTCGCCCCACGATCAGAGACTGAGTGTATCTTAAGTTACTATGATGCAATAAATTCAGGTCAGGGAAGCCATGAGATGCATCTAACACATGGACCGTATTTCCTGGGCCAATCAGTCATGTGCTTGAGCCCTAAAACACTGACAGAAATTTCCAGGCACAAGACATATCAGTAGTGCACAGCTTACGATTGACGAAATAAAGAGGACCTTTCATGGGATTATGGCTTAAAAAACTAGTATGCTTACCAGAAAGGGCAGCCCCTACAGATGCAAGAACTTTTTTCTAAAATACCCCTCCAATCCGGCACTGTGTCCCCCGCTGTTTTTGGTGCCTCATATGTTAGTTAATTTAGAGTATCAGTACAGGGAGGAGGAGACGGACGGATTTCTCAATGGCGTCTCCTTCTCCCTGGCTGTAGCGCGGTGCAATCGCAGAGGAGAGCGTCACAATCAGGGAGAAGGTGAGCTGTTTTTTCTCCCTGGCTGCGATGCTCTCTATTGCGATTGAACCATGCTCTTTTGGTGCGAAAACCCACAGAAATCTGCACAAGAACAATGTGTATTTTCTGCACGTTAACCTGCACCTTTGTGCAAGTACTTTAAGGCACGTTGCAGACGAGCGTGTCCGGATTAGGTCCGGATGCGTTGCGTCTGCGATCAGGGAAAATCGTGCGAGTAGGTACACAACTGCAGTCAGTTTTGACTGCGATTGTGTTCTTATGTTCAGTTTTTATCGCGCAGGTATTATTTTCCCTTATAACATGGTTATAAAGGGAAAATAATAGCATTCTTAATACAGAATGCTTACTAAAATGTGGCTTAATAAAAAATTAACCCACCTCATCCTGTTGTTCGCGCAGCCGGCACCATCTTCTTTCTTAAGGACCTGCCAAAGGACCTTTAATGACGTAATCGCGCTCACCACGTGGTGAGCGCGATTACGTCATCGAAGGTCCTTTGGCAGGTCCTGAAAGAAGGAGAAAGAAGATGATGCCGGCTGCGCGAACAACAGGATGAGGGGAGTTAATTTTTTATTTTATTTTTTAACCCTTAAAGCCACATTTTAGTAAGCATTCTGTTTTAAGAATGCTATTATTTTCCCTTTATAACCATGTTATAAGGGAAAATAATACAGTAAATTGACTTATCAATTTACTTACATCATCTCCTAGCAACCATGCGTGAAAACCGCATTGCATCTGTACTTGCTGGCGATTTTCACGCAGACCCATTCATTTCTATGGGGCCTGCGTTGCGCGAAAAACGCTGAACATAGAGAACCTGCTGCGATTTTCAAGCAACGCACAAGTGATGCGTGAAAATGACCGCTCATCGGAACAGCCCCATTGAAGTGAATGGGTCCGGATTCAGTGCGGGTGCAATGCGTTCACCTCACGCATTGCACCCGCGCGGAATTCTCGCCCGTGTGAAAAGGGCCTAAGAGATACAAGAAAAATGAACTCACTGTTGAAAAGGACCCTTCGCCAAGGATTTTGCCAAGCCTAAAGTCCTGGGGACGTTTCTTTCGAGGTTGTTGTGCTGGTTTTTGTACGGGTTGTTGCTCGGACTCTGCCGAGTTGGCGCCACTGGAAGATCCTGCACGGGTGCTGCAATTTGCAAGAGCAGACGACGACCCAGAATCTGAATTGATCACGAGAGAAGGAGATGGGCAGGGGCACAAAACCACGTTGGACTGAATAGGCATAGTATCATACTAAAGGGAGGAGAAAGAAATAAAGAAATGATCAGCAAAGCTATATGGATCTTGCTCACATGAAAATCAGACATACAATAAATGAAGGTCGCTCCAATTATTTTTCCCAGTCTCTCATTGGACACATTCTTTACCAATGCACAAAGCGACCTATTAGGAAAAAAATACGATGTTCCATGTTGCCTGAGGGGCCACTAATCTAGTTTGTACCTGGGCAAGGACAGGGACCTATCAGTTCCGTAGCAGACTATGAATGGTTGTATACATGCTATCGATTACTGGATAACCTATATAAATTCTATCTTTTTGAAGAACGGACACACGGATGCGAAAAACACATGGGTGATCTGTGTGCTTTTCGGATCCATATTTCCATTTTGCAAAATTATAGAATAGGTCATATTTGGCTGCAAAATGCAGACCACTGACCCACTGTAGTAAACGGGTCAGCAAAAAATGCGGATGCAACATAGACAATATCCGTATTTTGTGGAGCCACAAAATAATCTGCCCGTGTAAAGGTGTCGCCAATGCCCCGATGAACGAGCCAAACGCTCACTCTTCGGGTGAAATAATCTTTCATGCAGACGCCTCAGTCAGTGTTTCTGGGCAGCAGGTCACACTGTGTGAACAGCTATGAATCTGCATGCAGTGGAGGAGATTGCCGCTTGTAAGTGCAGCTCTTACCCCCTCTGAGGAGAAGGCATTTATTGGGAAGAAACGGTCCCTTCTTGATAATTGCCTTCTCGGTCAGGCAGTCTAAATCCACCTTTAGAATAACTACTGCATCTAAGGAGAGATATACTGCCATTTTCCCCTTGCGCGGTGGCTCAGTGGTTAATGCTGTTGCCTTGTAGCATTTAGGGTCCTGGGTCCCTGAATCTAACCAAGGACAACATCAGCGTAGACTTATGTTCTCCCCTACTTGTGTGGGTCTCCTCCAGGTTCTCAGGTTTCCTCCCACACTGCAAAAACAGACAGGTTATACCGATCCTACTGTGTGTGCTCGAGACCGGGAATGTAAATGACTGGTGGCAATCTACATACAGCACCGCAGAATATACTGGGAGCACTGGGAAAGACTGATGGATACGGATCTTCTCATCCATACTGCTACAAGCTCTTTTCTCAGTGTTCAGGAGCCAAATGTGGCCCTTGGGACTCTTCATGTGGCTCCACAGCTGTTGAGAGCCACAGCTACTCAATCAAAACATTACACAAGGAGCCATATCATCATCAGGTCATATCGGATTAAATTTTTCCATTTTGACATTCAATGTGGCTCAAAACCATCTGTATTAGGTTGCAGCCTGCAAAAATTTGGAGAACTCTGAGCTAAATAATTAAAGAGAACCTGTCACCAGGATTTTGTGTATAGCGCTGAAGACATGGGCTGCTAGATGGCCGCTAGCACATCCGCAATATCCAGTCCCCATAGCTCTGTGTGCTTTTATTGTTTAAAAAAAACGACTTTATAGATATGTAAATGACCGTGAAGGAGCCCAGCACCGCCCACTGTCAAGGAGCCCAGCACCGCCCACTGTCAAGGAGCCCAGCACCGCCCACTGTCAAGGAGCCCAGCACCGCCCACTGTCAAGGAGCCCAGCACCGCCCACTGTCAAGGAGCCCAGCACCGCCCACTGTCAAGGAGCCCAGCACCGCCCACTGTCAAGGAGCCCAGCACCGCCCACTGTCAAGGAGCCCAGCACCGCCCACTGTCAAGGAGCCCAGCACCGCCCACTGTCAAGGAGCCCAGCACCGCCCACTGTCAAGGAGCCCAGCACCGCCCACTGTCAAGGAGCCCAGCACCGCCCACTGTCAAGGAGCCCAGCACCGCCCACTGTCAAGGAGCCCAGCACCGCCCACTGTCAAGGAGCCCAGCACCGCCCACTGTCAAGGAGCCCAGCACCGCCCACTGTCAAGGAGCCCAGCACCGCCCACTGTCAAGGAGCCCAGCACCGCCCACTGTCAAGGAGCCCAGCACCGCCCCGCATACTCCAAATCTCCTCCTTGCTCCCCGACGTCTCAAAGCTAGAGCGCCGTAATCTCGCAATGCGCGAGCTAGCCCTGAGGCTGATGCCAGCACAGGAAAGGAACACTATGCCGACACTGCGCATGCGCTAGCTCACGCATCGCAAGATTACGGCGCTCTAGCTTTGTGACATCGGGGAGCAAGGAGGAGATTCGGAGGATGTGGGGCGATGCTGGGCTCCTTCACAGTGGGTGTGGCTGGGCTCCGGAAACATTAGTAACCTTATACACACACACACACATACATACATACACTTTTTTGACACAATAAAAGCACACAGAGCTATGGGGACTGGGTATTGTGGATGTGCTAGCGGCCATCTAGCAGCCCATGTCCTCAGCTCTATACCCAAAATCCAGGCGACAGGTTCCCTTTAAGGGGGTTGGGTCCCGAAATCGACATATCCCCTATCCACAGGATGGTGCAGGCTAACACCTCCAGGACCCACACCAATCACAAAATGGCGGTCCCAAACGCATTCATTCTCTGCGCTCAACTACCTCTGGCAGTCCCACGGGAAATGAATGTAAGGGCAGCGTGCATGCTCAACCTGCCACTCCATTAGGGTCCATTCACACATCTGTAAAACACGGACACCGGCAATGTGCGTTACGCATTTTGCGGACCGCACATCGCCAGCACTATAATAATAATAATAAAAAATGCCTAATCTTGTCCACAATTGCAGACAAGAATAGGACATGTCAGGGTGGATAAAAATCAATGATTTAAAAAAATAATATAAAAAAATGTTTATTTTTATTTAAATCAGATTTTTTTTTATATAAAATGCTTTTTGAGCAAAATATATTACCATCCAAAGGTTATTCCATCATGAAATAAAGATTTGTTTTTTAACGATGTAGAATAAGGCTGTATATGTTTAATAATTTTTTTGGGGGTAAATAAATTCCATTAATCCATTCACAAGGTCATGCTCTTCCAGAGGTTTTTGTAAGATTATTGGGCAGTTTCTCTGCCTACAAGATATTATCACAGATGCTTGGTTTACTTTTGCAGTTCTCAAAACTGAATTTGACTCAGCAGAGATCACATGCCTCTTCTTCACAGCAAAAATGTTATAACATGAACAGAGTTGAGAAAAATACTGTCACACTTAGACCCCAATTTCAATTTTCATATATGTAGTTACTAATAACATGATATTCCAGAATCAGTTACTATTAGACTGACTTACCCCATATTTAATAAGATTCAGCAACCAGTCTGCATAAAACTGCAATTTCACTATTCAGTTAAGATGGCCGCCACTGCCCTCCCCCTGAGGCTAATCCCGCCTGCCCTCACTAGCCAGTAACAATAGCACCCCAAAAGTGCCAGTAACCAGAGCCCTCCTCCCTAAAGGGTTAATCTCCTGCAGCACAAAGAGGTCCTCTTACCACATGTTGCTTTCATTTATACACTGAGCAGACGGCAGATCTCCCTTCCCTGCTCTGCGCTGCTTCCACTCTGCATTGTCCCAGCTCTGCTGAGTGAGGGAGCGTCTGCCAAGCGCAGGGACAGGGAGAAGTGCACACAGCCCAGGCACTGTTATCAGCTGCTGGGGAGGACCTGGCTTTAATCATTTACTTACAGTCCCTGGCTGTAATCTGACCTTGCACGCAGCGTGATGCACATAGATGGACCATGCCTAGCAACCCTATTTTAAGCGCAGGTAAAAGTAGGCAGTACAGGGAACAAAAATGTGGAATTAAGGGGTAATTGAATACACAGTGAAAAGTTGATATAGGGCCACCAAGGAGATTAATCACCACAATCCAATACTTCCAAAAAATAAAAATACGACAGTTATCCTTTAATCCTAACTTCTACAAAACTATGAATGCAGAATCAACCTAATCAAACTAATATGAAAAGTTGTTATTCTAAAAATCTTACTCTACTTGCATATTATAAGTTATACCAGCAAGAATTAGTTTTTATGTAGAAAACTATGATTTAAATCGAGCCTTACTGACTAGTGATTTAAATCAAATCCACCCTGGGACATGTTCTATTTTTTGGGGGGGAAACGGAATTGCGGACCCAAATTTCCGGATCCGGGCAGCACATTGTGTGGCCCCATAGAAATGAATGGGCCCGCAATTCCTTTCCGCAAAACGCGGAAGAGAATTGCGGACGTGTGAATGGAGCCTTAAAAGGGATTATCCAGGAAAATATATTTATGACTTCGGATAGGTCATCAGTATCATACCTGCGGGGTGCGACGCCCGGGACCCCTGCTGATCAGCTGTTAGAAGAGGTTTTTCAGTGCTGCAGCCTCCAGTGACATCACTGTACATCGGTCACATGGCCTAGTTGGAGCTCAGCCCTATTCAATTTATGGGGCTGAGCCGCAATACCAAGCGCTGCCACTATACTATGTAAAGCGCTGTCCTTGGAAAGCTGCTGGGAAGTCTGCATCGCTCACTAAGGCTTCGGTGAGCACAACGGCTCCCTGAAACAGCTGATCGGCGGGGGCGTCGGACCCCCACAGATGTGATAATGATGACCTATCCTGAGGATAAGTCATCATTATCATTTCCCGGATAACCCCTTTAAATACAGGGTTTACAGCTGATGCCTGCATATACACTGCTGTGTACTCGTATCAACCATGCACTTAAATTATCTCTTATTAAATGAATCCCCATACTACAGGAAACTCCTACATATAGCAAATGGTACAGAGGCGAAACCTTCAAGTCAATGTTACGAGCTGATAAACAGCGAGGGGTACTTTCCACGCACCTGGCCGCTCGCACTATTTCTGTATCTTCTTTCAAGTGAAAACCACAGGGGTTTGTCCCAATACGCAGCTCCCTGAAAACACCGACATCGAATGAACGCTCCCTGCTAGATAAAGGTGCCGAGAAAGAAATCATCTTACGGGAATGTTTAAGACGCTGGCGATTTTTCACTATGAATTTCACCCTTCGCAACGCAGAAGGCAAAAATCCAGGGCAAATCCAAAGTGTAAACCGTGTTAAATCCACACATCTATCAGATTTGGGAATTCCCTTTAAAGGAGTTGTCCCATCTGGGACCCCTTTTTCCATAGGACTCTGGTTCCTTTACGCTGTGTTTTTATCTGCACCTGTCGGCTGTATACATCGGGGGGATTTTCCGGTGTATACCTCTGACCATCGTCACTGTACATGCATCCCTCGCCCGCAGGCTCCGATTGTAACTAACCTTTTTATATTGTACATCTCAGTCCGTACAGGTAAAAGAAAGCTATATGGACATCTACTGGCCAGACCACTCTTTTGTCCTCTGTCAGGTAAATACGGGTCTATGGATACATTTGACTTATGCCAATGCATGCGGCAAACATACACGGTTAAAGGGGTTTTCTGGGAGCAGAATACTGATGGCCTATCCTCAGGATAGGTCATCAATATCCGATCGTTGGATGACCGGCACCCCTGCTAATCAGCTGTTTGAAGAGGCAGCGGTGCTCCCTTCCAAGGCCAGTGACACTACTGAAGTGAATGGGTTTGGGCTGCAATACCAAGCACAGCCACTACGCAATATACGGCGCTGTACGCTGAGAAGAGACCACATCCGCTGCTGGGAGAAGGACCCCCCACAATCAGATATTGATGAAGATTGGTCATCAATAGGCAAATCCTAAAAATAAAAAAATAAAAACTTTAAAAAGTAACCTTATTATGATATTTGGACATTATAGAGGGGTCCCTAGCTTGAAGTCCAGGTCTATGAGAAGAGCGCTTTCCTGTTCCGGCAGACTCAACACGACCATGTCATTTTGCCACTCAGGGGCGATGTGCGGGCAATGAAAGAAGGGCCGTGACTGGCGCTATGGGCACTAGAAGAGCGGTTTTAGTAGATGGAAAACAATGTACAGTAGGATTCCTCCTGATATCGGGGGTGACGAGGAGCCAGCACCCAACCTGAAGTCCCCACCCAAGGCCTCGGCAGAGCCTGGCACAGGTGACAGATGAAGCAGTGCTGGGCACCTGATCCGTAGTACAGGCTGCACATTCACAATGACATGGCATTTTCTGGGCGTATGTGTAAACAGGACAAGGTGATTCAGTTTATTATAAGCACGCCTCGGCCCGTGCCAGCCCCCCCCCCCCCCCCACCCCCACCCCCACCCCCCATGGAAGCATTAAACCTTATCAAAATGACTTTCATAATAAAGGATTTATAAACGACTCCCTTCTTGAGCGCGCACACGATCAGGGCTAAATGCACATGATCAGGATTGCGTGCGGAAAATCCGCACCGCAGGTCATGTACATTGTATTCTATGAGAATTTGAAATTCTCAATGCACACAAATCCCCATGCGAAAAATTGATGCGGATCGAACGCACGGATTTGCCTGCAAACACCTGTGGATTCTCCGCACGTGAATCCTGAACGTGTGCATGTACCTTAGGTCAGAGCATGATGTTACTACAAATCCATCATCCCCTGTTCTGGAGACTCCAGGTCGATGACTACACCGATACACTGTAACGAGCCAGAACAGGTTTTCAGATGCAAAGTAATACAGGAAGTGTATTAGGAAGTTACACGGCTTTATTAGTTTTCCACGCTGGATAAACTGATGGATCAGTCATGTGTGATACCCAAAGGCAGTCCGCTCTGTAATGATGATATAAAAAGGCATTAAAACTGCTAGATCAGGCATCTCAAACTCGCGGCCCTCCAGCTGTTGCAAAACTACAACTCCCAGCATGCCCAGACAGCCTACAGGTATCAGCCTACAGCAGGGCATTGTGGGAGTTGTAGTTTTACAACAGCTGGAGGGCCGCAGTTTGAGATGCCCGTGCTAGATGGACCTTTAGTAAAACCCACAACGGTGCATGCACCATCCCGTCTAGGCAGAGACGTTTACTAGTGTTGTTAAAGGGGTTATTGCATGAATTTAAAGGTATTCTGTTACCTCCAAAGTAAGCATACCGCCATGTAGGGTAGCTGCCCCAAAACAAAACAAAAATACGGTCCCATAATCTTGACGCAAATAAGGCGTTTGGCGCACAGAGGGCAGGGCTCCTACGTCTGCTGCACCATCACTCTGCCACTCCCTGAAATCCTGCGTCACTGCCGGGCCCGGGCATGCGCAGTCATTTTACTAATGGAGCATACGGTGCATGCCCGGGCCCGGCCGTGACGTGAGCTGTCGCGGGATTTCACGGAGCAGAGTCCGTGATGTGAGGGCACTGGGCCGGCTTACAGTGAAACATGGCAGGAGCGCTAACGGCGTTTTCCGGAGGACATGGGCACTTGCAGCTCATTTGCATATATCTTCAAACTTTGTTTATTCAACATCAAATACACAGAAATAAGATCTGTTAACTGTTTATGTCACCTACAGGACAGTGAAATTCGTTTAGGGGCTCACGCACACTAATGTATCTTTCTTCAGTTTCCATTACAATTTTTTACAGGTCAGTATGCGGAACCATTCATGTCAATGGGGCTTGGAAGAAGAAAAAAAGAACGGAAATGACACCGTGTGTATTGTGTATTCCGTGTCTGTATGTCCGTTCCGTTTTGCGGAAAAGGGCAGGCATTGCTACAATGGATCTGCAAAAAAAAAAAAAAGAAGAAGAGGATGCAACATGGACGTCATGCAGATTTTTTTGCGGACTGCAAAATACATACGTCGTGTGCATGAGCCCTAATGTGTCTAAAGTAGGCGACAGACTCCCTTTAACCCCTAATTCCCCCTCATATAGCCCCAGAGATGTAACGCCCTCACTGTCTATAAAGAGATATAGCGATATAGGGACGAGTGAAAGACAAGGTGTCAGGGTCGCTTCACCTGCTTCTCTACGAGATCACAACAGGAATGGCGCAAGGAAGCTACTGAGCAGCTTAGTCTACCAGAAGGGAAAACAGCAGGGGGCGCCACTTAAGGGGGAAAACGTAATACACGTAAAAACCTAATATTTCTTGCTCGTATATTGCAATAGATCATTTAAAACGCTCTATTCGGTGCCCAGTGATACATTGCGTGGGATAAGTCGCCAAGCTCGAGCGGTCTCCCCGAGGTCAGCCGCTTTGGGATTCAGAAGGATGTAATAATAATGCTGTTACAGGATTAAAGCCATAGACCGCTACGTGAGGTCACCACAAGGCACGGGCACGGTGGCACCGCAGAATGATGCAATGAGTCTGCACTATCTGGAAGGAAGCAGACCATCCCTTCTGTCACACAGATAAGACGGCTCATCCAGAAAAAAAAAAAAAACACTCCGGGAAGGTACAATGTGATCTTCCCCTCTAAACCGGGCGCAGGTCTGAGCAAATCCTCACATAAACACAGTCTGAATATAGCCGGCTAATGGAGGCTGCAAATCCCCCCGGGCAGGAGAGAATACAAATGAGTCACACAGATCCTCCTAATTGTAGTGGATGTTCTCCGCGCTCATCATTTCTGGAAACACAAGCTCGCGCTGCTGGAAGCGTTGTTCACGTTCAGCTTTTCTGTACATTAGGCAAGCAGCAAAGTCATACCCCACTGACCTTCAGAAGCTATCCCTCAGCCTCCTGACTCTCAGTACACATGCATGCTCGGCCCGAACATGGCCACACTCCTCTCCAACATGCCTGATCCAGGCGGCCTTAGATGGTAGGCCGGTCCTGTCGAAAAACTGATAGGTTCACTGAGGGTCGTCTAATGTGTCTGGCACCCAGCAGAGTGCTGTGCAGGAGGATACAGGGCGACACTGAGCCATATGCATCAACTGTGCGGAGCAAAATTCTTCAGATTTATTATTTTTTTGGGGGGTGAAGGCAATTGAATAATTGATTAACTTGAGAAAACTGCTCTGTGTATCGCCAGCGCGAGGAAGGGGCGGATTCCGCATGAATTTACATTTTTTAAAACCCCATTCGCATCAACCAGAGAACTTCAGAACAAGCCGCTCTGCACATGCCCCAGATATTCACTGAGGATTTCACCCTTTGCAAAGCAGACGGTGAAATCCACAGCAAAATCCCTGGTGGAAATTGTCAAATTGTCCACCGTGTGTGGACATCGCCTTAAAGGGGAACTCTGGTTGTAGCAAGCTATTCCCTATCCACAGGATAGGGGATAATTATTAGTTCCTACCACTGAGACCCCAACCAATCACAAGAACCCCATACCTCAAGGGGTCCCCTGAAATGAGCAGAGCAGCAGGTCAAACATGCATACTGCCTCTCCATTCATCTCTATGGGAGCTCCGGAGATAGTATAGCTTTCCTCCATTTCCAGAGCTCCCATAGAGGTGAATGGAGCAGCAGTCCGCATGCTTAAAGGGGTTGTCTCACTTCTGAGAATGGCATTTATCATGTAGAGAAAGTGAATAGCAGGCACTTACTAATGTATTGCGATTGTCCATGGAAAAATGAATCCGGCCAGCAAAGGAACCAATATGGATAATAACAATACATTAGTAAGTGCCTTGTATTAACCTTCTCTACATGATAAATGCCATTAGCTGAAGTGAGACAACCCCTTTAGGGTCCATTCACACGTCCGCAAAACAGGTCCGCATCCGTTCCGCAATTTTGGGAACAGGTGCGGACCCATTAATTTTCAATGGGGCTGGAATGTGCTGTCCGCATCCACATTTGCGGATCCACCAAAAAAAAAATAGAACATGTCCTATTCTTGTCCACAATTGCGGACAAGAAAAGGCATTTTCTATGAGAGTGCCGATGATGTGCGGTCCGCAAAAAACACATACGGATGTGTAAATGGACCCTTAACCTGCTGTTACTTTCATTCCGGGGGTTCCCACAAGGTACTGGGTCCCTGTTCTCGTGATCGGTGGGGGTCCCAGGAGTAGGACACTTGTGCTTCAACCAGAATAGGAGGAGTATCGCTGGTAAAACAACAGAGATCAGAATAAGGGCACAAATAATATATATATGGAAAGATGTGCACAAATGAGACTGGTTTACACTGTCACTCTGCAGCAATGGGTACAACATGGGTCATTTACTAAGGCTTAGTTCACATGACCGTATGGCTTTTTCAGTGTTTTGTGGTCCGTTTTTCACGGATCCGTTTTTTGTTTCCATTCTGTTTCCGTTTGCCATGTAGAGTATATAGTAATTACATAGAAAAAATTGGTCTGGGCATAACAGTTTCAATAGATGGCTCAGAAAAAAACCGGAACGGATACGGAAGACATACGGATGCATTTCCGTATGTGTTCAGTTTTTTTTGCGAACCCATTGACTTGAATGGAGCCACGGAACGTGATTTGCAGGCAATAATAGGACATGTTCTATCTTTCAACGGAACGGAAATACGGAAACAGAATGCATACAGAGTACATTCAGTTTTTTTGGCGGAACCATTGAAATGAATGGTTCCGTATACGAAAATTCCGTATTCCGAACACAAAAAAACAGCCTGTACACTCGCAAAAAAAAAAAAAAACCTTCGTGTGAACTAGGCCCAAGGCTACTTTCACACCTGCGTTTAGGTGCGGATCCGTCTGGTATCTGCACAGACGGATCTGCACCTATAATGCAAACGCTTAGATCCTCAGAACGGATCCGTTTGCATTACCATGAACAAAAATGCAAACTCATCCGTTTTGACTTTACATTGAAAGTCAATGGGGGACGGATCCGTTTGAAAATTTAGCCATATTGTCAACTTCAAACAGATCCGCCATCATTGACTTACATTGTAAGTCTGGACGGATCCGTTTGCCTCCGCACGGCCAGGCGGACACCCGAACACTGCAAGCAGCGTTCAGGTGTCTGCCTGCTGAGCGGAGCGGAGGACAAACGGTGCCAGACTGATGCATTCTGAGCGGATCCGCATCCACTCAGAATGCATTAGGGCTGGACGGATCCGTTCGGGGCCGCTTGTGAGAGCCTTCAAACGGAACTCACAAGCGGAGCCCCGAACGCAAGTGTGAAAGTAGCCTAAGACTCATTTTTCGGTGGTCTTTCTCGTCCTTTACACTGACATTGCTGCCAGTCGATGCACCTAATTTATGACGGGGCATGTGCTCAATTTGGTAGTCCTTGCACCTGCTGGAAAATTTACGCTAGCCCCTTGCGGACATAGTTTTTTGGTAACTGTTATACCTTTATCCTGGGGTCAAATTAATAAAATTTACCGGAGCTGGGGTTCCTGGCCCCTGCCACTCCTATGTGCAAAAAACAGTGGTGGGGGGGAGAAACACCGTAATAAATATATTGTCGCACAGGAATTTAAAAAAAGTCACACAAAAAAAAAAAAAAAAAAAAAAAAAAAAAAAAAAAAGGGTCAGGCAACAATTTTACACCAAAAAGAGGTTGTGTCACTTCAGCAAATGGTATTGATCATGTAGAGAAAGTTAATACAAGGCACCTACTAATGTATTGTGATTGTCCATATTGCTTCCATTGCTGGCTGGATTTATTTTTCCATCACATTATACACTGCTCGTTTCCATGGTTACGACCACCCTGCAATCCATGGTGGTGGTTGTGCGTGCTTGCACACTATAGAAAAAAAAAGTATTGGACTATGTGCAGAGAGACGGTACTTTTTCCGGAACCAACGTGCATGCCATATTCTGTCCATTTTTGCCCCCTTTTCCGGTTTTAAAACGTACACCTTTTTAACTACTGAGTCGGCCATGGGTGCGCGATTTGCACACTGCACAACTACTTCCCTATAGCATATCTGCACGTGGCCCAGGCAGCAGATACCTGCAGCAAGTAACACGCACCGGGGGGGGGGGAAGAGCCTAGAGATATCCGTCACCAATAACCCCCCACCACGGCTCCTGCTCCTCTGTGCTATGAGGGCGATCAGCGACATACTTGGACATGTTGAAAGTGGTAGAAAACTGGGCAAATTATTTTTGGCATTTCTTGAGCTGGTGGAAAGTAGCGTCCCTCCTCGTTTCAGCAAATTTCTGAGGGGGGGAAAAAAAAGGAGCAAGAATTCTAGGTCGCATACCAGACGCTGCTTACACACCTATCGGATTTCAGATACAAAGGCCAAACAGGAACTTTATTGTGTGTCATTCACGGGTGAGGGTTTTACTGCAGGACGACAATCAGGTCGAAAACAACAATTGGCCTTGTACTGGTTAACCTCGCTAATGTCCTTGTCTAATCCAAGGAAGAATCAAGGATGGCATTCTACGCCGCAGACGTCCAGAAGACATCTTAATTATATATACATGGAGTATTGTTGCTACCAAAACAGGCAAGTGCATCATTACATGGCACCTACAGAGCGCATATCAATACGTCGTCATGACCGGTGCAACCGTCCGCTGATCTGAGCGCTTCAACCCCATTGGCCACAAGGGGAATGGGATCCAGCACCTGGATCTGAATACTTTTGCAATTAATCTAGTATAGCTACTGAGTTATTTAATAAAATCTGTAAAGCGCCACCTGCTGTTTGTCCTTTTTCTCTCTGTCCGCCTCACTGTGGGGGTCGCACGCGCTCAGTTTAAATCTTCATGCGTGTCAAAAGACATCTACTGCTTGGTTGGAGATGGGTGGTTTGGGGGTTGCACACTTCCTAGACCCCTACAATCAGTTTACTGTGCAGGGTGTGGAAAATAATTTGAAGAACTGCTACACGTGGAGGCGTTTACGCTAACGACTGCGTTGTGGCGTAATCCTAGAAAGGTTTCACGTAGAGGGTTTCCCCCCAGTGCTATACTTCCATCAGGGTGAGGTGGAGGGGTGATTGTGAACTTGATATACTTTGTATGTTCTACGAGCTGTTAAGGCTTTATTGTTTGTATCCACATTTATAAAAAAATGAAGTCTAATTTAAAGTCTCATGAAAAAAAAAATATACATTTTTTTTACCCGATTTTCCTCCTCTAAAACCTAGGTGCGTCGCATGAAGTACATGTTATAACGTGAAAATGATACCGTAGTAAAATTTAACTGCAAAGAAAAATTGGGGGTCAGTCAGCACATCCAATGCGCAGGTGCGCGTTGCCAAGGCTGAAAGCACAAAGGCAAAAAAAATTATAATGTACAATGCAACAGCACTCTGCAAACTAAAATATTTACATAAAAGTGATTTTTGGGAACAAAGCTGGAAGATCTGGGAAAGAGCTGGCCCAAATGAACTGCAGAAAAACTATTTTCATTTGGAAAAGACCTGAACTACAGACCTGAAGTGCGCTGGACCTTCCCTGGTGAAAGCCCACAGCCGGGGCATGCGCACTTCCTTGGCCGGGGCATGCGCACTGCGATGCCTATTGCTGGCACGCTTATGCGCATGCCTCGACCAAGGAAGTCAGCGCGTAGGCGCGGGATCTCGCTGAGGGGGAGAGAAAACATGATGGGTGGGCAGAGGAAGAGGCTGGGCGGGGATAAGAGCCGAAGAGGCAGAGCTGCCTGGGCACCAACGCGGTGGACGCCGCCCTGGGCACTTGCGAGGCCTCATTTACATATGCATCAAAGTTCGTTTTTGGCAGTTTTACAAGTCCACAAAAGCATATAAAGGTACCGTTTTAATCATCTGTGTTGCGGCTACAGCGCTATGGGAACTGTAAAAAAGGGGTAAATGTGCTGACAGACTCCCTTTAAGAGATTTTTTGTGTCATGGAATCAAGTTTAATTTCTCAGTCCTGCCCAAAAAATTTAAAAGCAAACCATTTAAATTTTACTACATTATATTATTACTATTTGAATGTTAACAAAGACTACTTTCACACTGGCATTTGGTGCGGATCCGTCATGGATCTGCACAGACGGATCCGTTCAGATAATACAACCGTCTGCATCCGTTCAGAACGGATCCGTTTGTATTATCTTTAACATAGCCGAGACGGATCCGTCTTGAACACCATTAAAAGTCAATGGAGGACGGATCCGTTTTCTATTGTCCCAGATTGTATCCATGAAAACGGATCTGTCCCCATTGACTTACATTGTGTGTAAGGACGGATCCGTTTGGCTCAGTTTCGTCAGACGGAAACCAAAACGCTGCAAGCGGAATGGAGACAAACTGATGCATTCTGAGCAGATCCTTTTCCATTCAGAATTCATTAGGGCAAAACTGATCCGTTTTGGGCCGCTTGTGAGAGCCCAAACGGAAAGCCAAAACGCCAGTGTGAAAGTAGCCTTAGATTTGAATGTTATACTATTATTATTGCTATTTTTATCAAACAAGATGAAAATACCCAAATTAAAACAATGCTCCGGCCTCTGTTCTGTTATACCGCTAAATACATTCATTGTAAGGCTTTATGCACACGACCATTCAGTTTTTTGCGGTTCGCAAACCACGGATCAGCAAAAAACGGAAGACGCCCATGTGCCTTCCGCAATTTGCAGAACGGGCGGCCCATTGTAGACATGACTATTCTTGTCCGCAAAACGGATAGGAATAGGACATGCTATATATATTTTTTTTTGCGGAGCCTCGGAACAGAGTAACAGATGCGGATAGCACACGGAGTGCTGTCCGCATCTTTTGCGGCCCCATTGAAGTGAATGGGTACGCACCCGAGCCGAAAAAAAACTGCGGCTCGGATGCGGACCCGAAAAACGGCCGTGTGCATGAGGCCTAAGAAATAATTAGATAGAAGCCGATGCCTGGACATCTTCTTGCTGCTTTACATCCCAATCACTGCTCACTTCTAAGATACTTTCCCCAACTATGAATCACGGCCGGATATTCTGATTATTTTATCTTTTCCAAATATTATACACAATAAATATATCATTTATTTCGTCATCATAAATGCCATCCACAGGAAAACCCACCAAGTGGAGGCTGCCTCTACGGATACACTTTGCTATGGAAATATTTTGTAAAATGGCACAAAAACCTAAATGAACATCCCCTGATTTTTCTTTTTCTCCAGATAACGGCGATTTGATCAATCTCTAGCACATGGTTACTTTTAATGAAAGGCTCTTTGTGCTCGCTCACAATTCAATCACTTCTTAAGAGCAGAAGACTCATCATTTGTGGAATATAGAAAACACGACACGTGACGGTATTATTTATAGTCTACATCTAATATCACATGAGCGGCCGGAATATTATACAGCAGAGGATCAGTCGCCGATCACAATAATAATAATTAGTGGCTAACAGTTATCTTTCCTCTTGGAGATCTACAGGTTAGATTTAATAACTTATTACCTTATTGAATCATTGATTTTTGAATAATTCTCTACATTTTTTCCAGACATCCTCCAATCAATAAGAAATGATAACATTTTCATAAAATTTCCACAAATGAATTGAGTAGTTACATGAATGAAGAATGACACAAAGGCCTCATGCACACGACAGTTGTTCTGGTCCGCATCCGAGCCGCAGTTTTTGCAGACAAGAATAGGCATTTCTACAATGGGCCGTCTGTTCCGTTCCACAAATTGCGGAGGGCACACGGGCAGCTTCCGTGTTTTGCGGATCGCAAAAAAACGGAACGGTCATGTGCATGAAGCCAAACGAGCATAAATAAAAATCCAAAATGCAAAGAAACCCATCATCCACACTGTAAGGGCTCGTTCACACGACTGTTGGTGTCCCGTGCTGTGAACCACAAATTGTGGTCCGCAATGCATGGGCACCTTTCGTGGGGCAGGCGCATGGGGATCGCAGAGCATGTTCTATCTTTTTGCGGTGCGGAGGCACGGAACCCCAAGAAGCACTCCGTAGTGTTCCGTTCTTCAGTTCCGCACCCCCGGATTTGCGGACCCACTGAAATGAATGGGTCCGCATCCGTGATGCGAAATGACAAATGCTGTCCGCAATATGGGAACGGGACACCAACGGTCGTGTGAACGAGCCCTAAGGCCTCTTTCACACAACCTTTTTTTTTTTTCTTCCCCCATTTTTACGGGCCGTTTTTTGCGTCCCGTATACAGAACCATTCATTTCAATGGTTCCGCATGAATGTATTCTGTTTCTATATTTCCGTTCCTTTGAAAGATCAAACATGTCCTATTATTGCCCGCAAATCACGTTCCGTGGCTCCATTCAAGTCAATGGGTCCGCAAAAAAAAATAAAAAAGAAAACCGAACACATACAGAAATGCATCCAGAACCATTTATTGAAAATGTTATGCCCAGACCAATTTGTTCTATTTAATTACTGTATATGCCATAAAGAAAAACAGACGGAAAAACGGAACAGAAAACGGAACGGGTCCGTGAAAAATGGACCGCAAAACACTGAAAAAGCCATACGGTCGTGTGAAAGAGGCCTAAAAATGACTACGGCTACTTTCACACTAGCGTTTTTGCTGGATCCGGCAGGGTTCAGCAAAAACGCTTCAGTTACTGATAATACAAGCGTCAACATCCGTTATGAACGGATCCGGTTGTATTATCTTTAACATGGCCAAGCTTCGTCATGAACTCCACTGAAAGTCAATGGAGGACAGATCCGTTTTCTATTGTGGCAGAGAAAATGGATCCGTCCCCATTGACTTGCATTGTGTGCCAGGACGGATCCGTCTTGCTCTGCATCCAAGGACAGAAAGTAAACTACAACATGTTTCGGTTTGCTCTCCGGTCTGGGAACGCAACTAAACAGAACGGAATGCATTCTGGGGCACTCGTTCTGTTCAGTTACGTTTTGTACCCACTGACAATGAATGGGGCCAAAACGGAAGCGTTTTTTTCCCCGGTATTGAGCCCCTATGACGGATCTCAATACTGGAAACCGCTAGTGTGAAAAGTAGCCTAAGCAGATATTAGGTGTGGTAGTCCTTTTCATGCCTGGGAGACGGAGAGGCCGTCTTGCGCCGCTTATCAGTCTCACTGTTTGGAGTGGAATTTTACAAAGTGTGAAATTCAGTAAATTAAATGATTCCACAGAAAACACAAAACGTATTTTTAGTAGATTTCCAGGAGGACAGACATGAGCCTCAGAATTATGAGACCCAGGGCAAGTGAGACATATAATGCAAAACATTAATAGTTTAATTTTATATGTTTTCAAATGACATATTACTCCAGCTTTAACGTCACCGGCACACGCTGCGGAATATGTGCGTTTTTCTCTGCGTGGATTACAGTGCGGAAATATTGCAGCAAAGCATATGAGATTACACCAATCTCCTGTAGACTTTGCCGATTATTGCAGTGCGGAAACTAACCTGCGTTTCGGATTTCCAAATCCGCAGCATGTCAATTAGGTTTCCGCACTGCAGATTTCACCCTTTTTCCAAACGACGGATGAGCTGCAAAACCGCATCTAGTCGGCAATTACAAATTGCGGATTTTGGTGCAGTTATGGTGCAGAAAAGCACGTACATCCGCACGGAAACTTGTGCAGATTCACCCGCACCAGTGTGCAGGCGGCCTAATTGTCAGGATAGCTTAGAATAAAGTGTATGTATGCGGGGGGGGGGAAATGGAGCTAAAAATAAAAGATATAGATTATATAATGAAAGTCGGGCATTTAAGTAGAAGCAGCAATGGCGATTTCCTCATCTCCAAAGCCAACACCGGAGGGTACACCCCCACAAAATGGCAGTGTTCAGTAACTTGACAACAATGTCTAAAGCGGTTCTCTAGTCGACTTATTGTCTGCTGAGGCATCCCACTCTTCTTGAAGGGCGGCCCTCGGGTCATTGAGGTTCTGAGGTACAGAGTTACGAGCCTCTACACGGCGACTTAGCTGATCCCATAGATTTTTTAATGGGATTCAGGTCTGGAGAAAGTGCAGGACACTTCATTTGAGGTCCCCCAGTCTCCAGCAGCTGTTCCCCTAATGACGCGACCTCGATGAGCTGGCGCATTGTCATCCATGAAGATGAAATTAGGCCGGGGTTGTTCATGCAGAGGCACAATGACTGGACTAATGATGGTATTTAGGTAGTACGGCCTTGTCACTGGACCATTCACAAAGTGTAAGGCGGTTCTGTAATGACTGGACACAGCTGCCCACACTGTCACACCACCGCCACCAAAGGCTCATCTGTGGCTGGTGCATAGCGCTCTCCTTGACGTCTCCAAAATAATTGGCGGCCATCATTTCTGCTCAGCATGAATCGACTTTCTTCAGTGAACAGCACTGAGGCCCACTGGTCCTTTGTCCAGCGTAGATGCTCCCTGGTCCATACAAGATGATGACGCCTGTGGTCAGGTACACTTGCAGGATGTCCAGAATGCAGACCAAACCGATGTAAGCGCTTTTAAATGGTGTGACGTGACACTTGTGCCTGGAGTTGTGTGGCATTCATCATCCAGTTCCGCAGGGCATCAGTGTGGGATGTGGCACTTCTCTGCCTTTCTGTGACTCTTCCAGTCTCTGTATCTCTGATACAACCTGCTGATGACGCTCTAAGCTCAGTGGCCACATCCACCTGAGAACATCCTGCATGAAGCCTCACAATGGCGAGGTACTGTTGATCAATTGTCAGGTGTCGTCTTGGTCTCATGATGTCAAATTGTGAACAGCATGATGAGGAGAACTGTTTAAATACCAATTCTAATTGAACCAGGAAATTTACTGGCCGATTCATGGATAAAACACCTGTTGTGAATTTTGCCGTTAAACTCTTTGTTAGAGAACAGCAAGTTGTGCAAAAAGTACTGAAATATTGAACAGTTGGACATGTGCATTCAATGCAGTCAGTACGATTCATTACATCAGATGTTGAGCAGGGACACACAGCATTATAAATTGTTATTGTGCCATGAGGTCCTGTCACAGAAGCAGAGACCAGGCCGGGTAATAACCCTCCCGTGTTTTCCGGATTCAACACACTTGTCTGAAATTAGCCTAAGGCCTAGTTCACACGAACATATAGCTTTTTCAGTGTTTTGCGGTCCGTTTTTCCGTATGCCATGTACAGTATACAATAATTACATAGAAAAAATTGGGCTGGGCATAACATTTTCAATAGATGGTTCAGAAAAAACAGAACGGATACGGAAGACATACGGATGCATTTCTGTATGTGTTCAGTTTTTTTTGCGGACCCATTGACTTTAATGGAGCCACGACCCGTGATTTACGGCCAAATATAGGACAAGCTCTATCTTTCAACGGAACGGAAAAACGGAAATGGAATGCATACGGAACACATTCAGTTTTTTTTGCGGAACAATTGAAATGAATGGTTCCGTATACAGAACACAAAAAAACGTCCCGTACACCCGCAAAAAAAACGTTTGTGTGAACTAGGCCTAAGATGCCCCAGACTTATTACTTGAGGAATGCAAGTAGTAAAACAGACCTATCAGGAGAGGGGACAGCTCATCCAAAGTCCAAAGTTCTAACCAGGGGCCACCACACACCTCTCAAATCATACCGGCAACCATGTCCATCAGGTACAAGCTTCTTTATGAACCACCGATATCTTCAAATACTTAAGTATATAAAGAGCCAAAGAAACAGGCAAATAACTACACAAGTCAAAATTGCAATGTAAAAATAGAGAGAAAGCATAAAAGTCACCATCAAACCTACAAACGCTAATCAAGTCCATCCACAACTAGTCTGCACATTGACGGCGCCTTGCTAGGTCGTATGAGCAGACTGGCTTTCTACATGGGTGGCCCATTTGGCAAGTGAACAGTTGGTGTTCAGTTGGGGGCTTTGTTCTAGTGTTGTGGCGCTAATGCAGACCCTTAAAGGGAACGCGTCCCCTGCGACCTCCCCGTCCAGCTGTGCTTCACCGCCATTTGATCCGCGGCTCCATTCCCGAATTATGGTATTTTTTCTTAATATGCAAATTAGGCTTTTGGTGCAATGAGGGTGTCACCCCCATGCTTTTGTTGCACCCAAACTCCGCTCCTTTCTGTGGCCAGACCCTCCCTGGCTGCTTTGCCACTGACTGGACCTGTCAATCAAAGCAGTGAAGGAGGGGCTTGACACAGAAAGAAGATAGGTCATCAATATACCCCCTCACAACCCCTTTAACTGTACGGCCCAAAGAAAGCATCGGCCACGCAGAAGTCAAGGTAAGACTTTGAAACTAGAGTTGCACTTAAAAGGGGTCAGACCCCCATTTGGGACAACGATTGCATACTGCTAAATTATGCCATCAATGTCAGATAGGAGTGGGCCCCAGAGGTGGGACCTGTACCAGTCTCCAGAATGGGGACCCCGAAGTGAAGGAGAACACACCGCACTTGCACAGCATGCTCTCCATTCATGTCTATGAGAGAGCTGAAAAGAGCAGAGTGAGCACGCTGAGTTGTTTCTGGAAGTCCCATAGCGATGAATGGAGAGCGCACTGTGCAAGCGCTGCCACCTCTCCGTTCACCTCTACGGCACTGCCAGAGATAGTCAAGCCCGGCATTGGCTATTTTTGGGACTCCCATGGCAGCGAACGGAGGGTGGCTGCTCTATGTTCACTTCTGGAGATAGGAGTGGGTGCCAGAGGTGGGACCCGCACCTATCTGACCTTGATCTATCCTAACGATATGCCATGAATGTCCCAGATGGGAGGACCCCTTTAATACTGCAGGAAGTGGGTTTTATTTTTGTTTTTTTAACTTATACTGTACATACACAATAAAAAAAAAAAAAAATAATCATTAAGAAAACTGATCTGGCAAAGTCAAGCAAATGCCACCTCCACATTCCAGAGCCTTGTACACATCCACAAGTAGTTACATGCAGCCATAATTATCCCATACAACGCCTGCCATAAATGTGGGAGAGAAACTAGGAGGGAACTTGGCCGATAACAGCGCGCAGCACGTGAGCAGATCGCTCCTCTCCGCTGTGAATGACAATGCACTTGTGAATGACTTGGAGAAACCACACACCATTCAGTAAAGTGCCGGCTTCACCCTTCTGACTCGCTTCCCATTTTCACTCGCCAGAAAGGGAACTGGGACATGGTTTACGAGAGCAAAACAAATAGGGATCTGCACAAAGTTACTGGAGTCACAGCCGGTCACCTTTAAAGGGCTCCCAGCGCTTTTATAAATAAAGTTTATTGAAACGGACAGGACATGTGGATGCACGGTGTCCTATCGGGCACATGTTAAGTCGTTTTGTTTTTTTGGGGGGCAGCTGTCAGGACTGGACTATTGGGAAGGAAAGAGTAACGATTAATATACCATCCTTAGGGCCCATTCACATAACGGTATGGTCGCCGTGTCCGTTTTGCGGACCGCAAAACATGGGCACCGGCTGTGTGAAGTCAACATCACAGATGCGGACCCATTGACTTGAGTGGGTCAGCGATCTGCAAGATACAGCAAAAGATAGGACATGCAGAGACACGGACCCGTAAGCCCATGGAAGGGCTTCTGATCCTTGTCAATGGGTCCGCATCTGTGATGCTGACTTCACACAGCCGGTGCCCATGTTTTGCGGTCCGCAAAACGGGCACGGCGACTATACGGTCATGTGAATGAGTCCATACTGTGTAAGTTCAAAGATCTTGTCCATGGGCAAAAAGTTCACAGATCTTGTACATGGGCGAACTGTGTGGGTGGCCACAGCACCCACGATCTGCCCTCAGAGGTACTAGTCATCTTATAGGGGGCCCGAGTGTCATTCTCCACCTCCCTTAGGACAGGCAGCATTAGTGGTCTCCACACTATCTACCATCTGTACACATCTCTCCTTGGGGGTCTCTCTGACACGTCTCGTGTTTTCTCGAGGAGAGGCTTAAAGGGGTTGGCGCATTTTGTACATAGGGGGGGGCATATCTCTAGGACATGCCCCCAAGGTCCGACAGTTGTGGGTCCCACACCTATCCTTAGCATGGAGCCGACCATGTGACAGAAGGCACACCGCGCATGCGCAGCCGGCCTCCATTAATTTCTATCGGAGTGGCACGCATGGCTTTTTCCGGAAATCCCAATGAAATGGAAGGAAGCACAAGCGCGGGCACCGCTCCGTTCACTTCTATGGGACTAATGGAAATAGCGCTTCGCTATTTTCGGCACTCCCATAGAAATTAATGTAGGATGGCCCCTTGCAGACGAGCGAGTATTCCGCGTGGGTGCAATGCGAACACATTGCGCCCGCACGGAATCCAGACCCCTTTCGTTTCAATGGGGCTGTGTACATGTGCATTGGTTTTCACGCATCACTTGCGCGTTGCGTGAAAAATCGCAGCACGTTCTATATTCTGCTATTTTCATGCCACGCTGGCCCCATAGAAGTGAATAGAGCTGCGTGAAAAATCGCATGCGTTTTTCACACGGATGGCTGCTAAGATGTTGTTTGTATACATTCAGTTTTTAATCACGCGCCTGCAAAACGCATTAAATCGCATTGCACCCGCGCGTCTTAAAAACTGAACGCAATCGTAGACAAAACTGACCGACTTTGTTTGGCGAAATCGCGCATTTTTCACTGCATTCGCAACGCAGCCGGACCTAATCTGCACATGTCTGCAAGGGGCCTAAGAGTAGGTGGGGGTCTCAGAGGTGGGAGTCTGGGACCCGCACATATCAGACCTTGGGGGGGGGGGGGGGGGCGCATATCCTAGCGAACCCCTTTAATGAGAGTATATTGGTGCCGTTTAAGAAATTGGATACAAATTCATGGAGATGGGAGCCAGTCCATAAGAGAATCTACAAGTCCTCCTAGGTCCTGACCCTCCTGTGAACACTGAACCTGAGGGGAATACTTAAAGGGATTGTCCAGGATTAGAAGAACATGGCTGCTTTCTTTCAGAAACGGCACCCCGCACGTCCATGGGTTGTGTGCGGTATTACAACTCCATTGAAATAAATATATCAATGCTTGCAGTCATTCCATAGAAGTATAACTGGCGCAGGGAGACCACTACAAAGCTGCACACCGCCTGCCTGTGTCTGCTATAGAGGACCCCTTTATGTAATCTGCCCGTACCCCGAGGCTCCTCGCACACAGCCTCCGCTCACACCCAATGAGAGTCTCCGCAGCAGATTCCATCAGGTTTTCTGAGAAAAACAGCTCAGCGTTTGGACGTGACGCAACTCGATGGCTCCTATTAGGTCACGGGGTCCATCGGCATCTGGATCCGTCACAGCTTTTATTCTGCTTCTAGGATGAAACATAAAAACAGAACGCCCAACGCACATGTGAACAGAGCCTTACAGAAACGCATCCACAGGGGGACTGTATGGTCACAGCTCTGGGACATTCACCTACCAGATCTGCTAGGTCAGGCATCAGGAACAGCTGTTAAAACTACAACTCCCAGCATGTTACATTTAAATTCTATGAGAGTTTGAAGAGCAGCTGAGCAAATAGAGCATGCTGGGGATTGTAGTTTCGCAACAGCTGGAGTGGGGGAGGCTGCCGATTACCTCGAAAGTAGCAGAGAATGAACGGCGATGGTTGTACTGTCCGCAGCACCATGGGAGTTAGACTTCTAGGACTACGGGACCCCGACGCCCAGATAGGTGGGGGTCCATCCAGACATTTATTACATATCCACTGACCAGGTTGTCGGCAACCCAAGATCTCTGCCGTCATTCCTGTACTCATCCCATACTTCTCACAGTGGAGCGTTTGCTACAATCACATCCAGTCTTGACGACCTTCTATGATCTCCGACGTGATACGCTCCACCGATACATTGCAGCAAACCATCAGGACAGGAAAGGGAACGGATCCGTTTTTACTGACACAATAGAAAACGGATCAGTCCTCCATTTGACTTTCAATGGTGTTCATGACGGATCCGTCTTGGCTATGTGACAGATAATACAAATGGATCCGTTCTGAACGGGTGCAGACGGTTGTTTTATCTGAACGGATCTGTCATGGATCCGCACCAAACGAGAGTGTGAAAGTAGCCTTAGATCGTAGGGGCTCCCACCAACCACAAGCATGGGGAGCCCTCCGAGGGAAGCAAACTCTCAGCTCCCATCTCCAGAATGAGGCCCCCAAAGTGCACACACTACAGCCGCGCATGCGCAGCCACCCTCCGCTCACCGCTATGGGGGAGGGTCCAAAAAAATAGCCGAACTTACCCATTTCCTGCAGTCCCATAGCGGTGTATTTGAGAGGTGGCCGCGCTTGCGCAGTACGCTCTCCATTCACCGCTAAGGGACTTCTGAAAAGAGCGATGAATGGAGAACACGCTTCGCAAGCGCTGTGTGCACTCTCCTTCACTTCAGGGGCTCCGTTCTATAGATAGAAGGGGGTCCCAGCAGGCACCTAACAATGATGGCATATCCTAGAGATATGCCATCAGTGTCTCATATGGACCAGCCCCTTTGACGGCCCTCATGCGCCAACAGCAAGCAGAGATATTGCAAATAGTAATATACCGCATGAATTAGAAAGTGGCAGAACTTTTCCTTACGCAAGTTATACCAAGTGGAACTGCCCTTTAAGTCAGCGGTCACCATGACAGGACAGAGCATGCTCTCTGTATACCGCCATATACCTGCCGGGGATAATGCCGCCCTGCACGTCCCGGTTTCTTAATGGAAAGTCAGGATTACCTGCAGTGCGACGACGAGATGGCTGTCGCTCGCTTACGTGGAAACGGTCGAGCATAAATTTTTTTTAAAAAAATTACAGCGGGTTTACGACATCTGTGGGGTCTATGGCGGTAGAGGCTATTACGTAAGATAATCTATAGGTTACAGGGGGCTGCCATAGAAACAAGGCAAGGTAGTCCTAGGGAAGGGCTGCAGACACAGGCAGTGACATCACCCTCACCCTGCCAGGGCCTGTCAGCTGGCAGCACCTCCTCTCCATGTGGGGGCAGCTGACAGACTCAGCACACAGGGGTAGATGCCCATCCTTGCATCTATGGAGGGGAGAGGCCTGCTGCTGCCGCCGCCGCTGCGCACACCTCTCTCCTCGGGAAAGCCTCTCACACTCTCCCCAGCCCCGCCGGTTCCCGCCCGAACTCCTCCTGCCCCCCAAAAAAACAAGCCGGGGGTCCTCACCACTTGGCTAGTGGTCCTGGCCATGGCCTTCTCCCCCTCTCCTCAGATGGCTTTAAGGATCACACAGCAGCCAACAGTAATGGCCGCCCGCATCGTCTGGAGCTGACGTCACTCCACAACAATGTTCGTGGTGGTGAAGGGAGGGGCTTCAGAGGAAGACGCCGCGCCGGATTGGCTGAGGCTGTCCTGCGCCCGCCGCTGATTGGATGACGTGGGTGCTTATTACGCCAGCGTGGGCACGCCCTTCCCCGCCTCCTCCTCCTCCTCATTCACAGAAAAAGCGTCTTCGTTTCCTTGTTTGTTTCCTCCATTTTGCAGTGAGGCGGCGCGGGGATGGAGCGCTCTCTTTACGTCTCACGCTCCATATCCCGTCACTTTCTCTCTGCCGTTCACATTATGCTCTTGAATGCGTTTCTTCCTAAAATAAACGTATCTGTGCCTTCAAATCATTGTGGCGTCCACTTATTCCTATCTGTTTCTGGGAAAGCTGGGTGACAACCCATATGGTAAATTGTATGGTTGTCGCACAGTTTTCCTAGACTCCTGTTTATAAGTGGTGGGATTTTATTTAAAGGGGAACTGTGCTGCACGAATAGTGGGGGTCATTTATCAAACTGGTATAAAGTAGGGCTGGCGTAGTTGCCCATAGCAACCAATGAGCTTCCACCTTTCATTTTTCACAGCTCCCTTGGAAAATGAAAGGTGCAATCTGATTGGTTGCTATGGGCGACTAAGCCAGCCCTACTTTATACCAGTTTGTGATAAATGACCCCCAGTGTGTCCTGAATCATTATACATGGTATGTTTAAAAAGGGGCTTTCACTTGTGGCAAGTTAAACAATAATCCATGGGATAGGTGGTAACTATTAGGTTGGTGGGGGCCCCACCAAACTTGAGAATCGGGGCCCTCTGAAATGAACCACGCGGCAGGTTGGGCATGCATACTGCAGCTCCATTCATCTCTATGAGCACTGTGCATGCCCGACCTGCCACGTAGTTCATTTCGGGGTGTCCCAAGTCTTGGTGATCGGTTGGGGTCCCTGTGGTCGGATCTAATAGTTATCTCCTATCCACAGGACGTGCCAAAACTGGAATACCGCTTTGAGGGCGTCTGTCGCCTTGTGTTGCTCATTAACAGGGGTGTTGCTAGTTCGGGGCCTGGGCCCCTGATGTTTTGTCCCAGGCCCCGAAAGTCCTGCCTACCTGCTAGATACAACTGTATTGCCATCCACTGGACGGGGTTCTAACAAAAATCCTTACTTCGTCAAAATACCTTACCCGTCGTGACTTCCGGGGGTGTGCGCCTCAGCGCAAGCGCACTACCACGGCGCGGGTAAGGTAAAATTACAGGGAGCGCTGACTCATGGAAGATCTGACGGTCTTTTCTCCTTACCCTCACACTGCGCACGCGCGGATTGTGAAATCTCCTTTTGCTCCCAGCACTATCAGCCATCCAGGGGGTGGGTGCACCATATTGGGGGGCATAACCCTAATCCTTGTGAGGGTAAGGAGATTTCACAATGTGCGCAGTGTGAAGGTAAGGAGAAAAGACCGTCAGATCTCCTTACCCCTGAGGGTGCACGCGCGGTGTCCGTGGGTCAGCGCTCCCTGTCATTTTACCTTACCCGTGCCGTGGTAGTGCGCTGAGGCACACCCCACCGGAAGTCAAGAGAGGTAAGGTATTTTCACGAGTAAGGATTTTTGTTAGAACAACGGCAATATAATTGAATCTAATGCGGTGGAAGAGCTGAAGGACCTGTGGTGACATCACAGGTCATGTGACCAGTAAAACAGTCAGTGGTTGAGAAGGACCTGTGATGATGTCACCATCATGTGACCAGTGCAGCAGAGGGCGGCAGTGAAGAGGGGAAGAACCTGAGGGGATGTCTGCTACATCAGGAGAGGTAAGTGAGGGGAGAGGCAGAGCAATGCTGGGAGTTGTGGTTATTTAACTGGGACTGTATGTTAGGACTGAAGGGAGGGATGTTATTTACATGGAACTGTGTGTTGGAGGTGGCTGGGGAGGGGGTCATGTTATTTACATAGGACTGTATGTTGGAGGGGGATGTTATTTACCTGGGACTGTATGTTGGAGGTGGCTGGGGGAGGCAGTGATGTTATTTACCTGGGACTGTATGTTGATTGCGGCTGTGGGAGGGATGTTATTTACATTGGACTGAATGTTCAGGGGGCAATGTTATTTACTTGGGACTGTATGTTGAAGGCGGCCTGGGAGGAGGTGATGTTATTTACATGGGACTGTATTTTGGAGGGTGCTGTAGATAGAGAGGGATGTTATTTACATAGGAGTGTATTTTGGAGGGGGCAGGAGAAATGGTGTGATGTTATTTACATGGGACTGTATGGTGGAGGCGGGAATATAACAACAGGGGGCACTGCAAATCCAGGGGACATTATAGGCGTTCTTATTACTACTGGGGGCTCTATAGGAGGGACTTAGAGATCCACATTATTTCTACTAAGAGCACTGTGGGGGTCTTATTACCACTGAGGGGTCTGTAGAGAGCTTTATTACCACTGGGGGAAAAATAGGGGGCCTAATTTGTACTGGGGGCTCTGTGAGGGTATTATTAATACTGGAGTGCTCTTCTACTAATGGAGGCACTCTTGCGGAGCATTATCACAGTTGGGGGCACTGTAGGGGCAGTATTACTATGGGGGCACTATTATTTCTTCAGGATAGTATCTGGAGGTATTGGGGGGCACAGCGAGCAGCAGGATAACACTGTGGGGACTCCAGGTTGGGAGATGATGATAGAAATGTGAGGAAGCTAAGATGTCCGTGTGTCACACTCTGCAGAGACGAGGCGGCTGAGAGAAGTGTCCGGACAGAATGGAGAAGATGATGACAGAGAAGATCTACATCGGAGGAGACGTCACCCGGAGGCTCTAGATGTGACAGGTATGTGCTGCTGTATAGCAAATACAGCAAAATGCGGTGTGTGGGGGGAGGGGGGCGAAAAAAGCAGCCATGTTTTTCTAGTCCTGGACAACCCCTTTAAAGGGCATTAGTAAGCAGATTTGTACCTGTGTACCTATAAAAGTGCCGAGAGCACGGCAGTTGCAGAGAGAGCAGAGCCTCTAGGTGTAATGACAACGCCCGCGTTTCTCCTAGAGGCTCATTTGCATATATAAAACATCATTTCTCTCTGCAATGCGGGCACATATGAACATGGGACCAACACAGATGCCTTCAGCTGCCAAGCGCACATGTAACAGGTCAGCCAGTTTCATAGGGACAAAACTGCTGACAGATGCCCTTTAAGGGTCTATAGGTGACTTCACATGCAGCGAATATTGTTGCAGAAATTAAATTTGAATTAGACTTGCAGAAATCCATGTGTTTGCCACTAAAAAGGCTCCATTCAGATGAACTTATTTTCAGTGCCATAAATTCCCCCCAAAAAGGCTGGTGACCCCATGCTTCAAAAAGAGCCCATTCCTCTTTTTATGTCCCTTTCTACATGATCTGCTTGGTGGCCCCTGTGTGTCCTGTGGGTGTTCTGATGCTATACAATAGAAGGCCAGATAGCAGAAGAATGGTGGTGTGTCACTGGAGGAGAGGTGAGGGAGCCGGGGTACTGACAGGTACGATTTTGCTTAGGCCTCATGCACACGGCCGTTGTTTGGGTCCGCATCCCAGCCGCCATTTTTGCACCCCACTAAACTGATTATTATTTTTTGGTGTACTTATAATCCCTATCCTGCGATATTGCTATACCTTATGTTATTAATAATTTTCGTTCAGTAGATTTTGCAAAAAACTTACTTTTATGATATGCTAATTACCTTTCTACCAGCAAGTAGGGCGTCTACTTGCTGGTAGCAGCTGCAGAAAACCGCCCCCTCCTCTTGTTGATTGACAGGGCCAGCCGCGATCTCCTCCTCCGGCCGGCCCTGTCAGCATTTCAAAAATCGCGTGCCTGTGTTGATTCGGCGCAGGCGCTCTGAGATAAGAAGGCTCGCCTTCTCAGCACTCCCTCAGTGCACCTGCGCCGATGACGTCTTCTCTTTCGGTGATGTCATCGGCACAGGCGCACTGAGGGAGTGCTGAGGAGGTGAGCCTCGTTATCTCAGAGCGCCTGCGCCGAATCAACACAGGAGCGCGATTTTTGAAATGCTGACAGGGCCGGCCGGAGGAGGAGATTGCGGCTGGCCCTGTCAATCAACAAGAGGAGGGGGCGGTTTTTAGCGGCGGCTACCAGCAAGTAGACGCCCTACTTGCTGGTAGAAAGGTAATTAGCATATCATAAAAGTAAGTTTTTTGCAAAATCTACTGAACGAAAATTATTAATAACATAAGGTATAGCAATATCGCAGGATAGGGATTATAAGTACACCAAAAAATAATAATCAGTTTAGTGGGGTGACAGAAGCCCTTTAAAGTCCCTAGCCAATTTGAGACATGTATACTGGGGGTGATGGATAAAATTGATGTCCCACAACATCGGGAAATTGCATCTAAACTTATTTTCCAAGCTCTGAAGTGTATTATTGGACACTGGGGAGGTGGTATGACTCCCACGGTCAGGGAATGGGAGAAGTCTACTAAAACCTCATAGAGAGGAATTTCATCTGGTAAATATTAAGAAAAAACAAAGATTTGTTAGAATATGTCAGAAATGGCTTATGTAGTTATTCCCTAGGAGATGAAGGGGGTTTTCTTGGTTGGGGTCGGAGGGGTATAGGGGTGAGAGAGGGGCAAGAGGGCAAGAAGTTATTCTTTATTTTTTTTTTGTTCTCTTCAAGAGGGAGTAATGAATAAGGGCAGAGGGTGGGGAGGGTATATAACTCTATGTAATAAAATATTGTTATAACCTTTTTTGTATGATGTAAAAAGCAATAAAGATTTAAAGTAAAAAAAAAAAAAAAAAAAGATGCAGAACTTTACTTTTATCCACATTGAATCTCATTTGCCATGTTGATGCCCAATCACTCAGAGTGTTCACGTCAGCTTGTAGTATATGGACATCTTCCATAGACCGTACAGTTACTACACAGCTTAGTGTCATCTGCAAAAATAGATATGGTGCTAATAATCCCGTCCTCAATATCATTAATAAATAAATTAAATAATAGAGGGCCCAGCACTGAACCTTGGGGTCACCACTTATAACCTGGGCCCATTCTGAATAGGAATCATTGACCACAACTCCCTGGACACGGTCCTTCAGCCAGTTTTCAATCCAATTACAAACTGTACTTTCCAAGCCTATAGGTCTATAATTTCCTGTGGAGGACCTAGATCCTGTTTGGAATATGGGCACCACGTTTGCATTGCGCCAATCACTTGGCACTGTACCAGTCCCTAGAGAATCTTTAAAAATTATAAACAGGGGCACAGCAGTGACTGAACTGAGCTCTTTAAGCACTCTTCGGTGTAATCCATCTGGACCCGGAGATTTGTTCACATTTACCTTATTTAACTTCTCTTGGACCATATCTACAGTTAGCCAATTGAGTATATTACTGGATGTACTAACAGCCCCAGCACCACAGATATCAGCTCCTTTATCTTCTTTTGTATATACAGAGCTAAAATAAACATTTAGTAACTCTGCCTTTTCCTTATCTTCAGCGATTACCCCCCCCCCCCCCCTTTACCATTATCTAGGAGACCTACCTGCTCGACCTTGGTTTATAGCATTTATATATTTAAATAATTTTTTGGGGATTTGTTTTGCTCTCTTTTGCCACCTGCTGTTCGTTTTGTATTTTTGCTAATTTTATCTCCTTTTCGCAGATTTTATTAAGCCCTTTGTAATCTTCAAACGCTACAGCTGACCCCTCAGATTAGCATTTTTTAAATGCTCTCTTTTTGTCCTTTTATTGTCCGCTTTACAGTAGCTGTAAGCCATGGGGGTTTAATTTTAGCCGTTTATACTTGTTACCTAAATGGATAAAAAAAATTGTGCAATTACTCAATGTGGATTTAATGCTTTCCCCAGGGGCGTTGCTAGGGTCTAAAAAAATCTGGGGCCCAAGCCCCAATGCATATGGAGCAAACGCACTCCCCCAACCAAACCCCCTCCCCTGTAAAACACTAACACTGAAGACATTTTGCTGTACTTGCTATACAGCAGCACATACCGCTCACATCCAGTCCCTCCCAGGTGACGTCTCCTCTGATGGAGATCTTCTCTGTCATCTTCTCCATTTGGTCCATACAACTTCTCTCAGCCGCGCCTCGTCTCTGTACAGTGTGACACACGGACATCTTAGCTTCCTCACATTTCTATCATCATCTCCCAACCTGGAGTCCCCACTGTGTTATCCTGCTGCTCGCTGTACCCCCAAAAAACTATCCTAAGTGCCCCCCATAGTAATATTGCTCCTCATAGTCCCCTCATTAGTAATACTGCCCCCTACAGTGCCTCCAACAGTGATAGTGCTCCCCAAGAGTGCCCCCATTAGTAGAACAGCCCTCCAGTATTAATAATGCCCTTACAGAGCCCCCAGTAGAAATAAGGCCCCCTATTGTTCCCCCAGTGGTAATAAAGCTCTCTACAGACTCTTCAGTAGTAATAAGACCCCCATAGTGCTCTTAGTAGAAATAATGTGGATCTATAAGTCCCTCCTATAGAGCTACCAGTAGTAATAAGAACACCTAATGTCCCCAGTATTTATAATGCTCCCTACTGTTATAATGCTCACCCTGAAGTGCCCCAGTATTTATATCGCCCCCTACTGTTATAATGCCCCCACAGTGCCCCCAGTATTTTGTCACGAGGGTGTCAAGAGCCACGTCTGACTCCGTTATACCCGGGGTCAGGAAGTCGCAGCGGGTGGCAGCGCGCTCTATGTCTAAAGATAGTGCTGTTACTTAAAGGGGTTCTGCACTTTCAATTAACTGATGATCTATCCTCTGGATAGATCATCAGCTTCTGATCGGCGGGGGTCCGACACCCGGGACCCCTGCCGATCAGCTGTTTGAGAAGGCAGCGGTGCTCCAGCAGCGCCGCTGCCTTCTCACTGTTTACCGCTGGGCCACCCGCCCACTGACGTCACGACTTGTATCAACTAGAGTGGGCGCGGCTAAACTCCATTCAAGTGAACAGAGCTTAGCCGCGCCCACTCTAGTTGATACAAGTCGTGACGTCAGTGGGCGGGCGGCCCGGCGGTAAACAGTGAGAAGGCAGCGGTGCTGCTGGAGCACCGCTGCCTTCTCAAACAGCTGATCGGCGGGGGTCCCGGGTGTCGGACCCCCACCGATCAGAAGCTGATGATCTATCCAGAGGATAGATCATCAGTTAATTGAAAGTGCAGAACCCCTTTAATGGTAGCTTTCTGGGTTTGCCTTGCAATCCTTTTTGTCTCACTCAGGGATCCGTAGCTCCTTCTCCTCAGCTGTTTCCTTGTCCAGCACTCCCAACCTCCTTATATTCCCCTCTCCCACTTCTCTGGTTGCCAGAGATAGAGCTTCCTGCCTGGACATCTATACTGACCCACTGGAGCTGATGTTGCTGTTATCCCTGGTTGTCGTACCAGAGCGTTACCCTCCGGATCCCTGTTGGTTGTTGTCGCCCACCTGGGATTATATGTTTTGTCAGTATTGTCTGTCTTCTCCCTAGTGTTTCCCTTTAGTGTTAGTGGTGCGGACTAGTGTTCCCACCGCTCTATTCACTACGTAGGGCTCATCTTAGGGAAAGCCAGGGTTTAGGAACGTGATCGGTGTACGGGTGAGAAACCCATCTAGGGACGTCAGGTGCCAGCCTCAAGGTGAGTTAGGGGCCACCATCTTTCCCTTATCCTTTTCCCTCCCTTTGCGTCACGTATGTGATTGGCACGCCGGTTGTGATCTATTTATATCGCCCCCTACTGTTATAATGCCCCCCCCCAGTGCCCCCAGTATTTATATCGCCCCCTACTGTTATAATGCTCGCCCTGAAGTGCCCCAGTATTTATAATGCTCCCTGCAGTGCCCCCTGTAGTTATATTCCTCAGTTTACTGTCCTAAGAAATTATAATTCCTCAGCCCCTCCACCATAGAGTCCCATGTAAATAACATCACACCATCTCTCCAGCCCCCTCCAATATACAGTCCCATATAAATAACATCCCTCTCTATCTACAGCCCCCTCCAAAATACAGTCCTACGTAAATAACATCATCCGCTCCCCAGCCGCCTTCAACATACAGTCCCCATGTAAATGACATCACCCCCTTAATATTCAGTCCCATGTAAATAACATCACCCTCCCATACACCTTCAACATACAGTACCATGTAAATAAAATAACCCCCTCCCCAGCCACCTCAAACATGCAGTTCTATGTAAATAGCATTACCCCTCAACATTCAGTCCCATATAAATAATATCACTCCCTCCCATAGCCACCTCCAACATGTGTTCCCATGTAAATAACATCACCCCCCTGAACTTTTAGTCCCATGTAAATAACATCACCCTACCCCAGCCACTTCCAAATTTCAGTCCCATGTAAATAACATCACTCCACCTGTAAATAACTTTCCTCCCTTCAGCCCTAACATACAGCCCCAGTTAAATAACTACAACTCCCAACATTGCTCTGCCTCTCACACTGAGTAATCTTCACTATACCTCTCCTCATGTACAGACCTCATCACAGCTTCTTCCCAGGACTTCTCTTCACTGCTGAGCCGTCCTCTCCTGCACTGGTCACATGACGGTGACATCATCACAGGTCCTTTTCAGCTACTGCATTAAGAACTGATCACATGGACTGTGATGTCATCACAGGTCCTTCAGCTCTTGCAGGGCATTAGATTAAATTGTATTGCTGTCCTTAATATCTAGCAGGCAGGCAGGCAGGCAGGCAGGACATTCGAATCCTGGGACAAAACTTTAGGGGCTCAGGCCCCGAATGTTTGACCCTAGCAACGCCCCTGGCTCTCACATTTATCCTCAGTATTATTATGTGACAGTAGCTGCTCCCAGTCTATGCCCTGAAATGCTGCCCTCAACCCAGGGAAATTAGCCTTTTTAAAATTCAGTGTCTTTGCTCTGCCTGACAGAGTTTGCTTCTTATAGTGTAGGGGAATATAATTATATTGTGGTCACTATTACCTAGTGTTTTTTTGGTTACCTTGGTTGATGTTTGTATGTAACAGGTTCTTGTTCCTTCCTGCACCATCTTCTGAGCCACTTATTTAACTCCCTAAGCTCCCATGGTCTCTCTGGTGATGCTCGTGGTCTTACTTCAGCAAGTGGAATTTATCATGTAGAGGAAGTCAATATAAGGCACTTACTAATGTATTGTGATTGTCCATATTGCCTCCTTTGCTGGCTGGATTGATTAATAATAAAAATAATACATTTATTTATATAGCGCCACCATATTCCGCAGCGCTTTACAAGTTTATAGGGTTCATATACAAAACAAAAATAACTGGATAATATGCAACTGAAACACTAGGAGTCAGGGCCCTGCTCGCAAGAGCTTACAATCTATGAGGAATTGGGGGTGACACATAAGGTAGGTGATTGTGATAAGTCGGATTTGAGCCATTATCGAACTGACAGGAGTGTTTTTTTCCATCACATTATACACGGCCCGTTTCCAGGGGTTATGACCACCATGCAATCTAGCAGTGGTGGGCGTGTTTGCACACTATAGGAATACACGAAGACCTCTCTGGGAGCACGCTTAGGCTGGTCCTTTTTCCTATTGTGCGCAAGAACGTCCACCTCTGCTGGATTGCAGGGTGGTCGTAACCATGGAAACAAGCACTATATAATGTGATGGAAAAATGAATCCAGACAGCAAAGGAGGCAATATGGATAATCAGAATACATTAGTAAGTGCCTTGTGTTAACTTTGTCTAGATCAGTGGTGCCCAACCATTTTTTCGTCTGAGGGCCGCATTAGACATGGTATAAATTTTGCGGGCCAGAACCAGGTAGCTTTGCCAGAAAGAAATGCAAACACTGTGAGGGTGCACGTGTGATAATTACTAAAATACATAATACGTTGGCCTTCAAATCTGCGTTTGGAGCCTCTGTTGCAGCCCTGTCATATTGCCCAAGGTCCTCGGGCAGCGTTCTCCGCTCTCCTTACTACAGCCACCACCGGAGCCGCCCCTCCTCCTTCCAGCTCCCGCCGGTTTCCCCTGCCTGACCCGACTTGTATTGCTCTGGCGCGCTTATACCAACCAATAACAAAGCTCCTTGCTGTAAGGAGCCTTGCTATTGGTTATTTCAGGCTCAGGCAGCATCGCTGCGCTGCCTGTGCCGTTCACAGCGCTCACTGCGCTGATTAATGTGGGGAAAAAGTCTATGGCGTATTGGTACGCCTTAGACTTTTTCCAGGGAGTCGCACGGGCCGCATGGCACAGCTTGGTTGAGCCGGAGGTTGGGCCTCACTGGTCTACATGATGAATGCCATTTGTTGAAGTGAGACGACCCCTTTAAGAGAATGGGTGTATGACTGTTGTACTCACCGCCCCCTCTCCTCCGGAATGGCTGCACGACAGCACCCCAGCACCGTGACATGGAGCGGCGGCTGCCGGGCAGAGAGACGGACACCGCGTGATCGTTTATACCAACTATCTGATCAATGGGAATCCGGGACTCTCCTCAGCACTTCACCTTCACAGCAGAGCGGCCGGTCACCCACCGTACATGCAAACTGTAGCACAGCCCCATACAAGTGGGTCAAGCGGATAAAATGGGACGTAAGCGCTCTCGTCCTAGCAGAGCGAAACTGAACATCTGGCAATGTGACATCTTGTGGTCATCTTTCATTGCCACAAGGCAGTCGAATTACTACAGGACATATCTGTCTTGTCTCAACATCACATAACAATAATGCAAAAAATAATAAAATAAAAAGCAGTTTTGCAGACGGTACCAACCTCAAGCGTTTTCCCCGGTTTCCTGTGTTTTGTCACACATTGCAGCATGGCCCTGTAAACAGCGAGCAGTTCACACGCCAGCGCCATACCTTATAATAGCTGCCAGTAAATGCAGGAACTTGACATTTATACAGCACTGCTGTAGTCATCTAGGCAGCAGATATTATGGGTTTGCCCAAAATATCAAAATTTTTAGGGTGACTAATCTGATCTACAGGCGTATGGTTGCTAGAACCCTCGCTGACCCCAAGTAAGGGTCTTTATCAGAGGTCAGCAACCTTCGGCACCTCGGCTGTTGGGAAACTACAATTCCCAGCATGCTCCATTCATTTCTGTAAGAGTTCTGAGAAGAGCAGAGGAAGTATTAGGGTGGCCAGACTGTCACGATCAGTGTGGGGGGGGAAACTCAACACTGAACACAGAAGGGAAGGGGAACAGTAACTGGGCCTGGAAACTAGGGAAAAAACAGGTCACCTCCTAGACAACCCTAATGCTGGCCCTAACTACCTATCTATATGAATAGACCTTGAAGGTAGGAATATTCATATGCAGGATACCTAGGCCTTTATATCCCTATAATGCCCTGGAAAAGGTTAGGAACAGAGACAACCCATTCCTCCCCAGATGGACGAATGGAAGTCTCTGTCTCAGGCCCAGATACAAACAACAGGGAATATAACAAACACAAACAAATGCAACACTAAACTTCTGTAGAGACAGATGAGCAGGAATACCAGAGACGACCTCACACCAGCTCAGCCAAACCCAAATGAAGCTATCTACCGCATAGTCAGAAGGGTGGGGTCAGACTATAAAGGGTAGAAGTGATGACCACTGAGCAACAGCTGAGAAAGGGGAAGTGGTCATTAACCCCATCAACACTGAATCAAGAGAAATCAAGGAGGCTGTTAGATTCCTCCACGCTCAGCCAATCTCCTTGATTTCCTGACATCAGTCACCTAAAGGGGACCGTGACACGGACAGTTCGGTTTCGAGACTCCTGGTCCTCCGTCCGGGGCAAGGCCAGGACGGACGGCAAGAAGTCCTTTTTCTTGTTGTTGTACAGGGTGACGGGACGGCGGATCCGCTCAGGCATGGTCACTTTAAGTAAATGGCAGGAGGCAGTGCCTGGCAGCACGTTTGGATCACACTGCGCGCTTACGTGATGTCACGACGTTATCAGCGCTGCAGCTGCACCGGCCAATTCTGGTTTATGCAGGAAGGAAGTCGGGAACAGAGGAGCGCTGCGTGGGACGGGACCTCACGGGTGCGGGCCACCTCCAGCCTGCGTATGGCTCGGCAGCCTGCAGAGAGCCCGGCGTGTGCACTTGCAGCCAGGAGCAGAGCAGGTTTATTCGGGAAGCCGAAGGATAGTGGAAGACGAGCTGCTGGGGGGCTCCCTGTGTGAGAGTGTGGCACCTGCACAGTGTAAACTTTTCTACTTGGCATGGAGGGTCCGGTACGGCCGAGGCGGGCTGTACGGCAGTAATTTGTATGTAGGAGATCCTGGCACAGAGGCGGATCTGCATTATTATCTAAATGGATCACCTACAGATTATCTCCAGTCTTTTACCTGCAGGACATGTCTGTACCTGCAGTCCTTTCACAGTAGTTATTAACCCCTCAGCAGTCCCCCCTTCACTGAAGGGGGGCTGCTGAAAGGGTTAATAAATACTGTGAAGGGCTTCCCCCCCCCCCCGGCGGTGATGGGAGCGTAACTTCACGGAGGTGGGCGTGGTTACCGATGTGGGGGCGTGGTCTGTGAGGTCCGGCTTTCTTGGGTGAAGCCAGTGTCCACTCCAGGAAGTATGCATGCTGGGAGTTGTAGTTTCACAACATCTGGCGTGCCGGAGGTTGCCTACCCCTGCTCTATAAAGTGAATGGCACAATGGGGGAGATTTATCAAACTGGTGTAAAGTAAAACTGGTTTAGTTGCCCATAGCCTTTCATTTTTCATAGCTCCTTTGGAAAATGAAAGGTGGAATCTGATGGGTTGCTAGGGGCAACTAAGCCAGTTCTACTTTACACCAGTTTGATAAATCTCCCCTCAATGTCTTGTAGGGCTAGCTCAACTAAGTGTTATGAAACCTTTCACTTTGCGATCGGTTGCTTCATTCTGGAGAAATAAAAGTACTTTTAATCCATATGCAAATGAGCAGTTAAGTGCACTGAGGGCGGGCCCAAGCCAATCTGTGCACCCTTGCTTTTCCTGCTTGATTGACAGGGCCAGGTGAGATGACTATGCAGGCAAGGTCAGACCACCAGTTCGGACACAGTAAAGGACCCCTGATTAAACAGGCCCCCGTGGTTAAATAGATGTAGTTATGTCCAGATTTACACAACACAGGTCCCTTTACACGGAACGGTATTACAGCAGATCTGCTGATCGCTGGTGGAGGAGACCGCTGTGTTTACCTGCAGCGATCTCCTCCACAGTAGCGATCACTAATGCCATCGCTCGTCCCCATGAGGACTCGTTGTTTGCCGGCAGGAGATCGTGTTTACCCCATGAACGAGCATTTCGCCTGATCATCGCTAATGAGCGTTACTATGAACGTGTAATCTGTGTGAAGAGCCCTTTAGCTTCCCCTTGTCTGTTTGCAGTGTCCTTCATCATTTCCTCTTTTCTGTTCCTGAGAAAAACTACACAACAAAACAAATGAATAAAAAACAAAACAGAAAAACCACAATCGACAAAGGCGCCCAAGGAACGGATACGATGTCATTCTTACGAAGAAAATGGGAACAAGAAACATAAACAAAAATATATATTTGTTCTGTCCTCCCTATGTGTGAAGGTACGTGGCTTGACAGACAGCTAAACCTTTCCTGGCAATGAATTGACAATGGAGTAACGTCCAACCTCGTCTTAATTGCAAGGATGTATATCAGTAAGGTAAAACTGAGTAACAGAAAAATAATGCACTTACTAATGTAGTCTGACATATGACAATACACATAATACAATATGCATACAGAGGCAAACCATGTGAAACATACCAGCGGTGCTACCTTAAGCTTAGATATAGAGGATGGATCAGGACACCTCTGTAATGGTGGCTGTGAATGACTGCTATGTGCAGGGCTGATGATGTCACTAGAGTTCATAGGCTACAAGTTATGGAAGCTGAAGTAGATCAAACTTCTAGTGTGAAGAGCTGCAGTGTATGCAAACAGCGACTAGATGGTGCAGTTACACAATGAACAGAGAATTATACATTATAAAGCATACTAACTGTGAATAAATTAACAATAACAAACTGCAGAAGGTATGACAACATTCAAAAAAGATACTCTTGCCAGGTTTGGTTATAAAGGTCTGATATTAGGAGGTCCCACCTGTCAGCAGACATGAAATATTCTTTCTATTGAAGTTGAGGGGGTTGCAATGGTTCCCTGCAGCCATCATCCTTTCCTGTGTAGTCTGTACAGGACGTCTCAAGAAAGTGGTTGCTGGCTGCTCCAGAAAGAGAACTAAAAGGGATTAGGAGAAAGAAAGTGGTGAGGAAAGGAGAAGAAGCCAGAACAGTATATGTATAAAACCTGATAGGCAGTGAAGCCCATGTGCAGAGAGCTAGAGGCAGAGCCTACAGGAGAGTGGAGCCTAAGAGTAGGGTTGAGCGGACCCGTAGATGTTCGGGTTTGGCCGAACTTCGGGTCAAATTTCGTGTTCGGGACCCGAACTTGACCCGAACTCGAACCCGAACCCCATTGAAGTCAATGGGGACCCGAACTTTGGTGCAATGGCTGTAAAATAGTCATAGTAAGGGCTAGAGGGCTGCAAAAGGAAGCAAAATGGGGGTAAAAGCAGGACAATTGCCCTCCAAACAAATGTGGATAGGGAAATGACTTAAAATAACATAGAATAAAAAAATGTTTTAAAAATAATAATCTTGAACTAGGAGGCAGAGGTCAAAGTGGAGTAGGAGGTTGAGGAAGCAGTGGACGTGGCAGTGGAGGAGGAGGAGGTAGCCAACACTGTTTTTGTTGTTTTTTTATTTGTATTTTAATTCCTTTATTTTTTTATAAATTTGGGAAGACCCCAAAACATTGGGAAATAGAAAAGAGAATGCAAAGAGAAAGTGCGCTGGAGTCTAACAATGGCTGGGTGCGGCCGGTATACATGTCTATTCAGCACAAGGTACGGACAAGTCCTGTGGGATCCATGTCTGGTTCATTTTAATGAACGTGAGCTTGTCCACATTGGCTGTGGACAGGCGGCTGCGCTTGTCTGTGATAACGCCCCCTGCCGTGCTAAATACACGTTCAGATAATACACTGGCCGCAGGGCAGGCCAGCACCTTTAAGGCGTAAAGGGCAAGCTCAGGCCATGCGCCCAATTTGGAGACCCAGAAGTTGAACGGGGCAGACCCATCAGTCAGTACGTGTAGGCGTGTGCACACATACTGCTCCACCATGTTGCTGAAATGCTGCCTCCTTCTAAGACGTTCCGTATCAGCTGGTGGTGCTGGTTGTTGTGGCGTGCTGACAAAGATTTTCCACATTTGCTAACCCTCCCTTCTGAGATGCTGGCGGTGCCCCAGCTGCGTTGGCGACATCTTCCTCCTCCACCTTGTGCTTCCACTGTGCCCCCGCTGTGAGATGTGAATGCCATTAGCAGCGCGACTACCAGCGTGCGCTTGTACTCGCGCATCTTCCGATCACGCTCCAGTGACGGAATCAAGGACGGCGTGTTGTCCTTGTAGCGGGGATCCAGCAGGGTGGCCATCCAGTAATCAGCACTGGTTAGAATGTGGGCAACTCGGCGGTAGTTGGGCAGGCACTGCAGCATGTAGTCGCTCATGTGCGCCAGGCTGCCCAGAGGCAACGACAAGCTGTCCTCTGTGGGAGGTGTATCGTCTGTGTCCTCTGTATCCCCCCAGCCATGCTCCAGTGATGCCCATGAGCTGCTTTGGTTGCCATCCTGCTGTGAACACGGTTCCTCCTCCTCCTCATCCTTCTCCTCCTCCAAAACTATGTCCTGGCTGGACAGTTGTGTACCTGGCCTCTGTTGGTGCAGGAACCTACCCTCCAAGCCACTTGCAAATGACTGGCCTTATAACCGTGGAAATGACCACTCTTCCTCCTCCTCTTGTGCCACATCCTCTTCCATCATCACCCAAAGCGTTTTTTTCAAAGAGACATAGAAGTGGATAGTAACGCTGAGGATGACGTTATCGGCACTGGCCATGTTTGTGGAGTACTCGAAACAGCGCAACACGGCACACACGTCCCGCATGGAGGCCCACTCATTGGTGGTGAAGTGGTGCTGTTCTGCAGAGCGACTCACCCGTGTGTGCTGCAGCTGAAACTCCACTATCGCCTGCTGCAGCTCGCACAGTCTGGCCAGTTTCACTTGGAGTGGAGTGGAGTTCCACCTTGTGGGTATGTCGCATATGAGGCGGTGAGGAAGTTATGCTGAAGTTATGCTGGAGAGCACTTTCTGTAGCAGCTCTGACATATCGGGGTAATTTTTCAGGAACCTCTGCACCACCAAATTCAGCACATGCGCCAGGCAAGAAATGTGCGTCAAACCGGCTAGCCCCAGAGCTGCTACGAGATTTCACCCGTTATCGCACACCACCAGGCTGGGCTTGAGGCTCAGTGGCACCAACCACTCATCGGTCTGTTGTTCCATGCCCGTCCACAGCTCCTGGCAGTGTGTGTTTTTTTCCCCCAAACAGATAAGTTTCAAAACTGCCTGCTGTCGTTTACCACTGGCTGTGCTGAAGTTGGTGGTGCAGGTGTTACGCTGACCGGATGAGGAGGCGGTAGAGGATGAGGAAGCGGAGTAGGAGGAGGAAGCAACAGAAGGCAAAGAGAAGCGCCCTACAATCCTCGGTGGTGGAAGGACATGCCCCAAACTGCTATCCGCCTCAGGCCCAGCCGCCACTGCATTTATCTAGTGTGTAGTTAGGGAGATATAACGTCCCTGCCCGTGCTTACATGTCCACGTATTGTTGGTTATGTGGACCTTGCCACAGATGGCGTTGCGCAGTGCACACCTGATTTTGTCTGCCACTCGGTTGTGCAGGGCAGGGATGGCTCGCCTGGAAAAGTAGTGGCGACTGGGAACCACGTACTGTGAGCAAGCCACCGCCATAAGGTTTTTAAAAGTCTCCGTCTCCACCAGATGGAATGACAGCATTTCAAAGGCCAGGAATTTTGAAATACTGGCATTTAGGGCCAGGGATCGCATGTGGGTAGGGGGGGTACTTCCTCTTTTTCTCCAGTGTTTGGGGGACGGACAGCTGAACGCTTCCATGGGACAGTGTGGACATGCTGGGTGACGGTGGTGGAGGTGGTGGTGTTGCTGCCACATCCTTTGTTTGCGGGGTGGCAGGTGCCACTGTCACTCCAGAGGGGGAGGAAGAGGCCGAGACTGCAGCAGAAGAGGAAGCAGGAGGAGACTGAGATCTTTCGTGGTTTTTGAGGTGTTTACTCCACTGCAGCTCGTGCTTTGCATTTAGATGCCTGGTCATGCAGGTGCCTGGTCATGCAGGTGGTGCTCAGGTTTAGAACATTTATGCCTCGCTTCAAGCTCTGATTTCACAGCGTGCAAACCACTCGTGTCTTGTCGTCAGCACGTTGTCTGAGGAACTGCCACGCCAGGGAACTCATTGGAGCTGGCTTTGGTGTGCTCAGTCCCTGGGTGCGGTGGGCAGTAGAAGGCATTTTGGCTAGGGGACGGCGACTCTGCTTTTGCACCCTGCTCCCTCTTCTGCTGTGCGCTGCGCTGTGTGACCAACACCTTTTCCTCCGAACTGCACACGTCACTCGCATGACCTTGATTCCATGTGGGGTCTAGGACCTCATCATCCTCTACATCATCTTCCACCCACTCCTTACCCCTGCCCTCCTTGCCGGTCTGCACACTGCAGTAAGCCGCAGCAGTTGGCACCTGTGTTTCGTCATCATCAGACGTGCTGCCATGGTCCTCCCATGTCCACATCCTGAAAAATAAGTGGTTGGGCATCGGTGCACTAAATCTCTTCCACTTCAGGAGCAGGGCTAGGTGGATGGCCGACGGAAACCCTGCCAGTAGAGTCATCAAAAAGCATAAGAGACTGCTGCATGACTTGGGACTAAGACTGCTTGGCTGATTTGCAAGAGGGTGAGGTGAAAGACGGATGCCCATGGGCTGCAGGTGCCAACTCTGCGCTTTCAGCAGGGGACCGGGTGGGAGACAATGTGAAGGAACTGGAGGCACTGTCAGCAACCCAATCTACTGCTGCCTCTACTTGTTCTGGCCTCACCATTCGTACACCGGTATTCAGGCCTACAAAATAACGCTGAACGTTCTGTCGCCTACGTGCATCTGAGGAAGGTGTTTCATTTGGGCGTGTAGCTGGCACAGATCGACTACATCCTCTCCCTGCAACAGGAGCTCCACCAACACCAGCAGCACCACGACCGGGACCACGTCCCTTATTTGATGCTCTACTCATTCTTTGAGGTCACCCACTGAACTAACAGACGGATTAACTACAGTATATTCATTTCCCTGTCACATATGCAGTGCAGGTGTACCTCACACAAACAATGGGTATATGTCACCCACCGAATTAACAGCCACATTAATTATTAAATTTCAGTGTATTGCACTCACAAAAAAATCACTATAGGTCACCCACAGAATAAATAGCCAGATGAGATTCCTCACACTTTCCCTCACTTCAGCTGCCTGCTCCCTGTCCCTGCACTACTCAGAGCTGATGGGCGGTGCTACACGTGATCCAGCTTGTATAGAGGCTGGGTCACATGATGCACCGGCCAATCACAGCCATGCCATTACTAGGCACGGCTGTGATGGCTTCTAAGTGCCTACAGCTTTATTAAATGTCCGAACACCGAACTCGAACCCAAACTTTTGCTGAAAAGTTAAAGTTCGGGTCTGGGTACCCAAACCCGCAAAGTTGCAGAGAGCTGTAGGCAGAGCTTACAGGAGAGTGGAGCCTAAAGGCAGAGAGCTGTAGGTAGAGCCTACAGGAGAGTGGAGCACAAGTGCAGAGAGCTGTAGGCAGAGTCAGCGGAAGAGTAGTGCTCAAGAGAAGAGAGCTGTAGGAGCCTACAGAAGAGCAGAGCCCAAGTGCAGAGAGGTAGAGGCAGAGCCTACAGGAGAGTGGAGCCCAAGTGCAGAGAGGTAGAGGCAGAGCCTACAGGAGAGTGGAGCCCAAGTGCAGAGAGGTAGAGGCAGAGCCTACAGGAGAGTAGAACCCAAGTGCAGAGAGTTAGAGGCAGGGCCTACAGGAGAGTGGAGCCCAAGTGCAGAGAGCTGTAGGCAGAGCCTACAGGAGAGTAGAACCCAAGTGCAGATGTAACGCCCCAGAGGTGCATTACCACTTCTGCACCCTTCTACTATCTCTAATGGGCTAGTATCATGTCATTTATGTATTAATTTCCAGGTCTTGCAAAAATGTGTATTCATACTTCTTATTATGTAACTGTTTAAGTGTAATATGCCTGGTGGCAGCATCAATAGCAGAGCGACAGTCACAGAGAATGGAGCTCTCTATTCCATTCTAACACCCCCTCTGTGGTGTGGTGGGCGTGTCCCACTGGCTGCAGGGAGGGTGGAGTTTAGTTTTAGAATGAGTTGCAGTTTACCCCCTGCTAGGGGAAGGCAGCAGGTGCCTGTCCCTGTTGGACGAGTGCTGTACAAGCCAGCTAGAGCACCTTCAGCTCAGCTGTACATGGAGGCCGAGAAGCCAGGAATAAAGTGTTCTCTGGACAAAGCTAGAGACAGACCAGCCTACCAAGTTAAGAACAGCCTAAAGAAGAAGCTAAGTTTTATAGCCAGCTTGTTAGCACATCAGAGCCAGAGTTCAACAAACGTAGTTTGTTATATCGGAAAATAATAAAGATCGGGTCCCCATCCTGATCGTCTCCTAGCAACCATGCGTGAAAATCTCACCGCATCCGCACTTACTTGCGATCTTCACGCAACCCCATTCACTTCTATGGGGCCTGCATTGCGTGAAAAACGCACAATATAGAGCTTACTGCGATTTTCACGCAACGCACAAGTGATGCGTGAAAATCACCGCTCATGTGCACAGCCCCATTGGAGTGAATGGGTCCGGATTCAGTGCGGGTGCAATGCTTTCACCTCACGCATTGTGTACCTGTGCGGAATTCTCGCCCGTGTGAAAGGGGCCTTATTCTTTTACTTCTGGCCTGAATCCTCTAACCACCTTTCCACTGCACCAATTCCCAGGAAGCAACGGCCTGAGGGGGTAGACCATGACACAACATCTCATTAGGGCCACTAATACTCCCATCTTCTGCACCAGCTCCTCAGTATATTGCGGTCCGTTTTTCACAGATCTGTTATTCTGGGTTTTTTTTTGCTTCCGTTGTGTTTCCGTTCCGTATTTCCGCAAACAAATCTCCATATGGTTTCCGTATGCGATCCGTTTTTTGCAGATCGCAAATGGAAACATAAAATTTGTAATCATTACTGTAATGTACTGTAATGTTTGTAAATAGTAAACACATGGGCAAAGTGGGCATGGAACCGCAAAATACGGATGACATACGGATGTGTTCCGTATGCATTCCGTATTTTTTGTGGACCCATTGACTTGAATGGAGCGACGGAACGTTATTTGCGGACAATAATAGCACAAGTTCTATCTTTTAGCGGAACAGATATATGGAAATACGGAAACGGAATGCATACGGAGTACATTCTTTTTTTTTTTGCGGAACCATTGAAATGAATGGTTCCGCATATGGACCGCAAACAGAACCCGCAAAAACGGAACGGAAATGGAAAAAATAAACGTTTGTGTGCAAGAGGCCTAAATGTTTGTTTCATATAACAAGTGGTTGGAGAAATAAAGGACCTTATATATCCAGAGGCAGCGTCTTGGAGATGCTGCACCAAGAGATACTGTAATGGTGTGTTTTCTTCAGGAGGACATTTCTGTCCTCTGACCTGTGACTCTATCGTTGAGTGGTGCAGTGTTTTTATCATTGGATTTACTTGGAAATCGGCTTGGACTGCTACTCCCTCATTCTCACTGGCTCTGCTAGTTGCGTGTTGCATAGACATTTATTATAGTGAGGACATGTCTGTAATGGGGAGATAAGTATTCAGTGCTTATGCAAGTCCCTATTACATACTTAGGGTGAGTCAAAAATTATTCGCACTTTGGCTGTAGAATTTATTTTAATCAACTGTAAGAAAATATAAATACATCATTTTTCGACATAATTTCCCGTCTTTCAATACACTTTGTCCATCCGTCTGCAAGCTTTTGTATTCCCTTAATAAAAAATGTTTTAGGCTGATCTGTGAGCCATGAATGCACCGCTGTCTTGACCTCTTCATCAGACGTGAATCTTAGTCCTCGTAGAGCCACATAATCCACTGTCACTCGTCTATCCAATAGAATCAGTTCACGTGTGCACTCAATATTCTCATCCACTGGCGAATTACTATAGGGACATTTGGGCCCGCTGCGCATGGCATGATGCTGCTGAGGGGCCCATGGCCCCCCAAAATGCATTTGAATACTACAGCGGGGTACGGTTTTGAGGTGGCCCCACCGCTATGCTGGCTTCTGCAGACACAGTCAAGGAGTCACCACGTGTTGCTGCTCTACGGAGGGGACTAGTAACAAGTGGTGCACCCCAATGGTCCAGAGGGTCAGGGTCTGCAGTAAACCAGTGTGCTTCTTTACCGGAGGAACTTTAGTGCAAAACAATATAGACAAGGCACTGAGATGGCTTCTCCAGTGTCCTCCCAGGACGAAGAAGGGTTCATACTGAGGAAAGGCCTAAGCTAGCTGTCCCTTTCTCTCAGAAGGCTGGGAGGCTGGCCGAAGTCTGGTAGCCCAGGGTCTGTGGCTCTGTCGTCCGGCTGGCTCCCTAGTCAATGTGCTTGTAATCTGGGGTCTGTGGCTCAGCATCCCCATATGAGCATCTTCTTCTTGCCACTCATACAGTCTGGCAGAGTGTCTCTTACTAGATGAAAAAAAATTGAAATTCCACAGTGGTTGATACCTTTTAATGGCTAACTGAAAAGACGATGACAAAGTTGCAAGCTTTCGAGGCTACTTGGGCCTCTTCGTCAGGCGTCTCTTAAGACAGCATCTGAAGAGTCACATATTTATACACCAAATTACATAGGAATAATGAGGTATATGAGACAAGTGATGTAAAGCAGATCAATATGAGTGGAGGAGGAAACAAACACTTGTAACAGTAAATTGTTGGAGCAATTGTACATGAGGATTATAGATAAGAAGTGTGAAAGTTTTATTGTCCTCTAATTGATGTCCTCCTAATTGAGGGCCACATTCCTTAAGAGATGTAGAAGGACATAAATTCATGAGATACATTTGCACATTCTAAACACTTAACCATTAAAAGGTATCAACCACTAAGGAATCTCAATCTTTTTCATCTTTTCTTTACTGGCTAACACCATAAATATTATATATACATATATATATATATATATATATATATATATATATATATATACATATATATATATATATATATATATATACAGTACAGACCAAAAGTTTGGACACACCTTCTCATTCAAAGAGTTTTCTTTATTTTCATGACTATGAAAATTGTAGATTCACACTGAAGGCATCAAAACTATGAATTAACACATGTGGAATTATATATATAACAAAAAAGTTTGAAACAACTGAAAATATGTCATATTCTAGGTTCTTCAAACTAGCCACCTTTTGCTTTGATTACAGCTTTGCACACTCTTGGCATTCTCTTGATGAGCTTCAAGAGGTAGTCACCTGAAATGGTCTTCCAACAGTCTTGAAGGAGTTCCCAGAGATGCTTAGCACTTGTTTGCCCTTTTGCCTTCACTCTGCGGTCCAGCTCACCCCAAACCATCTCGATTGGGTTCAGGTCTGGTGACTGTGGAGGCCAGGTCATTTGGCGCAGCACCCCATCACTCTCCTTCATGGTCAAACAGCCCTTACACAGCCTGGAGGTGTGTTTGGGGTCATTGTCCTGTTGAAAAATAAATGATGGTCCAACTAAACGCAAACCGGATGGAATAGCATGCCGCTGCAAGATGCTGTGGTGGCCATGCTGGTTCAGTATGCCTTCAATTTTGAATAAATCCCCAACAGTGTCACCAGAAAAGCACCCCCACACCATAACACCTCCTCCTCCATGCTTCACGGTGGGAACCAGGCATGTAGAGTCCATCCGTTCACCTTTTCTGCGTCGCACAAAGACACGGTGGTTGGAACCAAAGATCTCAAATTTGGACTCATCAGACCAAAGCACAGATTTCCACTGGTCTAATGTCCATTCATTGTGTTCTTTAGCCCAAACAAGTCTCTTCTGCTTGTTGCCTGTCCTTAGCAGTGGTTTCCTAGCAGATATTCTACCATGAAGGCCTGATTCACACACAGTCTCCTCTTAACAGTTGTTCTAGAGATGTGTCTGCTGCTAGAACTCTGTGTGGCATTGACCTGGTCTCTAATCTGAGCTGCTGTTAACCTGCGATTTCTGAGACTGGTGACTCGGATGAACTTATCCTCCGCAGCAGAGGTGACTCTTGGTCTTCCTTTCCTGGGGCGGTCCGCATGTGAGCCAGTTTCTTTGTAGCGCTTGATGGTTTTTGTGACTGCACTTGGGGACACTTTCAAAGTTTTCCCAATTTTTCGGACTGACTGACCTTCATTTCTTAAAGTAATGATGGCCACTCGTTTTTCTTTACTTAGCTGCTTTTTTCTTGCCATAATACAAATTCTAACAGTCTATTCAGTAGGACTATCAGCTGTGTATCCACCTGACTTCTCCACAACGCAACTGATGGTCCCAACCCCATTTATAGGGCAAGAAATCCCACTTATTAAACCTGACAGGGCACACCTGTGAAGTGAAAACCATTTCAGGTGACTACCGCTTGAAGCTCATCAAGAGAATGCCAAGAGTGTGCAAAGCAGTAATCAAAGCAAAAGGTGGCTACTTTGAAGAACCTAGAATATGACATATTTTCAGTTGTTTCAAACTTTTTTGTTATGTATATAATTCCACATGTGTTAATTCATAGTTTTGATGCCTTCAGTGTGAATCTACAATTTTCATAGTCATGAAAATAAAGAAAACTCTTTGAATGAGAATGTGTGTCCTAACTTTTGGTCTGTACGGTATATATATATACACATATATATATATATATATATATATATAAAATCTTACTAAGCACCGTTTCCCTATCTGCAGATAATTCGGTGCTGTGTATAGGTGATCCTATACAGTTTGTAGCTGAACTAGAACCATCTAATGTGAGGGATGGAGTGGAGAAGCACAGCCTAAACAGAATCAATGTTACAAATTCTGTCTGTTGTTTCTATAGTTCTATAGTTTCAATGCAAGTCTATAGAAATGACTAAGCAATTTTTCCAGACATAAACAATTCTTCAGACATAAACAAAAGGTCAGTGTGTCTGTTTTTTTCTCTCCACAGTACAGTGCAGCTATAGCTTAATAAGAGTGCAAATGAACAGGATATATTACAATAAACATATAAATATAGTACAAAAATATGAAACAGTACAAGTGCAAACGACGGCATAAAATAACACTGTAAGTTAACCCTTCAAAATGCAATAAAGTAGTGAGTTGATGGATTTGCATAGTAGCAATGGGGGCAAAATGTCCACAAATGTCCATAGTCCAAAATCCTCTTGTTCCAGGGCACTACAATAGTAAGTGCATTATAGCCGGACTGGGGGGCAGGTTCTTTAGGGGAGGCTAACATGACGGGGGGGGGGGGGGGGTTAGTTCAGGGAGACCCTGGGGGGTGGGATAGGTTAGTTTGGATAGAGGGGGTGGTTTTGAGGAGACCCTGGAGGTTAGAGATTGGCTGATTTGATTTTGGGGGTGTGGGTTAAGGGGTAAAATGCTGAGACAAAGAGAAGAAGGGGGCCATTTTACGTGAATCTAAAAGAGCTAAGCCACGCTAAGCTTTAGTGCAGGTCTTACCGTTCCAATGGAACAGTTTGAGGAGACCATCAAGCAGCTGAGGGCACCGGCGGAGGTTCGGGGCACCGACTGGATACAGGAGCAGGTGCAGCAGATGGGGGCGGCTGACGCATACGTTTCGCCTCAGCCCATTGCGACCTGGCCGCGGCGGGCTACGCCACCTGTGCGCTTCAGCCCACAGTCATCCCTCCCCCTGGGCTCAGCGCCGTATACGGAGCCCTTCTGAGGACCCGTCGTGGCGGGGAAAGCTTCCTCCTGCACACCCCGGCGTGGAAGGAATCCGCAGACCAGGTCGAGCCCACGAGGTGGCCGGGACCAGTCACCTCGGTCTTCAGCAGGATGCGGCGTGGGAGCGTGACCAGATACAGTGGGCACCTTCCCAGGTCCGGGAGAGGAAGGTGCCCCCCTGCGCGATCAACATGTCAGGAGGTACGGGCTACTGCGAGGCCAGTGGCAGCGTGCCATAGGCCCCCATCACCAAGCCTGCAGCAGAGAGGAAGCTCCGCCCCCTCTGATTCATCCCTGCCAGGGGACAGAATGAAGAGGCGTCTTCATCTGAAGAAAGAAGGTCAGCGCAGAGGAGTGGACAGCTGGACTCAGGATCTTCAGCTGATGGGGTCACAGAACTCATCTGTCTTTTCCTAGGGGATCGTCGGTCAATGGCGGTATTGATCTGGCCTTGAGTTTAATGGTCTATACCTCATTTGACACGGCAGTTGAGTGGGTTAAGAAGTTTGGAAAAGGGGCGTTGCTTGCCAAGACTGATATCGAGGAGGCTTTTCAGTTATTGCCAGTGCATCCGGATTGTTTGCATCTGTTGGGGTGTTTTTGTGGATAGGTGTTTGCCAATGGACTGTTCTCTGTCCTGCGTGTACTTTGAAACGTTTAGCTCGTTTCTAGAATGGGTGGTGGCGGACTTGTCAGGCTCTGAATCCATCATTCACTACTTGGACGATTTCCTGTGTACTGGGCCCCCCGATACTAGCGTGTGTGCACTGTTGTTGCACACATTGGGTACGTTGTTTGGGGCATTTGGGGTTCCATTGGCAGCGGAAAAGACATGGGGCCGGTCACTGAATTTAATTTTTTGGGAATAGTGACACGGTTAGGATGGAATGTAGACTGCCTATGGATAAGTTGGTGGATTTAAAATGGGAAGTAGCGAGTGCAAGTCGGTTAAAAAAGATAAAATTGCGTGAGCTTGAGTCACTTCTGGGAAAGCTCAATTTTGTGTGACGGATTATGCCCATGCGGGATGACAGCAGGCGTGGTTGCACCACATCACTACGATCGTTTGGGTAATGAATTGAGAGCGGACTTGAAAGTTTGGAGTTTCTTTTTGGAGAATTATAACGGTCGCTCGCTTTTCATGGGTGAGGTGGTGTACTCTTTTGATTTTGAGTTATTTTTGGACGCGGCAAGGGGTTGTGGTTTTGGTGTTTCCTGTGGGGGTCATTGGTGTGCCTGGAGATGGCCAGATAGTTGGGTGGAAAAGGTCTTAGTTAAAAATTTGGCATTGTTCGAGCTTTTCCCCATAGTGGTGGTGGTCATGTTGTGGGGTAAAGTTTTTCGGGACAAAAAGGTTTGCTTCCACTGGGATAATTTGGGAGTAGTTCAGGCGATAAATGGGTCGTCGGCCTCGTCGCCATTAGTGGTGCGGCTGCTACAGCGGCTGGTATTAGAGTATCTTTCGCTTAATGCTTGGGTGGTGGCGGTACACGTGCACAACTGTTGCTGATGCTCTCTCTCGCTTACAGTGGGATCGCTTCCGGCAGCTGGCCCCAGAGGCAGAAGAGTTTGGGAGGGAGTGCCCGAGTTATCTGTGGGATCTTCTGGAGGGACCGTAGCAGGGCTCATTTAGGCATCATTGGCGCCCGGTACGTGGGTGACTTATTTAAAAGCGCGGCTGTATTGGGAGGACTGGTGTGATGGATTGGGTGTTGGGAACGAGGAGTTGGAAGTTCTGCTGTTCTTGTTTGTGGGTCATTGTAGATAGGGCGATTGTAGATAGTGGTCAGTGGCGAAAATGAATAGTTGTATAGCAGGGTTGGCCTTTGGGTTCAAGTTGAGGAAAATGCGGGTGTTAAAAGGTTGGCGTCGGTTAGGGGCAGGAGAATATAAGAGGCCGGTGTCTTTTGCTTTGCTTTTGGGGTTGGGAGAATAGTTAAAGGGGGTTTGTAGTTCGGCCTGGGAGGAGAGATTATTTAGATTAGCGTTTTCCTTGCCGTTTCTCGGGGCGTTACGCTTAGGGGAGTTGGTCTGTCCGACAGTTAGTCAGGTGGGAGGGTTGCTCAGGATGGATTTGTTCTACGATAGGGTGGAATTCATCATCCGTCATTCAAGTACTGTTCAGCATTCCGGGCTGTGCAATGTGCCCAGTGGAATGTATGCAGGAATATGGGGCGGAAATGAAGATGGGGGTTTTACCATTGTTAGTGCATAAGAATGGGTCTTTTTTAGTGTCAATAATTTTTTATTTTATCAGCACCATAAATCAATATAGAAAGAAGTGAACAAGCGTGGACGCAGCCACTGTAGCCAGGTGATTACACAGGAATAAAGACATCCGAGCTGTTATTACAACAAGCATTCAGGTGATAGGATACATCATACAGGGTGGAACTACGTATAATACATGCCTATATCACTGCACATATATCTCCAAGACAAATGCTCCGTCAGTGCACACCCCATAATATCGCCAGGCATCATCAGACAATAAATTCAAACAAAGTAAAAGTGAACAAAGCAGTCACTATGTGGTGACCGACAAACATTTTAGTTAAACAAAGAGCTGTGGTGATCCACAGAACAAGATAAAGTGTCTAGACACAAAGGATAAGGAGGAGAAGCAGAAAGAAGAAAAGGGGAAGAGTCAGGGTAAAGGGTAAAGGGGGGGTAACTAATTGTTCCCTCATTGCCACAGTACAGGATCTTGGTCCATACTCAGGGGGAGTAAAAAGCGCTAGATGCCCATCCACTCCAGGCCGCCTGCCTCAATTTGATAGGAATAATCGAGAAGGGTAGAGAGCGTTCATATCTGCATGTTTGATTGACCTCTTGTATGACTTCAGATAGCGAAGGAGGAGTCAATTGTTTCCAGTGTCTGGTGACAACCAGCTTAGCGCTAAGTAAAATATGTCCGGTAATGCGTCTCTGCAGGGGAGGGATTTCCTTAATGCCGAGGAACAGCAAGGCCAACTCTGGACAAGGGTTAATTTCATGACCTACCAGAGTGGAGACAAGTCGGAAGACTTTCCTCCAATACTCAATAAGGACAGGACAGGACCATAGGATATGGAGCAGAGAACCCTCACCTCCACAACCTCTCCAGCAACAGGGCGCAGTAGTAGGATAGATTTTATGAAGTCTCTGGGGGGTAAAGTACCAGTGAAGGATCGTTTTCAATCCTGCCTCATAATGAGTGACACACTTAAAATTTGATACCATGAACCCCATGGCGTCTATCCAGACGTCAACAGGGAAGGTCTTGTTTAAGTCCCTTTCCCACCTACGGACGGGAGGGGACTTGACAAAAGTAGCCTTATCTCCTAGTAAGTCATAGAATTGCCTCGTAGAGTGCCTCTTAAAGAGAGAAGGGAATTGGAATAATCTCAGGATAGACGAATTAATCTGGGGAGGAGATTGTAAAATTTTAGAGAGGAAATGACGAAGTCTTAAATAGGTATAGAATTCTGAGTGAGGAATACCAAAGGTACTTTGAATAGTGGCAAAGGGGAGAAGGGAATTATCTACTAATAATTGGGAGATGGTGGCAACACCTCCATCTCGCCAGGTCGCTAAGTTTATATCAGGTATGGTCAGTTCAATAGCGCGTGTGGAAGCAATTGTTAATAAGCGGGTAGAGGTATCCTTCGATGCGTTGTGAACTTTGGTCCAGAGGGCACAAGCATGTGATATTGTAAGGAAAGGATGTGTGGGGGGGGAAGGGCCCCAGAGCAGATGTATCAAGTAATCCCTAATCGGAACCTGCTTCAGTGTATAAGATTCAATTTGCTGCCATGCCTTTCCACTGTTGGACGCCCACCAATCCCTAGTGAATGAAAGACCTATTGCAATAAAATAATCTTTGATATCAGGAAGGCCCGCACCTCCAGCGCGTTTCCTTTTAGTCAGAAGTTCACGAGCTACCCTAGGCTTGGTATTTCCCCAAATATATTTCCCCAGTAGGGCTTGGGCTTTTTGAAAGAATGCAGCGGGAACTGGAATTGGGAGGGCCCGAAAGATGTAAATCATTTTCGGTAGGGTCATCATCTGGAAAGAAGCTATCCTACCCACCCAAGAAACCCTTTGCATAGAGAAGCTCTCGAAATCCGAAGAAATGGTGGAAAGAAGAGGTATGTAGTTTCGTGAGTAGAGTAGAGAACAGGGTGAAGTAATCTTGATTCCCAAATAGGAAACCTCTGAGCACTGCCAGTCAAGATCATGTAAAGCTTTTAAGGAGGCTAGATCGGAGGACAAAATGTTGATAGGAAGGGCCTGCGATTTGGAATTGTTAATCTTGTAATATGAGAGGGAACCATAATGGGAGATTACATCGAGAGTGGCTGTAAGGGATTGCAAGGGATTTGTAAGAGTGAGTATAATATCGTCCGCGTACAGGGTAATTGTGTGGGATCTATCACCCACCTCAATCCCAGATATGGTGGGTAAGGCTCTAATATGTTGGGCCAACGGTTCCAACGCAAGGATAAACAGGAGCGGGGATAAAGGGCAACCCTGTCTCGATCCATTAGTTATCCCGAAGGGGTCCGAGAGGATACCATTAATCCAAACTCTCGCAGAGGGATGGGAGTATAAGCTGCTAATGGCATTAATTATTGGTCCTGAAAAACCCATCCATTTAAGGGTGGAAAAAGCGAAGTCCCAGTGTAAGCGATCAAACGCTTTTTCCGCGTCCAGGGTCACTGCAAGCATTGGAAGAGAATTCACCTCCGCAAAGTTAACCAGGTCTACAATGCGCCTAGTGTTGTCAGAGGCTTGTCTACCTGCCACGAATCCAGTCTGGTCGGAATGGACTAGGGAAGGAATTACTGAAGAGAGCCTGCTTGCAATGAGCTTGGCAAAGAGTTTTATATCGGAATTCAATAAAGAGATTGGCCTAAAATTTTGGGGTATGTCAGGTGATTTACCAGGTTTAGGAATCGTAACTACTAATGCTTCAAGCATTTCCCTGGGGAAGGGGTCTCCCTCCATAACCTGAGTGAAAAGAGCAAGTAGATGAGGGAGGAGGTCAGGCCAACAATGACGGTAGTACTCGTTTGATAGACCGTCAGGACCTGGGGACTTCCCCAAAGGCAACGACAAAGCAATCTTAGTTAGTTCCTGAGAGGAAACAGGGGCATTAAGGGACCGGAGTTGGGATTCAGTAAGGGTGGGCATAGCAGCTTTAGAGAGAAAATCTTCTACTAGGGCTGGGTAGTCCTGCGGGAGTATGGTCTGATCTTTTAGATTATATAAGGACTGATAATATAGCTTAAATTGGTCGGCAATATCTCTTGGGTCCAATAACCTAGCTTTCGTATGTGGGTGTAATATATATGGGATCCTGGATTTGGATTGCTGCTTTTTAAGCTGTTGGGCCAAGAGACGGCCCGCTTTGTTTCCTTGGGAATAGAATTTGGCTTTCATTCTAAGGACGGACTTATGGTAATTTTGCAGTAAGAGAGCACTTAGTTTGTTACGTGCGACCCGGAGGGAGTCAGAACCTTGTGCTGTAGGGGAGGTTTTATTCACAGTTTCCAGATCAGCTATCTCCTTCAAAGTCAACGTTATCTCTCTTTCTCTTTGCTTCTTTAAATTGATATTCAATTTAATCAGTGACCCCCTCATAAACGCTTTATGAGCTTGCCACAACACAAAATTGCTCGAGACGGAGCCAACGTTGAGTTGAAAGAACTCACGGAGGTGGGCAGATAGCTGGTCTGTATGTTTCGAGTTGTTAAACAAGAAAGTGTTGTTTTTCCAAACTGGAGCTCTGTGGGATTGGAACTGTTCCTCAAGGGTGATTGTGATGGGGGCATGATCTGACCATTTTATCAGGCCTATTTCTGTGGAAAGGGTATGGAGCAGGGAAGTATGATCTACCATGAATAAGTCTATGCGAGAATAGGAGAGATGTGGAGCAGAAAAAAAGGTGTAATCCCTTTCCAGACTATGTTGGGCTCTCCACACATCAGTCAGTCCCTCAGTCTGCAAGAAAGAGGCCACTCCTGTATCCGTTCTGCGGGAAGGGGTAGAGGAGTCGAGGGCAGAATGAAGGACTGAATTGAAGTCTCCGCAAAGAATCAATTTACCTTGTTTAAGTGAATTAACCTGCCTCATTACTTTACGTAAAAATGCTAATTGATGCGAGTTAGGGGCATATATGTTGACAATAGTGTACACTACATTATTTATGGAGCATACTATTATAACATAGCGACCAGAGGGGGCTAATTTGGAGGCAATTAAGGTGAACGCTACTGAGTTTTTAACAGCAATAAAAGTACCTCGTTTTTTCCTGGAGAAGTGCGAGTGGAAAATGTTGGAGAAGAGGCGGTGATGAATCCGAAAAGCGTCGGCCTGGAGTAGATGGGACTCCTGTACACATAACACATCAGCTTGGGAGGTCAACGCTTCAGACCAAAGATAAGCTCGCTTCTGAGGGCAATTGAGGCCCTTAACATTGAAGCTCATTATCTTAAGACCCATCCCTATGCGTAGTGAGTAACCTATATATCAAGAGAACAATGGAGATGCAACGTTAAAGCAATATATAACAGATATACAAGTATACCAGAGCAGGCAACTAATCAGGGAGGGAGGGAAGGATAGGGTTAAGCAAGGAGAAAAGAGAAAGTAAGAAAGAGAGAAGACAGACTATAGGGCGACCAATCTCGTCGCCACTGGTATTAGGGGCGAAAGTCCAACGCCAGGGCCGACAGAAAGAAGGACAAACGGAAGTATACTAGAGGCCACACCGATCCTTCATTAGCAGCAGAAAGGTAGCCCACTATCAGGATCTATGGGTTGTAGTAAAGTGATCCTCAGGTGAAGCTTAATAGCATCAGCATGTTCGCCTTCTTAGGAGAACTGTAGACAAGAGACGACAGTAGTTCAGGTCCCAGAAGAAGATGGATGAGACGAAGGCATATCGGTGGGGTCATTTCCAGTGGGTTTCATGGAGAAGGGGATACACCAAAGCCGGAGAAGTTGCTTCCCCTCATCAAGATTTTTAATCGCGTGCATTTGCCCATTTCTGCGGACAAGGATTTTCAGGGGGTAACCCCACTTATATGGGACATCACTGTCCTGAAGAGCCGTGGTGATAGGTAGCAGTTCTCTGCGACGCCGTAGCGTAAATCTTGACAGGTCTGTGAAAAGCTTGACTGTCTGATAAGGAGCAGGAAGCGGTTGCTGTCTCCGCGCCGCCGTCATCATGGCTTCTTTGGTATGAAAAAAATGAATGCGTGCAAGGGCATCACGGGGGATGTGCGACCCTAAGTGAGAGGGTTTCGGTATTCTGTGAGCTCTGTCAATAATCATGTCGGGCACAGGGATCTGAGGTAGAAGTAATTTCATAAGACCCTTCAGATATGGTTGCAGATCTTCAGGGGTCACCTCCTCAGGGATGCCTCTAAACTTTATGTTGTTGCGTCTAGATCGATCCTCCATATCTGCCAGTTTCACGTTAATGGCCTCAATCTGGTCAGCCACGTCGTTGTGAGCGTCAATGATCTCATTTTGGGATGCCGCAAATTCCCCCATTTTTGTCTCAATATGGCTGATTTTACATTCAGCTGACTTTAATCTTGTAAGTACTGGGTTTAGTATTTTCTCCATATCAGTACTGAGAGAACATTTCAGAGCTAGCAGCATTATCTTGAGAGAGTCCTCAGTGACTAGCTTATCAGACGTGGGAAGCCTGTGAAAAGGATCATCAGGCTGGTCCGCATCACAGGCTTTGTTAGGAAAGACACTGACCTGACGTTCAATGGAGTTGGACCCATCTGGGCATATGAGGTGAGAGGATCCCAATAGCGGCCATGCCTGCAGATCAGCGCTGCCTGCGGGGGATCGGGCGCCATCTTGGCCCGCATGTGCGGGATCTGAGTCCTCAGCTGGAGTCGGAGGGAGAGATGGCAGCGGTCCCTGGAGGAGGTGAGCGAGCCTCAAGTCATCTGGAGGAGACGGAGAGCGGGCCGCAGGCGCAGGCGACGGAACGCTGAGAGGCGATGCCGGCGGGGAATCAGTCATGTGGTCGGCGCCATCTTTCCCCCTGCCTCTGGCGAAGAAAGCGTCCACCGAGCCGTACTGCAGCTTGGGTAGGGATCGTTTAGACTTCCCCATTGTGGTGAGGGACGGTGAGGGGTGTAGAGGACGCAGGAAATTGCCACCCAGGCGAACGTAGAGCAGGGCTTGCTGATTAATCGTCGCTGCGGTGCAGGAGCTCCAGGTTCAAGCAGCCATCTCGGTCAGCAGCCAGGCCACGCCCCTAGGATGGGTCTTTTTTATCCGTTTTCAATTTACAGCATTTTTTTCAAAATGTTTAAAGAGGTTAGGGCTGGGTCAAGCTGGGTATTCAAGTCATTCGTTTAGGATTTGTCACGTATGAAGTTGCAGATATCTGGAATAAATAAACGACAGACTGGCTTGATCCCAAACTAAGGAGCATATAGGTGAGCCCTATAAAACCCTAAGAGCTCTCCCTGACTGCTATGCACATGCAAGGGTCTCAATGGTAGACAATTGCATGCCCACGTACCTAAGACTGTGTGACACCTGAAAACCCTATAATAGTGAGGGGACACGACCACCGGCTCCCTGCACTTTATATGGACGGTGTCAGGGTCACCAAGAATCAAGCCAGCAAGGAAACACAATAAAGGAAAAAACGTATCTGAGAAAACAGCAGCAGCAGCCTCCAGCAGTGAACACTTCATCCAGGAAGTAGTATAAACCGCAAAGTGAGGCAGTATGGGAGGGAATATAAAGGAAGACGATTAGTCTAAATAAGTGACACCTGGCAGAAGGAAAGGAGATGACAAAGTGAAACCAAAACAAAGAACGTCATACAAGAGGTAGAGAAGAACATCTGCCAGACCTTCTCACAGAACTGTCGGTGACAGGATTGGAGCAGCGTGATTACGTTATTTAGCGGATTGGGCGTTGGAAGTCTATTTATTTCAGGTCTTATATCTGTTGAAATCGAATTTAATATAGAATAGTGGGGTTGACAGCAGTATTGTTCTTTGCTTTGGTTTTGTCATTACAGATGCAGGACCAGCCCTAGTGTGGATCCTTGGACATTCATATGTCTTTTGGGGGGCTGTCCTGGCAGCAGTTCGGCTGGGCGGTTAGCAATTAGGTTTCCCTCGATCGGCAGTGGTGGTAAGGTGGTTGGGATATGGTATGGGCTGGGGTGTTGCCAGAGCTACACCGTTTTGTTAGGCAGGATAGGGTACCTGACGTGTTAGTGCTGCATGTTGGCAGCAACGATTTGGCAGCACGGCCAATTCCGTCCGACTCCTAATACTTACCTGCTCCTCCTCTGACCCTCTCCCACTGATACATTCCCAGCCCACTGTTCCAAACTCCAATAACCTTAATAAAAACTTGGACACCAAACTGGAATGAAACGGCCACAGCAGCCGTTTTATTAACATAGATAATATATATAAAACCATAAACTCTTAATGATAATTCCTACCAGGGGGAGGTCCTTGAAGCCCCAAATAACTGAAATTATCTCACCGGGGTGAGCCATCTTGCCTCCAGCCATTGCCCACCAGCTCAGAAGCACCACTGAATGGCCCATTTTAATTCAGCGACAACTGGTTTTATATATATTATGTACCGGTATGTTAATAAAACGGCTGATGTGGCCGATTCATTCCAGTTTGGTGTCAAAGTTTTTATTAAGGTTATTGGAGTTTGGAACAGTGGGCTGGGAATGTATCGGTGGGAGAGGGTCAGAGGAGGGGCAGGTAAGTATTAGGAGTCAGACAGGAGGTAACTAATACCTCCGTCAAGTCATGTTACATACATCAACAGTAGCCTGAAAATGGCCAACCCCTTGAATGAATTTACATATTGCCTCTTTTACATGTAATCACTGAGCATTATTGCATTTACTGTTAGGGTATATTCACACGATGCATATCACGCTTTGAAAATCTGCAGCGTATTACAGTACTAGCTAAGAAGATTAGATTTTCAATATGTCATCTACATGGTGTGCAACTTTCAGGGTGGAAACTAACCTGCGGTGAGGATTTCAATGACTTGTGTACATTTTTAGTGTAGATTTGCAATGCAAATTATGAGATCTGGGGAAAATACACATCAAAAAATGTGAGAAAATCCACAAGTAACACATTTGGATTGTGGTGAGGATTTGGTGCAGAAACACTGCAATAAAATCCACATAAACTGCACAGATGTTTGTGTATACCCATAGGAGTACCTTTAATTGCAGTTTAATTTAATTCCACCAGATAGCGCTCATTTATTTCTAATAAGGAAGTTACCTTCATACTTGCTGAAAAGTTCTACATTCTACATTTTTGTGACTTGAACCTTAATTATGTTTCTGCTATATTGACTTCACCATAAATTATTTTTGAGGAATTTATGTTCCCAGGCTGGGTGCAGCTTCTGCCTCTTTAACTCCTATAGTTACACCCTTGTTTTTTTTTTTTGTGTAAACTTTTCCCAGACTTGTATAAATCTTGTTCGCCTTTAATGCTTAGCAATTTTCAGACAAATCCCTTACAAACTGCAAAGTCACAGTTGATTTTACAAGTCTTACCACTACCAGGAGCGTGCATAGAGGTGAGAGTGGTCTGTTGACTGACCCCACCACTAGCTATTCACACGCCCCCTACTCCTGGATGTACCAGTACTAAAAAAAAGGTGGAGGGTGGTTGTGACTACCCTACATACAGGGTAGTTAAGACCCCACCCCTTCGCTAGTCCAAGAAGATCCTGACGTGGCCATTGTGATGCCAGAGCTCTGCACTGAGACGCTGATTGGAAACACAGAGAGAAACTAATACAAGGTGTTTTGGCGCCATGGGACGGACTGTGGATGGTCCATGTGGGGTGTGAAGTTGACCTGCTTTCAGCCTGTGGTATTTGTTTGGTCTGGGGCCTGTCCATTGGAAGAGGGTCAGTGATCTTGACATCAATGTGGGCTTTGTTCGCTGGAGGATCATCTGTGGGCTGAGAGGCAGGAGCAGAGTGTCCATTGCTGAGGAGGTTGTGGGCTGGAGGTCAAATTTGGTGACACCGGGCCTGTGCAGACATTGAACAGTGGGTCCCCTGGCATATTATTTGGGGACCCGACCCACAGGCCAGAACTTTCACACTGACATTGCCAAGCAAGGCCTAGAGAACAAACAGTAAGCAGACTTGGAAAGTCGTAGTGGACTGTGGTATCGGGCATATTCACTGAGGTGGCATGGCCCAGCACATTATCAGCCTAGGGCAGGTCAGTTCTTGGCAGTCTGCAGGGGCTTTGAGAGACGTTAGCCTGAAGGGACCTAAGGTGGGTTGGTCGTTACTAGACTCACACCAGGGGGAGACAAGGCTGAGTCAAGGTCCCAGAGTGTAGGACATCAGGGGTTGGCGAGTAGCGTGTAGAGCCCTGAGCTGAGGCCTGTGGTGAGGCTTGACTGTCTCGCTCCTGAGGTGGCCTGGAAAGGAGTCTTGTAGGAAGGGTCAAGTGGGAGTGGTCTCTCTGAGTTAGGGTCAGGAGGCCACTCAGATATCATGTCACAGACTTTCTATGCAGCTTGTTCATATTGGATGTAAAGGGGTGGGAAGTGTGATATCTGTCAGGTTCCACAGACGACCCATTAATAGCATTTTACACCAAGACCATATATAGAAACGCAAAGAAGTCTTAAAACCTAAAGGTCAGTAATTTTTTCACAAACTGATCTGATTTCGATTCCTAGAAGCATTTTTTGGGTACAGTACAACAGCTCATCTCTGACTCATAATGTCTGAAGAGAGGCTTTTCCTAGAACCAATTCCTCGTTATCAAGTAAATGATAAAAAAAAATGTGTGGTAGATGAAAGGAGATAACCGGGGAAGATATGGTCACTGTAACATAACGATACCGAACATTGTGCATAGGCACTGGGAAAGTCAAAAGAGGCAAATGCTCAGGGAACACCCAGTTCTTTCTAGTCACTCCCAGCAGTTTTCTACAAACCAGCGGGTGTGAACCCACTGTGCCACGTGAACACATCATGCTTCACAGTACCCCTAATGGGATGGAGTTTTCCAAGGGGAACACCAGTGTGATGAAACTAACCTCGCCACTGGGTTTTGGAGGGGCCTGTTTGCCAGCCTCTTGCCTCATGATTATGGCCCATATACTAACTTTGAAGGAGGAGATAGACCGGCCGCACAGCCTAAATCTGTGGAACTGTTTTGGGCAGGAAAGCCATGCTTGTGGTCAGCCAAATGTGACTTCCACGGAATTCGCAAACCCCTGCTCGGATCTGGGTGATTTTTGGATATGTTGTTCGCCCAGATCAGAGCTATCCATGGATAAATTATAGGGATATGTGGGGGTTTAAGGTGTTTTCTGTGTTTTGGAAAAAATGTGTGATTTCTGCCTGTGACTGATTAAGTTAGCCCATTATGTTGGTAGTTGTATCACAGGCAGAGCCTATTGTGTTTTGTTAATTGTGTTTGATAATTGTATCACATGCAATCCCCATTGTATTTTGTTGATTGCGTCACAGACAGAGGTTGTTGTGAAGGTTTCAATACTGTAAATGCATGTGATTGGCTAATGTATAAACTGTTGCAGTCTTCCAGAAGGTCCCTAGGGAAAGTGTCCCTTGCTGGAAGACCTGCATAAAAGGCTGACATGTAGCCCCATTAAAGAGTTCCTGTTTTACCCTCAACATAGAGCCTCGTCTCATGTGTGTGGGGAAAGGCTGTATCTACACTGGGGATTGCTATATGCTGTATACTCCTCTGGCTATAATCACTGAGCTCTTTTAATTTGTTCCTGCATCGCTCTCTGAAGGAAGAGAGGTTCACCCACTGGAGCCTGGAGCCTTGTCGTAGGTCCAGGGTGGGTAGGAGACGGCAAGACCCCAACCAAGCTGCGGCAGTTCGTGGGATCTGCAGTGCTTATGGTGTGAAGTGGAGTGCTTGGAGCCCTCGGGAAGCACTAGGAGCATCCATCAACGGAGGTACCCAGTCGGGGTGCCAGGAGATCCGTTACAACCAGGTTGCAATCTTTTGAGGAGGATTGGCAAGGCAGCTGGTCCAGACGGACCAGGGGGTATCAAAGCAAGGTACTAGAGGTACAGTCATAGTTAGCTGGCCGAGTCATAATCAGAAGCAAAGTCAAATAACCAATGAGTCAGGCCAGGCGGCACAGGTACAGGTCATGCAATCCGGGTCAGCAACAGGTAGCGGAGTCCAGAAACACAAGCGCGGGTCAGGTATACAGGAACACAAGCACAGATAACAGCAACCTTTGTAGGACACAAGGACCTTTGACGCTCAGGCATCGGGGAAGGGGGCCACTAAAATAGGTGCAGGATGGCTGGGATTGGTCAAACAGGTCACATGTGCAAAACCCTCATATCACAAGAAGTGATGCATGCCGTCCCATACCGAGGTGCTACAGGAAACAGGCTAGAAGGCATGTTGTGTCCAGGGCAGAAAGGAAACTGTGGAGCGGATTCCGGAAGGTGCAGCATCTGAAAACACAGAGTCCAGGAACGGAGCAGTGTATGGAGAGACACTGGCAGCAGATCACTGCTGCTACCTGCCCTGTAAAGCAGCAATGACGGAGGCGGCCAGGGAGGGAAGTGCTTGCCGAGCATGGAACCTGGGACCGTGGCGGTGTGTAGACGAACGTCGGCGATCCGCAACCGCTATTACAGAAGCAAGACATGAGAGATCTCAAAGAATTTAAAGTGTGACTGTCATTAAAAAAAACGTTGTCATAAGTTTTGGTCTGCGGGGGTCCGGGTGCTGAGAACACCAACAACTGAGAAGTCAACACTTCTGACGTTTTTATTTTATTTCTGTAGCACCTACGTATTCCACAGTGCTGTACAGAGATTGTCATCACTCACATCAGTCCCTAAAAAATAGAATAGGACAGCACCACTTACTAGAACAAATAGTCCGTGATATGGCGGCGGTGCTCGTGGCGTCAGGTCCCGGCCTCAGGGACCCCTCAAACGTAGAGAAAACTTCAGGAAAGTCACGGCACTCTTAATCTTGAATCAAAACTTGATACATGTAGCTTGAGAAAGACCCGTGTGTCAAAACATTGCTGTATTTTTCTGTGTTATTAAACACTAAGTTTTGATTCAAGATTAAGAGTGCCGTGACTTTCCTGAAGTTCTCACATCAGTCCTTGCCGCTTTGGGGCTCACAATCTAAGTTCCAAATTAATCTAATTGTATTTTTTTTTTTGAGTGTGAGAAGAAACCAGACTAGAAAAATCTGACTACCTGGAGGAAAACCACACAAACACCAGAACATACAAATGCAGCGAACCCAGGTGATAAGAGCAGAGGAGAGGATGGGAGTGATAGTGGCAAGAATGGTAGTTCTAGTTCGTACTCACGCAGATGCTTCCCTTGGCCATACAGTGATGGGAAGGGCACATCTTTCTTCTCTTCGGAGCACACCCTGATTTTGAGAGTTCTGCGCGGTTTAGATTTTTTTTCTGTTACGGCTTTTACCGTAGGAAATATTTTTAAATATTTTTTAGTTAACACTTTTTCGGGCGTGGCGATATGTAATATGAATATTTTTTATTGTTTGTAAATTTATATGTAAAATTGGGAAAGGGGGCGATTTAAACTTTTACTATTTTGGTGTTTGGTGTTATTTACTAACTATTAGCCCCCTTAGGGGCCAGAACCCTTGTCCTATTCACCCTAATAGAGATCTATTAGGGTGTAGAGGGAAGGGTGAGATTTGAATATATACATGTCTAATCTATGCATATATATTGGCGGAGAGCGGAGCTAGCGCTCAAGAGGCAGCTAACCCCTAGCGCTCAGAGGGATCCCGGAGCAGCCCCAGGAAGAACAGCCACAGTCGAAGAAGGCTTGTTGGATGGCTGAGTACCCCTGCTGCTGAACCCCTATAACCCCAGCCTTAACCCCTTACTCCCTGCCCCTGACAATTAACCCCTGTACCCCTGCAATAGCCCACAGGTATCTGACCTGCATTAACCCTTTGTTTATCCTTGCCTGCTGTATCCCTGAATCTCATATACCACAGGAATTAACCCATTCACTACTACTGTATTTCACCCCTGCTGTATCCCTGCAACAGTCTGCATTCCCAGCAGTATATTGTGTTTAACCCTTTGTTTCCCATAGGGATAGTGTATAGCCAGGTTGGGTGGGCTGCTGCTAAGTAACGTGTAAGTGTGTTATTTAGGTAGATTTGGGGAGAAATTGTGTAATGTATTGTGTATTGTAGTCAGGATTGTGTTTATTGTTGTGTATTGATGTATTGTGGTGTGTGCGTCTATATGTATATATATATATATATTTATAACCATTGATATATGTAAATATATATAGATAGAGCGTAATAGTAGACTGTAGACGTGTTATTGTGTGTAATAAATTCCTTTTATTGTTCATAACACAGCGTATATTCTTTTATAGTCACCGCAGTAGTAAGTCGCATATAGTTCAGTGTAGAGTGAGGCAACAGAGTTAGCCTTATTTAAGGTATAAATAGGCGGAGTCATCAACAGACGACTCACGCCTATTTGCAAATATTAATTATTGAGATTACCCAAAATATCAATAATTAATATCCCCTTTTACATAGGGTAAATAGGATCTTACACTCTCCCTGCTGCCCTGTGCCTTGTGCACCCAGCAGCATGGAGCTTACCATGGCAGCCAAGGCTTCAGTAGCGTCCTGGCTGCCTTGGTAACTGATCGGAGCCCCGCGGATACATTTCTGGGGCTCCGATCGGAACTGCCACTGCCACCAATGAAGAGGAGAGGAGGGGACCCTGTGGCCACTGCCACCAATGAATATAACAATGGGGGAGTGCGCCTGTGGCAACTGCGCCACCAATGATATTAATACTGGGGGGGGGGGCACTGCGCCACCAATGGTTATAATTTGCAATACTGGGGGGGGCGCACTGCGCTACCAATGACTATAATTAACACATTAATTCAAGTATAGGAGGCAGCGGCAGTATCACATACCCGGCACCCGGCCTCAATAACAGGGCATGCGATCTGAGGGGTTATTTGCCGCGGTTCAGTGGATCTCATGCCCTGTTATTGAGGCCGGGTGCCGGGTCTGCCTATACTTGAATTAATGTGTTTTACATTCATTAGTGGTGCAGTGGCCACAGTCCCTTCTCCTCCCTGCTATCTCCCCATTGGTGGCAGCGGCAGCCGCATCACAGTGGGCAGGGAGGGAGAGACTCGGTGCAACCCTATGCCAATCTTCTGTCAGGGGTGATGGGCATCTTGCATAGGAAATAGGCTCCACAGGTGGTCTAGCCTCAAAGCCTCAAAATGATAACATTTCACACCAGCTGGACTGGAAGCAAGCTTCTCTGACAGAGATCCCGACGTAGTAGTGACATCAGGTGGGGCTGTGAAGTTCGGTTAGTCACAATGAGGAATTGTGAGGTGCATGGCTCGGTCCCATACAGCTCTGGAGGAGGCAATAATGAGGCAGTTTTGCAGTAGAACAATTCTTTACTGAAGATCTGAGTTCAACCACATCAATTGCAGCTCTCAGCATGCATGGACTGGCAGATTTTCTTACAGGTTACAGGGCTGCACTTTTCTATCTGACTTTTGCACAAACATCCAGAAATGGAGTGTAACACTTCTTTTGTATGATGTAACCAACATTGTGGACCCCAACATCAGACAAAGTTGTGAACCTTTTTTTACAGGTTGCCATATTTACAATGTAAGTTTCCACAATGTCCTCTGCGAGATATGGATATTCTGTTATGGAGATGACCTATCTGCTTCACAGGTCTGTCCAGGCACCATAAGACTTTAATCTCATTGACATGTGGCTATGGAGACTCAGTGGTTCTTTTCAGACAGCGATTCTCCAAAGAACTTCTCTCTACACCTCCTCTTTTACATCTGGCATGCTTTTTGAGCTATTTCTGGTCTTTCTCTTGCCTTGCTCTGTCTGGTACCTATTCCAGGGCTGGCTTTTCTCTCAGTTCTCCCACTTAACATGTGCTTACTCCTCTCTGCCTTAGGCTCAGGCACACTGAAAGGTTCTGTTCTAACCCCTCCTCTCCATATAGAGAGGGTGACAACAGCTCCATCAAGTGGGCAGTGTAAATACGGCCTATTAACTTTTTGATCAGTACAAATACATGAATGCACATTTGACATGAATACTCAGCTTTACACCCCATTTGCAGTGTATCGCTGCATTGCAGAGGGATACTGCACAAACTCCCTGCAGATGTTTCTCTCAGATTTAAACCCAGGATCCCAGTGTTGAAGGCATCATTGTTAAGCATTGAGCTGCGCTGCCATGTAAACTTGTTACTGATGTGTCAGAAGTTTTTGTATAATGACAGTACCACTTTAAAATGTATGCAGTCTCCCATGACTTGCTGCTGGGAGAGTCTAGAAAGAACTAAAAGGAGGAGCCCCCTAGACAGTAGATGCCCCTTGAGCATATTACTAAGGGTAAGAGCTTTCAGTGTGTGATAGTATTAAAAGGGTTATCCAATCCTATAAACTGTCCCCCCCCCCCCATATGACAGGCCCCTCACAGTGAATATACTTACCTGGGTCCCTAATGGCAGACAGGGACGGGACAAGCCTCCCTAGTGTCACCTGCAATGCTAGTTAGGCTCTTCCCCATTCCCGTCTGCCATTGGCTGCTCCCCCCACCGACACCGAATGTTTTCATCCGCGCACAGGGCGAAGCGGCAGTGCGGGGACCAGGAGCCAGGTAAGTTAATTCAGTGTGAGGGGCCTGTCATATGGGGAGGGGGGCAGTTTATAGGATTGGATAACCCCTTTAATGGTCATTTGTCACCTTTTCAGTTTCCATCAGCACATCTACAATGTCCTTAAAAGGATACCCGTCACATTATACAGGCAATCCTATCCGTGGGCAGGAGGAGCAAATTAATATATAGTTTTGTGCAGGGCCGGACTGGGAACTTAAATTGGCCCTGGAAAAAATTACTAAAAGTGGCCCCATTTTGTAGTCGGGTCCAAATTGATGGAAGGCGGGGCCAGCAATACCATATTGTGGCACATTATACCACCCCAACAGAGCCAAATACCACAGTCCATCACAAAACACTGCCCCAACAGCACAAAATGCATCCCCAAAAACTTCCACTGGTCGGCCATTAGGAGGGCTCAGGTGGCCCCCTGGGCATCAGCTCACCGGGATATTTCCCTGTAAGGTCTATGGCCAATCCTCCCCTGGTTTTGTGGGAAATGATTCATTATAACTTGTATTTCATTTATTTAAATGTATGTTCCCATCTATGCTTAGGAACCTGGTGGGCAGTTGTACTTGCACATTAATACACGGAAGGATGTCAGTCACTGATTGAGCCGCCCAATGGACTCCTAAGCATAAAAAGAGCAGAAGTTTAAAAGCACAAAATACAATTATACAGAATCTTTTCCCATCTGCTTAGATCTTCCTGCTCTTTAACATGCTGCCCGCAGATCAGACACCATGTGCAAGTGACAGGTTCCCTTTCAATGAGTACCTGTAATTAAATGGTATTCTGATCAGAAACAGTTATCGCCTATCCGCTGCATAGGGGATAACTATTAGATCAGTCAGTCCAGTGTCCGACTGCTGGGACCCTCACCAATTGCCAGAATTGGGAACTCTGTGCCACAGACTTCAAATGGAGAGGCAGGGCACATGCCAAGACTGCCACATCTTTCAAACCCCCTAGCTGTGGTCTTGCAGCTGGGTAGAGTAGGGTCCCCTATTACGGCAATCAGTGGAGTCCCATCGACTGGCCCCTTAAATCAAGTTTGCAGTTATCACCTATCCCGTGGTCGGAATACTGTTTAATTATAGGCAGTGTCGAACTGGGGTTTCTTGGGCCCACCAGAGGAAACTATTCTAGGGACCCAACTGCGGTTTAGATTTAAAGCAATAGACTAGTGTCAAGTGATTATGTCCAAAGTTAGCTCTGAATGGAGAACAACAGGAACACAGGCTGGAAATAACGCAAGATAAATGCAGGAGAAGCACTTCAACTTCCAAACACCTTTGCTGGTCACCAGAGAACCTAAAGTACAGGCATCCTCTTCCTGGAGAGGGTGCCTTAAGTACCCATGGACCCACAGCCATTGTGAGTGTCCTTTAAGAGCTAAATGGAACATTATGGATGCAGAAGCTTGCAGGGAACTGCGGCAGCGAAACGCTGGATGGAATGGTGAGTAGAGCAGTGTCCGCAAATCACAGACACAACAGAAACTTTGGGGCCCACTATGGTATGAGAACCTGGGACCACCGGTGGATCCTCTAGTACTCTGGTGGGCCAGTCTGATTCTGATTATAGGTGATGGAAAGATTTTATATATTAATATGAATCCATCATAATTAAAGGATAACTGTCATATTTTCATCATTAAAATCTATTTTAGCATATGTTACTGCTGCAGCAGCATTATGCATAAAGCAATCTTTAGTTTCTTCACCTACCACTGTTTTTACCTTAGTTACGGCTGTTTTGAATCCTACATTATGAGGATCTTCTCAAGATGGCTCTTCTGCCAGTTCTCTGAGGCCAAAACTGCATTCCCTCAGGTCAAATACAAACTTGCTATAGCCAGCAGCATCCTGCCAGCCAATCAGATTCGATTACTGAGAGACACGCCTCCTCACTCTGAAGCCTAATGCCGGCGTGCAGTGTGGAGGACCGCCCCTCTGTCTTCCCGTCTTCTTAGCCAGAGTCAGACAAGTCATAGCAATGGTCTTTTAAGGGAGCAGTGGAAAGGGACAGAGGACATTAATGAAAGCTGTTATTATAAGGTGATTACAGATCTTTTTGCAATCATGGACAGACTAACTCAGGTATACATTCCTAGCTCTAATAAACTAGCAACAAAAAAAAAAAATGACAGTTACACTTTAATATTTTCCCAACCTATGCCACTTGAATTTTCCTAGAATTAAATGGAAGTCTGCACATAGAAGAGGCAATAAGACCAAGCAGTGAAACCTGATGTTTTTCTTACTACCCTACTAATCAGATTTTTGGAAATGTATTTAGCAGACAGCCTCTCTAGGCCTGCATGAAGTTACCCATCTTCTGGTGAGCTATCAGTGATCATCAGTGTACGGCAGATACTGATCTGCTCATGTAATGGAAACATTTACTGCGGTTCTGAGAAACACACTGTGACATTATCAAGCTGCCACGTTGTGTACACCAGCAATGGAGATATTCAGAATTATATGACTTATGCTACTTCATATATGCAGTTATACACTATGAATTATCATAATAGTACATTTCCTCATGAAAGGGTGTCTGTCGCCTCCAAACTAAGTTTCAAAGTAAGCATACCGCCATGTAGTGCAAATCTAGTCCTCTAATCTTGAAAAATGCTTGTTTTTATTTTTATGCAAATAAGGTATTCAGTGCACAGTGGGCGGGGCTGCTTACTTTAGTGCACTTTCATTTCACCAGTAATGAAGTAAATAAGTAAAGTAATGTAAAGACTGCACCAGGAACTGTCACGGAAGGTGTACAGGAAACTAGAAGACACAAAATGAAGATCCGACTGACTGGATCCAAAACTAAGGAACAAAAGGGAGAGCCCTGCATCAGACCTGGCTCTCTCCCTAACTGCTCAGCCTATGCAAAAATCCCAATGGTAGATGATCGCATATCCTCGTACCTCGACTGTATAACACCTGAAAACCCTATAATTGTGAGGGGACATGACCACCGGCTCCCTACACTTGATACGGAGGGAGTCAGGGTCACCTGGGATCCAGCAAACAGGAAAACACAAATGAACGAACAAAACTTATCTGTAGAAGACTCAGTAGTAGCATCCAGCATGCACACACTCCAGGAAGTAATATAAACCGCAAAGTGATGCAGTATGGGAAGGGATTTAAAGGGATACAATCAGTGCAACTACATGACAGCTGAGAGAGGCTAACGAGATGAGAAAATGAAAGCAAAACAAAAGGAACCTCAAGGAGGAGGTTCTGAAGGACGTCTGTCAGAGCTTCTCAGATGTCTGGTGGTGACAGGAACAGACCAAGGGCGAACCAACTCTCAGCAGGGGATGTCACTCTCATGCACCCGGCCTTGCCCGTGTTGCTGCCCACAAACAGCGTGTCCGCAATATGTTGTCCATTCATTGGGGACCGCAAATTGTGGTCCCCAATGCACGAAACGGCCGTGTGCATGAGGCCTAAGTCGGAGCTTAGCACTGGTTCAAGGAAGTCTGGTAAGCAGTCACAGCTGTGTGTTAAAATAATTGTGTGACATCAGCAGATGTGACATGTATCTAGTATGAGTAGTGCATGTATTGCACATTTCAGCATGTGAGTGGTGCATGCATGGCACATGTCCACTGTCTGAGAGCTGCATATGTGTCATGTGTCCAACATGCGTCAGGCGTGTGTGGCATATGTGCGGCATGTATTCAGTACCCCCAGGGGGCTACTGCAAAGGATTATTATTACTAAAAGCCCAGGAATTGCAGACTGGATTAACAAGAACAGTATAGGACCAGGCTCGGACTGGCCCACAGGGGTACAGGGGAATCCCCCGGTGGGCCCCTTAGCAAGGTGGGCCCCTAGTCTCCCACCCCCTGCACAAGTGGCACATAACACATTAGATTTAGTACACTACAAGTTAGATTATTATATTTGAAAGTATCTGTATGGTGGGCCCCCAAAATAAATTTTACTGGTGGTCCCTAGGTACCCCAGTCCGACACTGTATAGGACACTTATGGTTACTTGGAGATACTGCAAAGTTTCTTTACTGAGAGACCGAGGGAGCACTACTATTTCCATCATTGTTGTTGCCTATAAAAACCTATTGGGAAAAGTAACCTCTGTGAGATATTGAGCGGCACTGCAACACTGTAACGCAAGAATCTGCAAAGCAACCAGCTCCCACCACATTCACCTGGACCTGGAGTGTGTGCACAGAACAGTGGTATAGGTGCTCAGCCATGTCAGCTTAGTAAATGGCAGTAAATACAGAAAAAAGATTGCGGCACTCACCACTAAAAATTTTCTTCATTCCAAAATAATGACTAAAACCGCCGTTGCAGTACAGGACGCAGGGTACATGGAAAGGCGACGGCCGTTTTGGCCAATTGCGTTTCCTCTGGGCCTTGTATGTTGTGGGCCGATACCATCAAGTAATTTATACCTGGGCATGCCCACGTCATGCTGTTAACCATTTTATTACCATCCTAAAAACAGCAATGCAGTTCATATAAAGGAGAGTCATTTACAGGAATACAGACATGTTGTTTCTATCACTAAGACCTAAAGGGCTCATCGCATTCATTTATCTAATTAACCGTTTCATGACCAAGGGTCATTGATGCCCCCATGTCCACGTTTAATTTTGCAAATCTGACATATGTCACTTTATGTGGTAATAACTTTGGAACGCTTTTACTTATCCAAGCCATTCTGAGACTGTTTTCTCATAACACATTGTACTTCATGAAAGTCATAAATTCAAGTCAATGTATTTCACCTTTATTTATAAAAAAAATCTCAAATTTACAAAAAATTGGGAAAAATTTGCAATTTTCAAAATTTCATATTCTGTGCTTTAAAAACAGAAAGTGATACCTCATTAAATATTTATTACTTAACATTCCCCATATATATACTTTATGTTGGCATCATTTTGTAAATGTCATTTTTTTTTTTTTTAGGACGTTAGAAGGCTTAGAATTTTAGAAGCAATTCTTACAATTTTTAAGAAAATTTCCAAAACCTACTTTTTAAGGACCAGTTCAGTTCTTAAGTCACTTTGTGGGGCTTACATAGTGGAAACCCCCCATAAATGACCCCATTGCAGAAACTACACCCCTCAAGTTACTCAAAACTGATTTTACAAACTTTGTTAACCCTTTAGGTGTTAACACACACACACAATAATTAAAGGAAAATGGAGATGAAATTTCTAAATTTCACTTTCTTGACAGATTTTCCATTTTAATAAAAAATTTTATTTAACACATCGTGGGTTAACAGCCAAACAAAACTTAATATTTATTACCCTGATTCTGCGGTTTACAGAAACACCCCACATGTGGTTGTAAACTGATGTACGGGCACACGGCAGGGAGCAGAAGAAAAGGAACGCCATATGGTTTTTAGAAGGCACATTTTGCTGGACTGGTTTTTAGATGCCATCTCCCATTTTAAGTTTTACACAATAATATCATTTTTGAAAACAAAAAAATGTTTTAGTGTCTCCATAGTCTGAGAGCTATAGCTTTTTTATTTTTTGTCCAATCGTCTAAGGTAGGGTCTCATTTTTTGCGGGATGAGGTGACGGTTAGATTGGTACTATTTTGGGGGGCATGTGCCCTTTTTATCGCTTGGTGTTGCAATTTTTGTGATGTTAGGTGACAAAAAATTGCTTTTTTATTTTCATTTTTTACGGTGTTCAACTGAGGGGTTAGATCATGTGATATTTTTATAGAGCTGGTTGGTATGGACGCGGCGATATCTAATAATGTCTACTTTTTAAAATTAATTTAACTTTAACACAATAATAGCATATTTGAAAAAAAAAATGATGTTTTAGTGTCTGCACGTTCTAAGAGCTATAGTTAATTTATTTTTTAAGCAATTTTCTTATGTAGGGGCTCAATTTTTGCGGGATGAGGTGACGGTTTTATTGGTCCCATTTTTGTGGGACATACGCCTTTTTGATCGCTTGTTGTTACACTTTTTGTGATGTTTTTTGTGACAGTTTTTATTTTATTTTTTATGATGTTTATCGGACAGGATGGATCATGTGATATATTTATAGAGCCGGTCATTATGGACGCGGTGATACTTAATATGTGCAGTTTTTTTTATTTTTGTAAGTCAGTAAGGACGGATCCGTTTACATTGACACAATATTGGTGCAATTGTAAACGGATCCGTCCCCATTGACTTACATTGTAAGTCCGGACGGATCCGTTTGGCTCCGCACCGCCAGGCGGACACCAAAATGCTGCAAGCAGCATTTTGTTGTCCGCCTCCAGAGCAGAATGGAGGCGGAACGGAGCCAAACTGATGCATTCTGAATGGATCCGCATCCATTCAGAATGCATTGGGGCTAAACTGATACGTTTGGGGCCGCTTGTGAGAGCCTTGAAACGGTTTCATTTCAAATCCATTGTCGTGCTGTATAGAGCCAACAATGTTAGAATTGTGTTGATTTCCCAATATTTATGGACCTTACTGTATAACTAGTTCAGTATACAGTTCTAATAACTAGAGTAACAGTAGGAACATTATATAACTGTTAAATACCTATTTTGGCCTCTTACTTCCATAAAACATAGCTCTTAGTGGCGTAAATTTCTGTTCAGCTTCTTTCCTCTGGTGTAATCTAGCAGCTCCTGATAGGGCAATTTCCCACACCGGCTGTGTGTGAGGCTAGCTTTCTGTTGTTTCTGCTGTGTCATTGAGCTTACCTTACATTATATAATGAATCTTAAAGGCATATTATCTTTCCTGCTTCTGTGAACACAATATATAACAGTTATATGACATCTAAACATAAAGTCACTGTAAATAACTCTGCTTTTGTCTTTAACACACAAACATAGGAACTGTATTGGCAGGTTTAGCTGTATAAACATATAAGCTATATTAGCAACCTAGAACAGGTCTTAGCTGGCCAGCTACAGTTCGGGTCGGTGTTGGGCCCTCCAGCGGTGCTGGGCCCGGGGCTGCCGACCCGAACATCATCCTCCACTGACTGGAAGGGGCCCCTTTGGTGATGGGGCCTATGGCAATTGCCCAGTTTGCCTCCCCCTAACGCTGGCCCTGCCTGGGGTTTACACAGGTTGGGTAAACCAGGATACAGTACTGTCACACTATGCACAGTGAATGTAGTATTTATTGTATATTGCTTCATAGTTTGTGCACGTCACGGTACACCATATGTATGGTTCTGATGGGCAGTGCATACAGCAAGGGCCCCTCCTGGACAAAAATGGTTGTTGTACTTAGAAATGTCACCCGATTACTCATGACACTATTCCAAGTCATAGTTCATCCGATGCCATTTGATCTGATTAGTGCTAATCAGATACTGTAGAAAGTTTGTCAGAGATAAAGGTAGCTAAGATAAATGCAATTACTCAACGATGTCTTGAGAATTTGGAATGTAGTTTCCATCATAGGAGAAGTAGTCTGTTGGACAATCCAAACTGCAAACAGCGTCATTGATGATGTCGTTGCTAAAACTAGGGAAACTGCTAAAGAACGGGGGATACATTCCATTAAAAGATAATTCTTTCTCCACCAGCAGATCACTCCAAGACATGGAGTTACTGGTGTCATGTTCCAGTGAGATGTCATCTTTAGATAGTGGAGATTCAAGTCTCACATTGGATACAACTTCTTTCTGAACATACAGTACAGTGGTACTGTAGAGGTCTATGTCCTGGGGGAAATCGTGCTCTCCACCTTTCTTATTTTCCTTACATTTCTTTGGATATTTAGTCCAATCCTGAGAAACAAGACAATTAGTAATTTGTTTGTGTACGTAAACAGTATTTTTCTACTATATTACCCTGCCACAGGATAGGAGAGACATGCCTGATCTATGGGAACCCCACCGATGAGACCTCCACTGATCATCAGAATGGAGGTCCTAAGTGCTCTATTCCTCCTCATCACTTAACCACAGTAAGAAGGAGTTTGAATGTACAATTCTATCAAGACAGGTCATCAATATTAGATAGATGAGGGTCTGACTCCAAGGACTTCCACCGAGCAGCTCATAGAAGCATATGTACTGGCACAGCTCTGGTCAGGAAATGTACTACAAGCTCAGACCCATTCCATGTACTGTGGGTTATTCTAACATATGATAACTGGGGGTGCCGAGAGTCAGATCCCCACTGATCTGATAGTGATGGAGGTCCTAAGTGCTCCATTCCTCCTCATCGCTTGACCACAATAAGAAGGAGTTTGACTGTACAATTCTGTCAAGACAGGACATCAATATCAGATAGATGGGGGTCTGACTTCAAGGACTCCCACCAAGCGGCTGATAGAAGCATATGTACTGGCACATCTCTGGTCAGGAAATGTACTGCAAGGTCAGACCCATTCCATGTACTGTGGGTTATTCTAACATATGATAAATGGGGGTGTCGGGAATCAGATCCCCACCGATCTGATAGTGATGGCTTATCCTAAGGCTCGGTCATCAATATTTAAAGGATTATTTTGACCTAAACATTTATAGCATATCCAAATGGACCTGACTTATCTTGAAAATGGGGCTCGGTCTTGCAAATGGAGAGGTGGCTGCACAGAGAAGATGCAACTACCCACTAATTGGCTACAGTGCTCTTGTGAAGGTAGTCATATCACTGCAGGACAAAATCCCACACCAGCACTAACACCGGAGTGGGGTGGATTTTCAAGGTGAGTAATATTTATTTTATTTTAGCACATCCCCTGCATTCAATACAATTTTTAAATGTCCAAGTCAAGCCCTTTAACTTCATCATAGACCACCATAAATACTAGGCATTAACAGCTAAGCCTATCTAAACCTCTAGGGATATTCCAGGAGTACTAATGTTAACACACACTATATAGTACATGTGTGCACCTAGATAAGGATGACCTATTCTTATGATAGGTCATCATTTAAAATCAAATTGGTGAACCAGAAGCAGAAGGTTCTCTCCATGCCTGAGTACTGCAGCTCAGCTCCTGGACCTGCAGTACTCCAGAGCCAGAAAAGACACACTGGATGGTGCATTCAATCTACTGTATCTCTTCCTGTATAGTTTCAGCGGCCCTAAACAGCTGATTGGTGGGAGTACCAGATGTTGGACCCTCACCGATTTGATATTAATGACCTATCCTAGGGATTAGGTCATTAATATCTAAGGACAGGAAAACACCTTAAAATGTTAAATATATTGATTGTCACAAAGTAACAGAAATGGAGATGGTGCAATGCATCACAAGCTCTGGACACCAGTAGTAGTAAGTCAGAGCAACTGGACTCCTTATATCTTTTTTTTTTCTTTAAGATGTTTTGCTAGTCATCCAACTAGCTTTTTCATTTAGAATGGCCTGTACAAGAAACCCCGGCATTAAAAATACTGGTGACCTGTGCTCCAGCCATGGAGATAAGACGTTGATAGCATGACTGAAGCTATTAGGTGTGATTGAACTGCCTCGGGAGAGATGTTGGAACAGCATTGTAAGTTTTGGTTTCTCCAGTCTAACATAAATAAACTTCTTTCACAACTCTTTTGAACCAGTTCTCCTCTGTGCCTAAGATGCATACCGTGCTGTCTTCAAACAAGTGTCCTTTATAATGCTTCCGAGGCAGTTTTATCACACCTCATAACTTCAGTCATGCAAATGCAATCAACATATTTCTTTAATGACTGAAGCATGAGTCACCAGTATGTAATGCCTGAGATTTGTTGTACATGCAATTCTAATTGACTAGATGACTAGAGAAAGGTCTTCAAGAAAGAAAAAATACAAGTCCAGTTGCTCTGACATATTACTGCTGATATACTATGAGCTGGATGAAGGAGAACCTTCACAGACAAGCTCTGTATGGTAGTAGAAGTGCATAATATGAAGACAAAAAAGCAAAACGAGTACAACCTTAAAGATAAAATTACCTGGAAATTTCCATTATGTATGTGATATAGAGGATGAAAAAAATTAGCTGCTGTTGGAATTTTCTTCGAAAAAGAAACGTTTATTCTGAAATATAATAGAAAATGTATTCCATGAGAAGAGTCGTGAATGGATGAATGGTATTCTATATTATTTAATTCATTATAGTGTTTCTTTCCCTTTAATTCCTTATAATGTAGTTGGTTAGTGATACCAGGTGCCAGGCTGCATTCCTAAGGTCTGAAGTAACTGTTCATGTGTACTGCACTCTGATGACCTTTAGGAGGAGCTAGTGGGGCCAGGAAGTTAGAAAACATCTAGGTATGTGAAAGAGCTCAGCTCCATTGTGGACATCATGAGGGTATCATGCGTCTTGTGATTACCACTCCTCTTCGTATCATATAAGTGTCAGCCAGATGCTACTTACCTTACTCTGTATCATAGTTTTAATAAACATTTTTATGCACCCAAGCCATGTCAAGCCTATTTTATTCCTGGATCTCAGAATTCACAGTAGAACAATCCCATTGTTGTCTTTAGAGAAGGGGTTTTATTCATAAGACAGTCCTCTTAATCCCTTGGCGTCCACTATCTGTATATATACATCCCAGTTGTCAATGCACCGTGCAGCTAGGGTGTATATATATATATATATATATGTACGTCCACCACTTTAATGGTAAATCTCGGTGTGTAACGCTCATTATCAGACATCCCACTGAAGAAAAACAAGGCCAAATACTAGCTAATAGCTGGAGATACACAAAAATATAAAACAGGGACCTCGTTCTCAGGTATTACAGCGATGATGTGCATGTATTTAATACACATGCTTCTCATTGCTATACATGGGAGAGTAAGATGATTATTTTCTTCTGTATACATTTGTTACACTAAATTACGAATGTAAAGAAAGAAAAAATATATACATTTACTATTATTTTTGCCCATTTTATTTATATAAATACAGATCCTGTTGTGACATCTTATAAGTTCAATCTATGCAATAAAAAAAAATAGTGTCAAATAAAAAATATTTCACTTTAGAAAATATTGTTTTAAAAAGATTAAATCTTAATATGGAAATTTATTATCCAGAAATACACCTCTATTAGGCGTATTTCTGGCCCAGATTGCAGCGCAATGGATAGTTGTGCCGCAGTCTACAACTTTTTTCTGCTCACGCCAGGTCTAAAAAAGTGGGTGTCTCATTCATCATTTCTACGCCTGTTCTAGGTCTAAATGTACTGTAAGGCCTCATGTACATGACCGTGGTGTGTATTGCGGTCCGCAAATCGCGTATCTGCAAAACACGGATGGCGGCACGGACAGCCTTCAATATAAATGCCTATTCTTGTCCGCAAAGCGCATGCTGTCCGCATGCGCAGAGTGCTGTCCGCATGCGCAGAGTGCTGTCCGCATCTTTTGCAGCCCCATTGAAGTGAATGGGTCCACATCCGAGCCGCCAAAACGGCGGCTCGGATGCGGACGAAAACAACGGCCATGTGCATGAGGCCTAAGCCTGCAAGGAAACTGGCTTAGATTTAGACTGGCGCTGGAAGCACCGGAGTTATGTAGAGGCCATCCACCGCCAGATATGGAGGTTATTTAGACCAGTGCCTAAAACACCGGACTTAATAAATTACCCCCTTAGCCTTGGTGGAAATTCTCATTGAATTTGCTGCAAACTGAAAATTGCATTAAAGAAAAACGGCATGGAAAATGTGTGGAATTTTGATGCGGATTCGACTTCTACATTTTCAGTGTCTTCATACAACTCTGTAAACATACTCTAAGCATACTGCCACATATGGTATATAGTCTGCAAAGTTTTCATAGCCCATTTGCATGCAGAGAATCTGCAGTGTTTACAGTAGCAGTGCAGTGACCCAGTCGATTGTTGCTAAGAGTTGTTTGCTAAAGTTAATTGTTTTGATTTGTTGTTGAAATTCTTATTTCCTTATGCACTATGTATCCCAAATGGTTAGGTAGGGGCAACAAGTAGTTAATGCTTATCAGATTTTCAGTGCAGTTGCCAGGAGGATGGGTTGGTCTCGCCCCTTGGTTAGGTGTGGAGTTTAAGCTGAGCTATCTGACCAGGCCTAGAGGAAGGACATGTGTGATCTAGCTCCTGAATAGTCTAAGGAACCATCATTCTGGAGACTGAAAGCTGCCAGAAAGCAACTATACTTAAGAAACCCCTGAGCAAAAGAGGTCCAACATTCACAGAAGGTCATGCAGGATTCCGACAGTAAGGTATCGCACGTTTAAGGAAACAAGACTTTACTGCTGTGGAAAGGGTATATTGCCTGTGGTTATTTGGGAAGATTGCAAAACGTATCTAGAGAGAGACTCAGGAAGGATTATCACTAGTGTTTAGCGGAGCAAAGCATTTGAAGCGGAATTCAGTCCAAAGTTTAGGAAAACTTCGATTCACAACGAATCTGGATTTTCTCGCAATTCATGGTAACGAATCAGTTTTTCCTAGAATGGCAGTCATCCTTCAAAGTCTCAATGTCCTAGAAAAGTCAGAAAGATGCAGAGAGAGGAGGAGCTGGATGTTCCTGATGACATATTCTCATCAATATTAGATGATGTGGAAAAGGAGGAAAAGCAGATGGCAGAAAAAGGGCTCCCACCTGTAGGACAGGAGAGCGCTGGGGCTGGTGAAGTGGGTATGCCTCAGCTGATTATTATTCTGTGTTTACTGTCAAATAACCTGCAGGAGATTGCAGGCCAGAACAGCAATAATCTGCATATTGTGCCCCCACCTAACCAGCCAAACCCCATACCAGCAACAGCTCCTGTTTAAAGGTGCCGTGCGACCATTAACAATGAAGAAGGACTATACAGTGCTATACAGAAAGGCAGCTGCGGGCTAATTGGTCACACGGTTCTTCACCGCAGCATGGCTGCAACCCACCTACAGCGCAACCACTCTGTGTGGCTATACCCTAAGGCACAGTGGCCTAGGTATACCTGATATATTAGAATTAGTGACAAATTAATTCGAAACAAATCGAATTTCTTGGCTAACTTTGGCAAAGTTGCGATATTGAACTTTTCAGAACTTCGCTCATCTCTAATTACCACCTTCACTGTTGCTGCCTATACACTGGTATTTGGAAAAGCCTACACTGTAATATACTTTGGAACTGTGCCTATTGCTGCTATTTGTACTACTATCATCAATTCAGTAAAGAGAGACTTCATTTTTGCCTGGTCATTGACCCAATCATCCATTTGCCAGCTTTTGCATCCATCCTCCTGCCTTGTATCCATCTACCTAACGTCAAGGGCACCCCATTTTAACACCAGGCAGGGGCCCTCAGAAAGTCCAGGGTGTTCCCCAAGGAAAGAAAGGTTGCTCCCTCCATTCACTGCATGGCCCTGGGGATTGTGCTGGAGTAAGGTCAGCGATCGATCATGAACCACAACCATACCCATCAGTGCCACAACTACCACTCCCCTCCTCCCAACTCTCTCTCCAGCAGTAAAGTGGATGACAAATCTTATCCACACGCGGCAGATATTTTCCGCCAGAAAATCTGCACATGATACGAGGCATGGATTTAATTCTACAGCGTGTCATTTTATTTGGCAGATTTCTGCAGTGGATTCCACACCTTACAATGAAATCTGTGCCACACCCGTAGCATTTCCCGCAAAGATTTCTGCAACAAAATCCATTTGATTTGCTGTGTATTTTGCTGCTGCAGAATTCTAGCAGGTTATTTGCAGATCCTCCTCTCCGGAGATCCTCAGAGGACCCACCACAAGAGGCCACCCATAATCATTCATCATTTTATTACCTACCTAGAAGAAAGGTTGGAGCGTAAAACCAGGAACAGCAAAACAGGCGTTATTGTAAGCAGGGTTACTATGGTGATGATATGAATGATGTCTTGGTTTTGCGACACGTGTAGTTCTACTTCCTTTTCTGATGAATTAAGGGAAAAAAATATGAAAATAATCTACATTAGAACATTATAAGACAATACAATACAGAAATTATAATATTGTATGTAACAATATATCACTATATAGTTTAGTTAATTATAGTGGTACCTGACAAGCTGAACAAAATTTTTTCCATTCCTATAATAGAATGTACTTAAAGGGGATTTCCAGATTCTATATAGAACCTTCATTTAACCTTTAGATAAAACTTGGCAAAAACACACAAAATTTACCCCTGAATTGAAATCAGTTCAGGGACTGAATTTTTAGCCTAATTTTTAGCATACAAATTGTCAGCAAATTTAATGCTGAATTTATTGAGAATAACTTATGCAAACTGGAAAACTCCTTAATTGTTTGCCTTTTTTTCATGTTTTTATTTTGTTAAATCTAACCCCACATAGCAGAACCTGTTGAGAAATCCATACATGCCTGGTATCCACTGCTGTATTGGCTCCCTGGCTGACTTCACCGGACTGCCGGTCCCCATCTGGGGTCATGTGTCCCGCTTAAATCAATAACTGGCCTCAGTGGTGGCATGTTCCCAAGTGGCACTTCACTATTGGGTCACATGCTGCTTGGGGACATGTCACCGCTGAGGTCATTGACTGACTGCAGTGGAGAACATGACCCGTCCATGCAGAAACTTGACAGACGGGGACTGGAAGTCCAATGAAGACAGCCAAGAAACCGACAATGAACTGCGCAGACCAAGTAAGTGCAGTGTCCCACTTCTATGCAGTGCTCCACTGCAAGGGTTAATGGACTGTCCTTTATCCATTGTTTGTCCCAGAGACTGTGTCTGGGCAGAGAGTGAGTTTGATAGCAACAGTTTTTAGGCTAGGCTGGCACCATCCCTTCCCCTACAGAAGTTTAGTCTAGTGAGAGCTGTGAATATGAGTGAAGTAGAAGAGTTTATCAGGATGTACTTTAGGCCTGTGGATTAAAAGCAGAAAAGTGACAGCATATGTGTCAGCCCCTGAGGGAAAGAGTTCCTGGATTTTACAGAACGTATAGTGCCCATAAAGTGCAGGACATCTGTTAAAAAAGGCAACAAATGTACATTCTGACTGCACTTTCCCTGCATATTGGTTGGGACAATACGCTTCAGGTTCCTCATCTCTGTGACGATCTACTAAACTGCTTCAGTAAAGTACAATGGACGTTGCACTAAAACAGTCCTCATTATTTCACTGCACTGCCGTTTGCTTCACCATAGCTTGAACCCCATGACCTGTCCATGTAACACCTGCCTTGTGCCTCAAAACGCATCTTCACCAAAGGAACCCCACCCAACACCACGCAGAAACCCCAATGACAGGAAGTGCTCTGAAGAAAAGAAAAGGTGCATCCTTCCCATCACTGCATGGCACCAGGGAGCGCCAGAGTAAGAACCGCTGCTGTGAGTAACTACTACCACTGACATTGTTACTACCACTACTTTTTGCTGCCGTCCTCTCCCCACTTCTGCATAAGGTCTTGATGTGTGGACTCTTGTCAATAGGCTAATAGGCTATAGGTGAATAATGCAATACCAGGCACATGGACAAAAAGTCTGAGGACAAAAAGCCATAACATTAAAAAAAAAATTCTGTTTAAAAAAAGGAGATTGTAAGATACCAATCTTAAGCTCTGAACTCCACTCGCTCCAAAGGCTTTTGAAATCTTCCTGATCTTCTGTAATACAGCGAATCTGAATATAGTTGGAGCCTTCATCGAACTCTGATACCAACAACTCCACATATTTGTCATAGATTGATTTCTTTAGAGTTTCCTGGAATGAGGTAAATTGATAAATTCTCACCAATATTACATACATTATATTATACAAATGAAAATCTCCCCACCGTAGGCGTACTGTCCAACCACACCAGCATGTCCCTGAGGAGCAGATCACTGCTTCTCCATTCATCGCTATGGAAAGCTTAGACTACAGCACAGTTTATACAGTATGTGCTTATGGCTGTTCTTCTCCTGTTTGCTACACAGTATTTTGGTTCTTGAAAGATCAGCAGTTTTCCCTCCAGAGCTACTGTTCCTACAGTAATCTAAGGCAGCAATTTGCAACCGTTGTCAGCCATTTTGAAGGCTGTGGAGTGCTATCTTGTCACCCGGCAGTCATACAAGTATACACAAGCATTTATACAAGCTATAAATTTTTTCTGTCGGACAACCCCTTTAACATTGACTACTCATCAACAGGATAAGGGATGAATATTAGATTGCTAAGTGTCTAATGGATGGGAATTCCATTGATTGCTAGATCGGGAAACCCAGTCTCCTTGTTCCTCCAACCATCGTGATGGTGGTGAGGAGAACCTCTCTGGAGGGGTGGTAAAGCATGCTCCCTACCACTCCATTCCACTCTCTGTAAGGTAAGGAAACACCCCTGTGGCAACATTTGGCTGTTTTTATATCTAAAATAGATGTAATATTCTATTCCATATTTATATACTGATCTATATATTTACTATTCACTGTTGTCTCACTGGCGGAGAGGGGTGGGGAATTGGGGTTACCTTTTCCAATGATAAATATCAATGATTAGACTACTACTTTAAAGGGAGTCTGTCACCAGATTGTGACCTTATAGACCGCTTACATAGCGCTCTAGCATAGCAGTCTATGATTCTAATGGTACCTTTGATGTTTTATTGTGAAGTTCCCCCAAGGCAAAAACAGACTTTTATTCATATGTAAATTAGGGCTCGCAAGTGCCCAGGGGCGGCGTTCACTTCGTTGGAGCCCAGGCTGTTCTGCCTCTTTTCGCCATATCCCCGCCCCAGCCTCTTCCTCTGCCCGCCCCGCTCTTCCTTTGCGTCCTCCTTCTCAAGTACTCTGCAGCAAGATCCCGCGCCTGCGCTCTCCATTGCTTAACCGGGGCATGCGCACTGCGATGCCCATTGTGGGTGTCTCTGATCCGCCTCCTTGCCGCTGTTTCGCGCCGTTGGCCGGCGCATGCGCAGTAGCTACTTCGATGCCGTGCCCACAATGGGCATCGCAGTGCGCATGCCCCGGCAAAGCTATGGATAGCACAGGCGCGGGATCTCGCTGCAGAGAAGGAGGACGCACAGGAAGAGCAGGGCGGGCAAAGGAAGAGGCTGGGGCCGGGATATAACATAAAGAGGCAGAACAACCTGGGCACCAACGAGGTGAACGCCGCCCCTGGGCACTTGCGAGCCCTAATTTACATATGAATAAAAGTCTGTTTTTGCCTTGGGGGAACTTCACAAGAAAACATCAAAGGTACCATTAGAATCATAGACTGCTATGCTAGAGCGCTATGTAAGCGGTCTATAAGGTCAAAATCTGGTGACAGACTCCCTTTAAGCTGATTTTGGACATTAAACAGGCTCTCTGGTCCCATAATGGAATTTTTATCTGTCCAGGGTACCCCAGACACTGAATATTTTGTCCTATATACCTGTTCTTCATGTCAGCACTCTCCTTCCCCTGATTTCATAAGTAGGTGGGGCAAACAAAACTAGGCAGGACCAGCAATACCCCAGTGCAGCATAAAATACTGCCCTATTACCATACTGATGAAGGTGATACAGCTCAATTCAGGAGGGCACCTGCATCTGCCAGCCAGTACCAAGTACCTGATGCTCCCAGCATTAATTAATTAATTCTAAGAGCTTCAGATCTCGTGAGGAGGGCCCGGGCAGCCCCCTAGGCATCGGCCAGCCAGGAAATTTCTCATAGGGTCTATGGCCCGTCCACCACTAGTAGCCACCTCTTAGCTCGGCTCTCTTGCTGCAGAGCCGCAGGTTCGGCATCCCGGCCCTAGGGCATATCTTCCAGGTGCCCTGTCGCTGAATACTTGAGTAAATTCTCCCCATGTATATCCTGACATGCCCAAAGACTGTAATAGACAGACGTATGCCAAAACGGGGTCGCATGCAGCATTGGGCCGTATTACCTACCTGCCTGGATGCTTCTCGCTTAAGCTTTAATTGATAATGTATTCTGGTCCCGGTGACAAAGTCGGTATTTCCTCGCCACGTTAGGTTATAAGCAGTGCCAGTGAAATTGTAGGAGAGATCGGAAGGTGGGTCCAGCTTGACTTTAATAATAAAAAAAAATGACATTAAAATGAAATGTTCTTTTATACTAAAATTATCAGGAGAAAGAGGAATAACAATCATTATGGCAGCTAAGAAAATCATGGTGCTTTTTATAACTCAATTGAAAACCATGAAAAAGACACCACCCTTAAAGGGGTTTTCTGGGATTTTCATATTGGAGATCTATCATCAGGATAGGTCATTAATATGAGATCAGCGTGCGTCCGACTCCCACCGATCAGTAGTTGGATGAGGCAGCGGCACTCCTTGCAGCTTATCAAGGACAGCGCCGCCGATCGTATAGTGGCTGGGCTTGGTATTGCAGCTCCTAGGTCATGTGACGGATGAATGTGACATCACATGACCTAGGAAGAGGCCTAAGGGCTCACGGAGCGCCAGGACCTTTTCATACATGTGATTGGCAGGGGTGCCAGGAGTCCCGAGGGTAGATCATCAATATGAAAATCCCGGAAAACCCCTTTAATGTCCATTTAGAGAAGCAGATGAATTGCCCGTAACGAGCCTTGATGAGTCGATATATAGGTGATTGGTGCTTGTTTACCTTTGGAGGAGTATGAACAAGCGATTGTTCTTGTGATTGTTCGCACCCCAGCTCTCATACACTACATTGTCTGTCAGCCGGCAGCACATCCCCTGGTTACATGGGGAGATGTTCACTAGTATTTTTATTGTACCTATTATATGCTGACACTGGCAGCACTGATTGGATAGTGCCAGACTGCATGTCTACTGCAGGTCATGTCTACTGCGCATGCACTGATTCCCAAAGCAATGGAGCACACACACACAGTAGAGTTGACTTCAGCCCTGGCAAGCAGCAAGGCTGTACTGCGTATACGCTGCATACCGATATAATGGCACATGCGCAGAAGGTCCGGTTGACTACTTCACCGCCTGGCCTTGTGACTGGAATGCGGGGTGGCCAGGAGCATGGAGCGTGGATTACTGTGCAGCGAGGTGCAATGGTCACACCCTTGTTGCACTGACCAGTTAATTTGCATATGATAAAAAGATTAATTTCTCTGAAATGCGGCCAAAAATCAAGATGGGACCAAGAGCGCTTTACTCAGATGACTATGGCACACCTAACAATTCATTCAAATGAATATGGCGGTACATGGTGACAGATTCCCTTTATTATCCCTTTCATATCCACTGGACTGCAGGTAAATCCGCCTCATTATTATGGGAACTTACTGTTACAGATTGGCACAAAGCTTTCAATAGTTGCAAGAATTTCTGAGGATGGACCTTGTACTTCTATTTTATAATCATCCATGTCGAAGGGCACTAAATAGCTTAAATTGCAGCTAAAACTCTTGGCGTCTCGGCTGGATACAAGATGACATTTTCTGGAAGCTTCATCATACTCATAATCATCATCAACATCATTTTCTTCCAGAGTGCTGCAATCAAATTTCGGAAAAGTTAGAAGATTTTAAAGTTTTCGGACTTTTGAAATCAAGAGCTTTCTGAGGTTGATAGCGGGAAGCCTCTTGCATTGCAGCTAAAAGTGACTACCGAAAATACCACCATATTGGTTATGACTTTGTCACTGACCAAACGTGCTAACATAAGGCTACATGACCACGAAAGAGAAAAACGGACATGTTATGGAGGCCATACCAATGGTAGTCTATGGGGTAATTCACATGGCAGTTTTCTTGACTGCCAATGAAAAACGGACATCAAAAGATCTTGTCCGTTTTTCACTGACCGACTACCCCCATACAATTGAATGGGTCCGATTGTAACGTCCGTTTCTCAGAAAGGCATCAGTGAAAAAAATCTGTTAAAAATGTCAGTTTTTAACTGACTTTTTTTTACTGTCATGTGCATGTAGCGTAAAGGACATTTTTACCTTCAGTTTCTGAGGAGCTAATTCAACGGACATGTTGTTGCAGTGGACCAGACGGGAGGTGTGAAGAGGAGAGGATAGGAGTGGTAGTAGGGTGAGAACTGTGGTGTTACGGTGGCGGCTGTCCCGCTCCAGCTCTCCCTTGGGCCATGCACAGTGAAGAGTAGGCGCACTTATTCCCCCAGGACACACCCTGTCAGGACTGACTGGGCCCGCAGCCAAATTTTGTATGGGCCCCCCCCCTCCATGACTATCCTGGCATTGTATGTGTGCATATGTAAGGGAGGGTTCACATCACATTTTTGCCTTCCTTTTGATGTATACGTTGGAAAAAAGGGATACATAAGCGCAGCACACTTTGCTTTTGTATCCTGCCAAGTCTGGGGGGAAAAAAACAACGTATATATATTTTTTTTTTTTAACAATGGGACTATGGTGCGGATGCCACTGTATGGTGTCAGTCTGAGGCATTTGTTAACATATACATTTTATGTAGACATTAAATGAATGGCAAAACGTGATGTGAAACCGGCGTTAGTGTGCCATGATAGTGCCAAGTGCCAAGCACTAGAGGCAGAGAAGGGAGGCTGCAATGTACTGCATGCTATAGTACAGGAGGCTGGCAGAGCGCACAGCCTGGTCCTGGTGATCAGTGGTGTGGACTGTATTCTACAAGGCTCACTCCACAGTATCATGTACTGGAATCTACAGTAAATACTGTAACGATATTATCCCTACCCTCGAATAATAATAGATTTATTGACTATATAATCACCAACATATAGAGACTAAATAATACCACCATATTGGATAATAGCTCATACCATGACTGGATAACAAAACACTAACGTTATAGCTCCATACCATGACTGGATAACACCACCATACAGCAACTGAATAAACGCCATTCAGTGACTTAAGAACCACCATACAATGACTGAATAACACCGCCGTACCGTGACTGGATAACAGTGCCATACAGCGACTGAATAACCGCCATACAGTGACTTAAGAACCGCCATACAATGACTGAATAACACCGTCGTACCGTGACTGGATAACAGTGCCATACAGTGACTGAATAACACCGCCATACAGTGACTGAATAACACCGCCGTACAGTGACTGGATAAGACCGTCATACAGCGACTGGATAACAGGGTATAAGGAAACACAGTACAGTATGTGACCAGGGGCACAGTATAGAGTATAAGAGGGCACAGTACATGGTATGATTAGGGGCACTGTACAGGCTATTGTAAGGGGGCACAATGCAGGGTATGAGGGCATAGTACAGGTTAGTAGGCACAGTATAGGGTATAAGATGGCATAATAGAGGTTAGGAGGCATAGTACAGGGGTATCCCCTTATGCTCCTGTAATGTGCCTCCTACAGGGTATAATAATGGGGCATAGAGCAGTGTATAGGGCACAGTAAAGGGCAGGGGGCACAGTACAGGGCGGGCGGCACAGTACAGTATAAGGGGCACAGCATAGGGGGCACAGGGCAGGCAGCACAGTACAGCATAGGGGGCACAGTACAGCATAGGCGGTACAGTATAAGGCAGGGGGCACAATACAGCATAGGAGGTACAGTACAGGACAGGGGGGCACAATATAGCATAGGGGATACAGTACAGGGCAGGGTGGGGACACAGTGCAGCATAGGGGACACAGTACAAGGTAGGGGGCACAGTACAGCATAGGGGGCACAGTACAGAGCAGGGGGCCCACAGTGCAGCATAGGGGGCACAGTACAGGGCTGGGGGCACAATACAGCATAGGGGGTACAGTGCAGGGCAGGGGCACAATACAGCATAGGGGGTACGGTACAGGGCAGGGGAGCAAACACATTGCAGCATAGGGGGCACAGTGCAGGGCAGGAGGCAGAATACAGCATTGGGAGTATGGTACAGGGCAGGGAGCACAGACTCACCATTGTTGGTCAGGCTGGCAGTGAGTCTGAAGGTCGGCAGCATTGGCTGGCTGGCAGGCTGCAGTGATGCTCAGAGGGCTGAGCTGGAGGTCAGCTGGCACTACAAGTGAGGCGGGTGGGCAGGTAAGAGAGACATCCTGCCAGTCGGGCAGGCGCGCGGACGGTCACATCCAGGGTCCACATGGAGCTTCTAGGAGTCTGGGAGCGGGCCCTGTTTGCGACTGAAGTATTACTTGAAACGATTGGTGGAGCAGCAGCTTCCGCTCACTGTTACTCCACCAATCGGATAACACAGCGCAGAGGTAGGAGAATCCCTCTCACTCCCCTCTCCTCTCCTCTTGTTTCATTGCGCAGCATCACAACGCCCCGTCCCCAGGCAGGGAGAGACGGGAAATGTAAAATAAAATAAATGTTAAAAAAATGGAATTATTAGAAATATGGCCCTGCTACTGCTTCCGGGCCCTGCTGAGCTCGGGCTCCGAAGCAGTCGCTTCCCCTGCTTTCCCGATAGCTACGCCACTGCTGTCAGGGGTCTCCTGACTGTTGGAAATTGGAGTGCCCTTGATGTTGGTAGTTGTGAGTAGTGTTGATAGCAAATATTCTAATTGCGAATTTTTATCGCGAATATCGGCACTTCAAGAATTTGCGAATATCTAGAATATAGTGCTATATATTTGTAATTGCGAATATTCTAGATTTTTTTTCATCGGTACCCATGATCCCTCACAGCTTCTTGCTTGTGGGCCAATGAGAAGGCTGCAATATCTTTGACTTTAGCAGTAGTGTTGATTGCGAATTTTTACATCGCAAATTTTTTATCGCAAATTTTCTGATTGCCAGTTTTCACAATCAAGAAAACAAATGACTGGAGATCCCAAATTATCGAATTTGCGAATTTATGGCGAATATTCGCCCAAAAAATTCACGAAATATCGCGAATTCGAATATTGCCCGGCATGCTCATCACTTGTTGTGAGGTGCAAGGCAAGGAAAAGGTAAAGGTGGTGCAAATGAGGCAGCAAATGCAGTTCAACTTATAACAAGTCTTTACTGAAGAAACAGTTTTTCCTCAAGCAGCAGGGTACAAACCGGGGCAGATGGCCTCTACATTATGCCTGAACGAGTACTGCAATTCTGGGTATGACCAGCAGCCATGACCTTTAAACCTGGAGTGTTGTGAAATCTATAGCCTTATGCGTTACCTCCACAGATTTCCACTCACAACTCTCTTCTCTTGGCTGCTTGGGTGCTGACCTTCACTGAGTCTGGGGGAGGCTGCCTGGTCTCATCCCTGGAATACCAGTATGCCTATTGTATTTGCCACAGGACTGGCTATACTTCAGCTGCTCACACGTCAGCTACCAGCTCTAGACTCCCTTAATGACACAGGAAAGAGCTAAACCCAGGGGTTAGGGCCTTCCCCTTCCTAGATATAATCACCAGGATGTGAAAATTAACCCTGTAAATCAGCCTTCATAAAAAGAGCCTGCATTCAATTAACACTGCAAAACATCAGGACACAGTCATTAACCCTTCAGTATTGACACACTGGGTCACTGCATAATGAAACGCTGTTAAGGAATAATACAGGGGACACTATCCAGGACCACTGCCAGCAAACTAAAAATCTGCTATCTATTCTCTCTCACCACTCCTGCTAGTGAGGCTTCCCCTAGGTATTCACCACAGCCTGCTGCAAGGCAGGCTGGAATAGGCTGCTAGGGACCAAGGTTACATTTGCAGAGTAAGGGACCAGAAAACAAGTGCAAGCTCACACGTAGCAATAGACAAGGGTTTAAGCCAGAAATAGACCATAGAGTCTAAGCCAGGAGAATCAGTAGAAGGTTAATCGGTAATCAAGGGGCAATCCAGAAACAAGCTGAGGTGCCAGGACTCAAAATTAAAATAAGACCTCAAAACATCAGGACACAGTTGTTAACCCTTCAATAGTGACACACTGGGTCACTGAATAATGAAACACCGTTAAGAAATAATAATGAGGACACAATCTGGGACCACTGCCAGCAAACTTAAAGTCTGCTATCTATACTTTCTCACCACTCCTTCTAGTTGATGTAAGGCTATCCCTAAGTATTCACCACAGCCCTGCAAGGCAGGTGCAATAGGCTGCTATAGACCCAGGTTACATCTGCAGACACGAGAAAGGCACCAGAAAACAAGTGGAAGCTCACAGGTAGCAATAGACAAGGGTCTAAACCAGAAATGAACCAGCGAGTCTAAACCAGGAGAATCAGTAGAAGGCTAATCAGTAATCAAGGGGCAATCCAGAAACAAGCCGAGGTCAGTACACAGGCAGGTCTAAAAGGAATGCAAAGCTCATTGAACACAGAGCTCAAAACAGGAGCCAGGAATCTAAATAAAAGGCAAACAGTCAAACCTAGCCGCAGTCCTGTGCGTGGCTGTTCTAGGGGAGTACGGATGTTGACCAGCCAAGCCCCAGCTGGTCAACCTATCTGTGAGCCTGGACACCAAGCCAATCAGGTTCCTGTCCCAATCCCAGAGACAGGTGGTGGATTTAAGTCTCACACTGACTATTGTCTTTGCCTGTCATTTTGATTCCTCCTGTTTTGAGCTCTGCATTAATGGTAGACTTTCCTGTGTACAGGGATGTAGCTATATGGGGTGCAGAGGTAGCCGTCGCTACCGGACCCAGGAGCCTGAGGGGCCCCAAAGACCCTTGTGCCACATGAGAAGACACCTGTTTTATAGAAGGTGCATGCTGGTCAAGTTACACCTCTGGCTGGAGGGAAGGGGTTAGGTCATGAATTTGGCATGGTGGGGGTGCAGTTTCAATTTTTGACTCAGGCAGCAGGAAGGCTACGTGCTCCCCTGCCCCTTGCCAACAAGCACTTAGGGACGGGGGCCCAAGCTGAACTCTTGCACCAGGGCCCATGAGCTTTTAGCTACGCCCCTGCCTGTGTACTAACCTTGGCTTGTTTCAGGATTTTAGCTTTCTATTGATTCTCCTGGCTTTGACTCTGTGGTTTGTTTCTGGAACAACCCCATGTCTACTAATTTGATGTAGATGTAACCTGGGTCCCTAAAAGCCAATTCCAGTCTGCCCTGCATTAGGCTCTAGGGAGTACCTAGGGGTGACGGAAGATAGGTAGCAGATTTTGAATTTGCTGGCGGCTTCTCAGGGCAATGTATCCTTCCTCACTTCTGTTTCATCACTCTATATTTGATTACATGTCAATATCTGTTAATATTGTGCTTTTTCATTTCAATTTTTTTTTAGGTGTGACATCTTTTCAGTTAAAAGTAGAAAACAGGCATTATTCATAGTGTGAATGCTTATACAGCACAAATCTTAATCTAGTTACTGATAGTGCGTTGGGGAAAACCCAGTTATTATCAATGTACGAGAATCACACTATAAACTCTCTGCACCCACTAACGGTAAGGAGAAAGAAGAAATCTCAGTCATCTTCACTCAATAACATCAGAAAATCTATGAAAATGGGATATTTTTAAGTCAAGCCTTGATTTGATGTCAAGGAATGATGAGAAATTACAGCATGAGCAATTCCTTGCAAGGGGTCTGTCACCTCTCCTGACATGTCTATTTCTGCATTCTCTATTTCTGTTCCTCATAAAATAAAAATTCTGGAGAACTCTGCATTGTGTACTTCCTCTGTGATTCCTCCTAGCAATTTATAAATACATTGGCAACTTGGTGTTGTTATTCCTCTTGTCAGTGGGGGTCTGTCCCTATATATTGTGGAACTGTCAGTATTGATTAGACAATGTTAGACTGCGTAGGCAGGAGTGGACTGGGAACTTAAAGTGGGTCCAAATTGACAGAAGTCAGGGCAACACACAGGTTCAGCAATACCATTGCACAAAATACCGTCCCATCAGAGCCATATACCACAGTGCAGCACAATATATTGCCCCAAAAGCTGTCCTCCTGTGATGACCATCCATAGCTACCATTTTCTGTCCAGCAGTTGAATTCAGGAGGGCATGTGCAGTCACTGGCTCGGTACGAGTACCTGATTCTCACAGTGTTAATTACCCCTGAGAGCTCATTATGTACCCGGTCAGCAGCAGAGAGGAGGACTTGGGCAACCCCCTGGGCATTGGCCCACCGGGAATTTCCCTGTAAGGTCTACGGCCAATCCAACCCTGTGCGTAGCCCCCCTCCAACACCCAGTTGCCAATTTATGGATGCATTTCAAGGAGGAATAACAGAGGAACATCATTATGTAGAGATCTAAGAAAATATGCCCCAGAATTGCTGTTTCATGGGAAATACAAGTATTTTCTAAAACAGAGACGTCAGGAGTGACAGCGATATGTTCTTTTTTATATAATCATATAATGTCTCCTTTATCACTCTAAAGTTATTCAGATACTATTGTCACGGATGTAGTAGGGGAGAACACCAAAAGACAATCAAGAAGGAAGGGGAAAGACACTAGGCCTCACCGCTAGGGATGGAAAAGGGTCACCACCTATTAAACCCTGCTCCTGGCCCTAACTCCTATCCGTATGGGCACATCTCGATGGTAGAGATACCCATACACGGGAACCTAGAAAACCCTGGTGACCCTCAGATGCCCTAAAGATAATGACAGGGCAGAGACCACCTGTTCCTTCCCTGGTGAAGGAACAAGCGTCTCACTAAGGTCTAGTAAACAACCAGGGGAGGGGAATACAAAACACGACAAGCGGAACACTTAACTTCAGAGGATGAAGCATGAACAGGACTTCAACACAAACCACACTCCAGCTCTTCCAAGACCAAATGAAGCTATCCCAAGCAAGGAGTGATGGGAAAAGTCAGACTAAATAGGGCAAAGTAAAGGTCACATGATCCACACCTGAACAGGATGTGTGGACATACCAGCAACACACAGACAAAGTGTAACCAAAAGAGGCTGTCAGATCACTAATGCGTAGATAATCTTTCAGACCTTCTAAGACCTGTCACAGATGTGACCACTACAGATAGCTGTGGGCTGAACAGCTATCCTGGGCATGCTTGGCCTACAGATATTCCTCTCGACTCCTCCTTATACATGCATGCTTAGCTAGCCAAGTGTGCATGTGTTCTCAGTATAAACTTCTGCCAGACACCACCATTGGTGGCTTATCTCCATTGCGGAAAAAAGTTGCCATTTAGGAAATTGTTGCAATTTGCTCAGTAAGGCCCTGTTCACATCTGGGGGATCTGGCTTCCTTACCCAGTGCAAAAGCCGGTTGTCGGCCGGACAAAAAAACGTCACATGGATCCCTGCCGGACATTATTGCAGTCAATATGGGGATTCGGCAGTGAAGTAGAGGATCAGGCTGCACGGTGCCGGATCTCCTAACGGAGATGTGAACGGGGCCTAAGTGGCATTTATATACTGCTGAGGGTATCTGCAGGTAAGTAGAGTTGCATTTGAATTGCTCCAACTTACTGCATAGTTGCCAACAGTCCCGAATTTTCAGAGACAGTCCTGGCAAATTCAGGCTGTCCCGGGCTAAAAATGGGTGGGGCTTGTACATTTGGGCGTTCCCAGGTTAGGGCTTACATGCCGTGTGTTCACCATTTTGGTAAGTATGTATAGGGTAGTGATTCCCATCATGATATTGTAAAAAATAAATAAATATATATATATATATATATATATATAAAATCTTGAAATATATCCAGATATGATCAATACTTACATAAAGAATGGCCCATTTCCAGAATATGATCCTTTGTACCAGATGCAGCTTATACGATCGGCATAATTTGTTAGGCAGCTCAGATTTCCTGGCTTGTCTACTGAATAATAATAAAAAAGAATCATAATTTATAGACTTTTATTACATATGAAATATGGAATTGTGCTGCGGCATTCTCAGGTAAACATTGTGTCGGAGGCTCCTGGAAAAAGGGGACACCTCCTGGGATTCCAGAAGAGCTGGCGAATCTCCTGGGAACATCATGGAGGGTTGCTTTCACCCCAATAGCAGCCCTACATATATTTTAAATGTACAGTATATAGCACCGGGATGCTGTGTCAGTAGGTGCAGCTTTGGAGCACAAACGTGCTGTAAGAAAAGAGGTGGGCATGTTAAAGGGATGGGGCATGTTAAAAAAGAGGCGTGGTCAATCCCAGAAAAATGTTTGCAGTGTACTTTTGCTCAGTCCAAAAGTTGGCAAATATGGATATTCTTCAATATAAACCTGCCTGTTAAAGGGATATTCTTCAATATAAACCTGCCTGTTAAAGGGATATTCTTTAATATAAACCTGCCTGTTAAAGGGATATTCTTCAATAAAAACTTGCCTGTTAAAGGGATATTCTTCAAAATAAACCTGCCTGTTAAAGGGATATTCTTTAATATAAACCTGCCTGTTAAAGGGATATTCTTCAACATTAACCTGCCTGTTAGGCTACATGCACACGACAGTTGCGCGATTTTGTGGTCTGCAAATTGCAGATCTGCAAAACATTAATGGCGTTCCTGTGCGTTCTGCAATTTGCGAAACGGCACAGACAGCCATTAATATAACTGCCTATTCTTGTCCGCAAAATGGACAAGAATAGGACAGGTCATTTTTGTTTGCGGACCACGGAACGGAGCAACTGATGCGGACAGCATACGGAGTGCTGTCCGCATCTTTTGCCGCCCCATTGAAGTGAATGGGTCCGCATCTGAGCCGCAAAAACTGCAGCTCGGATGCGGACCAAAACAATAAGTGGTCTTTCTCTTAGCTCCAGCAGGTTTTGGGGCAAACTGGCAGGTAAACCTGGAAACCCGCCTTCTCCGCTGAGCAAATCTCTGGCCTCGGTCCGATAGCTGGACCTCCTGACAGTTCTGGTAACTTTGAGTGGGGTGCCTTTGGCCTTTGACCCCCTTGTGATACCCTGTCTCTTAAACTGTAAGGAGTCGTGATGCTCTATGAGCTGCTTTCCTTAGGAGACTCCTGCTGCAGGGAGGGGGGCCATTCCCCTCACTGCGCCATCTTGACTCATCTGCTTTCAACTCTAGACTAGACTATAGCTTCCTCCAACCCTTCCCTTGGTAGGAAGCAGGACTAGCCCACTCTATTCTAACTAAAGATCTCTCTCTGCCAGATACTGCCACTTGCTGGTGAACCAGGCACATTACATGAACATAACAGTTTCATAGTTATACCATTAATGCACAGTATCAAAAGACCTGGAATAAATACACAGATGACATTATTGTTAGCCATTAGAGACAGTAGCAGGGTGTAGGAATGGTAGGGCCCACTCTGGGGTACTACAATAGCAACCAATCATAGCAACGCTTTCATTTTTCAAAAGCTCTGGATCTGAATACTTTAGTAATTGCATGTTAAATTTAGTATAACCACTGAGTTATTCAATAAAATGTATCTGTATAGCGCCACCTGCTGTTTTTTCTTTTCCTTATTTGAGTTGGTCGCACAGTGCTCGGTTTAAAGAGGACCTTTCACTAGTTTAAAAACTAAAAACTAACTGTATCAGTGGGCAGAGCGGCGCCCAGGGGTCCCCCTGCATTTACTAGTATGTCTGGGCGCCGCTCCGGTGTCTGCAGCTCCCTCTGTTGTACTGGGCGGAGTTTTTGTATTAGGGTTGTCCCTTGCTGCAGCGCTGGCCAATCGCAGCGCACAGCTCATAGCCTGGGACTCCCAGGCTATGAGCTGTGCGCTACGATTGGCCAACGCTGCAGCAAGGGACAACCCTAATACAAAAACTCCGCCCAGTACAACAGAGGGAGCTGCAGACACCGGAGCCTATACCGGGCGAACGGAGCGGCGCCCAGACATACTAGTAAGTGCAGGGGGACCCCTGGGCGCCACTCTGCCCACTGATATAGTTAGTTTTTAGTTTTTAAACTAGTGAAAAGTCCTCTTTAAATCTTTAACTGCTACCAGTGACATATTCTGTTAGAAGCTGTGGCTGTTACAGGGAGAGCCGCTGCAGCAGAAAGGACACGCCCCGAGCTGCCGGGCTGAAGAGAATCTAGTAGAGCAATTGGAGAAATTAATGGGGAGAGCTCTGGATCCATGTGAGGTACAGGGCTGGTTAGAAAAGCATTGTCATGTACTATATGATGTCAGATTTTATTTTTTTACATCAATTATGGGAGACCTCCTTTAACAACTGCAATTTTTAACATATGATTGTCAGGTGGACTTTCTCTAGCAACCAATCTGTCTCACATCTTCCACTCTAGCCTGAACTGGCTATGAATGAAGACCAGGTCACATCTACAGTATCGCCACTTTTCTCCATGTCCGTTCCGTTTTTTTTTTGGGAGGGGGGGGTTTGCGTGTGGCTCGTATGCAAAACCATTCACTTCAATGTGGCCGGAAAAAACAGGAAATTACGCATTACGGACAAGGATAGGACTGTTCTATAATGGGCCTATAAACGCACACGGCCGGTATCCGTGTTTTGTGGATCTGCAATTTGCAGACCACAATAAAACAACGGTCGTGTGCTTTACTTACTGACAAAAAACATAGAAGAAATTTTCCTTTTCTACGTAAAATTAAAGGGGTTTCCCATGATTTTCTGTTTTGCGTGATCTAACGGAGAAATCTCATGTTAGCTTGTGGGATTAAAGTCTTAATGAAGAAAGAGGTTTTTAAAGTAGTTCCTTTAAATAATGAAGAAGCAGTTCTTAGAATTTCATGATTTGATTGTATGAAATGTTTTCTTCAAAGGGCATCTGTCACCACGACCTCCCTATCAGACTATTTACATAGACACGTAGCTGTGATTCACCTGATTAATATACTGTTTGTCTTATGTTGATCTGAGGCTCTGTTCCAGAGTTATGATACTTATAGTTTGATTAGGCCTTTGGTGCAATCAGGGTGTTACCATTGCACTAGTTGCACCCAAACTTCACTCCTTTCTGTGGCCATCCTCTCCCTCCCTGCTTTAATTGACAGGGCCAGGCAGTGACAAAGCAGCAAGGGATGAAGGCTGGCCACAGAAATGAGTGGAACTTTGGTGCAACAAGAGCAATGGTGACACCCTTTTTGCACCAGGTGCCTAATTTGCATATTAAGACAATGTATCAAAACACGGGAGCGGGGCCTCGGATATACAAATGAGAAACAGCATTCTATAGCACTGCTATGTGTCTATGCAAACAGTTGGCTAGGCACAGATTCCCTTTAACCTGTTGGGGACATATGACGTACAGGTACGCCCTGATGTCCTGGTACTTTAGAACACATGATGTACCGGTACGTCATGTGTAGTTCCGATCACCGCCGTGGCGGGCGGTGATTGGAACAAGGTGCCTGATCAAATCATTGAGCAGGCACCCTGGGACAATGCGCGGGGGGGTCCCGTGCCCCCCACCCCGTGTCGGCGATCGACGCAAACCGCAGGTCAATTCAGACCTGCGGTTTGCGGCTTTTAAGGGTGGTTGCGGCGGTGATCGGAGGTGCCATCGGGTCCCCGTGTGGCTGTAAGGGGGACCCGATGGCATGGAAGGCAGCGCAATGCCTTCCTTAGGCTTCGGTGCTGCCTTCTGGTGAAGAGCCTGTGAGATCCAGCCCCCTGGATCTCACAGGCAGGAAGCTGTATGAGTAATACACACTGTATTATTCATACAGCCAATGCATTGCAATATAGAAGTAATGGAATGCATTGTAAAGGGGATTACACCTCCAAAAGTTGAAGTCCCAAGGTGGGACAAAAAATAAAGTGAAAAAAAAAAGTTTCCCCCCTGTATCAACCGACTCTTTAAACATATCACATCTGTCAGACAATGAAGATTTCAGATCTGGTAGGATAGGTCATCAATATAAGAATGGTGGGGGTCTGACACCTGGGACCAGCGAGGCTTGGGCCCCCTCTCTTCATGGGCTCCATAGCAAGTGCATGATCTATAGCATCTCCTCAGTCTGTACACCCTTGGATTAGAACCTTCAAATGTCTTTCCTTGTCTGCCTCATCATACATTTTCCCATGGCCCTGAGAACTGAAAGTTCACTTCTGCTTCGTGTCATTGGTTGTGTGGGTATAATTTCGTAACGGTGCTTGAACACTCAGAATTTAGCACAATTTGTCTAGATATCCAGACAGATCTATACACCCACCACTAGGAAGGTGATTTCTAAATATACTGTATTTCTGTACAGTATACAGGCATACCAATGTAATGTACAATCGATAGGATAAAGAATATACAATAAAATGCCTTTAATCCGCCATTAAGGGTTATCCTACACACTGGGTTATTGACATCATAGAAAAAGACATTAAATTTAGCCTAGGTTCACATCAGTGGCCTTCGCTGCAGATTCTATTGCCAGAATCTTTAGTAGAAATTGAACACAATAGACCCCATTATAGTCAATGGAGTCAATTGGGTGCCATTTGTCTCCATCATATGACGGATCTGGAAATGCTGTATTTTTTTAATTTTTACTGTTGCTAGAACAGAAAAGCAGGAAAATCTGGTTCAGATGTGAAAGTAGCCATACTTGTAGGTTAGAGAGCCTCACATTACATAGTACATAGGTCGATACATAGATCACGTTACATAGTACATATCGTAGGTCGATACATAAGTCACACATTGGTCGATACATAGGTCTCGTTACATAGAACATACGTCGATACATAGGTTACACATAGGTTGATACATAGGTCACGTTATATAGTACATAGGTCGATACACAGGTAAATACATAGGTCACGTTACATAGTACATAGGTTAATATATAATTCACACACAGGTTGATACATAGGTCACATTACATAATACATAGATCAATACATAGGTCACACATAGGTTGATAGACAGGTCACATTATATAATACATAGGTCACGTTACATAGTACATAGGTCGATACATAGGTCACGTTACATAGTACATAGGTCAATACATACGTCACACATAGGTCGATACATAAGTCACACATAGGCCGATACATAGGTCAATGTTTTTTTTAGTAATGCAAGGAATTTCCTAATAGCAGAATCTGTGTGTCATGGGACTACAAGAACTATAGTACGTACAGACGTGGACAAAATTGTTGGTACCCTTTGGTCAATGAAAGAAAAAGTCACAATGGTCACAGAAATAACTTTAATCTGACAAAAGTAATAATAAATTAAAATTCTATAAATGTTAACCAATGAAAGTCAGACATTGTTTTTCAACCATGCTTCAACAGAATTATGTAAAAAAATAAACTCATGAAACAGGCATGGACAAAAATGATGGTACCCCTAACTTAATATTTTGTTGCGCAACCTTTTGAGGCAATCACTGCAATCAAACGCTTCCTGTAACTGTCAATGAGACATCTGCACCTCTCAGCAGGTATTTTGGCCCACTCCTCATGAGCAAACTGCTCCAGTTGTGTCCGGTTTGAAGGGTGCCTTTTCCAGACTGCATGTTTCAGCTCCTTCCAAAGATGCTCAATAGGATTGAGGTCAGGGCTCATAGAAGGCCACTTTAGAATAGTCCAATTTTTTCCTCTTAGCCATTCTTGGGTGTTTTTAGCGGTGTGTTTTGGGTCTTTGTCCTGTTGCAAGACCCATGACCTGCGACTGAGACCAAGCTTTCTGACACTGGCTAGTACATTTCTCTCTAGAATTCCTTGATAGTCTTGAGATTTCATTGTACCCTGCACAGATTCAAGACACCCTGTGCCAGACGCAGCAAAGCAGCCCCAGAACATAACAGAGCCTCCTCCATGTTTCACAGTAGGGACAGTGTTCTTTTCTTGATATGCTTCATTTTTTCGTCTGTGAACATACAGCTGATGTGCCTTGGCAAAAACTTCGATTTTTGTCTCATCTGTCCACAGGACATTCTCCCAGAAGCTTTGTGGCTTGTCAACATGTAGTTTGGCATATTCCAGTCTTGCTTTTTTATGATTCGTTTTCAACAATGGTGTCCTCCTTGGTCGTCTCCCATGTAGTCCACTTTGGCTCAAACAACGACGGATGGTGCGATCTGACACTGATGTTCCTTGAGCATGAAGTTCACCTTGAATCTCTTTAGAAGTCTTTCTAGGCTCTTTTGTTACCATTCGGATTATCCGTCTCTTAGATTTGTCATCAATTTTCCTCCTGCGGCCACGTCCAGGGAGGTTGGCTACAGTCCCATGGATCTTAAACTTATGAATAATATGTGCAACTGTACTCACAGGAACATCTAGTTGCTTGGAGATGGTCTTATAGCCTTTACCTTTAACATGCTTGTCTATAATTTTCTTTCTGATCTCTTGAGACAGCTCTTTCCTTTGCTTCCTCTGGTCCATGTCGAGTGTGGTACACACCATATCACCAAACAACACAGTGATTACCTGGAGCCATATATATAGGCCCAATGGCTGATTACAAGGTTGTAGACACCTGTGATGCTAATTAGTGGACACACCTTGAATTAACATGTCCCTTTGGTCACATTATGTTCTGTGTTTTCTAGGGGTACCATCATTTTTGTCCATGCCTGTTTCATGAGTTTATTTTTTTACATAATTCTGTTGAAGCATGGTTGAAAAACAATGTCTGACTTTCATTGGTTAACATTTATAGAATTTTAATTTATTATTACTTTTGTCAGATTAAAGTTATTTCTGTGACCATTGTGACTTTTTCTTTCATTGACCAAAGGGTACCAACAATTTTGTCCACGTCTGTATATATAATATAGTATGTAACATAATATACTGGAATGGTCTTTTCAAACATATGATGTGAATTTTGCTACTTACAGTTAGTTTGGGAGCACATATAAATGTTACCGTAAAACACCAGGTGTATGCAGAGCACCGTACAGAGGACCAGTACATATCTTCTCATTCTGCAGTTAAACCTGGAACAGAGAAATTGGCGCACTTGATCTAGTATTGTCCAAAATATTAGCTGTCATTAAAGTCAAGCCAGAAACGGAGCACTTCATTTTAGCTGGGGATTGCAGCCTACTACCAGGGGCGGACTGGGTAATAAAAGTGGCCCTTGGAAAAAAATAAATGAAAGCGGCCCCATGTTTTAGGCAGGTCCAAATTGACAGAAGAGGGCAGGGACAACAGAAGTAGTCGGGCTTGAAATACCATAGTGCAGCACAAAGTATAGCTCCAGCAGAAACAAATATCACAAAGCAGCACTAAATACTTGTCACAAACCAGCTGGTGTGAACCCACTGTGCCACGTATCCTACTTCTTCTAAGGACGTTGTCTGAGTGAACCCCTTGATCTTAACAGTACCCCTGATGGTGAGGATAGACTTTCCCGAGGGGAACACCTCTTGAGGAGGATAGGCACACAAGGCAGCTGGTCCAGGTGGACCAGGAGGTACCTGAGAAAGGTACCTGAGGTACAGGCATTGTCAGCAGGCTGAGTCGTTACCAGGAGCAACAGTGCAGGACCGAAGGATGAGGCAGAGACGATGTCAGACAGGCAATAGGTCAATCCGGGTAAGCAACAGGAGAGTCAAGGCAAGCAGGCAGGGATCAAACAGATAGCAGAGTCCAGGAACACAAGTACGAGTCAGGAACACAAACGGATATCAGGAACCTTAGCAGGACACAAGGACCTTGACACTGAGGCATCTGGGAAGGGGGCTGAGACACTTATATATGTGAAGGAGGGATAGGATTGGTCAGTAAGGTCACATGACCTAACCCATAAAGTCAAAGAAGTGACGCGCACCGGCCCTTAAGGAAGTGCTGCAGAAAACAAGCAGCAAGCATGCTGTGGCCAGGGCTGAGAGAAAACTGTGGAGCAGATCCCAGAACAACAGTACCTACACAGACAGAGCCCAGGACTGCAGTGGTGAATGGGAAGCACTGGCCGCAAATCACCGCTGAACATGGCGCCCGGGATCGCCATGTATCCAGGTGGCGGTGGTGAGGAGGGCTTTGGTGGCCCCCTGGGCATCGGCCCAATGGGGAATTTCCCTGCAGGGTATTTCGCCAGCTCACCCCTGCCTACCACCACCACCTCTCCTTATTAATGGTGTTTGTGTGGACGTTGCTCCAGCCAGCAGTCCTGTCAAATTTGACACCTAGGTTAAGCAGAGTTTAGACTGGCAGCAAGCACTGGATCTCAGAAATGGGGCATTCACTTAAATGGGGCTGAGTTACTATACTACGTACACTGGTATGTATAGAGGTTCTGCGTGAACAGAAGCCATGATGCTACTGCACGTGCCACAACCTAATATGTTATAAAGAGCAAAGTATATTGGAGGGCGCAAAGGAAAAAAAGCAGATAGTTTGCTATGTCTATGAACCTAATTTTTTGGCTTAGGAATCTCGCACCTCGATTAAAGACTATTATCTGCATTGCCACATGACTCCATATAAGGAGTCCTGATTGGTATTTCAGGACCCTCTGTGCTCGATTACTTTATGTTCACAATGTTTTTTTTTGTTCTTGCCAAATCGTGCCAAAAATCTTTTCCATTGATTTCCATTTTCTTTCCGCCAAATCTCAAGCAAAATCCGTGTCGGTGTTTTAAGCACGACAAAAAACTCTGTGTGAATTGAGCATTAGATTGTTGCCGAGCTTGTGCCCCCATAGTGTAGAGAACCTCCTGTAGTCTGGACTATATCAGCACAGCTTTGCCAGATAAAAAATACTGCCACGGACTCTCTATCTACAGTAATACTCATGTACAATATGAAATGTTATCTTTGCCCGAAACTAAACATTCCTCATCCCAACCTCGAAGCTCAACTTGGACCATTTAGTGGCCATTAGATCAGTTTGCCATCATCGATGATGCTATAAATTCCAGACTAAACAAAAAAAAAAAGGTACAACTAAGTCTATGAAAACGATGATGGAAACCGAAAAAATAGAACTTTTTGGAACACACTAATTAATATCTAAACATCATTTCATGGAGGGGCATTCGTACAAGAAGGACATGCCAACATTTCTCTATGTCAACCTACAGGGTGATGGCCTTCAATTGTCTCTCTATGACAAACATCACAGGAAATGTGTATGAAAACCAACATGTCAATTCTTCGCACTTCCATTTAAAATATGTCATGGGAGACTGTAGCTGTCAGCCAGCTTAGGACTCAAATTATAGATCATGTCCTATTCTTGTCCATTTTGCAGACAAGAATAAGCAGTTCTATTAGAAAAATGTGGAATGCACACGGCCGGTGTCTGTATTTTGTGGATCCCGGGTTCGCAGACTGCAAAATTCATACAGTCGTGTGCATGAGGCCTTAACTGAAGCTTTCCCCTTGGGGAAGGGGTCATACCCGCGACTGAAAGCAGAGGTTCACATTTTTTGGGATAACACAGTAACTCTAAATATACATCCTTTTGTACATGATCACTTAATGAGTTCTTCATGCAGGTGTGAACACATACACTTAGGTCAATTTATTTTTTTTCTAAAATTCTGTTATTTCCAAAAAGTTCACTTACTTTCGAGCATTAAGTTGTAAAGTGTCTCCCTCTCTTTCTTCAAAATTCAAAATTGAGAAGACTGGGGTGCCCCTTACGACATGTCTGGGGAAAAAAAAACTTAAATCTTTTTTAAACATCTAAAGTTTTTCAGCAGTAAAAACTGATGAATTTGGAGACATTTATTACAAATTGAAATTTTTCTAAACTTCTGACTTTGGGATTACTAATTTAAAATGACATTTTTTTTATTGGCTTAATTGCTAATATAATAGATGAAATTAATGTAATATGAATGTATAATAATAATAATAATACTATAGAACAGACAGGGGACAACCATAAAGAAAAATATTAAAAAATAAACACAGTAATACAATTACTACATACAAATATTATCAAGAATACATGCAGTCATCTGGTGCGATGCTTTAATTTCATCAGATTTTTTAAATAAGGGAAATAAAACTAGTATAATTATATTGAAATATTATTTTACTGAAAAGAAATTTGTCAAAATAGGGTCCGACTTTGTGCTTTGAAGATATTACCTATATGTAAAGCAGATAAGGGGGATATCATTATTTTTTTTCTTAAATTTTACAATAAAGAGGAAATAACCCGGTAAAGAAGCACAACATAGAATGATATCTGTACCTGCCAGCAGAATACTCTTCTTCACTGTGAGACTTGCTCTATTTTTCTGATCTCTTGAGTGGGTGAGCAGTAGCAGAAAATACATACAGTATCTCCAAGAGTATCTCCTTTTATTTCCTGAGGGGAGGGGAGATAGTATTCAGAATGTCATATCAATATTTTTTTTTCTCCTGGGACTTCCTTTTTTTAACACATATTAAGTAGACCTGGGCTGCACCTAACAGCAGCTTAGCAGGATGTACAGAATGCTGTCAGCCATGTAATAATTACTGACACTGTATACGTTACGCAATCGTTTTTAGCAGCAGATTGTTCCAGACTCTGTCCAGAACTGTGACCGTCATATTACTGGGGGTTTTTTAAAAGCAGAACATGGCGTCCTTTTTACACATGAAGATGACTATGTAGAAAATTAACAAATGCTTGTTCATCGGCCGGCAGCTAAAATCATTGTTTCTGGGCGGCACATCACCCTGTGTAAACAGGGATCTGCTGCCCACAGGCAATGAATCTGTATGGGGACAAGAAATCAGAGCAGTGATTGCTTGTTCCCATACAGAAGGGTGGATTGCTGCATGTAACAGTAGTCCTCGCCCTGATCAACGATCAGGCAGTTATGGGCTCCTAATTATTGCTTGTAAATAGGCCACCACCGTAACAATATATTACGGCAGTGGGTGTGGAACCACTGTGTCAACCAGCAGATTTGACTTTGGGCTAATCCTAAGGGCATTATCCTGGCAGTCCCCTAGTATTCACCTTTCAATCCCTGTACAGGGAACTGGAATTTGCTGCAGGGGAACCACTAGACCATTGCCTCCTGGAGTAATCTCTGTGTGATTGACCACTGACTAATGGGGGTCAGAGATGCCAGTGCAGAGCACCAAGGGCTCAGGCAGAATCATAGTCAGGAAACAGGCTGATGTCAGGGCAGGCAGAGTACATGCTATATTGTAAATGGTCCGGGTTGGCAGCGAAGGGTCAGTATGGAGATGAGGCACAGGTTGTGCCAGGCAGCAAAGGGTCAGAATCCAGTAAACAGGCAGAAAGTTGGTACACAGACAGACAACAGAACATACACCTTTTCAGGATAATTGCACACTAGAAAACCTAATGCTCAGGCAACCTCCCACAGGGGAAGGTACCTAAAGCACCCCAAGGTTGCTAGCCACTGACTGGCAAAGATTAGGGTGCACACACTCTGGGCAGAGGAGGAGAGACCTTGCTGGCAAGCAGGGGGCAGCTTCCATCGGGGACAGAGCAGACCCATCGTTAGTTGAACTCGGGACACCGGTCGAGGTGAACAGGACAGACGCAGCCACGAGCTGCTGTTGTAGCACAATTATTATGTTTTTTTTGTGATTTCAATCGTTGAAATCTCTTGTCTGTCCTCCATTTCTTTTATTTCATTTGCTAAGGACTAGCCAATGCCTATTTACACCAGGGGATATAATGCCGACCAACTATGATTTTTAGGTCACCATAAATGATTTAGTCAAGAACGACTGATGCAGTCACTGCACATGATTAAAGGCATTTTCCAGCTTTGTGCACTTTATTTTTTTATTTCACGTCCAGCCTGCTCAAAGCTGGTCACTGTCAGTACCAGTAGTCAGGCAGAACACTAATAGCTCTACCTGCACAGTTCTCTCCATATCCTGCTTTGCAATGATCTGTATAAAGAAGTTAAAGCACAACATCTCTGGGGTCTTGGGAGTTACTCCTTCAATGCCCTAGACCACCAGGGATTAACCGGTTCACTTTATTAGACCACCAGATACTTCACCAATAGCACTTCCACTATTTAGGCATTGTATGGCACCGTTTTTTGGACAATATTATTTTGGTGAGCTAAAATGATACATCTGCGTAGTGAAGAATGGACATCCACTTCTTATCTACACACTTTGATGTCCTATAAAAGCAGCAGTCTTTTTCTGAGAGAGGAGGGGTAAAGAAGGAAAATGTGATGTGAACTAGCAGGCTTGTAGAAGCGGTGACTAGGGACTGGGCTGCAGCTCCCTTGTATCTGTTATGCAGCAGACCATGATTGCTGAATTAGGAAGAAAGAAGTGTCTGCAGCAAAAAAGATGAGCTTTTGCAATGGCCAGGATTGAGGTGGCCTCAATGGTGCACTGGGTTTGCTGGAAGGGATGGTAAGGCACGATGCACTCCAATAGGAAATATGTCCAGAAAGCCTAGGTCTGCAGTAAACCAGTGTGCTTCTTTACTGGAGGAACTCAAGTGCAAAACAATACAGGCAATGCACTGAGCTGGCTTCTCCAGTCTCCTCCTGGGAAGGTTTCTGGGCAGGTAGCTGTCCTTCTCTTTCTCTATATCTCAGAAGGTTGGTATCCTGGCCAAAGGCTGGTAGCCCAGGGTATGCCGCTCAGTCGCCTGGCTGGCTCCCTGGTCAAAGGGCTGGTAACTAAGGTTCTGTGGTTCAGAATCCCCATCTCAGCATCTTCTTCTGGTCACTCATGCAGTCTGGAAAAGTCTCTCCTACTAAGCACTAGTCTCTACCTGCAGACAACTAAGGGTTCTAACCGCTCTCCTTATAAACAGTTTCTAGCTGAACTAGAACCTTCTAGTGGGAGAGTTCAGTGGAGAAGCATAGCCTAAACAGAACCATTGTTACAATGTCTATCATGGACTTGTATAGAGCTTCAATGCAAGGCTATGGGAATGAATAAGCAGTTTTTCCAGACATAAACAGCGAAAGCAAAACCAGAAGGTCAGTATGTCTGTTTTTTTCCCTCCAAAACTTTGCATTTGTAAAAAGCCATAAAGTCTCTCAGTATTAGCTGGCTGTGCATTAACCCTTTCCACAGTGCATATATAGTGCAATAACAGTGCAAATGAACCAGATATATTACAAAAAACATTTAAATGCACACAACCTCATAAATCACTGCGCAAGTTAACCCTTCAAAGTGCACAAAATAGGGAGTTGATGGCTTTGCATAGCAGCAATAAGGGCACATGTCCATCATCCAAAGTACCGTTTCTCCAGGGCACTACATTTTGATAGCAAAAAGTATCACAGAGTTACATTACATGAGGATGTAAAGCGGTAGGAAAGCTGTTTACACTGGAGGTACACTTCACCTTTTGAGTCATATTTGAGTTTTGAAAAACAACCTGCATCTGATTGAATTCTCGCCTTGTAGTAGCTTGGTGAGCTGCCAGGTCTGTGGTTGGTGAAGAGACCCCATCTTTGTATCAGCTGCTTTAGTCCACTTCTGCTTCTTATGGATAGGCAATTTTCTCTACAGCTCCATCCACTGTTCAGTGGGGGTTCAGTCAGGTTTCGTGTATCAGAAACCCCACTGATGTGATTTTCATCACCTATCCTTTAATCTGTCTAGTCTAATTTTATAACACCTATTAGTTGGCTTTCTTTGTGGCAGCATTTTGTTCCAAAATTCTGGAGCAATGTTGACGTACAGACAGTTCTGCAACTCAACCCATAACCCTTCTCCAAGCCACACCATATTCCCTGTTAAAACATGTCTGCAGTAAACCAGTGTTCCTCTTTACTGGAGGAAGTCAAGTGCAAAACAATTGCACTGAGCTGGCTTCTCTAGTCTCCTCCCTGAGGAAAGGCCTACGCTAGCTGTCCCGCTCTCTCTCAGAAGGCTAGTACCTTGGCTAAAGGACTGGTAGCCCAGAGTCTGTAGTGGGTCAGTAGTCTGGCTGGACCTCTAGTCAGAGCGCGGGTCAAAGGGCTGGTGACCCAGGGTCTGTGGCAAAGTATCCCATCTCAGTATCTTCTTCTGGTAAGTAGCGCAGTTTGGAGTCTCTCCTACTAAGCACTGGTCCCTATCTGCATACAACTAGGGGCTCTGACTACTCCACTTATATACAGTTTCTAACCGAACTAGCACCTTCTAGTGCAAGGGGTGGAGTGGAGAAGCACAACCTAAACAGAAACAATGTTGCAAATTCAGCCTGTCATAGACTTGTATAGAGTTTCAATACAAGTCTATGAGAATAACTAAGAATTTTTCCCAGGTACAAACAAGTCTTCAGACGTAGAAACAGAGCTAAACCAGCAAAAGGTCAGTGGTGTGTTTTTCCACTCCAAAACTTTGTATAGTCCCTTATAGTAACAGTGGAAGATTTCTAACATCACAAATCACAATGCATAGATAGAAAGTCCCAAAGTCTCTCGGTATTAGCTGGCAGTTCATTAACCCTTTCCACAGTGCCGTCCAGTAACTGTGCAAATTAACATATAAAATGCAGGTCAACAATGTAAAACAGTATGTGTAAACAGTGGCATAAATCATAGTTCAAGTTAAAGGGATTCTGTCACCTCCCCTAAGGCAAAAAACGATTTAAAAGCAGCCATGCAGCACAGCTTACCTGGATTAGGCTGTGCTGTTCTATCTTGAAATCCGTCCAGCAGTTACTTCAAAAAACGAGTTTGATCAATAAGGAAATGCGTCCTGAAGGTGCCCAGAGGGGCGTTTTTTTCTTCTGAGAGAGCCCAGTACCGCCCCTCTTTCAGTGCCCAGCCCGCCTTCCTAGTACTGTCTAACCGCCGCCCCCAGCCTGCCACAGCCTCCCCTCCCTCTCCTCCCCCTCCCTCACGCCGAACGAAGTCTCGCACAGGCGCAGTAACCACTGAGGGCTGCGCCTGTGCGATCATCAGGAGACTGAGGGCGGCAGCTTCATCTTCGTCACTGGGCATGCGCCGAGCCCAGTGACGTCCGATGTTAGCTCTTTCCCTCAGTCAGCCTGGTAGGAAGCGCAGAGGATTGCCGATCGGCTGCTGCACCCTGCGCTTTCTCCAGTCTGCCTGCCTTTACTTAATATAATAATACCTAATTCGCCCCAACAAATACTTATTTCTTTCCTGAAGGGAGGGTGGGGAAAGAAATCGCTGGCCGTCTTCACTGTGGCAGGCAGACTGGAGAAAGCGCAGGGTGCAGCAGCGATCGGCAATCCTCTGCGCTTCCTACAAGACTGACTGAGGGAAAGAGCTAATATCGGACGTCACTGGGCTCGGCGCATGCCCAGTGACGAAGATGAAGCTGCCGCCCTCAGTCTCCTGATGATCGCACAGGCGCAGCCCTCAGTGGTTACTGCGCCTGTGCGAGACTTCGTTCGGCGTGAGGGAGGGGGAGGAGAGGGAGGGGAGGCTGTGGCAGGCTGGGGGCGGCGGTTAGACAGTACAAGGAAGGCGGGCTGGGCACTGAAAGAGGGGCGGTACTGGGCTCTCTCAGAAGAAAAAAACGCCCCTCTGGGCACCTTCAGGACGCATTTCCTTATTGATCAAACTCGTTTTTTGAAGTAACTGCTGGACGGATTTCAAGATAGAACAGCACAGCCTAATCCAGGTAAGCTGTGCTGCATGGCTGCTTTTAAATCGTTTTTTGCCTTAGGGGAGGTGACAGAATCCCTTTAACATTTCCAAGTGCACTAAAATAGTGTGTTGAAGGTTTTGTGTAGTAGCAATAGGGCCAAATGTCCAACTATGTCCATAGTCCAGGACACTACACTAGGAGGATTGAAATAAATGGTGAACCACAGACTGCTAGTCAAATAAACAAAATCCACACTAGAATTTCAGGAGATTAGTGTCTGTCTGAAATAGCCTTTTGGGAAATGTGCTGTTTTCCTGGCAGTTTTTTATGAATGAGTGTGAATATGGAGCAACTACTATATATATATATGACAGTAGCAAATGCACAGATTAAACTCTTTCAGTGATGCACAGATTTACAGATTTTAAGAAAATTCCCAAGGGCTTATGCAGAACTTCCCTATGTGGCTCACAGACAACAGATGAGTAACTTTACAGCATATGACAAGTAATGTATGGAAAGTGTGTGACAAGCAGGACACCTGACAAGTGACAATATTTCAGATTTACTAATTCTGCCTAATAAACAGACTTGAGGTGCCATGTTGGACTTCCAGTGGACCTGTATGAGAGAGTGTTAGAGCGATAACTCCAAATGTAACACACCTGCTCCCCATTCACACCTGAGACCTTGTAACACTAGTCACATGACACCGGGGAGGGAAAATGGCTAATTGGGCACGATATGGCCTTTTTCACTTAGGGGCGTACTCACTTTTGTTGTCAGCGATTTAGACATTAATGTGTGTTGAGTTATTTTGAGGGCACACCACATTTACACTAATATACAAGCTGTACACGGACTACTTGTATCAAAGTAGTCCGTGTACAGTGTCAGATCAAAAGTGTCAGATCTTCAGTGTTGTCCCAGGAAAATATATTATAAAATATTTACAAAAATGTGAGATACTTGTAAGTTAGGAAGTTATGTATCCAGTGCCCTGCGTCAGAAAAGTGGAGTCATTTTGCTTGTTTTGTCGGTCGTGTAGGCATTCGATCCAAATTTATGACGGATTTGCACCATATTTATGCTATTTTGCACCTTGCCCGCCATTTTGCATTTCCTAAGGGGTGGCCATTTTTTGCCGGACTGATCATTGTGACTTTTTGATACTCCAGTCTAGTGTTGAGCCAAGCGAGCTTCGGATGCTTCATCCGAAGTCGCTTCATTCAAAACTCCGGAATAATACTGTACGGAGATCCGTCGAAGTTAGTTATTCACGAAGTCGCGAGTGACTTCATTGAATAACTTCAGTAGGTGATTTTTAAAACTTGAAACCTAACTCGACTTCGGGTGCGACTAGTACCTCAGACCCGAAGCCGAGTTTGGTTTCAAGTTTTAAAGTGGTTTTCCATTTTAAAAATCAACGACCGAAGTTATTCAACAAAATCACACGGGACTTCGTGAATGACTAATTTCGGCTCCCGCAAATTTTAATACTGTACGGAGATGGATCCTTGTACAGTATCATTCCGAAGTTTTGAACGAAGCAACTTTGGATGAAGCAACCGAAGCTCGTATCGCTCTGCACTACTCCAGTCCTCTGCAGAGTTGCCAACCATCCAGAAATTTCTGGACAGTCTGTAAAAATAGGTGGCTTTTTTCCTGTGTCCGTGAAAAAAATTTGATGCGTCCGTGATTTTCTTTGAGGCTAGTCATGCATGACTAGATTATTTTGGTGGTAATTATCATAATTTTACAGCTCACAGTAAATGCTGGTAATGAGTTCTTATCAGTATATTGAGCTATAGACATGTATCACTATAATCTTTATCATTCATTATGGTTTTCCAATTTGTCCGTAACATTTTTTGGACGTTCGTGATTTTGGGATTAGTTGTCCAGAAAAAAACAAAAAAATTCTGGTTGGCAGCCCTGGTCCTCTGGTGGCGTACAAACTGACAGAACCTTTGAAATAAGTCTGATTAGAATTTAGACTGAAAAATCTATAGGTATTTCTTGCAACAAACTAAGAAAATGTAAAATTGTCACAATAAATGGATTCCGCCACCCCCCAAAAAAAAGACCAAAAAGTTGTATATAGATAAATTACCCACTTAGGCCTATTTCACATGAGCAAGTTTTCCGTCAGGGTGCGATTCGTGAAGCAAACGCATAACATCCAGACTGAATTCTGACCCATTTATTTTAATGAGTCTACACACACGAGCTTCGTTTTCACGCATCATTTCTGCATTTAGGAAAAATCGCAGCATCTTCTATATTCTGCGTTTTTCAAGCAGCAGAAGTGAATAGAGCTTTTGTGAAAAACGGAAAGCATCCGGATGCAATGCTTTTTTCCCTGATGGTTGCTAGAAGATGTAGATCTTTACTCTTCAGGTTTTTTTTTACGCGTGTAAAAAACACATACAAAAAATGATTGCACCAGTGCGGTAAAAAACTGAAACTCTGAACGCAACTGCAGACAAAACTGCATCCCTAATCCTGACACAGTCTGTATCGCTCCTGTGAAAGAGGCCTAAAACAGAGGGGGGAATTTATCATGAAGGGAATATTTGAGGTCAGTTTTGCTTGAGTCTGTGTTGGCGTACCCTATGCCACATTTATCAATGTAGGCATAAGCGTACCCTATGCCTACATCTGGTTAACGGCCAATGTGGACGCTCTGAGTAGCGAGGAACTCCTTGACTACTGGGTGTGCAGGCTTGACCTGTGGCCAGAGCTGTCACGGCTGAGGATGGGGAAAACCCTCAGCCATGCGATGCCAGAAGATGGAGTCGCTGCAAGGCCAGGACAGAGATCCATGTTGTGGGACTATTTGTGCCCTCATAGTTTGTATTTGGTGGCTGCAAATTTGACCTGAATGTTTTTTAGGTTCGCCTGCTATTAAAGTCAATGGGCGCGATGCGAACGCTTGGTTCGCGAACATTTGATCGCGAAAGCACAGCCGCGTTCACGAACCGTCCCGGCCGATGTTGGTCCATCACTACCCATCAGCCTCATATCAGACCCCATCAGCCTCAGATCAGACTCCATAAGCCTCATGTCTAAACCGATCAGCCCCATCAGACCCCATCAGCCTCAGATCGGACCCCCACCAGACCTCAGACGTTAAAAAAAAACTTACCTCGCTTGCTACGGACAGCACTGCCACTCACTCACTGCTCCCTCTTCTTCCAGCCACCGCTGCACTGTGATCTGACTTCGCACAGAATCAGGTGATAGCGCATGCCTATGTGCACTACGTCCTGACGCTGTATGCTGTCTGGACACTGTGCAGAGCAGGGTTGGAGAGAAGACCAGGGAGGGTGAGTACTGTGCAGCGCATCCCTCACTGCTCCTCGCGCCTCAATGCGGTCATTAGCATTTGGACTATAAGAAGTACTGTCAGTGTAGATTCTCCCGAATAGTTCTTTACTAAACCGACAGAGGGGATAGATCCTCTTTACAAATATGAATATGCAAGAGAACAAAGCCAAAATTCTAGTTCACATATAGTAAAAGGCAGTAGTAGCTAGTCACATGGTGTCTCTTACGTAGAGTAGTAGACCTCAATTTCCTCTTTACTCTGTTATAACTGTACATGTGTTATCTCTGGGGTTTTAATTGGAAATATATTTTGGTCTTTTTCACATGATTGATGTACATTTTACATCCTTTTAGTTTATTTCTTTGATGGAGAAACTTGACATGTGCTCCTAGGCAGGAAAGCAGGGGTGGATTTGAGGGGTCGGGGCAATGGAGTCGTTCACCTGCCCCCCTAAACAACGATGCCAGAGGTTGCTTTGAAATCCGTCATACATATTCTTATTCATGGCACTGATTGGGTGAGAGGAATATTTTTCTGCACGTCTTTATGCTTTTGCACTGAGCCTGCAGTGCGGGACCGCCAGGCGGCTCCAAATAACGTTGCAAGGATAGGCAGGAATTGCAAACCATGATCTCGAATGTGCCACCTGGAAGGGTTCTTCAGCCTGCTGTACAATACACCAAAGCTCAACACACACTTCTCATGCAGTTAAAGGAATTTTCAAGGGGTTTGGTATTGATAGCCTATCCTCTGGACAGGTCATCAACATCATGTTGGTGGGGTCTGGCAGCCACTCCTAACAGCTGTTTTGAAGAAGCTGTGGTGCTCCAGTAAGTGCTGCCCTCTCCTCACAGTATACCAAGCACTGTATGCCTCTCCGGAGAGTGCCCCAACCTCTTGATCAGAGTGGGTTATCATGTAGAGGAGGGAACAGGGCAGCCCTGTACTCTGCCTACACCACTGTCCCTACCTACTTGCACAATCTGCCCTAAAAATGGCGGCCCACAACTGGATGACGGTCCCTAACTTAGACCATGTCCGCTGGCGCTTGATGCGCCTAAGTTATGTAGACGCCAGCCTCTACATAACTTAGGCACTGGCCATGCAACTTGCTTAAATCTACGCCAGCTCCCTTGCTGGCATAGATTTAAGTCAGTTTCTACGCCAAACACAGGCGTAGAAAATGATAAATGAGACCGGCCGTCTGGCCCCCTTCCCCGTCCACACCACGGCCCCCTTTTACCCCATCTCGGAAAAGTGGTGTGAGTGGGAAAAAGTCGCAGATTCGGCCACAAATCTCCTTTGCGACCGAATCTACGACAAAAGTACGCCAAAAAGTGGCGTACTTCGTATTATAAATGACCCCCCCCCCTAGTTTCTACTCCAGGTCAGTGGTGCAATAATCTTCTGGTAAAAGGAGGTTATAGGGACATTTACCAAATGGTCATTAGTTGTCAGTATTACAGTCCTGGTCCTGGTATTACAGTCCTGTTTTCCAGTACTTAGATACTGATGGGCTATCCTCTGGATTAGGGCTCATGCACGCAGCCGTTTTTGCGGATACTGGTTGTGTGTATTCTGCATTTTGCAGAACGGAACGTCTGCCCATAATAGAACTGGACATGTTCTATCTTTTTGTGGATGCTGCGTTGCGGACTTACAGATGCAAACAGCACATAGTATTCTGTCCACATCTTTGGCGGCCCCATTCTAGTGAGAGGGCCTGCAAAAATGCGTATCGGATGCAGAAAAAAAATACATTTGTATGCATGAGCCCTAAGTCATGAATATCAAATCGGTGTGGGTCTGACACCCAGCTGTTTCGGGCAGCCGCCAGTGCTGGAAACTATACAGTTGATAGAAAGATCTGTCCGTGGTGTCGTTTCCAGCACAGACATGCTGTATGGCAGCTCAGCTCCCACTCACATTGATACGATTAAAAATTTGTATACAAACCTTTGTTATATCACGAAGCCTATAGCTGAAGCCTATATGCAGTAGAATGGTATAGCCCATGTATCAGTCCTGTGTAATGTATCCATGGCCTAATTAAAACATGACATCAGTCATGTGACAGTCTTCACGTTATATAATCCCTGACATTCAGTATGCAGCAGGGTTACATGACATACATGTGCTGGGTCAGACACAGGCACTGTGATAACTAAATAGGACTAGTGGTCGAATCATGATTTGTCTTATTGTGGTTATTACAGTAACTACGGTACATCACTGTGTGTATTTCCATGGCTGCCTGTCTCTAGGTGATGTTGTAAAATGGCTGCCTGTCTCTAGGTGATGTCATCTTGTTAATAAAAAATTTTGTGGAAAAAAAAAACAAACAAGCAAAACACACAGAGATGTTTCTACACAGACCATGACAGACACAATAAATAAATATAATCATTAAAACCGGAATGCCTCATTAAATCTGAGGTTACCAGCTGCATCTGAAACCATCAGTACTCATCTCTATATCTCCACCCTAAAGGGAAATTTCCATGTCAATAGTGTCTATAAAGAAACAAGCGCTTTTATTTCATACATTTGTACAAACCGGATTCGAAAAAAGTTGGGACACTATGCAAATTGTGAATAAAAACTGAATGCAATGATGTGGAGGTGGCAAATGTCAATATTTTATTTGTAATAGAACGTAGATGATTCAAGTAGTTGGAGTTTCTGGGGTAAGGGATAAATGGGGGGGGGGGAGAAAAAAAATAAAAATGGATAGACAAGTATTCACAATGGAATATGCACTGCAGATATACGCAATACGAAAAAAAAAAAAAAGAGTGACAATTGTGAAATAAGGATTTTACATTTTATGTTGAAATGCATTAGTGTTGTAATTCACTGGAAAATGCAAATCTGTAATGACGCATATAGATAACTTATTTTCATGCATCGCCATACAATGTATTAACTGGATACTGTCTATCTACTTCAATAAAAACGATATTTGAAGAAAAAAAAAGATAGTGGAGCAATATCAGATAGGTGTTACCCAGCGAAAAATTGCAAAGACTTTGCATCTATCATCATCAACTGTGCATAACATCATCCGAAGATTCAGAGAATCTGGAACAATCTCTGTGCGTAAGGGTCAAGGCCGTAAAACCATACTGGATGCCCGTGATCTCCGGGCCCTTAAACGACACTGCACCACAAACAGGAATGCTACTGTAAAGGAAATCACAGAATGGGCTCAGGAATACTTCCAGAAACCATTGTCAGTGAACACAATCCACCGTGCCATCCGCCGTTGCCAGCTGAAACTCTACAGTGCAAAGAAGAAGCCATTTCTAAGCAAGATCCACAAGCTCAGGCGTTTTCACTGGGCCAGGGATCATTTAAAATGGAGTGTGGCAAAATGGAAGACTGTTCTGTGGTCAGACGAGTCACGATTCGAAGTTCTTTTTGGAAATCTGGGACGCCATGTCATCCGGACCAAAGAGGACAAGGACAACCCAAGTTATTATCAACGCTCAGTTCAGAAGCCTGTATCTCTGATGGTATGGGGTTGCATGAGTGCTTGTGGCATGGGCAGCTTGCTTGTCTGGAAAGGCACCATCAATGCAGAAAAATATATTCAGGTTCTAGAACAACATATGCTCCCATCCAGACGTCATCTCTTTCAGGGAAAGCATTTTTCAACAAGATAATGCCAGACCACATTCTGCATCAATCACAACATCATGGCTGCGTAGGAGAAGGATCCGGGTACTGAAATGGCCAGTCTGCAGTCCAGATCTTTCACCTATAGAGAACATTTGGCGCATCATAAAGAGGAAGGTGCAACAAAGAAGGCCCAAGACGATTGAACAGTTAGAGGCCTGTATTAGACAAGAATGGGAGAGCATTCCTATTTCTAAACTTGAGAAACTGGTCTCCTCGGTCCCCAGACGTCTGTTGAGTGTTGTAAGAAGAAGGGGAGATGCCACACAGTGGTGAAAATGGCCTTGTCCCAACTTTTTGGGGATTTGTTGACACCATAAAATTCTGATTCAACATATTTTTCCCTTAAAATGGTACATTTTCTCAGTTTAAACTTTTGTTCCGTGATTTATGTTCTATTCTGAATAAAATATTAGAAGTTGGCACCTCCACATCATTGCATTCAGTTTTTATTCACGATTTGTATAGTGTCCCAACTTTTTTGGAATCCGGTTTGTAGTATAATCAGAGAGTGACACCTATGGAACAGATTAAAGGATTTACTTTTTTTTTTTCAAATTAACCCCTTAAGGACACATGACGTACAGGTACGTCATGTGTTTTAAACGCGATTGCGGCGCGGCGGGGTTTAATCGGACCAGGATGCCCGCTGAAATCGGTTGTATCATTGTAACGGATCTGTTTTTTGCAGATCCATGATGGATCCGCCCAAAACGCGAGTGTGAAAGTAGCCTTTATAGTAACACATAATGATAGTGGGCACAGAAGTGTATACTGAATGCCCACCATGGTGGCATTGAGCATAGGGGGTAGTAGTGATTTAATTTCCATTTTCCTTCCTGTTTTCCCGCCCTTTTTTGTATGTTAATATATGTTCTTTTTCAGTGTCTGAGGTAAAATCTGTTTGATGATTTTGATTGGTACCTGGTTGCTACCTGTTGCTGAGGTACCAGTTTTCTGCCAGTTCCTGATTGGAGAATAGGATTCTAGGGCGGGAAAATTGAATATTTAGGGAGGGTCGCATCAGGTCCGGAGCTTGTCCGCCGCGGAGCCTGGAAGAAGAGGACGTCGTCTGAAGCCCTGGGAAGTGCCGGCATAGCTGCAAAAGAGCTATTGTGCTACGCCGGCATTACTAGGCGGAATTTGAACAGTGGCGGTGAAGAAGCGGCATGTGAGCAGAGAGTCAGCGCTGCTGTGAAGAATTAAAGTGCCGCTGAGTTCCGGAGTTGCGGGCTGCCGAAGGCTGAAGAGCGGAGGATTTTCTGTGCAAGGACTGAATTTAGAAGGCAGCGGTAAAGAACTCACCGGTCGGATGGAAGAGCTCCTGAGGAAGTTGATCCAGCGCGCCGAGTCAAGAGGAGGGGGGGCGTGGCTTCAGCGATGTCTGGCTGACGGCTTGTCAGCTGAAGAGGAAGAGGCGGGGTCACGTGACGTTGCGCTGCGTAGTGACGTCACAGAACAAGCGACGGCGTCCGTGAGGTCATCAGAAAGCGCTTCGTATAGCGCTGAAGCTCGGGTGTCCAAGCGGATTAAGAGGCCGAGGAGGGCTTATTCGCCACTGGAATCGAGAAGCAAGAAAGGTGGCAGTGTGCGCTCCTCCCCTAGATGTGCAGTATCGCAGCCTGGGGTTTTGAGTCGAGCGCCACTGCCGGCCTCCAGTGCCCCCAGCATGGACCCTGGACCGGAGACTGGTGAGGAGACATGTGGGCAGAGCCTGTCTTTGCCTACCAACATTGGTACTCATGATAATAGGCTATTGCTTAGCTTAGCCAAGGTATTTTCCGAATGGGCTACAGCTAGTGTGCCTGTTTCAGTAGATCAGCCTGCAGCAGTGTGGAGGGAGAAAATTTGGAGAAGGGAGTATATCGATATTTTATCATTGCTTCCTTCTGCCAAAGAATCTTTTAAAATTGAGAAGAAAGCTTTTGAAAAAGAAGAAGAAAGGAAAAGGGTTGCGCCAAGATCTTTTAATAATTGGCTGCAGGCCTTTTTTATTTATGCTTCAGTGTTTTGTGCTAAACATCCTCAAAGTTGTGTTGGAATCCAACATATGGATTCCATTTTAAAGGCGTACCGTAATTTTGGTGGCTTCGCATGGTTTACATACGACGAAACTTTTCTCCAGAAGTTAGCGGTACACAGTAATATGAATTGGGGTTCTAAAGATGTGGGTCTTTGGCTTAGCTTGATGTTACTACAGAAAAGTGGTTTTCAAGCTATGCCAATTTATTCATTGGTGTCTGGTGCTGTTAGTAAAAAAGGTTTTTGTTTCGCATATAATGAATCAGCATGCAGATGGCTGAGCAATTGTAGATACCGGCATAAGTGTTCATTTTGTTCAGGTGCGCACCCCATGTTTCGGTGTTTTAAAATATCTAACCAAGCCATTTTACAAAATCAACCCAATAGAGATTTTTCAAGACACCAGTGAATTGGGAAAGAATGCTTCCATGGTTAGATTTGTTTCCAGACCGGCTGAAGGCGGAGTTAATTCTTAGAGGTTTTGTTAACGGTTTTTATGTTCCGAGATTCACAGGTGAAGGTTGTTTAGTTTATGATAATTTGCCATCAGTTAAAAAGCATTTAGATATTGTTGAGTCTAAGATTCTTAAAGAGTTAAAAGAAGGCAGGGTAGCTGGTCCTTTTCTTTCTCCACCTTTTTCAGATTTTAGGGTCTCTCCTTTGGGGATTGTTCCAAAGAAGAACCCTAATGAATTTAGATTTATTCATCATTTATCGTATCCAGCAAAGGAATCATTGAATGATTCTTTGGATAAAGAGATAGCGTCTGTAGCTTATACATCCTTTGACAACGCGGTTTCTTTAATACGTTCTGTAGGGAAAGGGTGTTTTATGGCGAAGGCAGACATTAAGGCTGCGTTTCTCTTGTTACCAGTAGATCCGGCAGGTTTTAATTCATTAGGTTTTTCAGTTTAACGGTCAATTTTTCTTTGATAAATGTTTGCCAATGGGATTTTCTTGGTCGTGTTTTTATTTTGAATCGTTCTCTTCTTTTTTGAATTGGGTCGTTATAAAGGAGTTGGGTTCTGTTAATGTCCTGCATTATTTAGACGATTTTCTTTTTGTTGGTGCTTTTAATGACTGCTCTCGATTATTGGAAGGTTTTACACAGATTTGTCGGTATTTTGGTGTTCCATTGGCACAAGAGAAATCAGTAGGACCTTGCCAAGTGATTGAATTTTTAGGTATTATAATTGATTCAGTGAATATGGAGGTCAGGTTGCCTATGGAGAAGGTGGAGAAGGCTATATTATTGATTAGGAGAATTGGTTCTGTGAAAAAAGCTCAGTTGAGAGAAGTGCAGTTTATTAGGTGTTTTGGCTTTTGCTTCAAGGGTCATTTCTGTTGGTCGTGTTTTTTCTAGAAGATTATATATGGCAACAAAATGGTTGAAATCTCCTTATGCGCATGTTAGAATTACAAAAGTTCTCAAGGATGATTTAGCAGTGAGGGAAGAATTTTTAACTCATTTTAATGGTCGCTGTGCTTGGCAAGAGGAGTTTCAAGAAGCAGGCGCTATAGGTTTATTTACAGATCCTTCAGGGTCATGGGGTTATGGTGCATTTTTAAATGGGCAGTGGTCGGCTGAACCATGGCCGGAGTGGTGGGTTAAGTTAGGTTTAAATAAGAATTTAGTGTTATTAGAGTTGTTTCCTGTAGTAGTTGCGTTAGTGGTTTGGGGTAAGGTTTTTAAGAATAAGAGAGTATTAATTTTTTCTGATAACAAAGGAGTGTTATTTGCAATTAATTGCTTATCATCACATTCAGAAGTAGTTGTTAGATTATTACGCTATTTAGTTTATTGTTGTTTAGATTTGAATGTTTGGATAAAAGCTAAATATATTCCTAGTAAAGATAATGAGATAGCTGATTCGCATTCCCACGCACAGTGGGAAAGATTATTTTATCTAGTGCCGCAGGCAGAGAAAGTTGGAATTCCGTGTCCAGAACGGGTTTGGAATCTTAGGCTGCTTTCACACTAGCGTTCGGGTTTCCGTTCGTGAGCTCCGTTTGAAGGAGCTCACGAGCGGACCCGAACGCAGCCGTCCAGCCCTGATGCAGTCTGAATGGAGGCGGATCCGCTCAGACTGCATCAGTCTGGCGGCGTTCAGCCTCCGCTCCGCTCGCCTCCGCACGGACAGGCGGACAGCTGAACGCTGCTTGCAGCGTTCGGGTGTCCGCCTGGCCGTGCGGAGGCGTGCGGATCCGTCCAGACTTACAATGTAAGTCAATGGGGACGGATCCGTTTGAAGATGCCACAATGTGGCTCAATCTTCAAGCGGATCCGTCCCCCATTGACTTTACATTGAAAGTCTGGACGGATCCGTCCCAGGCTATTTTCACACTTAGCTTTTTTTAGCTAATATAATGCAGACGGATCCGTTCTGAACGGAGCCTCCGTCTGCATTATTATGGGCGGATCCGTTCAGAACGGATCCGCCCGAACGCTAGTGTGAAAGTAGCCTTATTCGGATATAATCAGCAAGTTCATTCAAAAGTCAGTAGCTCCTCGTACATGGGAAGGATATTCATTGGCTTGGAAGAGTTGGTATCAATTTTGCATAGTTAGGAATGTTTTGTGTTTTTTGTTTGATTTAGATGTATTTTTTCTATTTCTTTGTTCATTATTAGATGAAGGTTTTGGTTATTCAGTTTTGCACTTGACTGTTTCAGGTGTGTCTTTCTTTTATAAGTTAGCTGGTTATCAGTCATTTTCAAACCAATTCATAGTGAGACCGTTTTTGAAAGGGGTTAGGAGATCACTGAAGAGGGTAGACGTTAGACGACCAATCACGTTTGAGTTACTTGGTTCTCTGGTGTCAGTATTGGAGAAGTGTACATACTCAAAATTTGAGGCAATCCTTTTTAAAGTAGCTTTTGTGGTAACATTTTTTGGGGCACTTCGGATAGGAGAGTTAGCTGCGGCCAATAGAAGGTCATTGTCACCACTGGAAGTCAGTGATGTTAAATTGTATAGTAATTCAGTGAGAATTTTTATTAAAAAATCTAAAACGGATCAGCTTGCAAAAGGGGCATGGATCAAGTTAGCAATGTTAACTGAATCACCATTGTGCCCAGTCAAGACGGTTGGTGAATTTTTTTAGGTTAGGCCTCAGAGACGGCTCATTTTTAATTCCCGAAGATGGTTCATTGTTGACAATATATCAATTTAATGCAATTCTTAAAAAGTGTTATTAAACTTATCTAAGGAAAATTATTTGTCTCATTATTTTCGAATTGGTGCGGCAACAGTTGCTGCTAGCCTGGGATTGAATGAGGCAGTAATAAAAAAAAATGGTCGCTGGGAATCTAACAGATTTAAATTGTATGTTAGACCTAATTTGGTGCTCTAATTTTATTTGATCTTTTTCAGGTCCAGAGCAAATGGTCGTATGGATTCTGGGCCATTCTTTCGTGTTTTGGGCAGAAAGAAGGGCTGCGGAGCGTAATTATTTGCAAAAAACTTGTATTGGTTCTGTGTTTGGTTCTATTTTTTGGTTGGGTTTCAGAGGTTTGAAATGGTATCAGATCATTCCGATCCTGAAAGGTGAGTTGAGGTCATTACCACAGCCGGATATTTTAATAATCCATGCTGGGGGTAATGACTTGGGGAAAATTAAAACTTTGGATTTACTTGAGCACATGAAATCAGACCTGGTTTATATTAAATCATTACTCCCAGAAGTAACTTTTATTTTTTTTCCCGAAATTATACCAAGATTAATTTGGAAGGGTGATCAGTTGGGTTTTATGGAGAAAATTCGGAAGAGGGTTAATAGAAGTTTAGAGAAATACCTTCCTAATTTAAATGGATGGTCAATAAGACACACTGAACTAGAAGGTTTTATTGCAGGTCTTTATCGGAATGATTTGGTCCATTTGTCGGAGATAGGTCTGGATATATTTAACTATGATTGATAAAGCCGTGGTTTTTAGGGGGGGACATGTGGGATAATTCCCTCATGTCTGGTGGGTTAGTCACCCAGCTTTGCTGGGGGGACAATTGTGGACTTAATGAATTTTTAATGAATATTTATTTATTGGTTATTTAATTATTTATGGTTATTATTATCAGCAGTATTATATTTATGTAACCCTTAATAAAGGACCACGGCCAATTTTCTACCCCAGTTTGGTTTTGTGTTTTATTTTAGTTAGGATTGGATTTTGAGTTATTTATTTCATTTAAGTAATTGCTCTTATGGCACCATGCAAATAGCATGTTTTACACTTTATGGATGTATCTAGGCGTACAATGTGAGTTTCCAGCACAGGATGTATGTTGCATACTTCATTGGTCATTGGTTTTCTAGGTGAAAGGGTGTATGAATTTTTTTTATGCTAACCAATGTGCCAACCATGACTGGAAATGTTGTCTCACAGCAGTGTTGTAGTGTACAGATAAGATGGACATGATGGGATACATTGTAAGCTACACACCTAGGAACAGTATCAAGAACAGTGTGATACTTAGTGACTGCTATAGAGTCTTGATGATGATGATTTTACTGTTTGTCTATGGGATAAAAAGTTGTGATCAAATCAGGACATTGGTTGTGTTGTGTGAATAATCCCTTACAGGAGGTCTGTGCATTCAAATATAGTCTTTCTGTGCTTTTCATACAATTCTGCAACTCTGTATTCCCCTATAAATAATAATAATAATAATCATAAAAACTGTATAAAATATGTTATCTTATATTATATATTAAATGGGAATGATATCTTGATGTATACCTCTAAGGGTACTTTCACACTAGTGGCAGGGGACTCCATGCATGCAGTACTTTTAGTCCGGCTCCCTCTCGGCGTGCGCTGCCGTGTTGCCGCCGGAACTCCGCCCCGCCCCCATTATAGTCAATAAGGACAGAGCGGCAGTCCGGGGGCACACGTGAACTAGCGGCAGGACGGATCCGACAGGCTGTTCACCCGCCAGAAAAGCCTGCCGCTAGTGTGAAACTAGCCTAATAGAATGATATCCCGATGCATATCTTTGATAGAGTGATATCCTTATGTATACCTCTGATAGAATGATATCCTGATGTATGCCTCTGATAGAAGGATATCCTGATGTATGCCTCTGATAGAAGGATATCCTGATGTATACCTCTGATGGAATGATATCCTGATGTATACCCCTGATGGAATGATATTCTGATGTATACCCCTGATGGAATGATATTCTGATGCATATATTTGATGGAATGATATCCTGACCGCTGATGGAATGATATCTTGATGTATACATCTGATGGAATGACATCCTGACGTATACCGCTGATGGAATGATATCCTGACCTCTGATAGAATGGTATCCTGATGTATACATTTGATGGAATGGTATCCTGATATATACCTCTGATGGACTGAGATCCTGACGTATACCTCTGATGGACTGATATCCTGACGTATACCTCTAATGGAATTATATCTTGATGTATGCCCTTTGAATCCAGAGGAAGAAAAGCAGGCTGGTTTGAGATCTTCATTTATAAAAGCAGGCAAATAATGTGAGTTTGTGAGCGTCCGCGTGTTTGATTTCAAGTGTGTTTGTATTAAGCGTGTGACTTTAGATTACATGGCTTCAGATTCAGGGACTTTGGGGGGGCACTACAGTAAGTTAGATTCTTATCACTGCACTGTATTGAATTTTTCTCTTTTCTTGCGTAATCCCCGTTAGTATGTGTTTCATTATTGACAGCGCAGTCCAGTGCACATCTTGTCTAATGTATGCAGTCCTGGAACAGCCGTTTGAGGGTGCATATATTTGTTCAAAATGTGAGCAAATTGCCCGTTTGGAATCGCACATCGAGTATCTAACTGGGCGAATTTCAACACTGAGACGCATTGACAATTTGGAAAAGAGTTTGCTGCTCACTGAGCAAGCAGTCTATGGGGTAGATGTGGGGGAGGGTGGTAGTGAGGAGGCTCAGGAAAGTGAGGTAGCTAGCTGGGTAACAGTTAAAAAGCTCTGATCTGACACACCCCAACAAGTTTGAATGTTTGGCAGATGAGGGGGATGTCGGTTCAGGGACAGCACTGCTGCAGCCGGACACTTCCTCTACCAGTCAGGGGAATGTCAGCTCCAGTAAGCAGAGGACCAGGAGAGCAGGGCAGGCCAGACAGGTGCTGGTAGTGGGAGACTCAATTATTAGGGGTACAGATAGGGTGATCTGTCACAAAGATCGGGATCATCTGTCACAAAAAACGGGATTGGGTTGACAGATTACTGGCAGAGGCTGGAGAAGATCCAGCGGTCATGGTCCATATCGGAACCAATGACAAAGTTAGAGGTAGGTGGAGCGTCCTTAAAAATGAATTTAGGGATTTAGGTCAAAAGCTTAGGGCAAGCATCCCCGAGACGGCTGTCTCCTGGCCACTCCGACTCTTTCCGCGGCCGCCTTTCCGGACCACAATACCAGCCTCCTCGGCGCCTTCCCCCACCTCCTCGCTGATCCACCGGGGTGTCCGCAACTGAAGAGTCTGTCTGCCTGAATTGTTAAGGGTGGTTCAGCTAAGCGGTTTTCGGCATCCCTTCATTCTTCATGGACTTATGTGATCCTGAGATAGTCTCGGCACCGCCTCTTCTGTGTTATCGTCTTACTCTTGAGATGACTCCTGTCCCTATATTTCATGTCTCATTGCTCCTAACACTGCCTTCCTCTATTCCACTCAGCTACAATACCATAACCTCGGGGGAAGGGGTCTTTGGTTCTTATTCTGTCCTGTTTTTCTTTTCTGGTCACGGACCGCTCTCCGTGTGAAATGTGTTCTTTCTTTCTTGTAGACGCCGGCTGTTTCTCTCCCCCCACTAGGGCACTGTGAGTTCTTGCCTCTGTGAAGCTAACAGTCAGGTGACTCGCAGTTACTTCTACCTTGATAGGGTTTTATTTGTCCCTCTCCTGAGGGCTAGATTTCCTCCTTCTTTCCGTCCCGGTGTTCCTGTCCCCCATCCTTTTCTCCTTTCCCTCATCCCCGCTGTCAGTGCTCTCTGCTCTCGCTGAGAAGTTCTACTTGTCTCCGTTCTCTATCTCACAGTATTACACCATGTCTGACGTTTTGTTGGTCTCCCTTAATGTACAGGGGTTGAACTTGCCGGAGAAGAGATCGTCCCTTCTACGTCTCCTCTGGAAGAAACGCGCACACGTGGCGTTCATCCAGGAAACTCATTTTCGTTCGTCTTCCACTCCGAAGCTCTCGGACAGGCGCTTTCCACATGTCTACCATAGTACTGATCCGGATACCAAGACGAAAGGTGTGTCCATCCTCATCTCCAACGCTATCTCATGGGACCTGATTGACTCTCGCACTGATGGAGCAGGCAGGTACCTATTTGTAAAGGGTAACTTAGCGGGCTCTAAAGTTACACTGGCAACAGTATACGCCCCCAACAACGGTCAGGTGGGATTCTTATCTAGAACCCTCAGGGCCTTGGAGGATTTCACGGAGGGTCTGCTAATTCTTGGCGGGGACTTTAACATTGTCCTGAATCCTCGCTTGGACTCCTCCAAGGGCCAGGTTTCCTTCCCACTCTCCGCCATTACCAGACTTAGGGAGCTCTTATTTTCCCGTCAACTTGCTGATACCTGGCGTATCCTTCATTCAACATCCCGGGACTACACATTCTTTTCACATCCCCACAATTCCTACTCCAGACTGGATTATTTCTTCCTGAACCATGCTAGGCTAGACCTTCTCTCTAAAGCTGAGATTGACCCTATTACATTCTCGGACCATGCCCTGGTCTCCATATCCCTTACCCTCCCAGCCCACCAATCCAGAGCCTGGCATTGGCAGTTAAATGACTCACTTCTCCAGGATCTCCAGGTCATATCGGAAGTCCAGAGAGACTTGTCTGAGTATTTTGCGACCAATGTAACTCCCGAGAGCGACCCTCTTACCATATGGGAAGCCCATAAATGTTATATCAGAGGCACCTTTATCAAATTGGGGTCCCGTGTGAAGAAGGAAAGAGCAGCGAAGATATCTACCCTTCTAACGCGCATACACACACTAGAACAGCAGCATAAGAGGACTCTGGACTTGCAGCTGGGAGCGGAGCTTACCCAGCTAAGGGAACAGGTTCGCTCTTTATGCCTTTCAAAAGCCAAAGCGACCTTAATTAAGTGCCGTAGACATTTCTATGAACATGGTAACAAACCAGGTAGAACCCTTGCACGGGCGTTACAAAAGACTAGGCTGCGTTCCTTTGTCCCACAGGTATCCCTTCCCTCCGGTAGACAGACCTCTCTCCCGAAGGAAATAGCAGAAGCATTCAGGTCCTACTACCACACCCTGTACAATCTTGGCGACTCTCATCAATCCGTTAGCCCTGATCCCAGCCCCTCAGTAAGGACTTATCTTGAAACTGCGGGCTTGCCATCTATGTCCCCAGAAGCGGTTGCTGATTTGGAGTTACCCATATCATTGTCTGAGTTACAAGCAGCCATTAAGGACACCCAGTCAGGGAAGGCCCCGGGTCCAGATGGACTTACGCTCTCCTATTATAAACATTTTAAGGACACTTTGCCTGCTTATTTTATAGCGGCCTTTAATTCATTGGATAGGGCCCGCACACTTCCAAATGACACCCTAAGGGCGCATATCACAGTAGTCCCCAAGGAAGGGAAGGACCCCACGTGTTGCCAGAGCTACCGCCCCATTTCCCTGATCAACGTGGATCTGAAATTATTTTCTAAAATACTTGCCACTCGCCTGCTACCTCATTTGCAAAAATTAATCCACTTAGACCAAACCGGTTTTTTACCTCTAAGAGAAGCCCGTGATAGCACCACGAGAGCAATTAACATGATCTACCGTGCAGTTACCTCCAAGACTCCAACTTTATTTCTATCTACCGACGCCGAGAAGGCGTTCGATAGGGTCAATTGGGAATTTATGTTTGAAACCCTACGCTGTGTGGGAATGGGGGACAAAATGATGGCTCGAATTACTAACCTCTACTCCAACCCCTCGGCAGTGGTCAAGGTGAATGGTCAGTTCTCCATGCCCCTGTCCATCCGGAATGGTACCAGACAGGGCTGCCCCCTATCCCCTTTGATATTCGTGATTTGTCTGGAACCGCTTCTGTGCCACATAAGGGGGAACCCAGATATTTCAGGGCTGCGGATTCATGAGACTTCACACAAGGTTGCAGCTTATGCTGATGACCTTTTGTTCTTTCTCACCAATCCTAGGGTTACCCTCCCGAACCTTTTTCAGGAGCTAAAAATATATGCTCACCTCTCGAACTTTAAAATCAATTATCAAAAATCGGAGGCATTAAACATAACCCTTCCCCCCTCCATGGTCCAATCTATCTCAGGCAGCTTTCCATTTAAGTGGGCTCGTTCATCCTTGAAATACCTGGGGATTCAACTGACCCCCATACTAGCGGAGCTCTATCAGGTCAACTATCCACCTCTTCTTCGAACCATAAAAGCAGATTTGGATAGGTGGCATACTGGTACGTTTTCTTGGTTCGGTAGGATATCTATTTTTAAAATGAATATTCTGCCGAAGATCCTGTTTTTCTTCCAAGCCCTACCGATCCACATCCCCAGACTCTTCTTTCACACTCTCTTGAAAATGTTGACCCACTTCATATGGGCAGGCAAACCGTCCAGGATAGCTAGGTCCGTACTTTTCCGTCCCAAGCTGGAGGGTGGTTTAGGGCTCCCCGACTTCCTCTCATACCATAGGGCATCACATCTTCTTAGGATAGTTGATTGGTGTCGACACCAGACGTACAAACAATGGGTCTCAGTTGAGCAGTCCTTCCTATCGGCTCCATTGTCAGCCATTCCTTGGTTGGCCGCCCAGGTTCCATTGGAGGCTCGCCTACACCCGACAATTGGCCCTTCCTTGAAAGCCTTAGGCTGCATTCAGAATCGTCCGGGTATCTCTCCATCCCCCTCTCCTATGTTCCCTATTTTGGGTAACCCTCAATTCCCCCCAGGGTTAGAGCGTGGTCCTTTTAGAGAGCTGGTGAAATGCAACAAATTCAGGGCCCACCATCTGATTTCTGCGGATCAATGGCTTTCCCCACAACAGATCTCAGAGTCTGTGGGTCTCCCTACCCTCAATCCCTGGCAGTCTAGACAACTTACACACTTCCTGTCTTCACTCCCTCCCGCGACTACATACGTCCGTGCCAAGACAGACTTTGAGGCCCTCTGTGAGCAGTCTGGAGTGTCTAGACGCACCCTTTCACGCACATATTGTCTGTTAACATCCCCCCCAGACCAACCTCCCCCCAATTTTGTCTCCCAATTGGAAACTGACTTGGGAATGACTCTCTCTTCAGAACAGCGTTTGAGGCTATTCACATGCATTCACAAATCATCTATGGCTAGCAATGTGCAGGAGGCGGGCTTCAAACTCATGTCCCGTTGGTACAGGGTCCCGACTAGGCTCAATTCTATCTTCCCATCTGCTTCGCCCATGTGCTGGCGTTGTGGCTCTGAGAGGGGTACATTACTGCATGTGTTTTGGTCTTGTCCCCTTCTCTCGGCTTTCTGGGACTCAGTGTGGGGGATCACGTCAAAGTTCACTACGTATACCCTCCCGAAGACGCCGGACTTTTTTCTGCTCCATCAGTGCGAGATTCCTTTGGCATCCTATAACAAGTCTGTGGTACGACATCTGGTGAACGCGGCGAGAGCTTGCATCCCATGCCTATGGAGGCAGTCTTCTGCTCCCTCCATATCAATGTGGATCAGTAGAGTCCAGGAGATTATGAGAATGGAGGATCTTACTTCATCACTGAGGCACACTGAGAAAAGATTCTCCAAAACGTGGAGTCACTGGTTGATCTTTTATGACTCGGCTGAATGTAAAGCCCTTCTAACACCTGAGCGAGAGTAAAGGTTTGAGTATGCTGCCCCCCTTTCCTTTGCCCCTCCTATCCTCCCTCCCTCTTTCCTCCCCTGTATCCCCTGTTCCGTGTCAGCATTATGTTTGCATTTAGTTTGCATATTTCTGTTCCACAGTTGGTTGTGGTTTTCCGGAGTAGGGTTCTATAATTGCACGACCAGTCGATTGTCATTTATTTTACCTGTGATTTGTAACTGAGAGGTAGTTACTGTCAGTCTCATTGCGTGTCATGCTTTGGGATTATTTATTTTTACCATGCTTTGGAACTGAGATGTATTCAATATCAGTCTCATTGCTTGTCTTGCTTTACTCTAATGAAAATTGGAAAATTTTAATAAAGAATTTACAAAAAAAAAAAAAAAAAAGCTTAGGGCAAGGACCTCAAAGGTAGTATTTTCTGAAATACTGCCTGTACAACGGGCCACTCAAGAAAGGCAGCGGGAGATTAGGGAGGTTAACAAGTGGCTCAAGAACTGGTGTAGGAAGGAGGGGTTTGGGTTCCTGGAGAACTGGGCCGACTTCTCTCTCGGCTACAGGCTCCATCGTAGGGATGGGCTGTACCTCAATGGGGAAGGGGCAGCTGTGTTGAGGGAGAAGATGGCTAGAAGGTTGGAGGAGTGTTTAAACTAGGGACTGGGGTGGAGGGTAATTACATTATAGGAGGGGAAGATAGTGCAGATAGAGACCGGGGGCAAGGTAACCGGACTGGGGGAGGAATGGAAGGAGAGACTAGAACAGTTCAGAAGGAAAAGTGTAGGGTAAAAAATATACATAAACCTCTCAAATGTATGTATACTAATGCCAGAAGCCTGACTAATAAAACTGGGGAACTGGAATTAGTGATGTGTGAGGAGATCGATGACATAGTGGGAATAACTGAGACATGGCTGGATGATAGCTATGACTGGGCAGTTAATGTACAGGGTTACAGTCTGTTTAGAAAGGATCGTCAAAACCGGAGAGGGGGAGGGGGCTGCCTTTATGTAAAGTCCAGGCTAAAGCCCACACTCCGGAAAGATATAAGTGAGGGACATGAACATGTGGAGTCACTGTGGGTAGAGATACATGGAGGCAAAAACAATAATAAATTACTAATACGGGTTTATTATAAACCACCTAATATACCAGAGTCCACAGAAAATCTACTACTAAACGAGATAGACAAGGCGGCAAATCATAATGAGGTGGTTATTATGGGGGACTTCAACTACCCAGATATAGACTGGGAAGCTGAAACCTGAACATCTCATAAAGGAAACAGGTTCTTGGCAATACCTTTCCCAGCTGGTTCAGGACCCGACTAGAGGGACGGCCATACTGGACTTAGTATTAACCAATAGGCCTGACAGAACAACATGTGACCATAAAGTAATAACCTTCCAATTGTCATTCAAAAGAGTGTTTCTTCAGGGAGGAACAAAAATACCAAACTTCAAAAAAGCTCAATTTAGCTAACTTCGAGGCCATAGGCCTAACTAACTGGGACAATGTCCTCAAAAAAAAAATACAGCCACAAAATGGGATATTTTTAAAAGCATCCTAAAATCTAATTGTGAGAGGTACATACCGTATTTTTCGCCCTATAAGACGCACCGGCCCATAATACGCACCTAGGTTTTTGAGGAGGAAAATAAGAAAAAAAATATTTTTAACCAAAAAGGTGTGCTTTTGGTGGGTTTTGAACTAATGGTGGTCTGTGCATGACACTATTATGGGGGATCTGTGGATGATGCACTGTTATGGAGGGGATCTGTGGTTGGCACTGTTATGGGGGGGTGATCTATGGATGGCACTGTTATTGAGGGGGATCTGTGGATGGCACTGCTATATATGTGTCACCCACAGATCCCCCACCCCATGACAGTGCCATTCACATATCCCCCACCCCATAATAGTGGCATCCACAGATGCCCTAATATACCATAGCTAAACCTGTGGGAGGGGGAGGGAGGAGGGGCCGGTGTCATGCAAATGCAGCGGGGCCGGTGCGGTCACAGTACTCCGGCCCCGCCACTCACTCACTGCTTTATTGCCTAAACTTTTTATAATAATAACTTTAATTGAAGTTCTAATCCCCAGCCCTATCTGTACTACTTACTAAATGTCCTATAGGCCGGCCGTAACTCACTGACGTCACGTGCCTGCGCCGCCTACTTTATGAATGAAGTAGGCGGCACAGGCACGTGACGTCAGTGAGTTACGGCCGGCCGGCCGCCCGCCCTGCTCTGCCTGCTACAGGACTTTTAGTAAGTAGTACAGATAGGGCTGGGGATCGGAACTTCAATTAAAGTTATTATTATAAAAGGTTTAAGCAATAAAGCAGTGAGTGAGCGGCGGGGCCGGAGTACAGTGACCGCACCGGCCCCGCCGGATTTACATGACACCGGCCCCTCCTCCCTCCCCCGTCCAGCTGATACATCGCAGTCTGCGATGCTGCAGCATCGCAGACTGCGATGTAAAATGGCAGCATTCGCCCCATAAGACGCAGGGGCATTTCCCCCCCACTTTTGGGGGGGAAAAAGTGTGTCTTATTGGGCGACAAATACAGTACCTCATAGGAATAAAGGGTTAAGGAACAAGAAGAAAGCAATGTGGATAAATAGAACTGTAAAGAAAGCAATAAATGACAAAAATAAAGCACTTAAATCACTAAAACAGGAGGGTAGTGAGGAAGCACTGAAAAACTATAAGGAAAAAAATAAAATATGTAAAAAACAAATAAAAGCAGCCAAACTAGAAACCGAGAGATTAATTGCCAAGGAGAGCAAAACTAACCCTAAAATGTTCTTTAATTATATAAATGGTGAAAAGTATAAATTTGAAGGTGTCTGCCCTCTACAGAGTAATGAGGGGGGAGTTGCAGAGAGCAATGAGGAGAAAGCAAAGCTTTTAAATATTTTTTTCTCCACTGTATTCACTGAGGAAAATAAACTGTCAGATGAAATGCAGAATGTAAAAGTTAATTCCCCATTAAAAGTGCCCTGTCTGACCCAGGAAGAAGTACAGCAGCATCTTAAAAAGATTACAAATCGCCAGGACCAGATGGCATACACCCCCGTATCCTAAGAGAATTAAGTAATGTCATAGCCAGACCCCTATTTCTGATATTTAAGGACTCTATACTGACAGGGAGTGTTCCACAGGATTGGCGCATAGCAAATGTGGTGCCAATATTCAAAAAGGGTCCAAAAACAGAGCCGAGAAACTATAGGCCGGTAAGTTTAACATCTGTCGTGGGTAAACTGTTTGAAGGTTTTCTAAAAGATGCTATCTTGGAGTACGTCAATGAAAATAAGCAAATAACACCATATCAGCGTGGCTTTATGAGGGATCGGTCATGTCAAACTAATTCAATCAGTTTCTATGAGGAGGTAAGTTCTAGACTTGACAGCGGCGAATCAATGGATGTCGTATATCTGGACTTCTCCAAAGCATTTGACACTGTACCAGATAAAAGGTTAGTATATAAAATGAGAATGCTCGGACTGGGAGAAAATGTCTGTGGGTAAGTAACTGGCTCAATGATAGAAAACAGAGGGTGGTTATTAACAGTACAAACTCAGATTGGGTCACTGTCACTAGTGGGGTACCTCAGGGGTCAGTATTGGGCCCTATTCTCTTCAATATATTTATTAATGATCTTGTAGAAGGCTTGCATAGTAAAATATCAATTTTTGCAGATGACACTAAACTGTGTAAAGTAATTAACACTGATGAGGACAGTATACTGTATATATACTACAGAGGGATCTGGAAAGACTGGAGGCTTGGGCAGATACAGTAAGTGGCAGATGAGGTTTAACACTGGCGAATGTAAGGTTATGCACATGGGTAGTAATAATGCAAGTCACCCGTACATACTAAATGGTAAAACACTGGGTAACACTGACATGGAAAAGGATCTAGGAATTTTAGTGAACAGCAAACTAAGCTGTAGAAACCAGTGTCGGGCAGCTGCTGCCAAGGCCAATAAGATAATGGGTTGCATCAAAAGGGGCATAGATGCCCGTGATGAGAACATAGTCCTACCACTTTACAAATCACTAGTCAGACCTCACATGGAGTACTGTGTATAGTTCTGGGCTCTAGTGAACAAGGCAGACATAGCAGAGCTGGAGAGGGTTCAGAGGAGGGCAACTAAAGTAATAACTGGAATGGGTGGACCCTGAAAGATTATCAACATTAGGGTTATTCACTTTAGAAAAAAGACGACTGAGGGGAGATCTAATTACTATGTATAAATATATCAGGGGTCAGTACAGAGATCACTCCCATCATCTATTTATCCCCAGGACTGTGACTGTGACGAGGGGACATCCTCTGCGTCTGGAGGAAAGAAGGTTTGTACACAAACATAGAAGAGGATTCTTTACGGTAAGAGCAGTGAGACTATGGAGCTCTCTGCCTGAGGAGGTGGTGATGGTGAGTACAATAAAGGAATTCAAGAGGGGCCTGGATGTATTTCTGGAGCGTAATAATATTACAGGCTATAGCTACTAGAGAGGGGTCGTTGATCCAGGGAGTTATTCTGATTGCCTGATTGGAGTCGGGAAGGAATTTTTTATTCCCCTAAAGTGGGGAAAATTGGCTTCTACCTCACAGGGCTTTTTTTTTTGCCTTCCTCTGGATCAACTTGCAGGACAACAGGCCGAACTGGATGGACAAATGTCTTTTTTTGGCCTTATACAGTATATGTTACTATGTTACCTCTGATGGAATAATATCCTGATATATACCTCTGATGGAATAACATCCTGATGTATACAGCTGATGGAATGATATCCTGACCTCTGATGGAATGATATCCTGACGTATCCATCTGATGGAATGATATCCTGATGTATACCGCTGATGGAATGATATCCTGATGTATACCGCTGATGGAATGATATCCTGATGTATACCGCTGATGGAATGATATCCTGACCTCTGATGGAATGATATCCTGACGTATCCATCTGATGGAATGATATCTTGATGTATACCGCTGATGGAATGATATCCTGATGTATACAGCTGATGGAATGATATCCTGACGTATCCATCTGATGGAATGATATCCTGATGTATACCTCCATTGGATCGCCCCAACATATGCTACTGTATAGGCATACAGCAGCATACAGTAGTATATGTCACCCATAGGCTCATTGCAAAAAACTGTAGTTGTCTAAATTATATGCCTAGAAATGCACTGCAAATGCTATGTGACCTAGCCTAAATGAAGATACAGTGCCAAATGTGCAAAGAAGAGGGCCCCTTGGTCACCAGCTTATTGATTTTCCACAGATGCAGTGACAACCTCAGTTTCCGCACATTTAAATAGCAGGTGCTCTGGGGCCGGTAGCTGATGGGGTCATCCACACTGAGGACAGGTGCAATTAGTAATCACTATGGATGGTGGAAGGGGTGATGGACAATTTAAAACAGTACTCTTGGAAGCCCCAAAAAGAGACTCGCACAGTAGATGAAGGAGGCACAAATAATGCAAATACAGCTGATGGGCCCCGATCCCAGCTGAGAGTACGGCCAAATCTACTGTTGTTTTATTAATTTATTAATTTGGTTATAATTGTTTTTGTCCACCATGATTTTATAATATATCTTTTTAGGGGTCAAAACTGTTTTTCTGAGGCATCCATATTCTGATTCCTTCACAGTCAGATTTACATGATGCAGTTTCTGCGGCATGCAGCCACCACGAAAAAGAATTCATGCAATGAAAGCTGTAAGAATCAGTATACAGTATGTAGTGAGTGCCCCCTTGTGGTAGATGCAATAAACTCTATCATTGTGTTCATAGTTTATCCTTTCTAGCATTCCATGTCGAGCAATGATGACTGAGGATAGGTTATCAATATCTGTAGTAGCCCAGACAACCCCTTTAAACACTATGGGTCACATTATCTAATGTCTTAAACTGTGCCATAAATTGGCCCAGATCGATGCAATTTGACACATTGGGGGTGCAATAGTTTTAGAGAAATCCTCATACACATAAGATGGTTTTTCCGCAGGGGAGTAACTAGACCTCTACCTCCTGGAGTAGTCCTGGTGTAGTTGGCAGCTAACACACGAGTGTCAGAGACACCAATCCAAAGCACTATAGGGGTCAGCCAATACTCATAGCCAGGAAACAGGTCGAGGTCAGGACATAAGGGGTTCATGCTTATCCGTGAAACAGGTCCAAGGTTGAGGCAGGTGGAAATAGGGCAAAACGGGCAAGGGTCAGGACAGGAGATATGGAGCAAAATCGTCAGTCAGGCAGGAATTCGGTACACTAGTAGTCAGACAGACAGGCTATGAGTAAGGAACCAGTTGTGTTCCGAAACGCATCAACTGGACATTCATGCTGAACTAATATATTGTTAATGGCATTGCTGTACATTGATTTTATAGAAATTTTCAATAAAGCAGAAGATTTTAGAGCTGGAATGGTGCTGAGAACTCTAACTGTGGATCATTGAACGGGACGTTTTTCTCGTGTACCAGACAAGGGAGCTGAATTGATTTTCTGTTTCAATTAATCAGACAGATAATAACACCTTCACTTGGCAAACTAGGAACCTAAAGCTCAGGTACCCTTCCCTTGGGGAGGCTGCCTTATATACCAAGGGATATCCAGTTGCTGCCTGGTTGTGTGTGTGCTGGCCCTTTAGGAGGCTGAGGGCAAGCGCCCCTGCACCCTATATAACAGGTCAGGGGGCCTATGATACACACACAGTCTGGCGACCGAGAGCATCGCAGGCATGAGTGCAGGCCAGGGTGGGGGAGGGATGGTAGGCAGCACAGAGTCTGGGCCTGCAGGGAGGAGCAGGGCAACAGGGGCACAAGTTCCATAGATGCTACTTAGCCTACTTTTTGGAGCCAGCTACAAGGGGTAGGAGAGCTCTATGATAGTTACTGGTTGACACATCCAGAAAACAGAGCAAAATAATGTACACTGAACAAAAATATAAACGCAACACTTTCGGTTTTGCTCCCATTTTGCATGAGCTGAACTCAAAGACCTGAAAAATATTCTACATACACAAAAGACCCATTACCCAAGACCAAAACACTGATGTGTGAATGAGGCAAAATGGTTTAATAGATTACCCTAGTTCATAAAAGGTATACATTAAGAAAATGGATACCACATTGTATACTTTTTTTTTTTTTTTACAATTAGAGCATACCAAGGTATACAACCAACATAGACTCTTAAAAGACTTAAAGTAATGTGGACAGTGCCTAACCAACATGGTTGTCACTGTTTGCCAAAAATCATCTCACCAACAAAATTCTACCTGTGCTGACAGCTTTGCTTATTCAACACTGAGCAAAAATATAAACACAACACTTTCGGTTTTGCTCCCATTTTGCATGAGCTGAACTCAAGATCTAAAACATTTTCTACATACACAAAAGACCCATTACTCTCAAATATTGTTCACAAATCTGTCTAAATCTGTGTTAGTGAGCGCTTCTCCTTTGCCGAGATAATCCCTCCCACCTCACAGGTGTAGCATATCAAGGTGCTGATTGGACAGCATGAATGACTGCCCACAATAAAAGGCCACTCTGAAATGTGCAGTTTGATCACACAGCACAATGCCACAGATGTCGCAATGTTTGAGGGAGCGTGCAGTTGGCATGCTGACTGCAGGAATGTCTACCAGAGCTGTTGCCTGAGCAGTGAATGTTAATTTCTCTACCATAAGCCGTCTCCAAAGGCGTTTCAGAGAATATGGCAGTAAATCCAACCGGCCTCCCAACCGCAGACCACGTGTAACCCCACCAGCCCAGGACCTCCACATCCAGCATGTTCACCTCCATGATCGTCTGAGACCAGCCACCCGGACAGCTGCAGCAACAATCGGTTTGCATAACCAAAGAATTTCTGCACAAACTGTCAGAAACCGTCTCAGGGAAGATCATCTGCATGCTCGTCGTCCTCATCGGGGTCTGGACCAGACTGCAGTTCGTTGTCGTAACTGACTGGAGTGGGCAAATGCTCACATTCGATGGCGTCTGGCACGTTGGAGAGGCGTTCTGTTCATAGATGAGTCCAAGTTTTCACTGTTCAGGACAGATGGCAGACAGCGTGTGTGGCGTCATGTGGATGAGCGGTTTGCTGACGTCAACGTTGTGGATCGAGTGGCCCATGGTGGTGGTGGGGTTATGGTATGGGCAGGCGTATGCATTTTATTGATGGCATTTTGAATGCACAGAGATACCGTGATGAGATCCTGAGGCCCATTGTTGTGCCATTCATCCACGACCATCACCTCATGTTGCAGCATGATAATGGACGGCCCCATATTGCAAGGATCTGTACACAATTCCTGGAAGCTGAAAACATCCCAGTTCTTGCATGGCCAGCATACTCACCAGACATGTCACTCATGGAGCATGTTTGGGATGCTCTGGATCGGCATATACGACAGCGTGTTCCAGTTTCTGCCAATATTCTGCAACTTCGCACAACTATTGAAGAAGAGCGAACCAACATTCCACAGGCCACAATCAACAACCTGATCAACTCTATGTGAGATGTGTTGCACTGCGTGAGGCAAATGGTGGCCACACCAGATACTAACTGGTTTTCTGACCAACCCCCCAGTAAGGCAAAACTGTGCACATTTCAGAGTGGGCTTTTATTGTGGGCAGTCTAAGGCACACCTGTGCAATTTTCATGCTGTCTAATCAGCCCCTTGATATGCCACACCTGTGAGGTGGGATGGATTATCTCGGCAAAGGAGAAGTGCTCACTAACACAGATATAGACAGATCTGTGAACAATATTTGAGAGTAATGGGTCTTTTGTGTATGTAGAAAATGTTTTAGATCTTGAGTTCAGCTCATGCAAAATGGGAGCAAAACCGAAAGTGTTGTGTTTATATTTTTGCTCAGTGTTGAATAAGCAAAGCTGTCAGCACAGGTAGAATTTTGTTGGTGAGATGATTTTTGGCAAACAGTGACAACCATGTTGGTTAGGCACTGTCCACATTACTTTAAGTCTTTTAAGAGTCTATGTTGGTTGTATACCTTGGTATGCTCTAATTGTAAAAAAAAAAAAAAAGTATACAATGTGGTATCCATTTTTTTAATGTATACCTTTTATGAACTAGGGTAATCTATTAAACCATTTTGCCTCATTCACACATCAGTGTTTTGGTCAGTGATTTCCATCAGTGATTGTGAGCCCAAACCAGGATTGGCGCCTCCACAGATATAAGGTATAAGGAAAGATCTGCACCTGTCCTGTGTTTAGAGCTGCACCTGGTTTTGGCTCAAAATCACTGACCAAACACTGACGTGTGAATGAGACATTTCATATTGCAGAAACAAATCTGTACCACCCTATAACGACCAGACGGAGGGCAAAAGGACAGTGTTCTCCAGATAACACCTAAAGCTCAGGCACTCTGCCTCCCTAAAGCTCAGGCACGCCTTTGTCAGGTGGATGATCCCTATGGATACATTTATCATATATACTGACAGCTTTGTATGGAGTATACACCAGATTTCAGCTCTGAACGTGATGTGAACAGAGACTTATTCCAGTAAATATACCAACATATCACATTGTCTGTCTCTTTATATGAGATATCATCAGGCACTCTACCATTACATGAAGGGTACATTCACACGACCGTATGTGTTTTGCACTCCTCAAATTGCGGATCTGCAAAACACAGATACCGTCCGTGTGCATTCCGTATTATTGAAATGACTCTTCTTGTCCGCAAATGAGGACAAGAATAGGACATGTTCTATTATTATTTTTTCTGGAGCCATGGAACGGAAGTGCAGAAGGGGACAGCACACAGTGTGCTGTCCACGTCTTTTGTGGCCCCATAAACACACTCCTGTGAATACACCCGTAATGTGAGGATCCTTATCCATCATAAAAGATTCATAAAGCTTGCGTTGCCGCGTTCAGGTAGATAACCATTTACACCATCAAGTTTATTGTTGTTGTCAATCCATTCATATGATTTTCTGGGTGCCAATACATGTGCAACAGAAAGTGTAGCAAACATCGAAATAAAATATGCTTAATGCACCCAGAGTAGACAAATAGGGGTTCAGATCTGATACATACACTCACATAGAGACAACAGGGAGGGGTGGAAGGACTGAAGACAGTGGGCTTACTTGAGACTGTTATCCTTTCATAAGGTCCCAGCATAGAAAACAAGGTGCAGAATTAAAAATAAACATTTTTGGGGACTAATATGACATTAACGAGTTTATATAGTCTTATAGGTGCAGTACTGCTCGCACAAATGTCGGGTTTGCTACAGAGCTTCTTTATTGTTCACAGTGTTCCCTCCAAGTCCTTGTAGAAAGTGAGCAGAAGTAAACCTGGCCACAGTTGCATCCAAAACAGCATCAAGTACATTTTGCCATATAACACCTAAATAACTGCAGCCAGATAAACTGTGCCATATAACACCTAAATAACTGCAGCCAGATAAACAGTGTCATATAACACCTAAATAACTGCAGCCAGATAAACTGTGTCATATAACACCTAAATAACTGCAGCCAGATAAACTGTGTCATATAACACCTAAATAACTGCAGCCAGATAAACTGTGCCATATAACACCTAAATAACTGCAGCCAGATAAACGGTGTCATATAACACCTAAATAACTGCAGCCAGATAAACGGTGTCATATAACACCTAAATAACTGCAGCCAGATAAACTGTGCCATATAGCGTCCAGATACACTGTGCCCAATATGGTCCGATTCCACTGTGCATCCATATACAGTCAATATACAGTCAATATTTTTATACTGCTTCCCGATAGTTTAAAAATGTCTATGTCAATTTCCCTAGTTTTCCTTCATTTTTATGAAGTCATTGCCAAGATCCCTGGTGGTTTAGGGTTTTGATGGGGTTTATGATAACAGGTCTAAGGACTAGGTCAGAGATTGAATTCATATCTGAATCTCTGTTGATCTAGGGAGAAGAGAAGAGGTTGATGTATGTATCCCTGGTGATCTAGGGTAGAGAAGAGGTTGATATATGTATCCCTGGTGGTCTAGGGTAGAGAAGAGGTTGATATATGTATCCCTGGTGGTGTAGGGTAGAGAAGAGGTTGATGTCTGTATCCCTGGTGGTATATGGCAGAGAAGCTGTTTATATCGGTATTTCTGGTGGTCCAGGGAAATTTCTGTCCAATCACTTATAAAGAGCTCAGGGCTACATAAGTGCTTTCCTGCTTACAGGAATATTTAAAGGGGTTTTCCGACACAGTACCTGATCGATGGGAGTCTGACACCCAAGACCCTTGCCGATCAGCTGTTTGAAAAGGCATCAGTGCTTCTGGCCTTCTCACAGATTACTCTGGGCCAGTGATGTCACGTTCATCAGTCACATGGACTGGGTGTGCTCAGTTCTATTTATGTGAATGGGGCTGAGCTCCAATACCAAGCACAGCCCCAGCTCTCACAGGAGCGTCGGTGCCTTCTCAAACATCACATCAGCAGGGGTCTCGGGTGTCAGACTCACACCGATCAGATACTGATAACTTATCCAGAGGATAGGTCATCAGTTAGAAAGAGTTGGAAAACCCCTTTAAGCTGTGCAGACAAAAGGAAACACTGGTTGTCACAACTTTATAGGCAATCCTCTATGAGCTAAATACAATGTTAGTAGAAATGTCTTGGCTGAGACCTCTGGTATACTGTAAGCCCCTGCAGTGAGCAGGGCTAGGCTGGGACAGGTTCTCAACTGCTTAAGTTAGACCATGAATGTTTTCAGTCACTGCCTGAATGAGCAGTCTGAAAAACACAAATATATGAGCAAGTTGCTTGCCTTTCATTATGCAATGAAGAAGCCATAGATGCTCAAAAAGCTCTACAACCATCTCCACATACAAAGACCTTGGATCTTGTTGATCAGTGGCCAGTGGGCACCCATTGCTGCACATAATTTCTTTCACATATTTCGTCTTCTTCACTGTAGGGATCTGGATTCAGTGGTTTTGTTGGAATATAATTAGTTCCAAAATTACTGTCCACAGGACTTCCACATTCAGAGTCTACAAAACCACTGTCAATAGTGTCCATATCCAGGCATATCCTGGGATAGCCAAAGTTGCCACTATTTCCCGAGTCAGGAGACAGTGAATTGTAATTATCGTCATTATAAAACACGTTCTCATCATCCTGTTTGGAAGGAGATTCCTGCAGTTCCCATTGTTCTGGCGGTATTGACACCAGGCTTAACATATTCATACTGGATCTTAGGAAATCTTGTGGAAGACCAAACTTCAGCATAATTGTGCTTTGTGGACTTGGTTCCCGATCCAACATGTTGCCACTATCAAGATTAACAGAAGGGTAGCCATAATCTCTACTCCTATCTTCCTCATTCATGGTACCATCAGTGGTGGTGGTAGTGGAGGCAATGCATGGAGGACAGCATTGTGAACAAGAGTTCTCTGTTGTACACCCACATGTTCTGCAGATCTGGTTCTTCTCAGTTAAGCACAACTTAGGAAGAAACTGCTTCTTAATTTCTATGTTCTTGCATGCACTATGGCAGTCGATTTCAAGGACTTCTGGATAAATAGAGCCTCCCTCACGAGGAATTATTGGGAATGGGGTATAATGAGGACCCAACCAGCTCTGTGAAAAGATAATAAAAGAATAAATTATGAAATCATTAATGCTTCAGAGAATATGAATCCCTGCCAAGACCCATTAAAAGGGGTTGTCCACTTTAGGAAACCCATTTTCACATACCCTATTAGGGAATTAATGGAGGGGGCAGGGCCAATGTGGAGAATGGTTACAAAGGGCGTCCCTCATTCTGAAGCATCTGTCCTGTCCTGTATTACAGAAATAACTCACTGATGTGCAATGCTTAAGTTCCCCTTTGGAGGGAAACTGAATACTTGCTGGATTCCACGCAGATTACAGCTGATCACTGGAGAACCCAGTAGGGGCACTCACTGCCATTAACATAAAGGGGTTTTCCGGGATCTATCTAGAGGATAGGTCATCAGTATCTGATTGTTGGGGTCCGACACCTGGGACCCCAGCTTATCAGCTGTTTAAGAAGGCACCAGACAGGGTTGCCAACCAGATTGTTTCTTTTTTATGGACAACTTATCCTAAAATCACGGACAGCCAACATTTTTTACCGACAAATTGGAAAACCATAATGAATGATAAAGATTATAAGTAATCCATGTCTATAGCTCAATATACTGATAAGAACTCATTACCAGCATTTACTGTGAGCTCTAAAAGGATGAAAATTGCCATCAAAGTAATCTAGTCAATAACCACCAGCCTCAAAAAAATCAAAGGCACATTTATTTTTTTCACGGACACAGGAAAAAAGTTGCCTATTTTTACGGACTAAAAAGCAAGAACAGAAAGGACCGGCACTCGCTGTAAGTTGTCTGCCAAATTGCTGTTTGATAAAGACACCTGCGAGTGTCGAAACACGTCACAGGATTATGTGGCCATAAACAAGAAATTTAACAGACAACTTCTAGTGAGTGCCGGTCCTTTCTGTTCTTGTTTCGTGGGATGCCAATCCTAGGACACGAGCACCACAAACTATCTACCTGCAGTGCCGACCTATTAGACTTACTATTTTTACGGACTGTCCAGAAATTTCTGGATGGTTGGCAACCCTGGCACCGGCGCTCCTGTGAGTGCCGCGGCCTTCTCTTAGCTTTTCCACTGACGTCATGTTCATCAATCACATGACCAAGCACAGCCGCTATGCAATGTACGGCTCTGTGCTTGGTGATCTGAGAGAAGACTGTGGCACTCACAGGAGCACTGGTGCCTTCTTAAACAGCTGATCACTGGGGGTTCTGGGTGTCAGACCCCCATTGATCAGATACTAATGAACTATCATGAAGAATTTGTTTAAAGAGGTCATCCTGTAACTGGCCAGCTAAGACCTGTCCTAGGTTGCTAGTATAGCTTATATGTGTATACAGCTAAACCTGCCAATAGCCTTAATACAGTTCCTATGTTTATGTGTTAAAGACAAAAGCAGAGTTATTTACTGTGACATCATGTTTTGGATGTCATATAACTGTTATATTTTGTGTTCACAGAAGAAGAAAAAGATAATATGCCTTTAAGATTCATTTTGTAATGTAAGGTAAGCTCAGTGGCACAGCAGAAACAGAAAGCATAGTGTTAATCTGTTGTTGCTGGGCAGAAGTCTCGACCAATCACAGCCAACTTCTCACACAGCAAGAGTTTTCACCAATCACAGCCAGCCTCACACACAGCCTGTCTGGGAATTCCCCTAGCAGGAGCTGCTGGAATCATTACTCACCAGAGAGAGGAGCTGAACAGACACACAGTTCCAGTGAGAGTCCAGTTTTATGGGAACAAGAGGCCAAAATAGGTATTTAGAACAGTTATATAACGTTCATATTGTTAGTATTGTGATTAGAACTGTATACTGAACCAGTTATATATGTGTTTACTTACAAATCCACCAAATTGCTCATTCAAATTGCAAGCTACAGTTGCAAACTGTGAACTACTTAATAATCCATAGAAATTGCAACCATACCAGATCGTACTCAACCAATCAGAAAAATAGTTACTGCTAACTGCATACTGCAAACCAAGTTTAGCCAGTAGAACTGTTAAATCTCAGATATACCTTTCAGAGAGATCATAAAGTGCTTGAATAACTTACAATGACAGTACAGATACTGAAGAGAGAAATATATCCACCATTTTATGTTGAATGACAAGATTGAACAGTTAAACCACCATCTTATGCATACCGCCATTTTGTGATATCTTTTCAACACGTGTTTTGTAAATGGACTATCTGCTGCGGAGGCGGCAGTGTTATATATGAAGAAAAGTTGAAGTTAATAAAGAAGTTATTTCAAGCATTTGGTGTGCTCTTTAACCACTTTAACCCCGCTAGCTAAAACCCCCTTAATGACCAGGCCACTTTTTACACTTCTGCACTACACTACTTTCACCGTTTATTGCTCGGTCATGCAACTTACCACCCAAATGAATTTTACCTCCTTTTCTTCTCACTAATAGAGCTTTCATTTGGTGGTATTTCATTGCTGCTGACATTTTTACTTTTTTTGTTATTAATCGAAATTTAACGATTTCTTTGCAAAAAAATGACATTTTTCACTTTCAGTTGTAAACTTTGCAAAAAAACGACATCCATATATAAATTTTTCACAAAATTTATTGTTCTACATGTCTTTGATAAAAAAAAAATGTTTGGGTAAAAAAAAAATGGTTTGGGTAAAAGTTATAGCATTTACAAACTATGGTACAAAAATGTGAATTTCCGCTTTTTGAAGCAGCTCTGACTTTCTGAGCACCTATCATGATTCCTGAGGTTCTACAATGCCCAGACAGTACAAACACCCCACAAATGACCCCATTTCGGAAAGTAGACACCCTAAGGTATTCACTGATGGACATAGTGAGTTCATAGAACTTTTTATTTTTTGTCACAAGTTAGCGGAAAATGATGATTTTTTTTTGCAGCCAAGGTGGGCAAAGGGGCACACATTCCAGAGAGCACCTTTCGGATTTCACCGGTCATTTTTTACACATTTTGATTGCAAACTACTTGCCACACATTAGGGCCCCTAGAATGCCAGGGCAGTATAACTACCCCACAAGTGACCCCATTTTGGAAAGAAGACACCCCAAGGTATTCCGTGAGGGGCATGGCGAGTTCCTCGAAATTTTTTTTTTGTCACAAGTTAGCGGAAAATGATGATTTTTTTTTTCTTACAAAGTCTCATATTCCACTAACTTGTGACAAAAAGTAAAAACTTCTATGAACTCACTATGCCCCTCATTGAATACCTTGGGGTGTCTTCTTTCCAAAATGGGGTCACTTGTGGGGTAGTTATACTGCCCTGGCTTTTTAGGGGCCCGAAAGTGTGAGAAGAAGTTTGCAATCAAAATCTGTAAAAAATTACCGGTGAAATCCAAAAGGTGCACTTTGGAATGTGTGCCCCTTTGCCCACCTAGGCTGCAAAAAGGTGTCACACATCTGGTATCGCCGTACTCAGGAGAAGTTGGGGAATGTGTTTTGGGGTGTCATTTTACATATACCCATGCTGGGTGAGAGAAATATCTTGGCAAAAGACAACTTTTCCCATTTTTTTTATACAAAGTTGGCATTTGAAGATATTTATCTCACCCAGCATGGGTATATGTAAAATGACACCCCAAAACACATTCCAACTTCTCCTGAGTACGGCGATACCAGATGTGTGACACTTTTTTGCAGCCTAGATGCGCAAAGGGGCCCAAATTCCTTTTAGGAGGGCATTTTTAGACATTTGGATCCCAGACTTCTTCTCACGCTTTAGGGCCCCTAAAAAGCCAGGGCAGTATAAATACCCCACATGTGACCCCATTTTGGAAAGAAGACACCCCAAGGTATTTAATGAGGGGCCTGGCGAGTTCATAGAATTTTTTTTTTTGGCATAAGTTAGCGGAAATTGATTTTTTTCTTTTTTTTTCTCACAAAGTCTCCCTTTCCGCTAACTTGGGACAAAAATTTAAATCTTTCATGGACTCAATATGCCCCTCAGCAAATACCTTGGGGTGTCTTCTTTCCAAAATGGGGTCATTTGTGGGGTGTTTGTACTGCCCTGGCATTTTAGGCGCCTTAAAGCGTGAGAAGTCTGGAATATAAATGTCTAAAATATTTTACGCATTTGGATTCCGTGAGGGGTATGGTGAGTTCATGTGAGATTTTATTTTTTGACACAAGTTAGTGGAATATGAGACTTTGTAAGAAAAAAAAAAAAAAAAAAAATTCCGCTAACTTGGGCCAAAAAAATGTCTGAATGGAGCCTTACAGGGGGGGTGATCAATGACAGGGGGGTGATCACCCATATAGACTCCCTGATCACCCCCCTGTCATTGATCACCCCCCATGTCATTGATCACCTCCCTGTCATTGATCACCCCCCTGTAAGGCTCCATTCAGACGTCCGTATGATTTTTACGGATCCACGGATACATGGATCGGATCCGCAAAACACATACGGACGTCTGAATGGAGCCTTACAGGGGGATGATCAATGACAGGCGGATGATCAATGACAGGGGGGTGATCAGGGAATCTATATGGGTGATCACCTCCCTGTCATTGATCACCCCCCTGTAAGGCTCCATTCAGACGTCCGTATGTGTTTTGCGGATCCGATCCATGTATCCGTGGATCCGTAAAAATCATATGGACGTCTGAATGGAGCCTTACAGGGGGGTGATCAATGACAGGGGGGTGATCAATGACAGGGGGGTGATCAGGGTGTCTATATGGGTGATCACCCCCCTGTAAGGCTCCATTCAGACGTCCGTATGCGTTTTGCGGATCCGATCCATGTATCCGTGGATCCGTAAAAATCATACGGACGTCTGAATGGAGCCTTACAGGGGGGTGATCAATGACTGGGGTGATCAGGGAGTCTATATGGGTGATCACCCCTCTGTCATTGATCACACCCCTGTAAGGCTCCATTCAGACGTTCGTATGTGTTTTGCGGATCCGATCCATGTATCCGTGGATCCGTAAAAATCCTACGGACGTCTGAATGGAGCCTTACAGGGGGGTGATCAATGACTGGGGTGATCAGGGAGTCTATATGGGTGATCACTCCTCTGTCATTGATCACACCCCTGTAAGGCTCCATTCAGACGTCCGTATGTGTTTTGCGGATCCGATCCATGTATCCGTGGATCCGTAAAAATCATACGGACGTCTGAATGGAGCCTTACAGGGGGGTGATCAATGACAGGGGGGTGATCAATGACAGGGAAGTGATCAGGAAGTCTATATGCGTGATCACCCTCTTCTCATTGATCACCCCCCTGTAAGGCTCCATTCAGACGTCCGTATGTGTTTTGCGGATCCGATCCATGTATCCATGGATCCGTAAAAATCATACGGACGTCTGAATGGAGCCTTACAGGGGGGTGATCAATGACAGGGGGGTGATCAATGACAGGGGGGTGATCAGGGTGTCTATTTGGGTGATCACCCCCCTGTAAGGCTCCATTCAGACGTCCGTATGCGTTTTGCGGATCCGATCCATGTATCCGTGGATCCGTAAAAATCATACGGATGTCTGAATGGAGCCTTACAGGGGGGTGATCAATGACTGGGGTGATCAGGGAGTCTATATGGGTGATCACCCCTCTGTCATTGATCACCCCCCTGTAAGGCTCCATTCAGACGTCCGTATGTGTTTTGCGGATCCGATCCATGTATCCGTAAAAATCATACGGACGTCTGAATGGAGCCTTACAGGGGGGTGATCAATGATAGGGGGGTGATCAGGGTGTCTATATGGGTGATCACCCCCCTGTAAGGCTCCATTCAGACGTCCGTACGTGTTTTGCGGATCCGATCCATGTATCAGTGGATCCGTAAAAATCATACGGACGTCTGAATGGAGCCTTACAGGGGGGTGATCAATGACAGGGGGGTGATCAATGACAGAGAAGTGATCAGGAAGTCTATATGCGTGATCACCCCCTTGTCATTGATCACCCCCCTGTAAGGCTCCATTCAGACGTCCGTATGTGTTTTGCGGATCCGATCCATGGATGCGTGGATCCGTAAAAATCATACGGACGTCTGAATGGAGCCTTATAGGGGGGTGATCAATGACTGGGGGGTGATCAATGACGGGGGGGTGATCAGGGAGTGTATATGAAGTGATCAGGGGTTCATAAGGGGTTAATAAGTGACGGGGGGGGTGTAGTGTAGTGGTGTTTGGTGCTACTTTGCACAGCTACCTGTGTCCTCTGGTGGTCGATCCAAACAAAAGGGACCACCAGAGGACCAGGTAGCAGGTATATTAGACGCTGTTATCAAAACAGCGTCTAATATACCTGTTAGGGGTTAAAAAAATCACATCTCCAGCCTGCCAGCGAGCGATCGCCGCTGGCAGGCTGGAGATCCACTCGCTTACCTTCCGCGCCTGTGTGCGCGCGTTCACAGGAAATCTCGCGTCTCGCGAGATGATGCATATATGCGTCGCTGAGCGCAGGGCTGCCACCTCCGGACCGCAGATCTGCGTTAGGCGGTCCGGAGGTGGTTAAACCTACTGTTTCCATAGAACTGCGCTAGAGGAATTACAGAGTAATAGACAGTCTGGTTAGACTAAAAGTCAGAGATATCAAAATTCTTCTAATGCCACAGCGCAAAAGGCACTTCATAGTGTTACGCCTGCCACACATCCCATTTATCAAGTCCTTAGTTTACTGGAAATACAGTGATTCCTTAAGATACAATGCCTCAGACTCAGATCCAACTAATCAAGGCTACTTCTATGGTAAAATAACTGTATTAGTTGCTAGTTATCAGCTATTCCTGACTGTTATCTGTAAGGACTTGTTTTATCTGTCTTAGTTATCTGCTTATTTTTCTTAACTCTTCATTTTCTCTTATCTTGGATGACATTTTGGGCTTTGGAACAAATTACTCACCTTACAATGGTTTCAACATACAATGGTCGTCCTGGAACCAATTAATATTGTAACTTGAGGGATCACTGTATATGGTTCTCGATCAACACACAACCAAACTTTTCCTTTCTTTCATTTTCTAACTCTGATATTGGAAAGACACTGCAATTTCATTTGAAACTGTGACTTCCCCTCAACATTCTTATGATGGCGCTCCAAGATACTCTGAGGAGTCAGCAGGGCTACCGCGTGCGTAGTCCAAGCGCTCACTGGCTGTTAATGATAGCTATAGGGGGATCAATTCTTTTGCTATGGGGCCATTAGCATATGTGTACAGTACCTACTACCCCAAGCATCTCACACACAGTCACAAATAGCTGTTGAAAGCCATAAATCACATTCTATGATGAGGACTCAAGTTTTGTTTAGGGTTCTGTATAGTACCCAGAAAAATAAAATTAAGCCGCCCTCACCTGGTGCCCAAAGGAGCAGCTCATCCTGGCACAGACACAGGGCAGTACTAGAGATGTTGTACCGCACTGTACTGTAAAGAGGAGCTACTAGACAACAAATGCTGGTGTTTTGTCAGAGAAATGGCCATGTTGATTGGTTGGATCTGAATCTAAAACATTGTATGTTGAGTCTAGTTTCAACTTACGATGGCCCAGGAAAGACCATTGTAAGTTGAATATATTGTATCCTGGTGCCACTGTATCTTGAGGGACCACTGTATGTATATATCATGTCGGTGGCCTGTGCCCGCCACCGCGTCTGTCTCCCTAGCGGGCAGGGCTGCCATTCTGCTTAACAAGTGTCATGCTTCGGCGTGGGAGGGAAACACCACACTGAGCATAAGAGGGAAGGTGGCAACAGGGAATCAGGCCTAAGAACTAGGGAAGGAAGATTGACACCTCCTAGTAACACCCTAACAAAAATCCTGACTGACTACCAGTATGAACAGACCCTAAGAGGTAGGTGTGTTCATATGCAGGAATACCTAGTGTCCTAAATAGCCCTATAGGACCCTGGTACTAATGGCAGGGATGAGACTACCTGTTCCTCCAAAAGGAAGGACGAACAGGAGTCTCCTTCAGGCCTAATACAAACAATAGGGAAATGCAACACACAGAACCCAAACAAAATACAAAAAGTGAAAGGAAAGGAAAGACTTAACTTCAAAGGGGCTATGGAAGCACCAGGAACTCCCCCGAGAGCCACACACCAGCAATCCACAACTGAAACTAAAGCTATAAACCGCACAGCATAGTGGGAGAAGCAACAATAAATCCTCATTTACACGAGGAATAAAAGTCTATTTTCTCGGGAAAGCTGCAACTGATTTTCACAAGACAGGTATCATTTCAATCAGCAGAATCAACCCTTCCAGGCGGTATAAAGTTCATCCTGCTGACTGGTGCATTTTAAATATTATAGTTAGTCAGGGGCAGATGCCTAGCAAACGGTCCCTGTGGAATAATGTGTGGGCTCTGCTTCCTTCAATCTCAACAAAACCACACTAAGGGATAATCTATTCTAGAAAAATATGATAAAACTAAAAAAAAATGTAATGTTCACATGCCACACACACACAGTACACAAGGGTCATATGCAACACATGCAGCTCTTACACCTACAAAATATGAAACATGTGTGCCACTTGTGGACATGCCCCACTTATGCAGGACATAAAGACTGGGCACATGCCACACAGGCACCAACCACATCATTTCACACTACCAGATCTCTTGGTCGCTTCTGACCTCTGGTAATATCCCTGCATTCAGGGTAGCTTCCTGTAGCCCGCTGAGACATAGACACGATGGCCCTTACGTTGCCAAGCCATGCGCCCTCGTAGTGCTTCCAAAATACAGGTCACTCCCAATTCTTGGTTGCAATGTGGTACAAAGGGGTCTCAGCCCTATGAGGGGCTATCGATATGTGCCCCTCTTCCTCTAGTGGCATCGCTAGACAGGTTTCAGAAGTAGCCATCACAGTCAGGTCTCACCACCAAGGTCCATCCCGTCACAGAAGGAGGCAGGAAGGTGATGCAGTACTTCACAGTAATGTCATCATTCACAGATCCTGGATATCGTGTCAGTATCAGATACAGGAAGCCATTGGTGGTTAGAGGAAGGGCCCAGGTATAGCATGCACCCAGGATGTAGAAGCTAGGCCTCTGTACACGACATACGCAAATCTGAGACCTGCCTGGTTTCAGATCTACCTTGGTTCATTTATCTCGGTAATGACAGGAAATAGCAGGAAGCCGAGATCTAATCATTTACAGGCAAAGCAACTGCAGTCATTAAAGGGATTGTCCCGTAAAGAACATTTATCATCTCTCCACAGGATAGGCAATAATAGTCTGTTGGTTGTGGGCCAACCGATCACTTCAATCGAGCAGTGGTCAAACATGCGCCCTGACGATCCATTCAACGTGCATAGGGCTGATGGCTGAGCACACTAAACTAAGGAAAGACTGGGGTTTGGGTGGTGAACACATAATATGGATCATAAAGTTCTCCTTTATGGGTGTGTTTTTTTTGGGGGGTGGCTTTTTTTCAGACTTTATTTTTCCTATAGGGAAGTCTGTGGGAAAATGGTTGAAAAAATGCCATTCTAAGAGCATACTACAATATATAAAAAAAAACACCAAGGGACAAAAAGTAAAGCAAAAACACATTGGAACTGTCTTAAAGGGGTTTTCCAGGACCCATCCGATCCCACAAAGTCACCTTAATTATACAGAACTTACCTGTCGGAAAATGTTTGTAATAGACTTACCATTCCGAATTTAAATATACTAAATACAAGCTGATAAAGACCCGTAACCTAAGGATTCCACCATACAGCATTCCTGGAAATGACACATCACCCCCATAGAGCCTTATTCAGATGGCACTGTTTTGTTTTTGTTTAGTTTTTTCAAAAACAGATTTTTTTTATGCCATTTTTATTAGGAGTAAAAAACACTGCAGTCATATGTTTACATATTGGCAAATTGGAAATTATAAAATGCCCAACAAAAACACAGTATTTTTTTGTAGTGGCATTTTAAAGGGGTTCTTCAAGTCCACCAGGTCTCACAGAGCCATCCTAATCACATATAACAACCCTATAAATAAAGTTTATAATGTACTTACCATTCTGAAGTTCCTCCTCTTCTCAAAATCCTGCTTCCACTGATGTCACATCCTCTACCAGGTTTCCTGCCTGGACTATGGCTGGGATGTCATTTCTGTTGTGGACGGGGCCAGAACTATTCTTCTCCCGAGTTTGCGCATGCACCAAGTAGATGAATTGTTTGGGCCTACGTCACAGCAGAAGTGACTTCCCATCCATAGCCCAGGCCGAAAACCTGGTAAAGGTGTTTTAGGGCTCATGTACACGAACATACTGTGTTTTCCGGTCCACAAATTGTGGATCCACAAAACATGGATACCAGCCGTGTGTATTCTGCATTTTGTGGAAAGGAACGTCCCGCCCTATGATAGCAATGCCTATTCTTGTCCACAAAATGAACAAGAATAGGACATGTTCTTTTTTTTTTTTTTTTTTTGTTTTGCAGGGCTGCCAAACAGAGCAATGGATGAGGATAGCACGTGTGATGCTGTCCGCATCTTTTGTGGCCCCATTGAAGTAAATGGGACCACATCCGAGACACAAATAATGCGCCTCGGATGTGGACTAAAACAACAGTCGTGTGCATGAGCCCTTAACGTGAATTCAAAAGATTTGAGAATGAATAAGCTTACGCAGGCTAAGTGAATAAATATATTTACTAAGTGTGATTAAATATAAGGTAATACAGACAAATCACATACAGAATAAATATTAATGCCATGGCCGACACCCCATGGTGATACAAGAAAGAAAATAGTATTTTAACCATATACATACATCCTAACTGGATGACATTTCTCAATGGAGTGCCCGTTACCTGTCTGTGTGCAGTCAAGTTTATACCCTTTCAGCCCCTCCTCCCAAAGATGTCCAGTGTGCAGCACGCATGTCCCTAACCCAGTACATTACAAGGAATATCCTTATATAGAATATTAAAGGGGACAGAATTAAATGGGACAGAACAAATCAATAGCTAAAAATACCCTTACAACACAACATTGCATAAGTGGATGCTGGATTTTGAGAAGAGGAGCGACACATTATCGGGTTCTCAGGAGGTTGATCCATGCAACTTCAGAGTGGTAAGTATATTACAAACTTTATACTACAGGGGTGTTATATGAGACCTGGTGGGACTTGTAGAACCCCTTTAAAATGCTACAACCAAAAAATGCAATGTTTGTGCAGGGCGTTTTATAATTTCCTATTGGAAAGTTCACATCACTGTTTTATTTTTCGTTCTTCTGACCCGTCAGGTCAGGAGTACAGAAAGAAAGAAAAAAACTGGATCCTGTAAAAACACGGATCCTGTTCATCAGAGCCATTTCCGTCTGAGATCGTTTTTTTTAGAAGGAAAAAAAGTACTGCATGCAGTCAACCCTACTAGGCAGTATGCCTGAAATGATGATGTGGACTCTCCCTAACATATGAATGCAGTGTTTTTACTCCAAATAAAAATGCCATTAAAAATGCTGTATTTAAAAAAATATATATATTTGTGCCATCTGAAAAAAAAGGCCCTATGGGGGCGCTGGACAGGTATGCTACACGATGGAGTCCCTAGGCTACGGGTCCAAATCAGCTTGTATTTAGTATGTTGTACGTCTGTATTCAGCAGGTTTTTTTTTCCCGAGAAACTCCACAGCATGCTCGTTTCTGTGTGTGGGAAATGTCTGCAGCATGTGGATGAGATTTGTAAAACTTGTAAAAATCTGCAGCAAATGTGCCATGTGAGAATCGAAAGAGCACCAACATGCTTCACCCTTCTGATGATGGCAATCTAAGCAGCCGTGCAGCACGCTTAATGCAACAAATAAGGAAGTAAAACTATATTTTCCCCCAAATCACATGTTTTCTTAACTAGTTTCATGCAGAGCCGTGACATTTACTACAAAGATGAGAGAACTGTAATTTCCACCATCACTCGGGGCAGCTGTACGTTCCCACCTATCTCCACAACTCCCACGGGTCTTGTAACACCCTTCACAGAGGTAACAGGGTCATAATACGAATTATGACTAATAGCAGTAACAGCTTTATAGATTTTGTGTTACCTTGAAATCTCCTTGATGCCCTTTGTAGAGGGGCTTAAAAAAGGGCTCGGGGTCAGGGACCAACACCCACACCTTCTTCCATATGCTGAGGACAAGAAAAGAAACATGAGATCTGTGTAATCAACATTAAAGTGTCATGCTTATTTTATGAATGATATGTCAGTCTAGCGGTACGGCCAGATGGCGCAGCTTGCCGATGGCCAAGTCAAATCTACCTGTGGCAGCCAATGACAGCATGATTTTGTGGCTTGGTGCTCCGCGTGGCCTTACCCTCTGACCATATTTCAGCTGTCCTGAGTGGTGTCCATATTGTGACTGACCCCCTGAACTCTTGAATGCTCCCACATTTCCCTCAAACTTAGACCACCACAGAACCTTATCTTCTCTATGTTTGGTTCAGTGGAACCATGGGGAGTCTGCAAGTTGCAGACATAAGATGGACCCTAAAACGCGACTGTATTATTGCCTCTTGAAACTTAGAAGAGTAGCTTGAAAATCATGGGCCATGGTCTATAAAAAGAGCCCCCCAAGATATCACATGTCATTTAAACAGTAACTGTTGTGTGGCCATTGGGCGTCAGGGGCCGATCAGTGACTGCTACCATTTCACTTTCCATAGTTAATACCCCTGAAACCATCCATGTAAGTTATTTAGACAGATCATTCTTGATTAGAAAGACCATCATGTTCTGGATAATTGGAAGGTTGCTTTAGCTGGAAATTTACCCTCCAAACGCTTCTCAACCAGATGAACACGTCAACTAACATGAAGAAAATTAGATATACAGTTGCAAGAAAAAGTATGTGAACCCTTTGGAATGATATGGATTTCTGCACAAATTGGTCATAAAATGTGATCTAATCTTCATCTAAGTCACAACAATAGACAATCACAGTCTGCTTAAACTAATGACACACAGAATTAATTGTTACCATGTTTTTATTGAAAACACCATGTAAACATTCACAGTGCAGGTGGAAAAAGTATATGAACCCTTGGATTTAATAATTGGTTGAACCTCCTTTAGCAGAAATAACTTTAACCAAACGTTTCCTGTAGTTGCAGATCAGACGTGCACAACGGTCAGGAGTAATTCTTGACCATTCCTCTTTACAGAACTGTTTCAGTTCAGCAATATTCTTGGGATGTCTGGTGTGAATCGCTTTCTTGAGATCATGCCACAGCATCTCAATCGGGTTGAGGTCAGGACTCTGACTGGGCCACTCCAGAAGGCGTATTTTCTTCTGCTTAAGCCATTCTGTTGTTGATTTACTTCTATGCTTTGGATCGTTGTCCTGTTGCAACACCCATCTTCTGTTGAGCTTCAGCTGGTGGACAGATGGCCTTATGTTCTCCTGCAAAATGTCTTGATAAACTTGGGAATTCATTTTTCCTTCGATGATAACAATCCGTCCAGGCCCTGACGCAGCAAAGCAGCCCCAAACCATGATGCCCCCACCACCATACTTCACAGTTGGGATGAGGTTTTGATGTTGGTGTGCTGTGCCTCTTTTTCTCCACACATAGTGTTGTGTGTTTCTTCCAAACAACTCAACTTTGGTTTCATCTGTCCACAGAATATTTTGCCAGTACTGCTGTGGAACATCCAGGTGCTCTTGTGCAAACTGTAAATCTGCAGCAATGTTTTTTTTGGACAGCAGTGGCTTCCTCTGTGGTATCCTTTCATGAAATCCATTCTTGTTTAGTGTTTTACATATCATAGATTTGGTAACAGGGATGTTAGCATATGCCAGAGACTTTTGTAAGTCTTTAGCTGACACTCTAGGATTCTTCTTCACCACATTGAGCAGTCTGCGCTGTGCTCTTGCAGTCATCTTTACAGGATGGCCACTCCTAGGGAGAGTAGCAGCAGTGCTGAACTTTCTCTATTTATACACAATTTGTCTTACCGTGGACTGATGAACAGCAAGGCTTTTGGAGATACTTTTATAACCTTTTCCAGCTTTATGCAAGTCAACAATTCTTAATCGTAGGTCTTCTGAGAGCTCTTTTGTGCGAGGCATCATTCACATCAGGCAATGCTTCTTGTGAAAAGCAAACCCAGAACTGGTGTGTGTTTTTTATAGGGCAGCTGTAACCAACACCTCCAATCTCATCTCATTGATTGGACTCCAGTTGGCTGACACCTCACTCCAATTAGCTCTTGGAGATGTCATTAGTCTAGGGGTTCACATACTTTATCCACCTTCACTGTGAATGTTTACATGGTGTGTTCAATAAAAACATGGTAACATTTAATTATTTGTGTGTTATTAGGTTAAGCAGACTGTGATTGTCTATTGTTGTGACTTAGATGAAGATCAGATCACATTTTATGACCAATTTGTGCTGAAATCCATATCATTACAAAGGGTTCACATACTTTTTCTTGCAACTGTATTTTGCTTTATCCTAGGGTGTGGAAGGAGAGAGGAACACCAAAGCTATATTCAAAATAGGTTCCTTCATTTGGAGGCATTCCCATTCCAAGTCATGGTGCATTCTCATTTCTACCTATCCTTTGTAGTAGAGATGAGCTCCGTGGACCCTCCACCAGCTTACCTCTCCCTTGTTAGCTAATATTGAGGCACCTTCAGAGAAATGAAGAGGTTCACCATCCTATGTCAAATAGACATGGGTTCAATCTAAGGCGCCCCTCTCCACAGGTCGTACATGTATAGATATCAGTACAAACAAAACAACATGGACTTACAGTGGTGAATATCGGAAGCACGTCATTAAAATGCCCAGGAAGGCCAAAATAGCTATCATCCCTGAAATCATCCCAATTTGCATCGTGACTGTCTGATCTGAAAATAAATGAGATAAAAATTATAATATCAGTAGTTTCGAGAATGTCCTTTCCTAGAACCTGAGCTTAAAGAGGAAGTGTCACATCCCCTGATATGCCGAATTTAGTAAATGTTGTATTCCTCCTAAAATAACAATTTAGAAGTGTCTTTTCTTAGGACTTTGCCTTGTGTTTCTCTTCTGTTATTCTTCCAAGAATTGTATTAGTCGCACACAATCTTGTGACATTTTGCATTTTTACACTCATTTTACTAATTTCAGTTTTGAAAAGCGAGTGGGAGAGTGGACGTGGCTAGCCTGTCGAGGTGATTTAAGCCACATTTATCAATGGCAACTTTTTAATAAGTTACCAAAATTGTCGTAATCTGTGTATGGGGTGCTGTAGAAAGTAGAGAAAAATCAAGACAGAAGTCTGTGAAGGTTCTCATTTATCCAGGTCATGGTATATCTGTAAAAAATAAATCAAGGCAACTGGACTTACTGTAGATTTCTTGAAAACGTTTCACTCGTTCTTCCAACGAGCTTTCTCAATTCTGAGTGACTGTACAAGAATTCTCTGGGAATAAATATGTAACTGAATCAACATCTGGTAATTATACCCAGCATGGGGTCAGAGGTCATTATACCCAGCATGGGGTCAGAGGTGTTGATTCCATTATCCCAATTGGAGTCAGTAGGTGATAATGACCTCCCAGAAAAAGGTGTCAAGACAGCATTGTATGTGGCAGACAATAGATGTCTAAGCTCTATTTAAGCTTAAATAGAGGCGGGGGGTTAGACATCTATTGTCTGCCACATACAATGCTGTCTTGACACCTTTTTCTGGGAGGTCATTATCACCTACTGACTCCAATTGGGATAATGGAATCAACACCTTTGACCCCATGCTGGGTATAATGACCTCTGACCCCATGCTGGGTATAATTACCAGATATTGATTCAGTTACATATTTATTCCCAGAGAATTCTTGTACAGTCACTCAGAATTGAGAAAGCTCGTTGGAAGAACGAGTGAAACGTTTTCAAGAAATCTACAGTAAGTCCAGTTGCCTTGATTTATTCTTTACAGATATACCAAGACAGAAGTGTTAGACTCAAATATGTACCCAATGTATCAAACATTGAGTGACATTTGATAAATTTGGTGCAAACCAGACACTTAAGTTCTAAGAAAAGCTCCAGAATTGTTATTACATGGAGAATACAAGTAGTGACTAAAACAGACATGTCAGAAGAGGTGAGACTTTCTTTTAAAGGAGCATAGCACAAATCTCCATATTGCTCTGTATAACATTAGAGGCATATGGAGGTACAGTAAAGGCCTGTACAAATGTGTCATTTGTCTTGACCATCTTGGTATGGTAAGGCAACCAATGTACTGGACAACAAACAAAAAAGATCTTGGCAGACTGACTTTTCCACAGGTCCTTCATTCTTCTCTCATGTTCTTTGGGGTCACAAGAAGGTGTCTACAGTCAACACAGCCTAAATCTGAAATCTATGGTATCTGACCAGCTAGAGACATGCTATATAACACTGGTTGTAATTTGAAAGTGCAGTGGAACAACTTGGTAAGTAACCATACCCCACTGGTCTTCTGAGGCTTCTTATGGAAGTACCAGAGTCAAAGGCAAGTCAGAAGTAGTGATGAGCGGCTGGGGCAATATTCAAATTTGAGATATTTTGCAAATATTTGGTAGACTATTCGTCACATATTTGCGAATTCGAGATTATTTTCTTGATCGTGAAAAATCGGCAATGTAATATTCCCGTAATGCGCGAAATACAGGCGTGGGTCACTATAGCTAAGTTTTTCAAGCTGCTAGAAGTTTCCTGAGACTGAAGAAAATGGTTCGCACGGCAGAACATTACAATAGCTTTATATGCAGGTAGAGTGCTCCAATATATTTGCGATTGCAAAATTGGCACTAATGATGCAAATATTTTGGCGCAATACATGCAACTTCACATTTTAGCAGGTCTGACTACATATTACTGATTGGTGCACTAAGTATTGTTGTGAACTTGTGGCATCACAGCACTATGTCTGTAGCCTGTATGTATGGACAGCAGAGAAACAGTAATTCCTATCACACTACCTAACACCCTGCACTGGAACCTATCAGCTCCACTACATCACTATCTAACCTACACTGACTATCTGTATTATATATATAAGCTAACTAACTAACTATCTAATGTAGTGTGGAAAGCACAGAGCACAGCAATGACACTGCTGTCTGTCTCAGAACTGCAAAAAACTGTAGAAAATGGCTGCTGGGGAGGTTCTTATATAGTAAGGGGTAGGGAACTTTCCTATTGGTTGCTAGGAATGTTGCTAACCTCAGACAAAGACATTGCAGCCTTCTCATTAGCCCACAAGCAAGAAGGGAGGTTACTGATGAAAAAAAAAATCTAGAATATTTGAAATTACGAATATATATCACTATATTCTAAATATTCGCTAATTCTCGAAGTGCCAATATTCACGATTAATATTCGCTATTCGAATATTCGAGCCCAACACTAGTCAGAAGTTGGGTCTGACATTTTATTTAGTGGCAGATTTACATATACACCAAATAAAACCAAGAAACATTCAACCTGGAGAATGTCTCCAAGACAGACCTCCTCTCTGCCCTACCGGCTTCATGCTTCCAACTATATGATGTTTTTTTCATGACCTACATAAATTCGATTTAAAACATGAGGTGACATCTTCATACCATTAGCTGGGGTCCTCCACTTAATGGATGTGCTCCAATCACTCCAGTGTCCTTGATATATATCTGATAGATAGATTTTAGGTTGAGTTCGGATCCTGGCTACATATTGTTCACCAGCTTGAAAAGATGACCTCAAGAGGACCACGTGTTTTTCATCTTCAAGGACCTGGATAGTCTTTTGGTTCTAGCAAACCATAAAGGTGTATGGGTTAATCTGTTACCAGAATTCAACATCCCATTGACTTCAGAAGGGATAAATGTTCTTACCAGCCATGACCCTCCATCCTTCTTGTAGCTCAGCTCGTAGGCTAGTTCTCCACCTCTCGTGTCATGGTTATCGTACAAAGTTTTCCAGGAAATATTATAATTTTCAGAAAGAGACACTGTGAGATTGAACGGTGGCACTGGCTTGACTGTTGAAAAGGAGAAGATTTCATGATGTGCTGTCTACACACTCTACTTAAAGGGATTGTCGAAAAAGGTCCACTTTTTCCAGAAACATTGTCATTTTTGACTATAGACTATGCCTGGTATGGCATCTCATTTCTATTCAAGTGAATGGGGATTAGCTGCAATACCAGACACAGCCTTCTGGAAATAAAATATATGCCCCCTTTTTTCTAACCCCAGACATTCCCTCCATCCATAATTAGAAGCACCGGTATAACTTACATTTGTTACCTATGTTGAAAGGTTGGCAGATCTGTTTGGAATGGTATCGTCCATTGATCTTGGTTATTATGGTAACGGTGCACATGCCATCTACGGTGAAGTCTTCCATATCAATAGTGCAAATGTACTCATGGTTCTTCTCGCACTCATCCAGAAGACATGTATCATTCCACTCTTCAAAGGTCCTTTGAAGAAACAAATGTTGATATATTCGTGAATAACTCTGGATAATCTCCTGGAAGTCCATAGCTGCAATGTTATACGTTTAGAACAGGGATCAGCAACCTCCAGCACTCCAGCTGTTCTGAAACTACAACTCCCAGAATATTCCTTACACTTCTATGGGAGTTACAAGAACAGACGAGTAAGTGTGCATGCTGGGAGTTGTAGTTTCACAGCAGCTGGAGTTCCCAAGGTTCCCTGGTTTAGAAAATCACGGCTGCTTTCTTCCAAACACAGTTTCATACCTCTCCAGACATTGTGTCTGATATTGCGATGATGCTTGCTCCATTGGAGTGAATGGGGCTGAACTGCAACACCACATACAACCTCTGGAATAGTGTGGCGCTGTTTCTGGAAGAAAGCGGCCATGTCTTTATATTCCTGGATTACCTTTGTAATGCACTGGCTTTAAAGGGGTTTTTCGACCTATCCTCTGGATAGATCCTTGGTATATGATCGGTGGGGTCCGACACCCAGGAGCCCAGCCTATCAGCTGTTTGAGAAGGCACTGGCACCCCTGTGAGTGCCGCGGCCTTCTCAAAGGTTACCAAGCTCTACATTGTTTAGCAGCTGTGCTTGGTATCACTTCAATGGGGCTGAGCTGCGCCTAGGCCGCACGACTGATGAACGCAACGTCACTGGTCTAGGCTAAGCTGTGATCTCACAGGAGCACCGCTGCCTTCTTAAACAGCTGATTGTCAGGGGTCCCCAGTGTCGGACCCCCACCAATCAGATACGGATGACCTATCCAGGGGATAGGTCATCAGATAAATAAGTGCCGCAAAACCCCATTAATCAGATTGTTAAATATTGATAATGGCCCGTAGTGTTAGGATATTGAACTAGGGCCGGGTAACAGGTGTGCGTATAAGGCCTAGTTCACACGAACGTATGGCTTTTATAGTTTTTTGCGGTCCGTTTTTCACGGATCCGTTGTTCTGTTTTTGAGTTCCGTTTCCGTTCCGTTTTTCCATTCCGTTTTTCCGTATGGCATATACAGTATACAGTAATTACATAGAATAAATTGATCTGGGCATTACATTTTCAATAGATGGCTCAGCAAAAACGGAACAGATACTGAAGACATACGGATGCATTTCCGTATGTGTTCCGTTTTTTTTGCAGACCCATTGACTTTAATGGAGCCACGGAACGTGATTTGCGGCCAAATTTAGGACATGTTCTATAATTTCAACGGAAATACGGAAACGGAATGCATACGGAACACATTCCGTTTTTTTTTGCAGAACCATTGAAATGAATGGTTCCGTATACGGCCCATGCACTCGCAAAAAAAACGTTTGTGTGAACTAGGCCTAAGGGGCAGCTAAGATGGGATCTAGTCCATATCATGGGTGTCCTTAAACTGGCCGTGGTAACATCGGCTTTGGTGCATCCCTCTGAATGTCAGTACTGGCTAGAAATATGGCATGTGATTTGTGGAGAACATAAGATAAGCAATATTTTACGGTACGTAAAGGACTGGTTCTTTAAAAGCGGTACAGTATGCGGCTATGATAGACCAGGTACTGTAACGGTCATTACAACAAAGTACTGCCTCCTTGCTGTCTCATTTTTAGACAGCTTTACAAAAGCTTCATTTATAAAGTAATACCGCCATGCAATGCTTAAATAATACCACCACACAGCATCCAAATTATGCTAACATAGGTGGCTCCCATAACAATAATATGTGGCTAAGACAATGCTGCCATTCAATCCCCTAAATTGGAATACTACTAATAAATAATACTGCCATATAACAAATAATACCCCCCAATACAGGGCCCACCTAATGTGTATAATGCTATGTGGCATTTACAATTCTTCTTATACCGCAGAGGGGCCTAGGTGCGGCTGCTACCTCTGTATCCCCTATAACTGCACCCCTACTTCTTCCATATTGATGAGTTAAAGGGTTATCCCATGATTAAAAAAATGAAAATCAGGACATCATATAGTACATGACAATCTCTTTCTAACAAAGCTAGAACCAGCCCTGTACCTCTCATGGATCCAGAGATCTTCCCGTTCATTGCTCCAATTTCTCTGCTAGATTTATTGCAGTTGAAAGATGGAACCGAGCATGTGCGACCACCTCAGTGAGGTGGACAGAGAGGCGAGGAATAGAAAAAGCAGCAGGTGGCATGGTACAAACACACTTTATTTGTATTACATGCAATTACAAAAGTATTCAGATCCGGGTGCTGCTTTGAACAATGTGGACTATTTTTCTTGGGACAGCCCCTTTAATATTGGTTGTCAGCAAACTTGCTTAGGAAGAGATGTAACTAAGAAACAGACATTTTAAGAGCGATGATCGTCACTGGGTAATTTTATTTTTTTCGATTGTGAGGAAAATGCTCTGATCTTTTAGTAGCAGGTGCCGCGTGTACAGAACAGAAATCGTCTTGCAGCCGGAGCATTACCGGTACAGAGGGCCGCCAGGATCGGAGGTGAGAAATGTCTGTGACTGGCCCGCAGCTGACGTATTTCAGTATTAGACATTGACGTCATGTGAGGGAATGGACATCTTCTATCCCCATTACCAGGGCCGATCTTTAGGTTCTTACCAGTTAGCACTCAGCGTGTGGGAAACGCTGCTGTTCAGATCTTTATCCTTGCGATATTCACACGTCAGCGTGTCGATGAAGTCTACGTAACACAGGAGATCTTGGCAGCACAGGGCTAAAGCATAAAGAAAGATACCAATATGAAGTCTTGGCCCGTACAGGTGCAGGTTATGTGTGTATGAGGGCACTGGGGGTCTGTATACTGTATGAGGGCACTGGGGGTCATTATACTGCACGAGGGCACTGGGGGTCATTATACTGCACGAGGGCACTGGGGGTCATTATACTGCACGAGGGCACTGGGGGTCATTATACTGCACGAGGGCACTGGGGGTCATTATACTGTACGAGGGCACTGGGGGTCATTATACTGTATGAGGGCACTGGGGGTCATTATACTGTATGAGGGCACTGGGGGTCATTATACTGTATGAGGGCACTGGGGGTCATTATACTGTATGAGGGCACTGGGGGTCATTATACTGTATGACAGCACTGGGGGGTCATTATACTGTATGAGGGCACTGGGGGTCATTATACTGTATGAGGGCACTGGGGGTCATTATACTGTATGACAGCACTGGGGGGGTCATTATACTGTTTGAGGGCACTGGGGGTCATTATACTGTATGAGGGCACTGGGGGTCATTATACTGTATGAGGGCACTGGGGGTCATTATACTGTATGAGGGCACTGGGGGTCATTATACTGTATGAGGGCACTGGGGGTCATTATACTGTATGAGGGCACTGGGGGTAATTATACTGTATGAGGGCACTGGGGGTCATTATACTGTATGAGGGCACTGGGGGGTCATTATACTGTATGAGGGCACTGGGGGGTCATTATACTGTATGAGGGCACTGGGGGTCATTATACTGTATGAGGGCACTGGGGGTCATAATACTGTATGACGGCACTGGGGGGTCATTATACTGTATGAGGGCACTGGGGGTCATTATACTGTATGAGGGCACTGGGGGTCATTATACTGTATGAGGGCACTGGGGGTCATTATACTGTATGAGGGCACTGGGGGTCACAATACTGTATGACAGCACTGGGGGGTCATTATACTGTATGAGGGCACTGGGGGTCATTATACTGTATGAGGGCACTGGGGGTCATTATACTGTATGAGGGCACTGGGGGTCATTATACTGTATGAGGGCACTGGGGGTCATTATACTGTATGAGGGCACTGGGGGTCATTATACTGTATGAGGGCACTGGGGGTCATTATACTGTATGAGGGCACTGGGGGGTCATTATACTGTATGAGGGCACTGGGGGTCATTATACTGTATGAGGGCACTGGGGTTCATTATACTGTATGAGGGCACTGGGGGTCATTATACTGTATGAGGGCACTGGGGGGTCATTATACTGTATGAGGGCACTGGGGGGTCATTATACTGTATGAGGGCACTGGGGGTCATTATACTGTATGAGGGCACTGGGGGTCATTATACTGTATGAGGGCACTGGGGTTCATTATACTGTATGAGGGCACTGGGGTTCATTATACTGTATGAGGGCACTGGGGGTCATTATACTGTATGAGGGCACTGGGGGTCATTATACTGTATGAGGGCACGTGAGACAACCCCTTTGAAGAGATGTTTAGGATTATTACAATTTGACATTATGTATATCAAATAACACACAATTGACAAAAAAAACTCACAAAATTGATGAATAATATTTTGATTTTTAACTAATGTTTCAGGCAATTATTGAGAACGAAGCAAACGCTTAGCAGAGTTCGTAAGCGGAGATGAAGCTGCATGGGGACAAGCAATCGCTCATCCCGGACAACGGGCCAGATTATCAGTCCATTTAAAAGGAATCTAAAGGGGTTTTCCAGGATTACTGTGGTCTTTAACAGATTTGCTCATGTAGTTACTTACCTCATGCTCCTCGTGTTTTTTTTCCCCAATTTGGACTCTCCAGACCTGTTTTCACCATTGTAAGTGTCACGGCCTTTGGTTTGCGCTGTGACACTGTTGCCACACTTGCGGTTGCCCGCGGCAACGTGTTGCTGTGTGAGCATGTGGTGGCAGTGCCTTGGCCTTCTGGGTGATTGCCGTGACATGGTTGCCACGCATGCTGTTGCCGGTCGTTACGTGTTTGGTATGCTTGAGTGTGCACTTCCCCTTTAAGTTGTAGCCTCCCTCTGTCTGGTGCTGTAAGGGTTAACTCCCTGACTGAGTGTGGTCACTTGGCTTATATCTTCTGTGGTTTCCTGGATGGAGTCAGTTGTACTTCGGCTGTGGTTGGTGCTGGAGCTCTGCTCCAGGCCAGGGTGTTCCATCTGTCCAGTGAGGGCCACCCTTGTGGTCATCAATGTCATCCCGGTGTCTCCTTCCCTTCCTGTCCCTATTTGTATGGAGTGGGTTATGTTCAGGGTGTTTGTATGTCTAGTTTGGTGTTACATGTCTGGTGGTGTTTGGTGTCCAGCATGTTTACTAGACATTCCCCTGTCTCATGTTTATTGCAGCTATGGCTGTCCTGGGTTCCTGTGTGGCTTGTGGTTTGTGCTGTGTCCTTTAATGTTGGTGTGGACAGCAGCACTTGTGCACGGGTTCCAGTCAGTGTGACTGTGGCAGGTGTGTTATTGGTTTCGCTTACCTGCCATCTCCATATGCTATATGTGTTCCCTTCTACTTGCAGCCTGGCCTCAGATAGAGACTCCTGTTCCTCCATTACTGGGATGAACAGGTCGTCTCTTCCCTGCTCCTTAGTGAGGGATTACCAGGGCGACTTAGGGTCTCTAGGAATCCTGAGTATGAGTCGTCCTACCATCGGGGTCCGCTCATACGGTGAGGAGTCAGGGAGAGGATTAGGGACGCTGTAGGAGGCGACCTGCTCCCTTATTACTCCTTTTGGCCAGGCTGATCCCCTTTTACCCTTTGACACCGCACGGTGGGAGGTTTCCCCCACTCCCCACCGTGAAAGTAAGCCAATCCTGTAGGTAGCACTTCCTGTTCCTGTCTCCCACCAAACCCATGATGCATTTCTCCTTTCTCTGCCACAGTTCTAGCCCCGCCCCCTAACAATACCCAGCTAGTTTATAGCTCCTCCCACCCAACTAGTTACATAGACACTCCCCAATCATGGCCCCGCCCATAGACATAACATCACAGGAAATCAGAAAGAGCTGCATGGTCATGTGACCACAGCCCAGAATGGGAGCTAAAGAAATACATTACAAAATGATTATTTTAAAGGATGTTGATGCAAACTGGAAAACCCCTTTAAGACATGATATAAGCGACTTTTAATTACCATTGATATGTGACCGTGTGTCGTATAAAGTAATGGTGGTATTTCATGAGTCATTTCTATCGAATGTTATTTCAGGTTGTCGGTATCTGAGTCAGCAGAGGTTTGTGCAGAGGTTTTGTATTGATGTGGCTAGGACGGGAAAGAGTAATATATGGCGGCGGGGTGGAACAATCAGCAGACGAGGATTAATACACTGAAACTTTTGGCGAACTTACAGACTCGTGCAATGCTAGTGAACGCCAGCAGTATCAGTGCTTCTATTGGTTTGCATCTCTTCGGCTTCATCGTCTTCGTATCCTATATTCGCCACCTGTGATAACACGTGTATGGTATATTATTACGGGATGGAATATTCTGTGGTTAAAAAAACCCATTGTGGTGACTAATTAAGAAATAACTGTGGTTGCAAATCCAGAACTATGCCAAGCTTTAATAAGAAAATAACTTCGAAAGGTTATGAATACTTTTGCAACCTTGTTTTTTCTTTTTTCTTCTCCCCAATACAGCCAAAGTAAAAATGACACAGCTTTACATAATTGGGGGAATTTACTAAGGCGACATTTCATGCACCAGCCTTAGTCCTGAAACACTGGTGGAGTATAATGGCGCACTGAAGAGGCACAGATCTCTCAACTAGGGATGAGTGAACTTGTGTTTTCAAGTCCGGCGTGCAAGGTTTGGGTTATCTAAGAATTCGGTTATAGATTCCGAAACTTATGGTCTGTGGTAGTGGAATCCATACTGGAATTCTTAAATAACCCGAACCAGGTACGCCGAACTTGAAACAGAAGTTCGCTCATCCCTACGTGTCCCCTCTTTGCCTGTCCCATATGCTTGAAAGGTATGAACTGTTGTAGATCTATAAGGGCTCTTTCACACAAGCTGATGCCGTGCGGGTAATCCACTGCGTGAAAGAGAGCTAAGCCCCGTTCCGTACAGCAGAGACACGGAGCATTAACATGACTGATTATGCTCCGTGCCTCTCTGTGACCTTTTTACTACAAAATCACAGTGACAACTTTATCTCACTAAGATTTTGTAGTAAAAAGAGCATTATCAATCATGTTAATGCTCTGTGTCTCTGCTGTCCGGAACGGGGCTTGGCACTCTTTCACACAGCGGATTACCCACACGGCATTAGCTTGTGTGAAAGAGCCCTAAATCTGTTCTATCTATCATCAATATTTCTCATATCTATCCTATCTATCTCATATCTATCTATCTATCTCTCTCATATCTATCTATCTTCTCGCTATCTCATATCAATATTTCTATATATCTATCTATCTATCTATTGTGGGGACTCGCTCTGGTAGTCAGGACAAGCGGATGCAGTATAGAGGCAAAGACCAGTTTATAACTCAAAAACGTCAGTGTTTATTCACACTTGTTGCAAGTACACAGTACGACAGTTCATTTGCAGTATTGGTGTTAGTTCACACCCAGATAGCTCAAAAACAAAACAGTCACCTTTTGTCCTGGGTGTTAATCCACACCCGACTGGCATAGCTCAGAACAGAGCAGTCCTCCCAGATTCAGGCCTCCAGCCCTGCATAAGGCTCAGATCCCAGGAAAAGAGATTGCCAGAGCTACCAATGTCAGAGAGAGATAATTCCCCACACCTGGCAGTGCTGGCTGTTTTTTATAGGCCTGACAAAACCCGGCCTGGAACGTGGGGAGTAGTCACCCACCCAGCACTTTGACTACTCCCAGTAAGAGCCGTCCCAGATGAGCTATTTACAGCCATACTAAAAAGAACTGCTGCTGACACATGAAAACCGGCTCTTACTCCACCGAGGCCAGGAACCTCGATGACACGTACCTATCATCCACAATGATTCCTTGTACCTTCTTACACTATCTATCTATCTCTAATTATCTATCTGTCTATCTTCATTAGCCGGCAGGGATTTCTGGGGACCTCTGACAGACACCGTTGTTTTTATGGAAATTACCTCTCAGAAGCAAAAAGGTTTAGGTGCTTTTGCAAAGAGCAACAATCATGTCCCGCTGCACAATGAGATTCATGTTGTTTTCATGAGTTGGACAATTAATTTGTTGTACGATTTGTAAAATATTATTTAAAACTGTCAGAATGGCATAAAAAAAAGAGGTGACATCTGACCAATCCCCGCTGCTCCCATTGCCTCACTTTCCCACTGACTTCTACTAACTGGTCGGCCTCGACACACAGGAGACGACCGCGCACAGGGATTGTGCAGTCAGTATTGTTTTTTGTGTGACACCCAAGACGCCAAGGTCTCTTTATATATTTTCCTATACACTGAAAGCACTGATCTCACAGAACCAGCAGTAATGTCATCAAAGTGATTGCCTATAATGCTAGAGCATATTGATCGAATCTTGTTTTATTTACTCCTACCCTTGTTCCTCTTTTCTAATTTCGTTTTCTTCCAAATTTCTAGTGAAGTTTCAGTTTGGAGACATTTTGTAATATTTAAATGGTTGCCTCATGTGAACTTAATACAAGGCACTTGCTAATGTATTGTGATTGTCCATATTGCCTCCTTTGCTGGCTGGATTCATTTTTCATCACATTATAGGCCGGCACTTTTAGTGTGCAAGCATGACCACCGCTGCACACAACCCCATTAACCAGCATCTGTCAGTAGCTTTGTACCTATGAAACTGGTACAATGGAAGCGCTCATCATCCCTTCTACTGCCCTGCAGCCGGTAAGAAAGGGCCCCCCTCCCGCACTGGGCCCCTGTGCAGCCGAACTGGCTGCACAGGCGGTATGGCTGCCTTGATGCAACAGGTCAGCCAGTTTCATAGGTACAGATAAAGTTACTGCGAGAACTACTCCTCTTTGGGTAAGTTAACACAGGCAAAATGTTTGTCAGAAAAATCAGATTCTTTTTCCTGTGGATCCTGTAGCAGAAAGCCGGGGCTGAGCCCGGGGTTTCTGCTGCGGCTTCTGCACGCTGATTAGCCCCATTCAGTGAGGCCGACCAGTGTGTGGTCTCCTACCCTGGTTTTAGTGCTGTTTCCAGCTTGGAAACTATGGCAAGATAGGGCAGGATGCTTCTTTTTCTGTGAGATTTGAGGCCATTTTATCCATTGATTCTGCAGCGCGCCCCTAGGGAGGTGGTGCAGAGGATGGGAGTGGTAGTGCCCTAATGAGAAGTTGTGTCACGGTGTATTCCCTCAGCCTGTCACTCCCTGGGGTTCGGTGCAGTAAATAGGTGATGTGAAGGAATCAGTCAGACATAAGAGAACATCAAACGACTTTCTTTACTGAGTGCAAAGGGTGAGTTACAGTACATCCAGCTGTCGTTTATACAAGGTGCAATGTCTCTATCCTCATCATCACCGTGTAGTACCCCAGAGGGGTTACTACCATTCCTACATCTAGCTACTGCCTCTAATGAGTAGCAGACAATGTCATATGTGTATTTAATTCCTGGCCTCTTATACTGTGCCTTAATAATATTGCTATATAACTTATGTTTTGCATCACATACACTGTGCCTGGTTGTCCAATAGGTGGCAGTGTATCTGGCAGAGAGATATCTTTAGATACAATGGACCTTACTTACCATTCCATCCCCCCCCCCCCCATTTTGTGCATAAGTGGGATAATTCTTGCATGAAGCGAGTAGTTGAGCTGAGAGTTGGAAGGAGACAAGGCATGGCACAGTGAGGGGAGCACCCCCCATCCTGCAGCAGGAGTCTTCCAGGGAAAGCAGCTCGTGGAGCACCACAACACTTCGCAGTTCATAGGATGACTATAACGAGGGGGTCAACAGCCAAAGGCACCCCACTCAAATGTACCAGAACTGCTAGAAAGTCCAGTAACCAGACTGAAGCCAGAGATTATCACAGCAGAGAAAGATAAAGCAAAGTATTAAAGTTTACCTGCCAGTTTACCCTTATCCTGCCGGAGCCAACAGAAAGATCAAGTGTTTGGATGACAGAAGTTTATCTCAAGTATATTTAAGTAAAAGGTATGTTAAAAAAAACTATATTTATTTTTATAGTAGTAATGATTAAAAAAAACGTATTTCAATATAGGTCACTCCCAATGTACAGGGAGAGGGGGATGGTAGTGAAAAATTGGATAAAAAGGTAAGAATTATATGGGGATAGGAAAGAAGATAAAAAAGAGGGGGTTGTGAAAAAGTGGTGATGTTAAAATGATATTTAAAACACCCTGTATTGGGCTATATGTCCAAAAAAATTAATAAATAATATTGTATAAGTATAGTCAATGCTCTGGGATGAGTTCAATGGAAAAAAGTGCAGCAGCAGCCTTCCAGACCCAATCTCTAAGTATATGCAGCTATGCAAAAGTGATTTTCATTTATGCGAAAATAATTTTCAGCGAACCAGTGCCTGGTGGCGTCCCACCGAAAATTGGCTCACTGGTCGCTGTTACCTTTCCTCGAAGATCGCAGGTTCTTTTCTGCGTAGGATCCTCTGTGTGCTGTGGGTACTTGGTGCGGCTGGCAGCGCGATTGCAGGAGGATGCGATGATCGCGAGAAGCTGCTGTTTGCGGAGCGGACCATCGATACGAATGTTGCGCTCTTTTTCCTCCGATCAGAGGGCTGTTGGCTGTGTCTGACGTTCTTGCCACATGCGGCAATTTTTGCGAGCGCTTTTTTCACGCACTTTTAGTTCCCGGTATCATCGGTGGGTGGAGGCAGCCTGATGGTGCAGAGCAGTTTGGAAGCGCTTCCCAGGGCTTGAGAAACCATACGCCTTTCGAAGGATTGCAGCCTTCTTCATCAGTGTTTTTTTAACATACCTATACTATCCCTGTCCTTTGTTGATATCTGCTGGTGACCTGATATAGTGCCTGTCTTCCTAGTTTCCTATACGCCTGCCTCTTCTGACTAGGGTGAGTCAGTTCAGACACGTGCACCTTGCATATTGTCCATACAGGAGAGCCACCGTATTTCCTTTTAAACATATTTAAGTAAAACCTGTGAACTTTACCAAGTCTGGACTCGGCTTATTCCACCAACTATAACTCCCTTTGTTGCTACAGAGCACCGTGACACAAAACTATCAGGCTATATCACCACTCGCCATTCTTAAACACTGGGACCCGATCAGCCCTGATGATGAGGTATAGTGGCTGGTTAGATGGCAATTAATGGCACTCTGAAATACGCTAGCTGACAAAGTCTCTCTCTCCTGTTTCCCCTTCACCATGGCTATAAAGCTGAAACCTATGACTGTAGGTGTCCACTACTTAATGTAGGCTTTCAGGTTTGCCTGGATTAGGCTATGGTGATGGCGGTCTTAATTTGTTCTCCCTCACCTTGCAGCAGTGTCTGTAAAGCTGTGGTAGCCAGACACTCTGCTGTCTGCACCTCCATAGCTTTGAAGGGTTTCTGCAGCCTTTGTACCTTTCTGTCACCCTTCGGAAGTGTTCCTCATGGACGAGCTGGATTTCTGGTTCTAAGACCCTAAGGAGCAGGAGCTGATGGACATGCTCCCCGTCTCCTCACTAGCCTAGCTAGCCCTTCCCCTCTCCTACCATACCCTCTCTTGGCAGCAAGTCGGACCGGCCCACTCCTACCAAGAGGGGGGAAATGAGATGGTTAGTCCCAGAGGCAATGCCTAGAGGCATTGGGTTGAATTTATCATTTCATTAAAAAAAAAATGCAGATTGTACTACTGAGCTGTATAGGGACAGCATAGGTAGTTTGTGTAGTTGGGACTCTGTTTGCCACATACAAGTTAAAAGGAGTCAAACATTTTTGGAAACAGCTTAGAATAGTTAAAAAAAAATTAAAGAGTCTATACTCACCTGACTGGTCTCCTGCCACTCCCAGTTCTGGTTCCCTCTGGTCTCTGCCTTCTAGTCCAATCTTGGCATGATGAAAATGGCAGGGAAGGTCTACTCAGCCAATCACTGTCTCAGTGGGGCTTTCACGTGTGTCGAGACTGGAGCTAGATGGAGAGACCAGCAGGGATCAGGTAAGCATCTGAACAAGACTCAGTGGGGTGAGCATTGATTCTTTTAATTTTTTTAAACCAGCTTTTTCCACACAAAAAAAAAAATGAATTTGCCCCGCTATACAATCCCTTTCAGAATCAATATCATAGGGCATCTATATAATAAATCTGGAAATAACATTATTGGAACCCATATGTGTTTCATTACAAGCCCAAGTAACAATACCCCTGTAACTGATGAATGCCCATATGGTCGCTTACACATTACAGATGATAAAACATTTCAACTCAAAAATGTTTTTAGACATACTGTACATTTTTTCATGCCTTGAGAAAATGTCTCCACCATCTCAAAATGTCTCAACATACAAAGAAACATGGTTCACTTGAGACATTCTAAGAACTATTTGCTAGTGAACATTTAATTAAATTGCTTCTACACATTTTTATACCCTGAATTTTTTTCATATCCCAACTCCATCATGTAGTTTGATAGGTAATTAAACAAGTTCAAAAAATTGCACACAATCTCCCCAAAAACTGAAACGAAATGGTGTAACATCGTAATGAATTAGTAACAAGTTACATGCAAATGAATAAAACCTTGGGAGGTTGGACGATGGTCACAAAATAAGGAATTACCTAGATGTAGATGCCCATTGTGTCTTCTAGGAGGAATCCTCTAGGGGGTTCATAGTCTAAGCTCAGCAGATAGACAGGATGATTGCTATTTGAAGAGACTGCACTGTATGAAGAATGTCACTCACAAGGATGTGGTAATGGGGGAGTGGAATCTACAGGCGCGCCTCTCTTGGTATGTGGCTGTGAAAATAGTGGGTGATGTGCTGCAAAAATTCTAATGTAAAAATTAGTCACAATAATAACCTTCAATATTCATGATTTTAGTCATTGGTTTTGCAGTGAGACAAGAGTTCTCTGCCTTCTGCATATGTTTCAGAAATGCCATAAACTCATGTTTTCTATACATCCCTTCTGGGCTTATTTTAGCCCCAGTGATAGACTTTACAACTACAGGAACCAAGCAAATGCTTGGGGCCACAGATATCAGGGGACCCCCTCATGGCCAAACGTAGCTGGCCGAAAAAGTGACTAAAGGGGAAGACATATTGGCCGTGCAGCCCGTTCAGGGTCCTGGTGGGTACTCCCCATCCCTTCCTAGCTGCAGAGCAGAAGCAGAAATGCCTAAGCTGAGAGTGGGGCTAATCATGCTGAAAGGGGCAGAGCTTAGCGGTATGGCGAGGGTGGACCTTAGAGGTGTGACGGGGGCCTCCAGACTCCTTAGAAATGCCAAATCCCCAAAGCCTGCATGGTGTCCATGGGTACCAGTGTAAGCAAGGCGCAATGTCCATGGCATTCCAAATTGGCGGCTATGCCCTCTACTGTACAGGCACAAAAAGTGTTCAGCAAAGATACAGATATGTGAATGAGCAGTTAAGTGCACCAAGGATGGACCCAAGCCACTCTGTGCAACCTTGCTCCTCCTGTTTCCTCTGCCAGCCCCTCCCTGAGGGCCAGAGGAGATGACTATGCAGGAACCTGGTCCTGTCAAAAAAGAAGGAGAGGGAGGGTCTGGCAGAGGAAGCAGGAGGAGCAAGGGAGCACAGAGTGGCTTGAACCCGCCCTCGGTGCACTTAACTGCTCATTTGCATATATATTGAAAGTACTTTTTCTCCAGAATGAAGCAACGGATCGCTAAGTGAAAGGTATTATTACACTCAGCTGAACTACACCACAATCAAAACAAATTAGTGTGCAGGTTTTTAAACTTTCTCACAGCTGCAGTCCCAGAAACAGGAGTAGGTCCGTACTCCTATAAGATGCAACTAAAAACACATAGGTATGGGTCCTCGCTAATTGTTTTTCCCCTAGAGGAATGTTCACAAGCAGTCACTCTCCTGGAGCCGTCTCGCCTTATTCTTGGCTTTCAGCTTCCTCGATCCCTGAACCGACCGGCAACAGAAACCTTTTCTTCCTTCAAAAGGACATACATATAGTACAGACCCGCAAACAGACAGGTTCCCGTGCTTTTACTGTACTTACAAGACCATTTCTTGCCACATCACATATAAAAAGTTCTTCTGTGTATCTCTGCCCGACCCGGGTTTCGTTACCAGCTGGTTTTCTCATAGTGAGAAAAAAAATAATCATTGTACTCTGAAGACTTGTAAAGCGTTCACGGGAAATTACTTTTACAGCCGGGTCATCTCTGATCGAGGATTCTCACTTGGTGTATGACCAAAGGAGATTCATCTCAAGACATTGAAAGATGTCCCAGAGCACAGTATGATATTCTGAGATACTGTATGTGTGAGGGTCAACTTAAAAAAAATTAAATAAAAATTATTAAAAATAAGGAGCACACATCCAATTACTGAAGAAGCTGAGGGGCTCTAAATGTAATTTACAAAATAATAACCTACTTTTAAGAATCAATTTGAGATATGGAACATCTGGTGAGCTATGAAAATTTTCTTTCCTATGTGCCCATCAGCACTGGTCCCACCCACATAATGGCTTATAAAGTTATGCCTGGGGGCCCTAATCAGGATAGCCAGCAAGGAGTCACTATTTCTGGCAGCAGTTCCCCGTCTGTCCACAACTGTATGAGAGTCCTTAGGACGCTGTGGCCCATGCCAAATTCTCAATCCAATCCCTGCCCCCCCAGCCCTACTGCCAAAGGCATATTTGAATTGGACATTGCATACAGCACTATTTTCCTCTTACATGCAATGATGTGTCCACTAATGTTCTCTTTCCTCATCTTCTCCATTCAGACCAGACCGCCATGACTAAGTATTTCAGCCATGCCTCATCTCTGTAGAGTCTGATACACAGACATCTTAGATTATTCACTTTTTCATTAACTTCATCCTCCTGGTGCCCCAACAGTACTACATACTGCTGCTACCCCCAATACTGTGCCCACTGTGCTCAACAAGGCCCCCACATACTGAAGAAATAACAGAGCCATACAGATAGTCATTAAAGTGCTCGTAAGAGTCCTACTAATTGTAATAATTATCTCCCAGAGTGTCCTCATTAGAAATAATACCCCCTACAGTGCCCATAATATTGATAATGCTCCGAAAGGGTGCCTCATTAGTAGCATAGCCCCTTTATTCTCCCCAATAATAATAATACTCCCACAGTACCCCCAATATTAAGAATGCAGTTATAAAGCCCCTTGTAGTGCCCCCAGTATTTATAATTGCCCCCTCTAGTGCCCCCTGTATTTATAATTCCCCCCTCTGCACTACCTCCAGTAATGCCCCCCTGTACTATTATAATGTCCCCAGCTCTTTGTAATTATAATGTCCCTCTCTGTACTGCCCCCTTTAACAAAACAAAGTACTTACCTCACTCACACTCCATGCCACCTATCTTCCGGGCCTGAGTTCCCTGTGTCCCGGCGCAGGTGGTGAGATGTGCTGGGACGTCATCGCAATAGGCGACCGTCTGCACTGTAATACAGCCACATAGGGGTCAACTGTCTGACTCGCCTGTCATGGGGCCCCACGAAATTGCATAGTTTGCGTGGTGGTCAAGACAGCCTCTGAATGTGCCTCTAATAGAGCCTTGGGTTATGATGCCATAAACAGACTATGATATGTCAAAACACTAGTCGAATAGTGCCCCCCCATAAAATGTGCCAGCAGTGCCCTTATGAACAATGGCAGATGTCCCCATAAACATTCCCTCAAGCTAGTCCTCCTTATTTCAGTGACATCAAAATGCCCCCATAAAGAGTGTCAGGAAAGTGTCCTCTATAAACATTGCCAGAAGAGTGCTCCTATAAGAAGTAACAATGGGATGTCCTCACAAAGTTAGCCAGCAGATAGCACCCAGTGCACCCCATAAGTAGTCACCCGAGTTTTCCATAAACAGTGCCAAAAGAGCGTCCCTCATAAAGAGTGTCAGCACAGTGCCCCCCATAAACAATGCCAGGAGAGTGTCCCCCATAAACAGAGCAATCAGCGTGCTCCCTTAAATAGTGTTAGCACAGCCCCCCAAATAGTGTCAATAGAATCATCCATTATTGGAGAGTGCCCCATGAACAGCGACAGCAGTAGATACTTTATACCGGATGTATAAAAAGTTACCTGTAAATTTAACCTCATAAGCCATCTGTTGTATGCAGTTTATAATAATTCCACTCAGCAGTTTTGGTTATATTTTCTTTTTCTCCCCTGTGCATTTACCAGAAGTGATAACCATTATAGAAGCGGGGAGGGGAAGAAGTTTGTACACCAAAGATTAGATTGTGGAGAGGGAGGAAAGCATCCAAGTCTTTAGAGAGGGAAGATCACCTAGGCTTTATTGTATCATAAATCTGCAAAGGACAGAATCAAACAAGCGGTTTCTCTGTGTAGAGAGAAAGGAGAGCGTCCAGTGCAGACTCTGCAGGAGGGGAGGGAAAATAATACTCCTTAGTACCAGTGTCTGTCAGCACAAAGGAAAGGGAATGCTTCATGGAATGTAAGAGAAGAAATCAGTCCAGGAATGAAGCTGTGCTAATACATGACAGCTAGTGAAGGCAGCAGCATCCTAGATACACAGATTCATCATGTATTATGGGGACTTGTCCATCATCTCATTACTAGAAAGGGGGGGGGGGGAAGCTTCCACCATGAAGATGACTCACTCCTCAGCAAATTCACTCCACAGGGTAAACACCCCACAAGAAATGGCGCTCAGTATTGCGCTATATGCACAATACACACTGATCAGCACTCGCCATCCTATCTTCGCAGACAGAGCGATATGCACTTTACAGTGCCTTCTGCAAGTTATTACTTGTAACAAGGTGAACAAGGTTGAGGAGGACCGAATCGTCAAAAGCTTAAAGCAAACTTCAGTCACAATGTACCTAACTAAATAAAGCTTGGTAAAGGGCATCTGTCAGCAGGTTTGTACCTATGACACTGGCTGACCTGTTACATGTGCACTTGGCAGCTGAAGGCATCTGTGTTGGTCCCATGTTCATATGTGCTGCATGGCTGAGAAAAATGATGTTTTAATATATGAGTCTCTAGGAGCAATGGGGGCGTTACCATTACACCTAGAGCTCTGCTCTCCCTGCAACTACCACAACCTCTGCACTTTAATTGACAGGACCAGGCAGTGAAGATGTCATCACACCTGGCCCTGACAATCAAAGTGCAGAGGGAACGGCAGTTGCAAAGAGAGCTGAGCCACTAGGAGTAACAGCATAGCTCCCATTGCACCTAGAGGCTATTTTGCATATATTAAAATGTAATTTTTTTAGACAATGCGGGCACATATGAACATGGGACCAACACAGATGCCTTCAGCTGCCAAGTGCACATGTAACAGGTCAGCCAGTGTCATAGGTACAAAACTGCTGACAGATGCCCTTTAACCCTTAGGATACCAGCGCCGTACAGCTACAGCGCTCTGAGCGGGTGCAGGGGCTGCGCCCGGCCAATCAGCTGCAGGAGTCCGGCATTCACTGATAGCCGGACCCCTACTGTATGCGCTGGCATCGGTGAAAACACCGATGCTGGGACATTAACCCTTGCACTGCCGCGATCAGCGCTGACAGCGGCACGTGCGGGATCCTTCCGTGTGCGGGGTGGCCATCGGGTCCCCGCGCTGCTGTGACGGGGACTCGATGGCAGGGAAGGCAACCCAATGCCTTTTCTTAGGCATCATGGCTGCCTTCCCTGGCAGCCTGTGAGATCCAGCCCCCTGGATCTCACAGGCAGGAAGCTGTAAGTGTATTACAGTGTGTAATACACTTACAGCCAATGCATTACAATACATAAGTATTGTAAAGGGGATCAGACCCCCAAAAGTTGAAGTCCCAGAGTGGGACAAAAAATAAAGTGAAAAAAGAAGTTAAAATTTTTTTTTTTTTAAATAGGGGAAAAAAGAAAAGTAGACATATTAGGTATCGCGGCATCCGTATCGACCGGATCTATAAAAATATCACATGATCCACCCCGTCAGCTGAACGCCGTAAAAAATAAAAATAAAAACTGTGTAAAAAACATTTTCTGGTCACCTTGCCTCACAAAAACTGTAATGCCAAGTGATCAAAAAGTCTTATGTACCCCAAAATGGGACCAATCAAACCGTCATCTCATCCCCCCAAAAATGAGCCCCACATAAGACAATCACTTAAAAAATAAAAACTAATGGCACCCATAAACCTATCCATCAAAATCTGCGCTGGAAAAGCCATATGGCGCTCCTTCCTTTCTGAGTTCTGCCATGTGCCCCCACAGCAGTTCACCTCCACATATAGGGTGTTGCTGCATTCAGGAGAAAATGGGTAACAAATTATGGGGTGCTTTTTCTCCTGTTACTCCTTGTCAAAATGAAAAATTTGGGGCTACAGCAACATTATTGGAAGAAATTAAACTTTTCATTTTTAATGCCAAGTGTTTCCAAATTCTGTAAAATGCTTAGGGGGTCAAAGTGCTCAGTACCCCTCTTGATATATTCTTTAGGGGTGTAGTTTCCAAAATGGGGTCACTTTTTGAGGGTTTTCACTGAAGGGGTACGTCAGGATCTCTTCAAATACAAAATGGTGCCTAAAAACCATTCTAGTAAAATCTGCCTCTAAAATCCATATGGCGCTCCTTTCCTTCTGACCACTGCCATGTGCCTATAGAGCATTTTACCACCACATATGGGGTATTTCTGTAAACTGCAGAATCAGAGTAATGCATATTGAGGTTTCTTTTGCTGTTAACCCTTGCTGTGTTGCAAGAAAAAAAAAATATTAACAAAAAATCTAACAAAAAAGTGAAATTTAGAAATTTCACCTACATTTTCCTTTAATTCTTGTGGAACACCTCAAGGGTTAACAAAGTTTGTAACATCAGTTTTAAATAATTTGAGGGGTGTAGTTTCTAAAATGGGGTAATTTATGGGTGGTTTACATTACGTAAGCCCCTCAAAATCACTTTATAACTGAATTGGTGCTTAAAAAAATAGTTTTGGAAATTTTGTTGAATATTTTAAAAATAGCTTCTAAACGTCTAAGCCTTCTAACGTCCTAAAAAAATAAAATGACATTTACAAAATGATGTCAACATAAAGCAGACATATGGGGAATGTTGATTGATAACCATTTTATAAAGTATTACTATCTGTCTTAAAAGTAGAGAAATTTTTCTAAATTTTTGGTACATTTTGGATTATTTTATAAATAAAGGTGAAATATATCGACTCAAATTTACCACTGTCATGAAATACAATGTGTCACGAGAAAACAATCTCAGAATGGCTTGGATGAGTAAAAGCGTTCCAAAGTTATTACCACATAAAGTGACACATGTCAGATTTGCAAAAATCAGCCTGGGATTTAAGGTGAAAAGTAGCCCGGTACTGAAAGGGTTAAGTACTGTACAAGGGACACATGCCCCTCCACCCAGCACTGTGAACGGGCACCGTGGGTAGATTCTGATGGATAATAGACTGCAGTACATAAGTTTTGCAGTGTATCATGTAAACGATCACAGGATCCCATGTTCAGGCGAAAACAAAAAGGGGGACATTTATCAAAACTGGTGTAAAAAACGGCTAAGTTGCCGATAGCAACCAATCAGATTCCACCTTTCATTTTTCAGAGCTCTTTTAAAAAAATGAAAGGTGGAATCTGATTGGTTGCTATGGGCAACTAAGCCAGTTCTACTTTACACCAGTTTTAATAAATCTCCCCCAAAGTGTTTTTGAAGTAAAACACAGAAATGCAAGTAAAAGAATAAAAAAATTGCCTTTTTTAAATACAAATTTTTAAAATAGGGAAAAAATAATAATACAAAATAGTTATCACCACATTTGAAACAACTTGGCCTATATATTACAAAATGATCATGTTATTTGTCCTGCACAGTGAACACTATAAAAAAAGAAATAGTCCCACAAAAATCAAGTCCTCTACGTTGAATAAAAAATTAAAAATGTTATGCCGCTTATTTTTTTTAAGTGTTTTTATTGTGCAAAAGTAGTAAAACATAACCCTTCCATAAAATAACTTGCACAATAAAAATAATGTGTCAATTATAATAGCTGTAAATACCGTAAATAAAACGCAAAAATAGCAGCGAAACCAAAATTATACCATACATTTTATGTACCTCAAAATGGTGCTGTTAAAAAAAAAAAAACATATAAAAACAAAACAAGCCCTTATACGGCAATGTGGAAAAACTAAAAAGTTATGGCTCTTAGGCCCCTTTCAGATGAGCGTGTTCGGATTAGGTCTGGATGCGTTGCGAATGCGTTCAGTGAAAAATGCGCGATCTTTAAAAAAAGTCATTCAGTTTTGTCTGCGATCGCGTTCAGTTGTTCAGTTTTTATCGCGCGGGTGCAATGCGATTTTTCACGCAGCTCCATTTACTTCTGTGGGGCCAGTGTTGCGTGAAAAACGCAGAATATAAAACATGCTGCGATTTTTCACGCAACGCACAAGTGATGCGTGAAAACCAACTCACATGTACACAGCCCCATTGAAATGAACGGGTCCGGATTCCGTGCGGGGCGCAATGCGTTCGCATCACGCATCGCACCCGCGCGGAACACTCGCTCGTCTGAAAGGGGTCTTAGTCTGCGAAGAAGGGAAAAAATGAGAATAAAAACTCCATCATAAAACATGCAAAGCTGCATTAGATCAAGATGTAGCAGAGCTAAATGTGCTGTGCATAGTATTGAGTTCGGATAAGACAGTCCTGCAAGAAAAATATTCAGCTCTGCTGCATCCAACAAGTTCATGTCAAGTTCCGTTCCGTTTTTCTTGCGGACCGTATGCGGAACCATTAATTTCAATGAGTCCGCAAAAAAAAAAAGGAAGTTAATCCGTGTGCATTCCGTTTGTCCGTATTTCTGTTCTGCAAAAAAATAGAACATGTCCTATTATTGTACGCATTACGGACAAGGATAGGACTGTTCTATTAGGGGCCAGCTGTTCCGTTCCGCAAAATACGGAATGCACACGGAGATGATCCGTATTTTTTGTGGATCTGTATTTTGCGGACCGCAAAATACATACGGTCGTTTGCATGACGCCTTACAGGTGGAAAATTCTTACCTCTAGTGAAAGGATTTAGGTGATGCCCATCAGAGGTTTTTATGCCTCTTAGGAAGTCAAACACGACGTCTCATTCGGTACATAATCCAGAAAGGATCTTTGCATGCTTCCGATATTTCCTTATCATTATTGTAAGTCTCCAGTCGTCTGCTACGGAGTGAGAACCCTTACCAGGCTGTGTCCTTTAAGACAATGAGATTTCCCGTCAAGAAGGAACTTTTTACTTGTTAGGTGTGATAAGTTGTGTTTTTAGTCACAAGCCTCCGCTCAACCATGCCATAAAGGCGTTTCATTTTCTACTGTAACTAAACGCACTGTAATATGCAGTTTTATATGGACTTTTACTCTACAGCTCCAATAAAGGGGGGCTCTAGTGAAAGTGTAACTACTGCATAGGGCAGTGGTGGTCTTCAACCTGATAAAAAAAAACAGCAGTATCAAAAGTAGAGCTTGACCCCACAGAGGTCCTCAAATCAAGTCCAGCCTGGGCCAGGACAGCTAGGAGCCATATGTTAATTAATTAAAAAATATTCTACATTTTTCAAACCAGCACCTGGATCTGAATAGTTTTGTAATTGCTTGTAATTAAAAAATGATTATAGCTACTGAGTTATTGAATGAGATCTATCTGTATAATAGCGCCACCTGCTGTTTGCTCTTTTTCTAATTTCTCTGTCCTCCTCAGTGAGACGGAAGCACATGCTCTGTTCCATCCTTCAACTTCCACCAGATGCAGCAGAAAGGACATGCTCCCTAAAAAGAACATGCCCCTAACCCTGGATTCAGACCTGAGCGTTCTGAAACGAGCGCTCTGTATGCGCGATTGTACCGGCGTTTACAATCGCGCATACAGAGACAAGCGAAAACACATTGTCGCGCGTTCCCGCTGAAGTCTATGTACGGGAACGCGCGACAAACGCCCCAAAAAATGCTCAAGAACTTGTTTGAGCGTCGGGCGTTTTACAGCGCGATCGTACGCGCTGTAAAACGCCCAGGTGAGAACCATTCCCATAGGGAAGCATTGGTTTCTCCTTGTTGAGCGTTTTACAGCGCATAGGAACGCGCTATAAAACGCTCAGGTGTGAACTTAGGGTAAAGGTGACAGCTTGAAATAAATCTAGCAGAACAATTGGAGCAATGAATGGGGAGATCTCTGGATCCATGGGAGATACAGGGCTTTGTTAGAAAGAGGTTGTCATGTACTTGAGCAGTGATCGTCAACCTTCGGCACTCCAGCTGTTGTGAAACTACAACTCCCAGCATGCTCCATTCATTTCTATGTGAGTTCTTAGAAGAGCAGAGCAAGTATGCATGCTGGGAGTTGTAGTTTCTCAACAGCTGGAGTGCCGGAGGTTGCCTACCCCTGTACTAGAGTATGTATGGGTGCAGTGGTTTTAGTCCGGCCAATTCTCTTCATATTTGCCGGGCTGCAGCCGGATCTCTGTCGGTCCCCATTATAGGTATTGGGGCTGGTGAACCTTCAGGCAGCTTCTGATCCAGGCATCTCTGGCAGGCTGCTCCCTGCCAGAACAGCCTGCCAGTGTGAGACTTATTTAGCGTAGGACCCGTCTGACCTGAGACCACCTTGGCGCTTGGTAGGCGGGCACAGATGTGTTTTGATCAAAATATATTGGCTGAGTGTCTCAGATTTTATCACAGCAGAGTGAGGACTTAATAGAATAGATGCAAGCATTATATATGGACTAAGTGCATTATTACCTTATTCGCACATTTATTTATCTTACCGTGCAGGATGTTTTTATCTTTGTTTTTTTTTTGCTAGTGTGAAACTAGCAAAATACCAAAGTGCAAACTAAATAAACATGAGCAGACCCGAAAGTGATTGGGGTTACCCTTGTGGCATCATAATATGTGAGTACCATAAACCGCACGTGAATCGCCACAGTTGCGGCTTCCTTAAAATGTTTGTGTTGTATTTTCTTGTACAGTTTTTAGATGTTTTTATACATTGTTGTCTGTTTTTGTACCCTCTTTATGACATTTGTACTTAAAAGGAATATGTAATCTGAAAATGGCCTATTGTTGGAATCACGTTTTGTATTTTATTTTATTTTTTTGATTTTTCCATGTCACTATCATAAAAAATAAATAAAAAGAAGCTAAAAATCGTGCAGTTTTTGTGCTGGTCACTAGGCCTAATAATGTGGACACTATCTGTTCTGTGCAGGTAAATTTTCAGTAGTCATCGCATTACCATCATAGGCAAGATTACAATGACAGATAACACCTCTGTATAGATAATACAGGATCCACCATTCACAATTGGTGGTATCACAGCTTATCTGCTCCCTCCTGAACTCTGCACAGGTCGCAGAGCATGCCTAGAAAACTCTCCCCTGGAAGTCAATGGGGCCCCCTCCTGTCCATTGTGTTTATGGTCCATGGTGGCTGCTAGGGATGAGCGAATCGACTTCGGATAAAACAGTGAGCGCTCCATACAGTATTAGGGTCATTTCACACGTCCGCTATATCGTTCCGTACTTTGCGGAACTGAATTGCGGACCCATTAATTTTTATGGGGCAGCACGATGTGCTGCCTGGATACAGAATCGCGCACCCGCACTTCCGGGTCGGCAATTCCGTTCCCGAAAAAAATAGAACATGTCCTATTCTTGTCCGCAATTGCGGACAAGAATAGGCATATTCTATTAGTGCCGGCAATGTGCGGTCCGCAAAATGCGGAATGCACATTGCCGCTGTCTGTGTTTTGCGGATCCGCAAAACACATTATGGACGTCTGAATGGAGCCTTAGAATGTATTGGCTCCGATGAGCCGAAGTTATTACCTCGTGAAGTCTCGCGAAAGTTCAGAAAAAAATATTTAACATAAAAACTTGATTTAAACAATAGGTCCCTTTAATAAACAATTTTTGTCCTATATGTAAGGTGCTGCCAATTGGTCACCAGTGAGTACAGTCTGTATGGAGTCTAAGTAGATACTGGGGTCTATGCTTCACATAACCTTTGTTTGTCCTCCAGACTCATAAATAGTCATCACTTAGGAGACATCTAAAGATGTGTGGGCGTAGGTGAGAAAATGTTGCTGGTGGTACTACTGTGCTGTTTTACTACCTAAGGTTAACCTATCTGAATGTCCATCCATCAACAAGCAGCCGACCAACTATCTTGAAGGTTGCCAGCCCTTCCCCCACATTGACCCAGTATGCACCAGATGCAGAAAACATCTATTTTAACATCTGCCAAAGGATATGACAGTTCCTCGGCTAGCCCACCATAGCTGCATGTAGACAATCCGTGGGTTGTGTATTTTACATTTTGTTCCCCTTGAGGTTTTATGTTTCCTTTTCATTCAGTCTATAGAAGAAGAATTCTAAAAATAATCTAAAAATGTCAGACTTGTTCCATTGATGTTCTCCTAAAGATACTGATGACCAATTACATGAGGTTCTTGGGATCACACAAGTATAACACGAGGTTTCTAATATTGCTTTCTCATGCACATACACCAATGGGCCATAACATTAAAAGGGTTTCCTGAAATCTTTATATTGATGACCTATCCTCTGGATATGTCATCAGTATCTGATCGGTGGGGTCCGACACCCAGGACCCCTGCCGATTAGCTGTTTGAGAAGGCTGTGGTGCTCGCAGTCTTGGAAAACCCTTTTAATACTACCTGCCTAATATTGTGTAGGCCCCTATTGTGCATCCAGAACATCTCTGACCCATCAAGATATTAACTCCACAAAAAAGGTGTCCTGTGGTATTTGGCACCAGGGTGTTACCAGCAGATGTTACGAGGTGGAACCTCTATTCTTGGGAACTTATATCAAAATATGGCCCTTCTTCATGCTTGTTCACTTCCCAAAAATCCCTCCCCTGAGGTTCTCATATCTGAAGGAGCTGTACAGTCTTATAGGGGAGCAATTGTGTGGTCATCTCCTTAAAAGTGCTCTCCGAGCTTTTTGAACTGATGATGACCCATCCTCTGGATAGGACATCAGTATCTGATCAGTGGGGGTCTGACACCTGGAATCCTGGTTGATCAGCTGTTTGAGAAGGTACAGTCGCTCGCAGTAGCACCACAGTCTTCTCCCATTTCCTAGGCCATGTGACATCACGTTCATTGGCCACACGGCCTAGGTGCATTTTATCTTCATTGAAGTGAATGGGGCTGAACTGTGATACCAAGCACAGCCGCTATACAATAGACGGGGCTGTACTTGGTGAGCAAAGAGAAGGCCGTGGCACTACTGAGAGTGAGCATTCTGTTCCTGGTGCCGGCTCACAGATGGAAGCGCTCATTGCGTCGGGAAAATGATGGTCTTTTCACTTACTGAGCGCTCAGCAACCCACGCTCCTTCCCTCCTCCAGACTTCATCATTCAGCCCTGCAGGCACAGAACGCGCTGCAGGCTTGTGTGGGAGGAGCCTGCAGCCCGGGAATCTGCCTGTGCTCCTCCCACACAGTGCTGCAGCGCGATCTGTGCCTGCAGGGGAGAGCTGGATCTGAGTATCAGGAACGGGACAAGGTGAGAATTTACTGTTTTCTTATTAACACTGAGGGGGCACAGAGAGGTCACTACTACTGTGAGGGATGCACAGAGAGGGCACTACTACTGTGAAGGGGTGCAATGAGGGCATAACTACTGTGACGAGCACAATGTGGGTATAACTACTGTATGCGGCACAATGTGGGTATAACTACTGTGAGGGGCACAATGTTGGTATAACTACTGTGAGGGGCACAATGTGGGCATAACTACTGTGAGGGGCACAATGTGGGTTTAACAACTGTGAAGGGACACAATGTGGGCATAACTACTATTGTGTGAGGGGCACAATATCGGTATTACTACTGTGAGGGAGGCACAATGTGGACATAACTACTGTGAAGGGTTGTAATGTGGGCATAACTACTGTGAGGGGGCACAGTGTGGGTATAACTACTTTGAGGGGGCACAGTGTGGGCAAAACTACTGTGATGTGGTGCATTGATGGCATTACTACTGTGAGGGGGAGCACAATGGGGTTATAACTACTGTGAAGGGGCATATTGAGAGCATAACTACTGTGAAGGGCACAATGTGGGCATAATTACTGTGAGGGGCACAATATTGGAATAAATACTATAAGGGGGCACAGTGTAGGCATACCTTCTGTGTGGGGTACAATGTGGGTATTACTACTGTGATGAGGAGCACAATTGGGTTATAACTACTTTGAAGGGGTACATTGAGGGCATAACTACTGTGAGGGGCACAATATGGGCATAACTACTGTGATGGGGTGCATTGAGGGCATTACTACTGTGAGGGGGATCACAATGGGGTTATAACTACTGCAAAGTGGTACATTGAGAGCATAACTACTGTGAAGGGCATAATTACTGTGAGGGGCACAATATTGGCATAACTACTGTGAGGGGGCACAGTGTAGGCATACGTTCTGTGTGGGGTACAATGTGGGTATTACTACTGTGATGGGGAGCACAATGGGGTTATAACTACTTTGAAGGGGTACATTGAGGGCATAACTACTGAAAGGGGGCCCAGTGTGGGCATAACTACTGTGAGGGGGCACAGTTTGGGCATACGTACTGTGAGGGGGCACAGTGTGGGCATAACTACTGTGAGCGGGCACAGTGTGGGCATAACTACTGTGAGGGGCACAATGTGGATATAACTACTGTGAGGGAGGCACAATGTGGGCATAACTACTGTGAGGGGGCACAGTGTGGGTATAACTACTTTAAGGGGGCACAGTGTGGGCATAACCACTGTGATGGGGTGCATTGAGGACATTACTACTGTGAGAGGGAGCACAACGGGGTTATAACTACTGTGAAGTGGTATATTGATGGCATAACTACTGTGAGGGGCACAATGTGGGCATAACTACTGTGAGGGGCACAATGTGGGCATAACTACTGTGAGGGACACAATATGGGCATAACTACTGTGAGCGGGCACAGTGTGGGCATAACTACTGTGAGGGGCACAATGTGGGTATAACTACTGTGAGGGAGGCACAATGTGGGCATAACTACTGTTAGGGGGCACAGTGTGGGTATAACTACTTTAAGGGGGCACAGTGTGGGCATAACCACTGTGATGGGGTGCATTGAGGACATTACTACTGTGAGGGGGAGCACAACGCGGTTATAACTACTGTGAAGGGGTACATTGAGGGCATAACTACTGTGAGGGGCACAATGTGGGCATAACTACTGTGAGGGGCACAATATGGGCATATCTACTGTGAGGGGGCACAGTGTGGGTATAACTACTTTAAGGGGGCACAGTGTCGGCATAACCACTGTGATGGGGTGCATTGAGGACATTACTACTGTGAGGGGGAGCACAACGGGGTTATAACTACTGTGAAGGGGTACATTGAGGGCATAACTACTGTGAGGGGTACAATGTGGGCATAACTACTGTGAGGGACACAATATGGGCATAACTACTGTGAGCGGGCACAGTGTGGGCATAACTTCTGTGAGGGGCACAATGTGGGTATAACTACTGTGAGGGAGGCACAATGTGGGCATAACTACTGTGAGGGGGCACAGTGTGGGTATAACTACTTTAAGGGGGCACAGTGTGGGCATAACCACTGTGATGGGGTGCATTGAGGACATTACTACTGTGAGGGGGAGCACAAGGGGGTTATAACTACTGTGAAGGGGTACATTGAGGGCATAACTACTGTGAGGGGCACAATGTGGGCATAACTACTGTGAGAGGCACAATATGGGCATATCTACTGTGAGCGGGCACAGTGTGGGCATACCTACTGTGTGGGGTACAACATTGCTATTACTACTGTGATGGGAGCACAATAGGGTTTGTAACTACTTCAAAGGGGTACATTGAGGGCATAAATACTGTGAGGGGCACAATTTAAGCATAACTACTGTGAGGAGCACAATGTCAGTATTACTACTGTAAGGGAGGCACAATGTGGGCATAACTACTGTGAAGGGGTGCAATGTGGGCATAACTACTGTGAGGGGGCACAATGTGGGCATAACTACTGTAATGGGGCACAGTGTGGGTATAACTACTTTAAGGGGGCACAGTGTGGGCATAACCACTGTGATGGGGTGCATTGAGGACATTACTACTGTGAGGGGGAGCACAACGGGGTTATAACTACTGTGAAGGGGTACATTGAGGGCATAACTACTGTGAGGGGCACAATGTGGGCATAACTACTGTGAGGGGCACAATATGGGCATATCTACTGTGAGCGGGCACAGTGTGGGCATACCTACTGTGTGGGGTACAACATTGGTATTACTACTGTGATGGGAGCACAATAGGGTTTGTAACTACTTCAAAGGGGTACATTGAGGGCATAAATACTGTGAGGGGCACAATTTAAGCATAACTACTGTGAGGAGCACAATGTCGGTATTACTACTGTAAGGGAGGCACAATGTGGGCATAACTACTGTGAAGGGGTGCAATGTGGGCATAACTACTGTGAGGGGGCACAATGTGGGCATAACTATGTGAAGGGGTACATTGAGGGCATTACTACTGTGAAGGGGTGCAATAAAGTCATTACTATTGTAAGGGGGGCCCAATGGGGGCATAACTACTGTGAGGAGGTGTAATTTTTTTAAAGTATGGGGGGGGGGGGGGCCAGAGAAAGAACCCGCCCCAGGTGTCAAACACCTTAGGCACGCCACTGCATAGCAACCAATCAGATTCCACCTTTTATTTTCCTAAGGAGCTCTGAAAAATGAAAAGTTGAATCTGATTGGTTGCTATTGGCATTTAAGTCAGTTTTCCTTTACACCAGTTTTGATAAATCTCCCCCCATGTCTTTGCGTGTAGACGGACATCTTCATAAACCTCTCCCACAAAAAGGTGGTAAAAATAAATCCATACATTGAAATAGGCACTCCAATTGTCAGGATGAGGGCACACGCGGCCGAAGCTCCTCCCACATGCGGTAATCAATGGGCACATGACTCTGAAGGCGGTACCTCAGTTATACCATGAAAATCATGCAGCCATTGACCACCTCACGGTGACAGAGCTTTCACTACGTGTGGCAGCTGGACCAACAGTTCTTACCTTTATATTCTTAAAGGGGTTGTCCATCTTTTACCACAGTTTTATCTATGCCCTAGACGGCAATTGTACGTCCCCCTGGCATCTAAACTTCTGGAGGGGATTACGTGTGCCCAATGGCCAAACACTGGCCTCAGCGGGGCTGTGCCCCCCAAGCAGCAAATGGCCAGCAGCAATGTACCACTTTGGGACACATCACTGCTGAAGCCAGTGATTGGCTGCAGTGATTCACAAGACCCTGTCCAGAGGTTTACATGCTGGGGATCGGAAGGAGCAGGGTCGGACCCCCGATGCTGAAATGGAGCGGCAGACAGCAGGTGAGTGCCTTTTTATATGTTACATACTGCGCTCTCTGGGGCATAGATAAAATTGTGGTATAAACTGGACAACCCTTTTACGCTACAGGGTTACTGTAGGTTAATGGACACCCCATAAATATCTATAGGGGTATGCAGCATGCCCAGGAGGATGCAGAGTATTAGTGGCTCTGGCTGTAACAGTCAGTAACAATGGCTTTCCTCTCACCGTCGCTCCTTAGGGCCGCGCACTGAAACGAGGGCACACCCTTTCTTCCCCCAATGAACACCCTGATTCTGGGGGTTTTGCCTGGTGGTAGTTGGGGTGCTTGTGATGTTAAGTATTTGGATGGGTACAAGGCAGGGCGTGTAGAGTGCAATGGCCAGAGTATGGTGCAGAAGTCAGTAACCAGGCCAGAGGTAGAAGAATAAACGTCTCTCTTTACTCCAGTGAAAAATAGGAGTTGTAGTACATCCAACCATAGCAAAACACCATTCCAACTGTACGCAGTGTAATTATCTCCCAGATAGTGATGTATAGACTTAGCCAAGGATGGGAGTTCTGGTCCTCTTCCCTCTGTAGCTTGTTAAAATCTCTTTCAGAAAAATCAATGGAGGGCAATAGTACTTGTGCAATAATGGCTGTGGTATCCACTGTGGGATACAGGGTTTTTAGTGAAACAACTGGCAAGGTCGTGTCCAGGTGTGAAGGGTGTCTTAACAGTGTCCCTCACAGCAGTAAAGTCTTAGCAGCTTTTGGTAGCTGGTTACCTTACTGACTCCAATGCTTGGCCATGCAGATTCTAAGTTTTCCAATACTCTCCTTTGTCTTTCTCCTTCTGTAGATGATGCAGAGATCTGTTAGTCTCCATAGCTTTCTGGGCCCAAAAAGAAGGAGCACAAAGCAACCGCTTCCTCTCTCTCCCTGAATACTCAATTTCAACTCCCTCAAGCTAAGGGTGGAGCCAGCCACCACCTAGCCTCCTACAGGGGCTGAGCCAGGATTGTTAACCCTGGCTAGGCCATCTACACGGCTAGGCTGGGTACACATTACATAACAACACATGACAAAGCATGCTCTGGGGTACTGCAGTTTCGATGATATTGGACTGCATGTGCCCGTCATTTGTGCTTCCTGGTTTTTTTTTATCATGCACAGATTTAAAAAACAGCAGGAGTTATAGGACGTTGCGCTTACGACGGGCCTGAGAAACTGAAAATAAACCGTTTGAGGTTCTCCATACACTATAAATACATGGTGGATTTAGGGAAGATGATACAGACAAGCGGAACAGAAAACATGCGCTATGATAGGGAAGCAGCGCTGATCTATAACAACCCTGCAAATCTTTTCTTCGAACTCAGTTTTATCGCTTCCAACAAAAACTTCTCAACTAAGCTGACTGGACGTTGCCGGGGCCTACCCTGACATTATCTCACGTCTCATCACTGTCGTCCATGTTCATAGTCAGAAGGAGCTGTGGATGGTGTCTTTACCTTCAGTGCACCCAGGGCCGGTGTTTTGTCAGAATACTATACCTTATCAGAATGCTATACCCTCGTCGCTTCCGGTGACGCAGCCGCACCGGAAGTGACGAGAATCAGCTGGAGGAGGGGGTGTGCGGCGCTGCTCAAGCGCAGATCCACGAGTAAGTCAAAATAATAGCACCGCCGTGGAAGAAGCGCCCACTTAATGCGCATGCGCAAAACCAACCGGGACACACTGCGCCTGGAGCCACGGCTGGGTAGGAGAGGTGTGTCCGTGCGTGCGCACTCAGGGGTAGGGAGATCTGATGGAACATTTTGCACTGACAAATCTAGCTACCCCTGAGTGCGCAAGCGCGGTGTAATTCTGATGTGTGTGGCTGACGGGAGTATATAGCCGCAATTGCCCAGGGGCCCCCTGCTTCAGTGCTGCTGTTCAGCTGAATGTCTGAGGAAGCTAACGGGTGGACAGCTGATGCAGTGTAAAGTCCCCTCCCTCACATATAAGAGAAATCATTGCCCTAGTGCTGACAGGACCTGCGATCATGTCAGATGCAGGAGGCGGAGCTCAGCAGAGAAGAGGGGATGAAGGACCTGTGATGACCTCACCATCATGTGACCAGAACAGGAGGCGGAGCTCAGCAGTGCAGTAATGTAATGAAGAAGATGATCAGCCATGCATGTGAAAAAGTATGGATTCAATGTAAGTGCCAGGGAAATGCTGGGAGTTGTAGTCCTTTCCTCTTATACCTCCTGTCAATTTATAGAGCAATAGTGTAGTGTCCAATGCTGGTTGTCAGATCCTGGGACATAGAATGTCACATAGCAATCACTGTTGTATCTTCTCCCATATATATTGTATCAAGGAATAGGTGTGAATAATGCTGACCGTAATATTATAGTTGCACTCAACGGTGTACTATGACACCAGCGTATAATAGAAATAGTAATATGCTGTGCGATCCGCGCTCACAGTGGCGTCCCACGTGGCTGCAGTATCTAGACCAGCAATATCTTACTGCGAGTTGTCAGCTGGAGCTGCTGGAACGGGTAGTCGCTTGACTGGGAGGACTTTAGTTTGGTTATCCCGCTTTCACTTTGTAAAAAGTCGCCAACCAATGATCGTATGATGACTCTAAATGGCTCACTGAGGAAGGGGCCAGGTATAGACCCCGAAACGCATATGGTTATAGGAGACCCGCACATCAGCTGACGGACGTATACCCCTGCATCGTCTTCATCTTTGGATACATTTGCATGCAAGGTCTTATACCAGTGATAGGCAAACTGCGGCTCTCCAGCTGTTGCAAAACTACGACTCCCACCATGCCCTGATGTAGGCTGAAAGCTGTAGGCAGTCTTTGCATGCTGGGAGTTGTAGTTCTGCAACAGCTGGAGAGCCGCAGTTTGCCTATCACTGTCTTATACAATAAAGACAAGCCTTACTTCCCATTTGACAAACAAGGAATGCTGCCATCTGACTCTCCAGCTTTGCAAGCCATTTAGAGTCATCATACGATCATTGGTCGGCAACTTTTTACAAAATGAAAGCGGGATAACGAACAGAGCAAGAAGCCGAAATGACATCACTGCAACCTCCTGCTCTGGGTCAATGACGTCATCAAGTGAGACCCGGAGCAGGAGTGGTGATGGTGATGTCATTGGGACCGCATGCATCGGGACACAGCAACACAAGCCACAGATAAAACTGTGATCTGCATCGCAGCGGCGGGGGGATGGGAGGGAGGCAGTTTTTTTTAAATTTTAATACAAAATGTCCATACTGCTGGGGGCACCAGGGATGGAAGTAAGGAGATCATTATATATACTTGGCACTACTGAGGAGGAATGGAGGAGCATTATATACATACTGGCACTACGGTGGAACATTTTATATATATATATATATATATATATATATATATTGGCACTATGGGGGGGAAGCATTATATATTGGAACTAGTGGGGGGCACTACAGGGGGACATTAGAGCCACTGGGGGGCATTATGGTTATATTATTAGTACTAGAGTACTGTAGGGGCGTTATTATTATTTGACGCAACATGGAGGGCATTGCTATTAATGGGGGCTATCTTGGGGAGTATTATCACTATTGGGGGCACCATTACTAATGAGTATAGTGTTTGTGGACATGGGGGGGGGGGGAGCAGAACAGGCACAGTATTGGGGGTAGCTTCAAGAGGTTCAACAGGTTTTTTCATATTGATAACCTATCCTTAGTATAGGTCATCAATATTAGATCGGCGGGGTCTGACACCCGGCACTCCCGACGATCAGCTGTTTGAGGAGACAGCGTGCCCACGTGCCGTCTCCCTTCTCTCTTCCTGCTCTGCTGCTGTATGTCTATGGGACAGCAGCAGTGAACAGCACGCGCCGTCTCTTCAAACAGCTGATCGGCGGGGGTGTCGGACTGTGATTTTAGCACATTATTACTAGATGTGGGCCCCCTCTTTTGATTTTGCCCAGGGCCACATTTTGTCTAAAACAGGCTCTGAGTGCACCGCTACCTGTTGTTTGCACCCATCCACTCTACTTTGCCTCCGTGCTGACTTCCTTTTGTCTTCTCTTGAGAACCACAAAGTGCAAACCGTCACGCCTACTACAGCGCCCAGTCTGCAATGTCTCAACCACAACACCGCCACACCAATGCAAGTATGTAATGGTAGGGCACACAGTGTTTTTACTCATTCTGGGAGTCATAAAGTTAGAAGTATATGTCCGTCTTTGAATCCAGTAATCATGACAGTATGGTGCAAATGGAGGCAACAGGGAGGGTGAATGAGTTTGTTTTATTTAATCAGTGTATGGCAGTACTATTGTCACAGTCTCTCCTGTGACAGGGGTCAGAAGATCTAAGAGACTGGCTGCACGTGATGTGATCTGACAGCCTCTTTGGTTTCACTTGTTTTTGTGTTGTTGCTGGTTATGACCACACCTCTTGTCTCAGGTGTAGCTTAAGTGGTCATTCTAACTCCTCTATTTAGTCTGGTCTCACCCATCATGCTATGCGATTAATAGCTCCTTTCTGGTTGTGGAAGTGCTGGTGTTTGGTTCTCCGTACTTCGGAGTTAAGTGTATTTTTCTATTTTCATAGTTAGTTGTATTCCCCTATCTTTTGGTATTAGGCCTGAGGAAGTCTACTGTTCATTCAGCTGGGAAGGAACAGGTCATCTTTTGTCTTGACACTATCTCCAGGGACCTTTAGGGTCATATAGGGCTCTAGGTTCTGGCGTATAAACATTCCTACCATCGAGGTCTGTTCATACTGATAGTAGTCAGGGCTCTGTCTAGGTATTCGCTTGGTGGCGACCTTTCCCTAGTTTCCAGGCCCAGTACCTTTTCCCTTCCCTCCTGTGTTCGGTGTGGAGTTTACCACACACACCGCGCCGTGACAACTATTCACTCACTGTATGGGGGTGTTAGTAAATGACATATAGTGTGATATAAATCAGTCACTGTTTAGATATATTATTGAGTCACTGTAGGATTGTGTTATTCTGTCACTAAATGGATGTATTATTGAGTCACTGTATGGTGCTATTATTCAGTCACTGAATGGTGGTATTATTCCGTTCACTGAATGGCAGTATTATTCAGTTACGGTACAGCTGTATTTGTAACTGTATGGCTGTATTATTCAGTGTATGGTAGTATTTTTCAGTTATTGCATAGTAGCTTTATTCAGTGCATGGTGGTGTCTGTGAAGGTTCTCATTTATCCAGGTCATGGTATATCTGTAAAGAATAAATCAAGGCAACTGGACTTACTGTAGATTTCTTGAAAACGTTTCACTCGTTCTTCCAACGAGCTTTCTCAATTCTGAGTGACTGTACAAGAATTCTCTGGGAATAAATATGTAACTGAATCAATATCTGGTCATTATACCCAGCATGGGGTCAGAGGTCATTATACCCAGCATGGGGTCAAAGGTGTTGATTTCATTATCCTAATTGGAGTCAGTAGGTGATAATGACCTCCCAAAAAAAGGTGTCAAGACAGCATTGTATGTGGCAGACAATAGATGTCTAACCCCCCCCTCCCGCCTCTATTCAAGCTTGGCTTCTCCATTTTTACGTAGATGGCCTCCTTCACACCTCGTTTGTACCAATCGGCCTCCTTATCCAAAACACGTACTTGACTGTCTTCAAAGGTGTGACCTGTTCCTTTTAGTTGTAAGTACACGGCTGAATCTTGACCAGAGGTTTTGGCTCTTCTATGCTGGGCCATACGCTGATGTAGTTGTTGTTTTGTTTCGCCGATATACAGTTCGGAGCATTCCTCATTGCACTGGACTGCGTACACAATGTTGTCCATCTTGTGTTTAGGCGTTGGGTCTTTGGGGTGAACCAGTTGTTGCCTCAGTGTGTTGCTGGGTTTAAAGCAGACAGGAATGTGATGTTTATTAAAAATCCTTTTGAGTTTCTCAGACACCCCAGCTGCATATGGCATAACCATATTCTTGCGTCTGTCATGCTTCTCGCCCTTACTGGTAGTCTTGGTGGTCTTTCTTCTCCTTCCTTCTGTTTTGACAAAGGTCCAAACTGGATACCCACAAGTTTTAAGTGCCCCTCTAAGGTGTTTGAATTCCTTCGCCTCGGCCTCTGTGCTGGTGGGAATTTTCTCTGCCCGGTGGTGTAGAGTCTGGATGACTCCCAGTTTGTGGTCTAGAGGATGGTGGGAATCAAACAGCAGGTACTGGTCTGTGTGTGTTGGTTTTCGATAGACCTCTATTCCCAGCTTCCTTCCCTCTTCCACTGTTATAAGACAGTCCAGAAACGCCAGTTTGTTGTTCTGCATATCTTCCCGCGTGAAATTGATGTTATGATCCACTGAGTTGATGTGGTCAGGTGAAAGCCTGTAACTCTTGTTTATGAATTTTAACCCAAGTGTCATCCACATATCTGACCCAATGACTCGGTGTAATTCCCTTGAAAGTGGTCAGGGCTTTCCTTTCTACTTCCTCCATATACAGGTTCGCTACAATAGGCGAGACTGGCGATCCCATAGCACAGCCATGTTTTTGCTTGTAGAACTTGTCCTTATACTTGAAGTAGGTGGTACTCAGACAAAGGTCCAGTAAGGCACACACTTGGTCTGGCCTAAGTTCTGTTCTGCAGCCTAAGGTGTTGTCTAGTAGCAACTGTTTCCTGACTGTTTCAATTGCCTCTGTAGTGGGTATGCAGGTGAAGAGGGATGTAACATCATAATTCATAGGAGACCATTGTTTCTTCTGTGCCCAATACCAAGTTCTGGATTTTGGTGGTGAAATCCTGAGAGTTCTGTATGTGATGTTGTGTGTTTCCAACCAAGGGCGCTAGGATTCTGGCTAAGTATTTTGCCACATTGTAGGTCACAGAGTTGATGCTGCTGACAATTGGCCTGAGAGGGGTCCCATCCTTATGCATCTTAGGAAGTCCATAAATACATGGAGGGGCTTCCCCAGGGTAGAGGCGATGATACATGGCCCGATCAATGATTTTGTCCTTTTCTAGTTGTTGTAGTAGTTCTATAACCTTCTTCTTGTAGCCACTGGTTGGGTCTCGTCTTAGGGCCTCATATGTGTTGTTATCATCCAGGAGTGTGGTCACCTTGGCATCGTAGTCAGACGTATTAAGCACAACCGTGCATCTTCCTTTATCCGCAGGCAGGATGGTGATGTTTGTGTCTTTCTTCAGGGATGTAACCGCCTTCCTTTCTTCTCTAGTCAAGTTTGAAGGAGGTGGTTTGGCACTGGCCGGAGCTGCAGACACTTTAAGGCGAAGTTGTTCAGCCTCACCCTGTGGTGCTTTCTCGCTGTGGATTGAGAATTCTTGTACAGTCACTCAGAATTGAGAAAGCTCGTTGGAAGAACGAGTGAAACGTTTTCAAGAAATCTACAGTAGGTCCAGTTGCCTTGATTTATTCTTTACAGATACTGCATGGCGGTGTTATTCAGTAACTGTGTGGTGGTATTATTCAGCCTCTGTATGAAAACATGCCGGGGTGCAAAAATCTAGAGGTCAGAAAGCAATATAGCCAGGTATATCAGGAATGGAGACCTTAATCGCAGGCAACTGTGGCCAGCAGATGCCTGGTTAAATAGGGCACCCCACAGATCACATGGGACGTCTGAGTCACGTGACCCGTGATGTCATGACTTCAGACATCCCAGCATCACTTCCATTTGGCCGGTACTGCAGTACACAGCGGCCGGCCAGGTTACCATGGCAATGAGATTTCAGCAGCGCTGCTCTCTGAAGAGCGCCCCTACTGGCTATAACAGAGACGGAGCGGTGATGCTGGCGTGATGCAAAATGGCACTGTATGGTGGTATTATTCAGTCCCTGTAAGACTGTATTATTCAGTCACTGTATGGTGGTATTTTTCACTGCATGCCTGTATTATTCATCTACTGTATGGCGGTATTATTCAGTCACTATGTCACTATATGGTGAGGCTATAGGTGCCACGCTTATAGTATAGCTGTGTGCATGACTCCAGCCCAGGCGGCTCCTTTATACTTTTGGCTCTTCACATCCGATCCTTATATTCTTTTTTTCCTTTTTGTATTAGTTCTCATTCGTTTCAGCCTCTCGTCGTGCTCCAGTCGATGTGTTACGTAAGTAAGGGGACTTTCAGCCCTGAACTCATGCCCTCCCCGGGGTATCGTCTACTTCTGAAATTAGCTTACAAAATGCTGAAAATAAGCATGGAGACCAGCGCTGATATAACCAAAAAGTCCAGCAAGCCAAAAAAGCAGAACCAAGATGCAAAAATACTAACACAGGAAAGGAACGCTAGGCTGCATCTACTGTAAATTCAAACGGGGACTTTTTTCTCACTATGAGCATGGCGGGGACACAATATGGCGGTGACATTATATTGGTCTTAAAGGGACACTACAGTCTACTGTGCAAAGGGGTGGCTAATAACTTTTCAACTGACATTGGGGTGAAATTAGCATTTTCTATATTTGATTGTCTCAGTAATGGGTGCAATTTTTCAATATTATACTGCAGATAATGCAAAATTTCCTATATTTCGTCCACCAAATCACTGATGAACCAGTGTTTTCTTTGGGCATGTGTAAAAAAAAAAAAATTAACATCAAACGAGCTTCACCTTCACTGCTGAGGAGCAACACTGCCAGTTTCTGGTGGTCTGTCGCCCTCTAGTGATCGATCTGTATACTGCATCCGGCCTTCGTAGGGCTGGCAAGCATCCACGCATGCGCATTAGCTGTGAAGCATCCACGCATGCGCATTAGGATATTCGGCACTGCGCCTGCGCGTTTAGGGGAAGGCGCGGATCAAATGACGACTTCTCTTCTTAGACTGCGGTCCCGCCAATTGCTGGTAGTGTGTGTGAACTGTCCGTACGTGTGTGGGGCGTCTTGCTGCGTCACAGGGTGAAGGGGGGGAGGATTGGGGTGTGTGGTGTTCAGTACAGGAATATATTACAGTATAGGTAGCAGCTGACCCGTAATGAGTGGGGGATAGAAATGTGCAAGTTCCAGTTCACACAGGGCGTCGGAAATCAGTTCTGGTCATGTGCTGCCCATGTTGTCTGGGGGTAAAAAAAACGCCTTGCCTTTTTTTTTTTTTTTGCAGTGTTTTTCAGTCTTTATTTTTCAGGCTTTCTTTATTTTTTTTCTCTGTTTTTCAGGCTTTCTTTATGTTGCAGTGTTTATAACCGCCTGTTGTAGCACTTTAAGACCTTGTTGACATTCCTGGATTTCACTGTCTGAACCACAGTAAAAAAAAAATACCAATGAACGAACGGCATTAAAGTCAATGGGTAGGTGCGTTGTCCATAGAAAACTCGGAAGCGCACGTACCCATGGTTTGCAATGTGTGTTCACGCATCGTTTTTTTTTTTACTGACCGTGGTTCAGTAAAAAAAATAAAAAAAATCACGGAGAGATGCCCTACTGTGGCCTGTGACGTAGACCAAGCACCCCCATTACAATCTTTGGGTCCATGAAATAAATCGGACGCAAGATGGATCGTATCTGACGTACGGTATATTTTCACGTTTGTCAAACAGACACGGAAATGTGAACGAGGCCTTAAGGATACTTTCACACTTGCGGTAGCCTTTTCCGGCGGGGGAACAGTCTGCCCGATCCGTGCTACCGCGCCGGTGGAAGTCCGCTCCGGCACCGTTCACTATAATGTGGGGCGGTCCGGAAGTCCGGCCGTAGCACGGCAGACAAGATGAGAGGCGGCCGGACGAAAACTGCAGCATGTAGTTTCCGTCCCGCCCCCATTATAGTGAATAGAGCCGGAGCGGACTTCCGCCGGCACAGAACGGGCAGACTGTTACCCCGCCGGAAAAGGCTATACCGCAAGTGTGAAAGTAGCCTAAGTCAGGGATGCTCAACCCACGGTCCTCCAGCTTTTGCAAAACTACAACTCCCAGCATGCCCTAATGGCTATAGGCTGTCCAGGCATGCTGGGAGGGCCGCAGGTTGGACATCCCTGCCTTAGGCCTCATGCACACGACCGTTACGTTTTTTTGTGGTCTGCAAACCACGGATCTGCAAAAACGGAAGCCGCCCGTGTGCCTTCCGCAATTTACGGAACGGGTGGCCTATTATAGAAATGCCTATTCTTGTCCGCAAAACGGAGCAACGGATGCGGACAGCACACGGCTCCATTGAAGTTAATTGGTCCGCACCCGAGCCGCAAAAACTGCGGCTCGGATGCGGACAAAAACAATGGTCGTGTGCATGAGGCCTTAAAGGGGTTGTCACTCCAGTAAATGGCATTTATCATGTAGAGAAGGTACAAGGCAGTTACTAATGTATTGTGATTGTCCATGTTGCCTCCTTTGCTGGCTGCATTCATTTTTCCATCACATTATACACTGCTTGTTTCCATGGTTACAACCACCCTGCAATCCTGCAGCGACGATCGTACTTGCACTATATAGGAAAAAGCTCCGGCCTCTCTGATGGCCAGGACCATGCTGGTGCACGACCACTGCTGATGGATTGCAGGGTGGTTGTAACCATGGAAACGAGCAGGTGTATAATGTGATGGAAAAATGAATGCAGCCAGCAAAGGAGGCAATATGGACAATCGCAATACGTTAGTAAGTGCCTTGTATTCAAAGGCCGGACAACCCCTTTAAAAAATAATTTTTGTCTGGTGTTTTTAAAGTCCCATAGAGAAGCCTGTGAGAACAGCACCCTACTGTGTGGTGGAATAAAAAAAAAGCCAAATATATACTCCCAAAAAAGATGACTTCCAAGATGAATAAAAACTTGGGGCAGTATAAAATAACAAAGGAAGTCATACTTGTCCCCCTCCAGTCCTCCTCAATGCTGATTGCAATCGCTGACCTCAGCAGTATATGGGACGTGACTACTGATCAGTGATTGGCTGAGGCGGTGATGTGGTATTTACAAGATGTCACAGCTGCAGCCAGGAAAACAGTCATCAGTGGGGAGGACTGGAGGGCAGCACTGGATGTGGCAGGGGGACTGAGTCTGACTGTTATATTTACTGCTGCTGCCCCATCTTTTAAAGGGGTTTTCAGAGGCTTTTATGCTGATCGCCCATCCTCTGGAGTGGTCTTCAGTATCTGGTGGGGTCTGACACCCAGGTCAGCTGGTTGAGAAGCCATCGGCTCTCCTCAATCACAGGGCCGTCCATTGTATAGCGGCTGTGCTTGGTACTAAGCTTATCCCCATTCACTGCTCCTCGGCCACGTGGCTGATGAAAGTGATGGGACCTAGGCTAAGCTGTGAGCACCGGTGTCTTCTCTAATAGCTAATTGGAGGGGGTCCCGGGTTACGGACCCCTGCTGGTCAGATACTGATGACCCAGCCAGTCTCGGTATGCTGTCTGTTTTAATCTCTTCAGGCTTATTATTCTGTATTTTGCACATCTAGGTAAATTTTTGTGTGCAAACTTCATTTTCCCCTCCTAGAGACATGTTAGGAGATAATGGGGGGTCATTTGCTAAGATCGCTACCCTACTTTTTGGCATCAAAAATGTCACAAGACCCTGTTTTGCAAATTTTTAAAGGCCTGTTGAAGAGAGTAACGCTTCTTATTGATCTTCTTTTAATTTTTTGTTTTGAATGCTGGGGAACCCCTTTAACAGTCAAATCAAGAGAAAGTCCGTCACTGTATTTGACCCCCATTCATCCCGATAAATTTCGTGCTTTATAGTGAATGTCTTCTGCACTTTATTCCACAGTGAAGAATGGCCCTGAACGACAGCCATCGGCGATTCCTTCAAGTACTGATGTCCCATGGGATAATGGAAGGCTCCGCTGTCAGGACTTTACATAAACATTGCTGTGAGGTACAGAAAGGTAAGTCCAGTATTATACTGTATAAAAAATAGCTGGCTCACAGTATCTAATACACATTTAATAAATGCAATGGATATTACAAGAAGAAATGAATAAAAAATGAATAAAAATAAAATACAAAATGTCACATATATGTAAACAAACATTATTTAGTATGGTCATGGTCCCCTTTAAAAAAAAACTAACTTTAGGCTACTTTCACACTCGCATTTTGTGCGGATCTATTTGTATTATCTGTAACATAGCCATGACGGATCCGTCTTTAACACTATTGAAAATCAATGGAGGACGGATCCGTCTTTAACACTATTGAAAATCAATGGAGGACGGATCCGTTTTCTATTGTGTCAGAGAAAACGGATCCGTCCCCATTGACTCACATTGTGTGTCAGGACGGATCTGTTTGGCTCAGTTTCATCAGACAGACACCAAAACGCTGCAAGCAGCGGTTTGGTGTCTGTCTCCAAAGCGGACTGGAGACTGAACTGATGCATTCTGAGCGGATCCTTTTCCATTTAGAATGCATTAGAATGCAAACTGATCTGTGCATTAGAATGCAAACATGCTGTGAAGATATCTTATGTTCAAGACTGTCTATGCAATTACTGACTACGGCCTGAACTTTCAGATCCCAATAGAGGTAGTGCGCATCAATCCCTGCGCATTTGAAACATATATAGTTTGTATACATAGACAAACTTGATACTATTTAGTTTACTCTAAAACCATTAGATAGTCACTTATAAATTCTATGTATCTGATATGTGTATGTATTTATGTTAGAATTGAGGATCCTCACCTTATTTTATATTATATAGTGTGGTGTTAATAAATAAATTGTTACACATACGTATTGGCTGGCGGTTCATGTGATTTCCATTTGCAGGTGTGCCCCTCATATCTTTTTACTCTTAATTGATCTGTTTTGGACCGCTTGTGAGAGCCCTCACAAACAGAAAGCCAGGGACGGAGGGATCTGGAACAGCTGCAAATGAAAAAAAAAATCTGTGCAGCTATTCCAGATGTTCTTCTTTTCAGCAGAAAAGGGGTAAATTTGCAGTGGTGTACACCACAAGTCCCAGCAAGCCACAGCAGCACAGAAAGGCACAGAACCTCTCTGCATGCAGTCACCAGCTAGAATGGCTGCATGCAGGGAAGTTCAGCCTCTTCCTGTGCAGCTATAGCGCTGCCATTGGCTGGAGCGTTGTTCCAGCCAATCGCAGCGCTGGCAGGGGACCCAAAACACTGGTGGCCTCACCTCGGATGTGACCAGTGCTGACACAGTTCAGCACCGGCCACCGTCCCCTGACCTCCTCCCGCCCCCCAGCTTCTGACACCTTCCTGTGCTGCGATGTGCCGGTCTCATTCATTGCTGCCGGTAAGAGCAGCCACTGTGCCGCGATTCCACCCCGATCTTCCCCCAGAGCCCCGCACACCTCATGAAGTACATGTACGTCATGGGTCCTTAAGGGGTTAAAATGCATAATTTATTCGGCAGGTAATTTTGCAATTCTGGTCAACCGGACTTCATTTAAATATGATACCTAATGAGGAGAATGCTGCCCCCAGAGGAAGGTGTCGCCAAAATGTGCGTTGGGGGGTGCGGTTCTCCGGAGGTGTATGATTACTGTGGGTCAGACATACAATCCTCTTGTGACTATTGCTCTTATTACAGGTACACATGATTACCTCCCTCCATTTTGTTCCTGTTTGCTTGTAGCACCGTTTTACAAACTGGCATATGCCCTGCCGAGACACATGTATGTCTACAGTCTTAGGCCTCATGCACACGACCGTTGTGTGCATCCGTGGCCGTTGTGCCGTTTTCCGTTTTTTTTCACTGACCCATTGACTTTCAATGGGTCCGTGGAAAAATCGGAAAATGCACCGTTTGGCAGCCGCATCCGTGATCCGTATTTCCTGGCCGTGAAAAAAATATGACCTGTCCTATTTTTTTCACGGCCAACGGTTCACGGACCCATTCAAGTCAATGGGTCCGTGAAAAAACACTGATGCACACAAGATTGGCATCCGTGTCCGTGATCCGTGTCCGTGATCCGTGTCCGTTTTTTCCTATCATTTCAATGGCAAACTTGACTTAGATTTTTTTTTCATTTTACATGTCCGTGGATCCTCCAAAAAACAAGGAAGACCCACGGACGAAAAAACGGTCACGGACCTACGGACCCCGTTTTTGCGGACCTTAAAAAAAAACGGTCGTGTGCATGAGGCCTTATGTTGTATCTGTGACTTATACACGTCTGGATTATACATGTTATTTTTGGATATTTCAGGACTGCCGCATTTCTCTTGTTGATGTGATTCATCTTTTTAATGTTTTTATCCATATTTTGTGTCAATAGAGTATGACATTTTTTTTTGCATATTTGGGCTAGAACGACTCATTAGTTTTTTTGTTTTTTTTCTATAATCTATGTTATATAAAAGTCAGTTCGTTACTGGGGAAATTATTTATGGGTGCCCACTATAGGGACATTGAAGGAGCTTGTTTCCCCATATCCGTTAACCATTTGTTGACTGCTAGAAGTGCTGTACTTGGCTATGTATAGAGCGAAAATGGAGAAGCAAGGTGCGTGCATGCCCGTCGCGTCATTCATATAAGGTGAACACAGAACGCCTATTCTTGTGATCAGTGGGGATCCTAGTGGTCGGACCCTCACCGATCAGACAGTTATCAGCTGCACTATGCTGCCCTCACTGAGGGCCTTTTAATGATTTTGCTTGAATAGTAAAAGTGTTGTTTTTTTGTTTGTTTTTTATTCACTTTTCATGTGTTCCTGTTTCAGCTCACTACATGCATGACAAGCTGGACGATTTTGTGGGCGTTATCAACAAACGTTTGCAGCCTCTGTTCATGCAGATTAGGAAGGGAACGGATGAAAATGATGGGAGAGGATACTACTCTCTGGTACGTTGCGTTCTCCTGCCTTATGCTGTGCTGTTCAGCCATCTGATTCAGCTAATGGGTAGATACAGCGAACTCCAGTAGACAACTTGTACAAGCCTCATGAAAGGGGCTCGCTGGCTGGGAAAATTATCTACAAAAAAAGTCAGAATGGTGTAAAGTAAAATAAGTCAGACCCTCCTGTTAATGTTTCTTGCTCCTTGTCCCCCTTGATATAGAAATATGGCCTCTCAGCCTATCGCTGGCTGTAACAGGAACACGGGAATTGGAGTGGCCTATTATATTTTTTATGCCATTCTGACCCCTTTAATTAAAGGGATTGGCCACTTTCCAACAACTGTCGATCAATGTGTTTGTACGATGATTATACGGCACTTACTATTATAGACTTTGGCCAAGTATTTTGTGCTGTCCACACAGGTCCTGTCCACAAAATGGCTGCTGATGGAGGGTCGTGTCATCAGGCAAAGCACTCACTCCACTCCATTAAAATACACTGTATATACACTAAACTGTCAACATTGCAAGGGCAGATGTGTATTTGAGGGAAGAAGGCTGAGTGATGTGTCTAGAGTAATTTTTGCATGGTCACATGACCCTCCATCAGTGGCCATCTTGTGGACAGGTCTCCTGTGTGGAGAAGATTTGCCCAACAAGGGGACAAACTGCACAGAAAATCAACAAAAGCTATATAGTATGTGCCATATAGTCCTCATACATACACACTGGATAAAAGTAGCCTGAAAGTGGCCAACCCCTTTAAGCTTTTCTTTATGCTTCTTATTCTCTAGGTTAACATTGCGGAAAATGAAGTTACAAAGATGGCAGTGGACCACACAGAGAATGAACTGGAGTTATTTAGAAAGACGGTAAGTTCTGTATTTTTTACGTAATGTATTCAGTCCTCCTATAAAAGCGGAATCCTCCTTTAGTGTCACATCAGTGACTTCAAGCTCCCCCAGACTGAATAAGTGTAAAGCACATGTGAGGAACTAGTCGCAGACCTGATGATTTGTACAGTATGTGTTAATTTAGGAAGTCATATTTTCCCTTCCCCCACGACAGCACCACAGAGAGAGAGGATCCCCCCCCAGGGACAGGAAACCCGCAGAATAAAAAGATGGAGCCTCTCTCCCACCTCAGCGGTTTCCTGTCCCTGGAGCGGGGAACCTGCAGTTTTCTTTCAGGTACCGCTAGTCTGCAAGTCCCAGAGATTCTCGAGGACTAGTTGGTAACATACCTGCTGAGGTTTATCGCACATAGGTTGGGCTGGCAGGACCCTAGGTGCCGGTAGAGGTCCCGGGCCTAAACGAGGCATTTTCCGGTGTGTGAATTCTGAGGGCAGCGCGGCTGAGTGTGCTTCACGAGGACACTTCCGGTAAGCATGTGCGTTCCATGTGACGCACTTCCGGTGGCGTGCGTTCCACTTATTTCCGGTGGAAGATACGGACAAACTATTAAAGGCTATTTGTTACACTTTAGAACTAGAGAATGTAAAAGATAAGTCAATGGTTGATTCTGTATTTGAAGGGCTTCAAGAGAAGAAACACAGATGTTTCCCTTTACATAGGAGCGTTATTGCCCTCATTAGTAAAAAATGGAAAAATCCAGATAAGAAAGTATTTAACCCTAGGCGTTTTAAGAGAAGATATCCCTTTGAGGAAGAGGCCTCTTCTTCTTGGTATAAGGCACCAAAAATCGATGTTGCCATTTCCAAGATATCAAAAAATTCCTCCCTTCCATTCGAGGACATGGGATTTCTAAAAGATCCGTTAGATAAAAAGATTGACTCCTGCCTTAAAAGTACATGGTAGGCATCCACCTCCGCTTTTAGACCTAGTGTAGCATCTATGGTTGCAGCCAGATCGATGGTCATTTGGTTAGAGATGTTGGAGAACCAGATTCGTGATAAATGCCCCAGAGAACAAATCTTAGACTCTATCCCTACCTTTACAGAAGGCAGCAGACTTTATGGCTGATGCCTCTGTGGACTCTATTAGATTGTTAGCTCAGGCCTCCTCTCTTTCCAATTCAGCTCAGAGAGCTCTATGGTTAAAGAATTTGAGAGGAACAAACAACGATTATGGGGTATCCCTTGTCAGGGAGAATTCTTGTTTGGCCCAGAATTAGACTCCCTTTTAGAGAAGGCAGCAGATTAAAAAAATGAAATTTCCAGGTGTCTCTACAGGTTTTACCTCCAATTCCATCTCTAAATCTAGACGTCCCTTTCGTTCCTCAGGGTTCACGGGGAAAAGTTGTGGTAGCGAAAAGAGCCAGAATTCCATATCTAGGGGGTTTGGGAGCAGAGTTTTTTTTTGTTCGGAAATTCCTCCTCTCAACCTAAGAAACCATCCCAACAACAATGACGCCAGAAGTTCTGTGGGAGGGAGACTAAAGTTCTTCCTTTCCGCATAGGAAGAAGTGGGGGGGATGGGTTCGGAACCTAATAAGTCGACACCAGTTGAGACAGGGGGAGTGGTCACTAAATTAGGAAGTCTTAAAATCAGTCAGGTTATGGGGTCTTCCTTCCATCGATCTGTTTGCCACCAGAGCAAACAGGAAGGTGGACCGTTTTTGTTCTCTTAACCCGAAGGAATCCCCGTATGGCAGGGCTTGACAAATTTCCTTGGAATCTAGGAGCCAGCTAAAAAAGTTAGGAACCGTTTTTTTTTACCTTTATAAAGCCTTATTTTCAGCGACAAAAATAACACCTCTTAAATTAACATATAAAGAAGTCTTGAACCAAACAACATGGGCATTGTTTATTATCAGTGTACTGCGACGTCACTGTGTGTATAATCCCTGCACTGTGACGTCACTGTGTGTATAATCCTTGTGCTGCAGCTGACTGAATGGAGATCCCTTCCCCAGGATGTTTGGTCCAGGCTCATTCATCTCATAGAACTGCAGCTATGAAATCCACAGCGTATTGCAGCAAACACCAGCAAAATGGATAAGATTTTACCAAAAATCCTCACACTTCATAAAATCCACATGGAAATGAACCTACTGTGCACAATTCAAATCCGCACCGTGGTAATATAGGATTTCACCATGTGTAACTGATCGTGGCTGAATTCCACACGCTACATGTAGAGTTTGATAAAAATCCACAACAGGTAATCCTCTGTGGAAAATATTTCCATTGGAATCACCCGAGGAATACTGAGGGGCCTTCCAGCTCTCTCATGGATTGTCACCAAGCTTTCCTGGTCTCCTAGTCCTGAGGAGAACATATCTCACTACGGGAACATATAGAGAAGTTATCAGAGGATTTAGCCATTCAGGAGTCTTATGGCAGCTCCTAGGAGACCTGTGTGGTATACAGCCTGTCACCCAGCTTTCCTGGAGACCTGTGTGGTATACAGCCTGTCACCCAGCTTTCCTGAGGAGAACATATCTCAGTATGGGAACATATAGAGAAGTCATCAGATGATTTGGCCATTCAGTAGTCTTAGTTCTCATAGGAGCTGCAACCCAGCTTTCCAAGACTCCTGAATGGGTAAATCATACGATAACGTATCTAAATGTTCCTATACTGAGATATATTCTCCTCAGGAGACCAGGAAAGCTGGGTGACAGCCTGTATACCACACAGCTCTCCTAGGAGCTGCCACCTGGCTTTCTGTGTGGTATACAGGCTGTCACCCAGCTTTCCTAGAAAGGGATAGAACTAAGAAATGGCCGCATGGTAACTGCAGGGATAGTGCAGGAATGGCCACCAGTTGTGGCTAGCAGGAGCTCCGGCCTAATGACTGCAGCAGGAGTGCAGCTCCCCGCTGGGTTCATGGCCGTAGCAGGCAGACATTACAAACTTTGAGCCTGGCGGATAAGTGCAGAGCGCATCTTTTACCGCCGCAGAGCCGGCCGTGAAGGGACCTGGCAGCACTTGGTGCCCTGGGATGCTGCGCTGCCCGATCATGTCCCCTGCTGTATACAGCAGGAGGAATGATGATGGGCTGATTGTCTTCCCTCCACTTGTCAGCGAGTGCAGCGCCGCTACCTGGGCTCCCGCTCTGCCTCCCCTGCACTAACTAATCTTCCCCCGCCGAGGCTCTCTCACCGGGACACGGGCTCCGATGTCTGCTGGACAGTTATCACATAAGTACCGGCCGGACTTCGCCATTTTCAACTGCCCTGGAGATGACGCACGGCGACTTAAGCACGCTGCGACCGCTAGACGGCGAGAGAGAGTGGCCAAACCACGATGGAGCCGAAAGCTGAGGGGTCCGGGCAGGGTGGCAGTCCGAGCTTGGGCGCACGTGATAAAAAAAAAAAAGGTTTCATTTTGCTCCTCGCGGTCCTAACTCTCCAGTGGCTGCGCCCGGCTGCTGGTGCGCTGGGCCTATTTTCAAGCAGGGGCAAATACCCAGGATTTGTCGAGCCCTGCCGTATGGGGTAGATGCTCTTCTCCTGAAGTGGAATTTCCCCTTGGGTTATGCTTTTCCTCCTTTCCAATTGATTCCACTGGTGCTCAAAAAGATCAGGAATGAGGGAGTGAGAATGATACTAATAGCCCCCTTCTGGCCAAGGAGAGCTTGGTTATCTCCTCTTGAAGACTATGTCGATATCAGACCCTTGGATACTTCTGGAGACTCCGGATCTTCTCGAACAGGGGCCAGTGTGTCATCCAGACGTCAGGGGTTTGCATCTAACGGCCTGGAATATGAAAGGGCCCTATTCACTAAACGGGTTTTCTGAGGCCCTAGTGTCCATCTTGTTAAAAAGTAGAAAGGCGGTAACTGAATTTATGCTAGGGTTTGGAGAAAATACCTTGAATTTTTAGGGGTCATGTCAGGTTCTGTACCATCGGAAACCTCTGTTTTACAAGTCCTGGAATTTCTGCAGAAAAGGCTGACAGGGGGACTAGCTAAAAGCACTCTAAAAGTTCAGGTATCTGCTCTCTCTGCCCTTTTTCATAGAAACTTTGCCTCTAACCCATGTGTGGAAAGGTTCTTTAAAGGGAACCTGTCACCTGGATTTTGGGTATAGAGCTGAGGACATGGGTTGCTAGATGGCCGCTAGCACATCCGCAATACCCAGTCCCCATAGCTCTGTGTGCTTTTATTGTGTATAAAAACCGATTTGATACATATGCAAATAAACCTGAGATGAGTCCTGTCCCTGACTCATCTCACGTACAGGACTCCTCTCAGGTTAATTTGCATATGTATCAAATCAGTTTTTATACACAATAAAAGCACACAGAGCTATGGGGACTGGGTATTGCGGATGTGCTAGCGGCCATCTAGCAACCCATGTCCTCAGCTCTATACACAAAATCCCGGTGACAGGTTCCCTTTAAAGCAGTGGACAGAATTCTACCGGTAAAATGGCCCCGTGGGATTTAAACTTAGTTCTGAATACTTTGACCCATCAACCATTTGAACCATTGTCTTCCTGTTCTGTAAAACTCCTTACTTTCAAGCTAGTTTTATGAATTGCTTTAACCTCCGCCAGAAGGATCAGCGAGATCCAGGCTCTCCTTTAAACCCCCCTTTTATGTCAATTGCTGATGATAGGGTGGTCCTGAAACCAGATCCTGCCTTTTTGCCAAAGGTCCCATCTAGGGTTATTAGACTTCAGGAAATTGTACTTTCAACCTTTTTTTTTTCTTATCCTAAGACTCAAGAGGATAGTAGGTTACACTGTCATTAGGAGATGCCTTTTGCATTACCTAGATGTAACTAAGGATTGGAGGGAATCCTCTTCTCTTTCCCAGGGAGGAACAAGGGAAAGGTAGCCGCAAAAGGTTTCTCTAGCTAGTTAGATTAAATCAGTCATTTTCCTAGCTTATTCCTTGTCTGGTAGTCCTCTACCAAGCTCTCTTAAGGCACATTCCACTAAGGCTGTCTCCACATCTTGGGCTGAAAGATCTAATGTCTCCATTGAACAAATCTGGCAAGGCTGCCATGTGCCCCTTCAACTTTCTACAAGCACTATTGTCTCCAACTGAATTCTTCCTCTGATCTCCTGTTTGGTATCAGGGTTCTTCAAGTGGTGCCCCCCCGTTCTTTGTAATCTCTCTCTGTGGTGCTGTCGTGGGGGAAGAGAAAAATTATTATTACAATTACCGGTAATCAGATTTTCCAGACCCCACGACAGCACCCTTCCTTATTACCTCCCTGGAGTCACTCTCGCGCTCTGTAAACCACTGAGGTTGGGGAGAGGCTCCACCTTTTTATTCTGCAGGTTTCCTGTCCCTGGGGTCAGATTCTCTCTCTCTGTGGTGCTGTCGTGGGGTCTGGAAAAACAGAGCCTGGAGGTGTCTATATGACATGCAGTGTGCATCATGCGCCTGCCGATTTGTCATAAAATATTCATTGATATTTCATATTTATATTGGGCTGAAGGGCTTCAGTTTTTAAATATCTGAAGATGTCGGGGGTAGTAAGTAAATTCTGCAGAGGATTTGCATAGGGTTGCAGTGATTACTAGTACTGTACAAGCAGTTGACTTACCATTTGCTTTATTTTAATTTTTTTATTTTTTTGCAATGTTCAGTTTTTCACCCCTGGAACTATGTTTAGGAGAAGTCATTGTACTAATTTTCTTCTGATCCATTGCACCGCTACAGAGCGAGGTATTGATATTGTAATGTCCGAACGGGTGAAATGTTCTTTACTGTGGACGTGGTCTGACTCCTTGTAAATATAATTTTGCAGTGACACTGAAGTCTGAAAATATAATTCTTTGTTTCTTCTGTTTCTTTTCATCTCTATTCACATTCCACCCTGAGCAGATGGATCTGATAATAGACTCGGACAATGGGTTTGCGTCTTCGACAAACATTTTAAACCTTGCCGACCAACTGCAAACCAAGAAAATGAAGAAAAAGGATGTTGAACAACTACTTCAGAGTTTTGTACAAGAAAAGTGGCTGATTGAGGTAAGTTGTCCGCTCCTAGATACTTACAACATCATACATAAGAATTGCATACCGATCAAAATATTGTGTTTTTTGCATACTTAAAGAGGCTGTCTCCCATATGAATGGGGAGTGGTGGTTGAGCATCCACACTGCAACTCCATTCATCTCTGTATGCTCTCTATGCACTGTGTGCATGCTCAACCACTGCTGCAATTATAACGGGGGGAGACAGGACCTCATTGTTGTGATTGGTGGGGTTATCAGCCATTGGACCCCCACTTATCAGAGGCATCCCCTATAATGTGGATTTGGATCCACGGCATGCTCACAACCCAGTAATCCAGAAATAGGGTCCAGTGTGTAAATAAAATCCCAAAATTAATTGAAATAAATCCATTAACTCCTTAGTGACCACCCATACTCCTTTTTACGGCGGTCACTAAGGGGCCTTAGGCTGGGCCGCCGTGTTTTTACGGCGGCCCAGTCTAAGTGCTGCACGGCTCCCCCGTGCAGCGGGGAGCGCGGACCCGGCTCTCACATGAGAGCCGGGGCCCTGCTCTAACAGCCCCGACCGGCAGGAGTGCCAATCCGGGCTGTTTAACCCTTTACATGCCGGGCGCAATGGCGCCCGCTACATGTAAAGTGGTGACAGAGGGAGCGGACTCCCTCTGTCTCCCATCAGCACCCCGAAAATGCGATCACGGGGTGCTGATGTGTTGGGAAGCTTACCTTGCTTCCGTTCAGGGCCCTGAGCCTGTCTGCCTTTCTCTCCAGCAGGCTGTGCTTCTCTGGTGCAGCCTGTGCCTCTCTGGCGCAGCCTTCTGGTCAATCTTTGAATAGCATTGCTATTGAAATGTTATGCATTATAGAGATAATGCATTACATTTTAAAAGCAATCAAAATACTGTATATTATAGTCCCCTTGTTGCACTTTTAAGTAGTAAAAAAAATAGAAACAAAATACACATTTATTAAATTTTAAAAAATCCATAAAATAAAAAAATATGCTTTTTTTTCTTCTATTGCCGCATCCGTAACGACCCGGACTACATAAATATTACATAAATTATCCCCTATGGTGAACGCTGTAAAAAAAAACAACAACAGAATTTATAATTTATTCTTAGTTTCCACCGAAAAAAAAAACGTAATAACAAGCGATCAAAAAGCGGAATTTACTCTAAAATGATACCAATGAAAAATACAAGTTGTCCCTCAAAAATCAAGCCCTCACACAACTCCATAGAAAAATAAATCAAAAAGTTATGGGTCTTGTGAAGTGGCAATGCAAAATCATTTTTTGGGTTAATAAAAGGGGTTTTATTGGTAAACTTAAAAAAAATTATAAGTATTTAGTATCACTGTAATCGTACTGACCCAGAGAATAAAGATATGTTATTTCTACCGAAAAATGAACGCCGTAAAATTTATAATGTAAAGACGCAGTGGCAGTATTGCTATTTTTCCCCATCTCCCTCCCAGAAAGAGTTAATAAAAGTTAATCAGAAAGTTATGTGTACCCCAAAATGGTGCCATTCAAAACTACAACTTGTCCCGTAAAAAAACAAGCCCTCATAAAGCTATACAGGTCCTTCTCAAAAAATTAGCATATTGTGATAAAGTTCATTATTTTCTGTAATGTACTGATAAACATTAGACTTTCATATATTTTAGATTCATTACACACCAACTGAAGTAGTTCAAGCCTTTTATTGTTTTAATATTGATGATTTTGGCATACAGCTCATGAAAACCCAAATTTCCTATCTCAAAAAATTAGCATATTTCATCCGACCAATAAAAGAAAAGTGTTTTTAATACAAAAAAAGTCAACCTTCAAATAATTATGTTCAGTTATGCACTCAATACTTGGTCGGGAATCCTTTTGCAGAAATGACTGCTTCTATGCGGCGTGGCATGGAGGCAATCAGCCTGTGGCACTGCTGAGGTGTTATGGAGGCCCAGGATGCTTCGATAGCGGCCTTAAGCTCATCCAGAGTGTTGGGTCTTGCGTCTCTCAACTTTCTCTTCCCAATATCCCACAGATTCTCTATGGGGTTCAGGTCAGGAGAGTTGGCAGGCCAATTGAGCACAGTAATACCATGGTCAGTAAACCGTTTACCAGTGGTTTTGGCACTGTGAGCAGGTGCCAGGTCGTGCTGAAAAATGAAATCTTCATCTCCATAAAGCTTTTCAGCAGATGGAAGCATGAAGTGCTCCAAAATCTCCTGATAGCTAGCTGCATTGACCCTGCCCTTGATAAAACACAGTGGACCAACACCAGCAGCTGACATGGCACCCCAGACCATCACTGACTGTGGGTACTTGACACTGGACTTCAGGCATTTTGCCATTTCCCTCTCCCCAGTCTTCCTCCAGACTCTGGCACCTTGATTTCCGAATGACATGCAACAGTCCAGTGCTGCTTCTCTGTAGCCCAGGTCAGGTGCTTCTGCCGCTGTTTCTGGTTCAAAAGTGGCTTGACCTGGGGAATGCGGCACCTGTAGCCCATTTCCTGCACACGCCTGTACACGGTGGCTCTGGATGTTTCTACTCCAGACTCAGTCCACTGCTTCCGCAGGTCCCCCAAGGTCTGGAATCGGTCCTTCTCCACAATCTTCCTCAGGGTCCGGTCACCTCTTCTCGTTGTGCAGCGTTTTCTGCCACACTTTTTCCTTCCCACAGACTTCCCACTGAGGTGCCTTGATACAGCACTCTGGGAACAGCCTATTCGTTCAGAAATATCTTTCTGTGTCTTACCCTCTTGCTTGAGGGTGTCAATGATGGCCTTCTGGACAGCAGTCAGGTCGGCAGTCTTACCCATGATTGCGGTTTTGAGTAATGAACCAGGCTGGGAGTTTTTAAAAGCCTCAGGAATCTTTTGCAGGTGTTTAGAGTTAATTAGTTGATTCAGATGATTAGGTTAATAGCTCGTTTAGAGAACCTTTTCATGATATGCTAATTTTTTGAGATAGGAATTTTGGGTTTTCATGAGCTGTATGCCAAAATCATCAATATTAAAACAATAAAAGGCTTTAACTACTTCAGTTGGTGTGTAATGAATCTAAAATATATGAAAGTCTAATGTTTATCAGTACATTACAGAAAATAATGAACTTTATCACAATATGCAAATTTTTTGAGAAGGACCTGTATAGTTGGAAAAATAAAAAAGTTATAGCTCTTGGAACGAGACCATGATAAAAGGAAGATAAACGCTTGGTCATAAAGGCCCAAACAAGCTTGGTCACTAAGGGGTTAAAAAGCACTTACCCTCCTGTACATCGATTAGCATTATAAGATTAAGACTGTTGCAGTCGGTTGAAACATGTCAGCAATGTACCACGAGGGATATACGTTTTAATTGATTTATTTCAATTAATTTTTGGATTCTTTTTTTTTACACGCTGGAAGTTTTTTTTTCTATTTCTAAATGTTCAGACACCTCCTTTAATTCACTTATTCGGCCTTAAAACAGACCTGTCCTATTTAACAGAAGCACATGATTGCGACCCAGTGCTTCCCAAGCACCTTCCTGCTCCCCTTATCAATGATTGTTGATGATGTGTTTGCTTATAGATACTGTACATACAGAAAGCACACAAATAGGAACAAATAGAGAACATGAACGAAAGACTCACATCACAAGGACTGTCCCATTTTAAATGTTAAAAAATCCAAATTCAATGTAGTTCAATACAGCTGACATTCTAATAAAAATATCAATGATCATCTTGACTTAAAAAGTGCAAAACTTTAGGACCAATTGTGTTCCGCCATGTTGATTTATTTTGTTAATTCAATGGTTATTAACTTCTCAAAAAACTTTGGATGTGACATAGAGACGTATCAAAAGTTTAGATCGGTGGGGGTCTGAGTGCTGAGACTTACACTTTTTAAGATAAGATGAATAAACATCGATAGTTTTTTCAAACTCCCAGTTCTTTGGACTACTTTAAATATGGATGTGTTAACTATACCAAGAGAAACCCAAAATGAACCAGTCAGTACATAGGGACCCACATATAAACTGTCATTGGAATGTTGATTTATGTCAGTGTCACTTTTTATTCCCCAGCAACTGCATGTTTTACCTTGTATGTGATAACATTATATGAATTATATATATCCAATGACAGATTGGTGCAGAAGGCATTTTGCACATTTATGTTTGTTGACCTTTTTGCCTTATTTTATGATCTTTAGAAAGATGGAGAGTACAGCCTTCACACTCGCTGCATAATGGAAATGGAACATTATATACAGAGCACGTACCAGGACATAGTCAAAACCTGCAATATCTGCCGCAATGTCACTATTCAGGTAACACCCTGGTAGATATTAGTGAATTGCGTTTCCTTGAAATACATTTTATTAATTGGAGAAAGGTTGTCTTTCTGGAACACCCCTTTAAGTGAAGTGGAAAGGACATAATGTGTTTTACTAATGGCAACGATAGATTGTAAAATTCAGAAGGATTATTTTATTTATTTTTTAATCCATCGGCAGGCTCCCTGTGCCATTGAGAGTTTTCCATGTTATCCAAAGGCTCCTGCAATGTAGAATGGCCTTGATATATATTTAATGTGGCTTAAAGGGGTTGTCTAGGTTTCTGATTTTGATGGCCTATTCTCCTCCACCCCTCCTTGTAGCTCCGGTGCCAGAAGTACATAACTCTGTCTCTTGTGTAATGGGCAGAGCTGGTAACTACAGCGCTGCTCCCATTCAGTTCCATAGGAACAGTGCTGCAGTTACCAGCTCCGTCCACTACACAAGGGACACAGGTATCTACTTCCGGTGCAGAAACTACAAGGAAACAGCTGATCTGCGGGGGTGGTTTGTGTCCTACCCTGAGGATAGGCCATCAATATCAAAATCATTGACAACCCCTTTAAAGATTTTCACTTTAATTGCCTTAGGTTCTTTTCTTTATGTTTCTAGGGCCAGGTCTGTGATAACTGTGGCATCAAGATTCATTTGACTTGCCTGGGAAAGTTTTTCAAAGGACAAAATGAGCCACATTGTCCCCAGTGTGGTGAAGCATGGTCGCAGGAAATTCCCAGTAAGATCAGTATTTGAATGATGCAGACATGCATAACATGTGGTTATAAAGGAATGCACTTAAAAAATGTAACTGCATTAATTCTGTGAATTTTAAGGGGGTGACCCATTGCAACAGCCCTTGTCCATATGCCCTATGGAGGCATATAAGGTTGGGGTTCCCTGCTTAGGAACCCCATCTATATACCTGACTGAAAGTGGATCTTGCAAGCCTGCCTGTACAGTCAAGTACCATATTTTTTGCTGTATAAACATGACACCTTGACGGGGTGCGCAGGGCTCCGATATGTTCCTGACTGGAATATATTGGCTAAAGTCTCCTCTTTTAACATCAGCGTGAGGGTCTAGCCAGTATGGTCAATTTTTCAGTGATTTATGCATTCTTATATTTTCATCTACACATTATTTCATCTTGTGTAGGATGTTTTTGTGGTGCATGTGGTCCGCTACTGGCATCCTCCATTGTATGCATTTTTGCTGGGGATTGCCGTTAGCAACAGATCACTTGCGGAGGAATTGCTCCCCTGGTTATAAACATGCTACAGTGTTTGGGGTTGAGCATTTCCTCCCATTTAGGCCATGTATTGAATGTGCTAATGCTTGTCACTGGTAACATTGTGGTGCACCTGGTAGCCGGTGTCACATGGCCTTTTATAGGTGGCGCTCCCATTACATTAGGGATCTTACTATGGAGGTATGTGGGAGCTTGGCTGTGAGTTGGTCCTCAGCACCTATCAGACTGTGTTCACACACAATAGTTAGTTTAGCGGTAGGACCCACGCCACACTGAGATACCTTGACGGGGTGCGCAGGGCTCCGATATGTTCCTGACTGGAATATATTGGCTAAAGTCTCAGCTTTTAACATCAGCCTGAGGGTCTAGCTAATCTTCATCAGACCTCAGATCAGACCCCCAATCTTCATCAGACCTCAGATCAGACCCCCAATCTTCATCAGACCTCAGATCAGACCCCCAATCTTCATCAGACCTCAGATCAGACCCCCAATCTTCATCAGACCTCAGATCAGACCCCCAATCTTCATCAGACCTCAGATCAGACCCCCAATCTTCATTAGGACTCCTCAAAAATACCCCCCCCCCCAGTCCTCATCAGACCTCAGATCAGACCCCCAATCCTCATCAGACAATCCACCCCCAATCCTCATCAGATCTCAGATCAGATCCCCTAATCTTCATCAAACCTCAGACATCAAATAAGTGAAAGATCTTACTTCTTCTGTTCCGGACGGCACTGCCACTCCCGAGATCCATCCTGCTTTTCCTGAAGTGCTGGGGGTGCCGGTCCTGCTGCCTCCAGTGTGGAGCGAGTGTTACCTTGAGTGCAAGGGGATGCGGTTTGAGTATTTTTTTTTTATTTTCATCCCTGAAAGGCACTTTTTTGACATAGTGTATTCATTAACAGCCATTACACGGGTGCACGCCTGTCTAAATGACTGTTAAAACGGGCCCATTGATTTCATTGGGGGTTTGTCTGACCTTCAGAATAGCACATCGCCTTTTTTTTTGACAGCTGCTATTAACTGGCTGTTGGAAAAAAATAAAATAAATGGCCTTGTGAATAGCCCCACAGACTTTAATTGGTTCTAAAGTATCTTGGACACGCATGTGTTACGGAGAGGGACACACCCTTGTGAGAAAAGTCTGAAACCAGTTGCAGGTTGTAAACTGAACATCTTGGGGTCAGAAAATGAATGAGGATTGCAGACTGAAACTTGGTGCAACCTTTCCAGCTAAGGTTGCACCAAGGGTTAACCATTAGCGTATGTTAAACTCATTTTTGCACTGTAAAGGTGCCCATAGTTTTTAATCCACTTTAGTAGTAGACCGCTTCATATCATAGTTTTGGCAGTAGATGGATTACTAATATCATGATATTATAAATCTTTTTGTCTAGAAAGCAGGATTAATATTATACAGAATTAATGATTGATTTATATACTTCACAGGTTTGTCACAGACCAATTCCCAAACTCCTTCCACATCCCAGAGCAATACCAGAACAGGACAGAGGAGAGGAATCAGCGTAGCAGCTACTAGATCAAGACGATCATAAAACGGCACAACCTTATATTTTTTTGTAATATTTTGTACAAAAATGTTCATAATTAGCTTCTAATTTTTTTAGCTTTGAAATCTTTTGTATTGTAAAGTTACAAAAAAAACTTATTTTATATGTCTGTAATGTTGCATAGTAAAGTAATAGATAAAATGAAGCCAAGCGGTGAGCAGGTGTAATTGCACCCAAGCCGTCCCATTCAATTTATTGGGACAGCTCGTTCCTATACACTTCTATAGGAGCTATCCATCCCATTGGGTGTAATAGATCAATGGGAGTCCTACCGCTGTATCTCCCACCAATTACATGAATAAAGACACCATACCCCATTGAGCCCCCGAAATGAATGGAGCGGCCAGTCGGGCAGGTGAACTTCTGCTCCCTGCCCGACCCTCCTCTCCATTCATTTGGGGGGTCTCAATGGTAGGAACCCTATTGATCTAATAGTTATCCTCTATTCTATGGATAGGGGATAACTTCACACAACAGGAATACCCCTTTAACTGTTTCATGTAACGCTCTCTACACTGAGCGGTGAGGTTTCATATCCTTTTTATTACATAGACAGTAACTCGAGGCCAGGCTTAGATGGGGCAGGTTATGTGGTATGACAAAATACAGTGCAAAACCACAACTGCATGTAGTAGTTTTCTGCTGTAGAGTTAGGCTAGGGCCCCGGGTATTCGAACAGCCCTTTTCATGAAAAAGGTGAGTGCAATTTACTTGCATTGCCACCTAGTGGTGATAATCTGTGTTGCAATTGTTTTTCACTTTGTCTTTCCTTGGCTGGGTTTGCACAGGTTTTTTCACTCAGACTTCAACACCAGGAATGGATTAAAGAAAAAACAGTTTTTCCTTTATACTGGTCCTCTGTTTATGATCCGTTCCTGGCTTTGAAGTAAAAGAAAAAACTGCATCAACTTGAATAGAACTACAGCCTTTAAGGGGGTTGTCCAACCAAAGTGAATGACGGGCAGGGATGTGTAAGTAAAAATCTGTCACTTTTCGAATGTCTTCCCATTCCAGCACCTTGGCTCCTAGCTCCTGCTGGACCGGATCTGATGATATTTCATTCCCACTCACATGGCCATTGCAACCAAATCACTGACCTCATTGGTCCTATGTGCAAGAGAGGCACTGAGCCTCTGCGGTCACATGCCATTCTTACACAGTGATTGACTGCAGCAGTCACATGAAAGGGGAAGGCAGGACTGTCAAAAGGTGAGTGACAGTTCTTTCTTACACAACCCCTGCCTGTAATAAATTTTTCATTTTGGTCAGACAGCTACACCAGAATATGCTTTTATGGCCGTCAGAGGGCAACAGACCTTAACACCAGTGTGAACATAGTCCTAAATATGCAATCTCCTGTACAAACTATGGACCACAGTATGGAGGAGCCTGTGATTAGTTTACAGAGGTATGACTACAGACTAGTGATGGTATAACTTTATTGCTCAAGGACTCCATTTAGGTATACCTTACCATATATATCAGATAAAGCCACATGTTACAGGACAGGCCAATATGACAAGTTACAGACAAAAGCTTTGTTTTTGTATAGATACTCCATTCCTGGGATATTCACAGTGCTATATTTTTGGTACCTTTGTGCAGTAGTAATATTTCATTATTATTTTTTATAACTGGCCCTCTTCTCTGATTCTGCTTAGTGTTTCACTTGTTAGAGCAGCAGTTTCTGCTCCAGAGCTGCTCTTCCTACTATAACTATAAACCCAGAGATTAGTACCATAAACAGCCATTGCAAATACCATGGAGAGAAATCTCATATGTCGATGTCTGCCAGTATCAACTCCCTAAGTCTTTCCCCTATACCTTCTGTGCATGTTAGGATTAGTCTGCTCCTACAATGAGGTAGGGACACGGGACACCCACATGACTATAGGCACATTGAGGGCCTTAGGGTTTTCATTAATATCAATACAAGAAGCAATAAAGAATGACTCAGCTACTCTGTTATATATAGAAATTAAATTTAAATGATATAGGGGGGATTTCTGCCAGCAAGGTGCTGGGTTAGGTTTCATGTGTAATGTGCATCAGTTTTCTGGGGCACATATTTAGTGTTTTAATAGTGCTCATATAAAAAGGTCTTTATAAGCAACTGTACAATTTGAAAAGTGCTGTCCTACCAAAAACATTCTACATTTTTCAAACCAGCACCTGGATCTGAATACTTTTGTAATTGCATGTAATAAAAAATTTAATATAACCACTGACTTATTCCATATAAAATCTGCATGTATAGCGCTACCTGCAGTTTGCTCTTTTCCCTAATTTCTCTGACCTCCTCACTAAGGGGGACGCACATGCTCAGTTTAATTCTTCAACTGTCACCAGCTGTATCTAATTTAAGTCGCTGAGACAGTTACAGGGAAAGAGCTGCAAGAGACAAGACACCCTGCCCCCAGAAAGGACACATCCCCCTGAGCTGTCATAGGGAGAGAACTTCAGCAGAAAGTACACGCCCTCAAGCTGCCAACCTGAAGAAAATCTATTTGAACAATAAATGTGGAGTTCTCTGCTTCCATGTGAGGTACGGGGCTGGTTCTAGCTTTGTTAGGAAGAGGTTGTCATGTACTATATGATGTCTGATTTAAGTTTTTTATATTAATCATGGGATAAACCCTTTTAACTCATGCATTTTTAGCATGTACATGTACATAAAAAAACATTAAAAGTGGAGTTTTTACTTCACATTATATAGAATGCCATTGTATTGTGTGAGGCATGGCAACACCCCCATTGACAATCCAAAAATGAAATTCTTCACAGTTCGCTACTTGTACATAGTAAATGGAAGTGATGTTATTGAGCTCTGTGCCACAATACTGTGTGTAACCATTAAGTTTGCACCCTTTCCTTCAATCATAGCAAACTGCTGTTCAGGCTAAACCTTGCCATGCTCAAGACTGATACAATTTAATGGTCATAGGCAGCACCCATCATTTTCTGACTCGTACAAACACAGAACCTAGTCCATATATTTTATATCGGCTAGATCTACGTCTACCACAATGCTATCTTCATATATGAATTACCCTCGTTGTCCATATTATTATGCTGCACCAGTAAGTGGTTATTTGTTTGGCTGCAATCTTCTGCCCTTAAACGATGAAGAGGGAGAAAATAGGACATGTTCTCAAACTTCATTGAGAAGTCCTTCTCGGTACGAGGGCAGTTCTTATCCAGAAGATGGTCATGAATGATTGGTGTCTCATCCAGTAAACACGGGAAGGATGTAATATTTGTAGGGAATCCACAAAACTCTAAGCCAAGGGATATGCTGGATTCTGGCATGTTTGCAAAATTCCTCAAATTATCAATTATGTCGAAGGTCAAAGCCAAAGGTTCATCAGCTTCCTTTAATGCCCTGTGGATGCCATAATGAATGTCCATAGTTAGGCTTACCGAACCCGTATGTTTATCTCCTAATGTTTCAGAATAGGATGGATATTTCCTAGAAAAAAAGTTGAGTTCAGAACTTTGAGTATCTGTCCACTCATCTGTCCCACCATTGACCATTCCAGTTTGTTGAAGGTCCTCATAATTGTTAACAGGAGTCTTCGAAAGGACGCTGATTGTCAAGCTCTGAAAAACCGTTGATATTGTCTACACTGCTGGTAGAGATTCTTGTAAGGCTTTCAAAGGGCTTGTACCCAGAGTCAAAAACAAGGCAAGTGGTACTGACGATACTAGACGTATCACCTTGTTGAACTGGCTTGGTTAAAGCTTTGATATCCAGGTCCTTCAGATACAGAAATGGGACATGTCTTTACTCTGTAATCAGATGTTGGAGTTATGATAGGTCGAACGTCATCCTCGTAAGTTGGAAAACATGTTTTGTTGTAATACAGAATGCTTTTTGGATTCTGCAAAGAATGCCTATAATTAGGTTGGTAAAACGTGCCCAAGGAAAACACTGATATGTTGTCTCTTTCCATAATGTTGGATGTCGCTTCGGCTAGAGCACTAGCAAAGCTGTTGTAGCCAGAATTCACAAGTGCATCTTTAGCTACTTGAGATTCACCCTCATTAATGTTGGGTACTGGAGCATATGGTAAAAAATCACCTTGAACGAGAGAAGATTGGTCAAGATATGGGGGATTTGGCCCATATGATTTTGAATTCCCTGGAGAATCCTCATAATCATAGCTTTGATATCCAGATTCATGGGAGACCATGGAAATTGGCAGATGTTTCTGAAAATTGTCCCTTAGAATTAATGTCCCAAAGCTTCCAAATGCATTGTCCGCATTAACCGGTTCTGGTGTTTCCACCTTACCTAAAATATCATCAAACATCATTCCAATAGACCAGTCAGTGGGCATCAGATGAATGTCTTCATCATCTTCAGGAGAGTCCTCTTGATGTAAGTTATCATCTTCTTTAGGATACAGATGAATGCAGCTTTCAATATCAACTTTCTCGGGTTCAAAAATAAAGTTTCCCATGAAGTTTAGACTGTCTTTGGCAGGATATTCCTTGGAGACTTGTTCATACTTGGACTTACTGAGGGCTTTGGCGAGTTTGCCCAAACATTTGCTACTGGGAAGAGGAAGAAAATGTTAGAAATATAAAAATGAAGGGTCATCAAGAAGACACCATCTCCGCCAATGAAGCAGAAACTCACCATGATTTTCCAGCACTAGGCTTTCCAGTTGGTTTCAAATGATTTTTCTAAAATGCAGAAAGGATAAACATTAAGAATATAAATTGTTCTCTACAGGTCAGTCCTATGTTATATCAGGATGCTCCGTCTACCTAACACAGGTTCTAGAACCTCCTCTTTCAGCAAGGAAGGTCGTGTGATTGATACAATTGTATTTAACATTTAGATTTAGGTATCTATTTAGTTTTATATATTAAGTTTTACTATAATCATACATGCTATTTGGCTGATCCCCGTATGAATTAGCATCCAATGAGATACGTGAAGGATATTTTCTATGAAACATGTTTGATTGATTCACCTGTGACCACAGAGATCCCTCAGCAATCAGCTGTAATCTGCAGAGGAATCCAGCTGCAAGTGTTTTGTTTGACTGCAGCGCCACCACAGGAAAAATGTGGAATTACAATCTGCATTGAAATTAATGGACTGTTCATGTAATCCACTAGTATGTTCGGTCCTCCAGAACGAGACATGGTCGTGGCTAATGCAGTGCTCCAGACTAAAAAAAAATACCTAGTAGCCATTGGCTCCTGAACTGAAAAATGTAGGAGCCAAATAAAATTTTTAGTTGCCAAATCGAAACCGAATCAAAATTTTGGTATCGTGACAACGATATGCCGATCAGATCGGCGTAGGGTTGTTTCGATACCAAAATTTTGATTCGCTTTCGTCACCATAAAAAAGTATTGCGATACTCAATACCACGCAAAAAAAATAATTAAAAAAACACCAAAAAAAAGCCACGTGCATTTCGCATTTTATGAAACGTTCGGCCCATAATAGAACAGTCCTATCCTATTTTTTGGGGTGTCAATGTGAAAAATGGCGAATCGCATGGTTTTTATTTATTTATTTCTGTTACGGCGCTCTCCGCATAGGACGCAGTGCTAAGTAATATGTTTGTTCTGTCACAGGGGTTCTATACCGGAAAAGAACTGATCAGGCATATCCCCATGCATTCAATTCACCCTTAGGCCCTTTTCACACGGGCGAGATTTCTGCGCGGGTGCAATGTGTAAGGTGAACGCATTGCACCCGCACTGAATCCAGACCCATTCACTTCTATGGGGCTGTGCACATGAGCGGTGATTTTCACCCATCACTTGTGCGTTGCGTGAAAATCACAGCATGCTCTATGTTGTGCGTTTTTCACACAATGCAGGCCCCATAGAAGTTAATGGGGCTGCGTGAAAATCGCAAGCAAGTGCGGATGCGGTGCGATATTAATGCATGGTTGCTAGGATGAAAGTCTATTCACTGTATTGTATTATTTTCCCTTATAACATGGTTATAAGGGAAAATAATAGCATTCTTTAATACAGAATACTTATTGAGTGGTCAATTGAGGGTTAAAAAAAAAAGAACTCCCCTCCTCCAATTGATTGCGTAGCTGCCAGTCTCCTGTTCTGTCTTCAGGACCTGTCAAGGCACCTGTGGTGACGTCACTGTGCTCATCACATGGTACATCACATGATCCATCACCATGGTAATGGACCATGTGATGAGCTCAGTGACGTCACCACAGGTCCTGAAGAAAGAACAGGAGACCGGCAGCTACGCGATCAACTGGAGGCGAGTTAATTTGTTGTTTTTTTTAACCCTCATTGGCACTGCGCCACCAATGTTTATTATACTGGGGGGGGGGGGCGCACTGCACCACCAATGTTTATTATACTGGGGGGGGGGCGCACTGCACCACCAATGTTTTTTATACTGGGGTGTTAGGAGGGGGGGGGGTGTGCACTGCGCCACCAATGTTTATATGTTTATTATACTGGGGAGGGGGGGACGCACTGTACCACCAATGTTTTTTATACTGGGGAGGGGGGCGCACTGCGCCACCAATGAAGATAACTGACCTGTTAATACAAATACATGCGGCGGGTGCCGGAATCAAATAGCCGGCATCCGACCTCTATGACTAGGAGCTGCGATCCGCTGCAGCACCTGAGGGGTTAACTGCCGCTGATCGCAGCTCCCTGTCACAGAGGTCAGGTGCCGGCTATTTGATTCCGGCACCCGCCGCATGTATTTGTATTAACAGGTCAGTTATCTTCATTGGTGGCCACAGCCCCTCCCCTCCTCCTCCTGTCTCTTTTCTTATTGGTTGCGGCAGCACAGGGGGGGAGGGAGAGACTCCTCCACTGCGCTGCTGAGAAGAACATCGGCGGCGGGGAAGAGAACTATCAGCTCCTGTGCCCCGCTGCTGTATTCAACTGCAGAGCTGCGGCGGATCTAGTCGCAAATGGCAACAAGACTAAAAAGTCTTGTCACCATTTGTAAATTCTAAGTCGCATTGGAGCCCTGTAATAGATGCATCTGGAGCCCTGTAATAGATGAGAGTCTTGAATAGGTACCCCCTCTATTAACTCAAAATGCCCAAAAGGGGGTACTTTAAAATGGGTTGTCAATACCAGACATCCATTAAAACTGGATCTCATAGTGTATTTATGGCACACTCATTCATCAGACCATGCTCAAAATTTTTCAGTGAGTCCCATAAATGTCTCCTACAGGGATACCTACGGTATATGTTTGCTTAGGTCTACTGCAGCCATGATTATATATACTATTATAGTATAATACTCTATATAACATAAAGTGATATATGCAGACTGTATGGTAGCTAGTGCCTAAGGCATTCTGTGTTCTTCTTTCGCTCACCGGTATCAGTTGGCTCTCGGCTAGTTTGCTCCTTGCAGGATCTGGAATGTTATTCCACCATTTTTCCTTGGTTCTATGAGATGGATGAACATTAATATAATTTATGTACAGTTAAAGTAAAGCACATGTAAGAAATATATCGTACAGTGACGTAAACTGTTATGATCCATGTGTAATAACTAAACAATGACATTAGGTAAAACTGCATCCACGGAGTAGAGAAATAAGGGGACGGGGGGACGTGAGACTGTGGAGACAGGAACAAGGAGAAATAACTTAAAAGGGTTTTCCCAAATTTTTTTAATCCGATGATCTATCCTCTGGATAGGCCTTCAGTATCTGATCGGTGGGAGTCTGACACCCAGGGCCCTTGCCGATCAGCTGTTTGAGAACAGCTCTCAGTAGTCCTTTGTATTGTGGCCATGCTTGGTATTGCAGTTCAGTCCCATTCGCTGCAATGGGGCTGAGCTGCGCCTAGGCCATATGATCGATGAATGTGATGTCACATGGCCTAGGGAGAGCTGAGAAAAGGCAGTGACGCTACTGCGAGCACCGGTGTCTTCTCAACCAGCTGATCGGCGGGTGTCCCAGGTGTCTGACCCCCACCGATCAGATACTGAAATCATCAGTTCAAAAAATTTGGAAAACCTTCCCACACACATAAACTTTGCAAACAAGTTCTAATCTGAACTGCTAACCCTTTGATTGCCCCAGTCTGTGACCACTGCATGCTCAAAGGGTATTTCCCCCTCATTGGGTCCTAGTGATCTGTTCATAGGCTGGGTAAATTCTCTGCAGTCAGCCCTGGAGGCCTAGAAAGAATTCATTTAACCTGACTAGTGTCTCCCTAACCCCAGCCTGTGCCATAGAGTCACAGGGCATAAGGTATTAGCAAACAGGATTGTTCTAATGCTTTATAAGCATACATTTATTTTGCAAGACAGTAATTCCTTAATGGGGTTTTAAAAAAATGTACAGTGTAAACAGTAAAGTAAAAAAAGCAATCACTTTTTCTATATTTGTGCTGCAAAAAAAGTATATATAAGTTACAAAGTAACGTATATGTGCTCTCAAACAGCGCCAAAGCAATGCAGTTTATCTTCCAACAAAAAAAGGCCCATGTCAATGAATAAAAAGTTATGGCTCATTAAACACGGGGAGGCAAAAACTGGAAAAAAAAAGCTGGTCATTAATGGGTTAAAAGAAAAACAGTAGATGTTATAGAGGTAGGTAGAAATTTATATAGACATTAAAGGATCATTGTATTTGGCTGTGGATATTTGTGATTAAGTAGAGGTCCAGTATATAGGAAAAAGGGGGGTAATAGTCTTCTCGTATGTAGGGGAGATGCGATGCCATGTTCTGGCATACAGGAGAGAGGGATTGGTCTCGTATTTAAGCTGGGTTAGTAGTGGGCTGGTATATAGGAGAGCTGGGTTAGTAGTGGGCTGGTATACAGGAGAGCTGGGTTAGTAGTGGGCTGGTATATAGGAGAGCTGGGTTAGTAGTGGGCTGGTATATAGGAGAGCTGGGTTAGCAGTGGGCCGGTATATAGGAGAGCTGGGTTAGCAGTGGGCCGGTATATAGGAGAGCGGGGTTGGCAGCGGGCCGGTATATAGGAGAGCTGGGTTAGCAGTGGGCTGGTATATAGGAGAGCTGGGTTAGTAGTGGGCTGGTATATAGGAGAGCTGGGTTAGCAGTGGGCCGGTATATAGGAGAGCGGGGTTGGCAGCGGGCCGGTATATAGGAGAGCTGGGTTAGCAGTGGGCTGGTATATAGGAGAGCTGGGTTAGTAGTGGGCTGGTATATAGGAGAGCTGGGTTAGTAGTGGGCTGGTATATAGGAGAGCTGGGTTAGTAGTGGGCTGGTATACAGGAGAGCTGGGTTAGTAGTGGGGCCGGTATACAAGAGAGCTGGGTTAGCAGTGGGCCGGTATATAGGAGAGCGGGGTTGGCAGCGGGCCAGTATATAGGAGAGCTGGGTTGGCAGCAGGCCGGTATATAGGAGAGATGGGTTAGTCATGGGCTGGTATTATTCTCTCACCTGAGTACGCAGAAGTAACAGAATACACTGAGCACTATTACAAGGATACAGATGACTGGGATGATGACCCACTTAAAGTCCATTATGGTTCGGTCATAATCTAGAAGAAGAAAAAAGTAGTCAGTTCTCAGGACAACCACTGAAAAAGAGCGAGAGATCTTTCACTTAAAAGAACACTAAACAGAGAGCATGCTAAAAAAAATAATAATAATAATATCCCATCTCTTCCCCTCTTCATCTCCTTCATTCCTTTGGTCCTATTTTGCCTCCTATTACAAGAAATCTTCTATTTGTGTCCTAGAAAATCAGCCATGTCCCTCCTCACAATCTGATGCCTGGCCATACGACAACTGGCTGTAGCAGGAGCCTCCTCCCTGCCCTGTATGCAATAGGGCAAAAAGATTGTTAAAGGGGTTCTCCGGGATTTACATACTGATGACCTATCCTGCTCCCTCTCGACACGCAGGCAATGCCCACTGAGCCAATCAATGGCCACAGCAGTGACCACCTCAGCCAATGATTGCAGTAGCACCAGAACTACAGCGCCTTCCATTGTGTAGTGGACAAGGTGGTTACTGCAGTGTTGCGCTCACTGAAGTGAATGCTGTAGTAACCAGATGATATGTTAAAGTGAATATTTTTGTTTATTTATCCCTTGAATGTTAACCGCTTGCCGCCACGCTAACGCCGAAAGGCGTCATCGCGGCGGCTCTCCCAGGTCACACTAACGCCAATAGGCGTCATCTCGCGAGACGCGAGATTTCCTGTGAACGCGCGCACACAGGCGCGCGCGCTCACAGGAACGGAAGGTAAGCGGGTGGATCTCCAGCCTGCCAGCGGCGATCGCTCGCTGGCAGGCTGGAGATGTGATTTTTTTAACCCCCAACAGGTATATTAGACGCTGTTTTGATAACAGCGTCTAATATACCTGCTACCTGGTCCTCTGGTGGTCCCTTTTGTTTGGATCGACCACCAGAGGACACAGGCAGCTCAGTAAAGTAGCACCAAACACTACACTACACTACACTACACCCCCCCTGTCACTTATTAACCCTTTATGAACCACTGATCACCCCATATAGACTCCCTGATCACCCCCCTGTCATTGATCACCCCCCTGTAAGGCTCCATTCAGAGGTCTGTATGATTTTTACAGATCCACGGATACATGGATTGGATCCGCAAAACGCATACGGACGTCTGAATGGAGCCTTACAGGGGGGTGATCAATGACAATGGGGTGATCACGCATATAGACTTCCTGATCACTTCCCTGTCATTGATCACCCCCTTGTCATTGATCACCCCCCTGTAAGGCTCCATTCAGACGTCCGTATGATTTTTACGGATCCACTGATACATGGATCGGATCCGCAAAACACATGCGGACGTCTGAATGGAGCCTTACAGGGGGGTGATCAATGACAGAGGAGTGATCACCCATATAGACTCCCTGATCACCTCCGTCATTGATCACCCCCCTGTAAGGCTCCATTCAGACGTCCGTATGATTTTCACGGATACATGGATCGGATCTGCAAAACACATACGGACGTCTGAATGGAGCCTTACAGGGGGGTGATCAATGACTGGGGGGTGATCACCCATATAGACTTCCTGATCACCCCCTGTCATTGATCACCCCCCTGTCATTGATCACCCCCCTGTAAGGCTCCATTCAGATGTCCGTATGATTTTTACGGATACATGGATCGGATCCGCAAAACACATACGGACGTCTAAATGGAGCCTTACAGGGGGGTGATCAGGGAGTCTATATGGGATGATCACCCCCCTGTAAGGCTCCATTCAGACGTCTGTATGTGTTTTACGGATCCACGCATCTATGGATCGGATCCGCAAAACACATACGGACGTCTGAATGGAGCCTTACAGGGGGGTGATCACCCCATATACACTCCCTGATCACCCCCTGTCATTGATCACCCCCCTGTAAGGCTCCATTCAGACGTCTGCATGTGTTTTACGGATCCACGCATCCATGGATCGGATCCGCAAAACGCATACGGACGTCTGAATGGAGCCTTACAGGGGGCTGATCAATGACAGGGGGGTGATCACCCCATATACACTCCCTGATCACCCCCCTGTCATTGATCACCCCCATGTAAGGCTCCATTCAGACGTCCGTATGTGTTTTGCGGTTCCGATCCGTGGATCCGTAAAAAACATATAGACGTCTGAATGGAGCCTTTCAGAGGGGTGGTCAGTGACAGGGGGGTGATCACCCCATATACACTCCCTGATCACCCCCCTGTCATTGATCGCCCCCCTGTCATTGATCACCCCCTGTAAGGCTCCATTCAGAATTTTTTTTGGCCCAAGTTAGCGGAAATATTTTTTATTTTATTTTTTCTTACAAAGTCTCATATTCCACTAACTTGTGTCAAAAAATAAAATCTCACATGAACTCGCCATACCCCTCACGGAATCCAAATGCGTAACATTTTTTAGACATTTATATTCCAGACTTCTTCTCACGCTTTAGGGCCCCTAAAAAGCCAGGGCAGTATAAATACCCCACATGTGACCCCATTTCGGAAAGAAGACACCCCAAGGTATTCCGTGAGGGGCATATTGAGTCCATGAAAGATTTACATTTTTGTCCCAAGTTAGCGGAAAGGGAGACTTTGTGAGAAAAAAAAAAAAGAAAAAAATTTCCGCTAACTTGTGCCCAAAAAAAAAATTTCTATGAACTCGCCATGCCCCTCATTGAATACCTTGGGGTGTCTTCTTTCCAAAATGGGGTCACATGTGGGGTATTTATACTGCCCTGGCATTTTAGGGGCCCGAAACCGTGAGAAGAAGTCTGGGATCCAAACGTCTAAAAATGCCCCCCTAAAAGGAATTTGGGCCCCTTTGCGCATCTAGGCTGCAAAAAAGTGTCACACATCTGGTATCGCCGTACTCAGGAGAAGTTGGGCAATGTGTTTTGGGGTGTCATTTTACATATACCCATGCTGGGTGAGATAAATATCTTGGTCAAATGCCAACTTTGTATAAAAAAATGGGAAAAGTTGTCTTTTGCAGAGATATTTCTCTCACCCAGCATGGGTATATGTAAAATGACACCCCAAAACACATTCCCCAACTTCTCCTGAGTACGGCGATACCAGATGTGTGTCACTTTTTTGCCGCCTAGGTGGGCAAAGGGGCACACATTCCAAAGAGCACCTTTCGGATTTCACCGGTCATTTTTTACACATTTTGATTTCAAACTACTTACCACACATTAGGGCCCCTAGAATGCCAGGGCAGTATAACTACGCCACAAGTGACCCCATTTTGGAAAGAAGACACCCCAAGGTATTCCGTGAGGGGCATGGCGAGTTCCTAGAATATTTTATTTTTTGTCACAAGTTAGCGGAAAATTATGATTTTTTTTTTTTTTTTTTTTTTTTCTTACAAAGTCTCAGATTCCACTAACTTGTGACAAAAAATAAAAAATTCCAGGAACTCGCCATGCCCCTCACGGAATACCTTGGGGTGTCTTCTTTCCAAAATGGGGTCACCTGTGGGGTAGTTATACTGCCCTGGCAATTTAGGGGCCCTAATGTGTGCGAAGTAGTTTGAAATCAAAATCTGTAAAAAATGGCCGGTGAAATCCTAAAGGTGCTCTTTGGAATGTGGGCCCCTTTGCCCACCTAGGCTGCAAAAAAGTGTCACACATCTGGTATCGCCGTACTCAGGAGAAGTTGGGCAATGTGTTTTGGGGTGTCATTTTACATATACCCATGCTGGGTGATATAAATATCTTGGTCAAATGCCAACTTTGTATAAAACAATGGGAAAAGTTGTCTTTTGCCAAGATATTTCTCTCACCCAGCATGGGTATATGTAAAATGACACCCCAAAACACATTCCCGAACTTCTCCCGAGTACGGCGATAGCAGATGTGTGTCACTTTTTTGCCGCCTAGGTGGGCAAAGGGGCACACATTCCAAAGAGCACCTTTCGGATTTCACAGGCCATTTTTTACACATTTTGATTTCAAACTACTAACCACACATTAGGGCCCCTAGAATGCCAGGGCAGTAAAACTACCCCACAAGTGACCCCATTTTGGAAAGAAGACACCCCAAGGTATTTCGTGATGGGCATAGTGAGTTCATGGAAGTTTTTATTTTTTGTCACAAGTTAGTGGAATATGAGACTTTGTAAGAAAAAAATAAATAAATCATCATTTTCCGCTAACTTGTGACAAAAAATAAAAAGTTCTATGAACTCACTATGCCCATCAGCGAATACCTTAGGGTGTCTACTTTCCGAAATGGGGTCATTTGTGGGGTGTTTGTACTGTCTGGGCATTGTAGAACCTCAGAAAACATGACAGGTGCTCAGAAAGTCAGAGCTGCTTCAAAAAGCGGAAATTCACATTTTTGTACCATAGTTTGTAAACGCTATAACTTTTACCCAAACCATTTTTTTTTTTACCCAAACATTTTTTTTTTTATCAAAAGACATGTAGAACAATAAATTTAGCGAAAAATTTATATATGGATGTCGTTTTTTTTGCAAAATTTTACAACTGAAAGTGAAAAATGTCATTTTTTTGCAAAAAAATCGTTAAATTTCGATTAATAACAAAAAAAGTAAAAATGTCAGCAGCAATGAAATACCACCAAATGAAAGCTCTATTAGTGAGAAGAAAAGGAGGTAAAATTTATTTGAGTGGTAAGTTGCATGACCGACCAATAAACCGCTAAAGTTGTGGAGTGCCGATTTGTAAAAAAGGGCCTGGTCACTAGGGGGGTATAAACCTGTGGTCCTTAAGTGGTTAATTACACCCTTATAACCTTAATTAAACGATGACAGATCTCAGTCTTTACCGTTTCTGAACACAAACTCCGGACTCCATTTGCTCCAGATTTCCTTTCTTTGCTGTCCTTTTGAGTGTCTTGTTCGTACTCTCACTCTGTACTCATGGCCTCGCCTCAGCTGTCTCTTACTGAACGTGAATTGAGGTTCTAATTGTGAAAGGAAGTGTTCTTCTACCTGCAGAGTAAATTCAGCCGGTTATTAAAGGCAGAAAATGCACTCGATCTATCTACAAAACACTGGTCCCCATAGCAAGAATCTAAATTGGGCCCCCATTCATATCCCCTCCCTATACTCTTTGAGGTATAAATTACAGCTCGTACCTCACATATCAGTACACTGCGTATATACTATATATCTGTACCCACTGTATGTATTATACCTCATACCTGACATATAAGTACACTGGTGTATATACTATATATCTGTACACTGCTGGATATACTATATACAGTCAGGTCCATAAATATTGGGACATGGACACAACATTTATACACCGCCACAATGGATTTGAAATAAAACAAACAAGATGTGCTTTACCTGCAGACTGTCAGCTTTAATTTGAGGGTATTTACATCCAAATCAGGTGAACGGTGCAGGAATTACAACAGTTTGCATATGTGCCTCCCACTTGTTAAGGGACCAAAAGTAATGGGACAATTGGCTTCTCAGCTGTTCCATGGCCAGGTGTGTGTTATTCCCTCATTATCCCAATTACAATGAGCAGATAAAAGGTCCAGAGGTCATTTCCAGTGTGCTATTTGCATTTGGAATCTGTTGCTGTCAACTCTCAAGATGAGATCCAAAGAGCTGTCACTATCAGTGAAGCAAGCCATCATTAGGCTGAAAAAACACAACAAACCCATCAGAGAGATAGCAAAAACATTAGGCGTGGCCAAAACAACTGTTTGGAACATTCCTAAAAAGAAGGAACGCATCGGTGAGCTCAACAACACCAAAAGACCCAGAAGACCACGGAAAACAACTGTGGTGGATGACCGAATAATTCTTTCCCTGGTGAAGAAAACACCCTTCACAACAGTTGGCCAGATCAAGAACACTCTCCAGGAGGTAGGTGTATGTGTGTCAAAGTCAACAATCAAGAGAAGACTTCACCAGAGTGAATACAGAGGGTTCACCACAAGATGTAAACTATTGGTGATCCTCAAAAACAGGAAGGCCGGATTAGAGTTTGCCAAACGAGATCTAATAAAGCATTCACAGTTCTGGAACAACATCCTATGGACAGATGAGACCAAGCTCAACTTGTACCAGAGTAATGGGAAGAGAAGAGTATGGAGAAGGAAAGGAACAGCTAATAATGATCCTAAGCATACCACCTCATCAGTGAAGCATGTTGGTGGTAGTGTCATGGCGTGGGCATGTATGGCTGCCAATGGAACTGGTTCTCTTGTATTTATTGATGATGTGACTGCTGACAAAAGCAGCAGGATGAATTCTGAAGTGTTTCGGGCAATATTATCTGCTCATATTCAGCTAAATGCTTCAGAACTCATTGGACGGCGCTTCACAGTGCAGATGGACAATGACCCAAAGCATATTGCAAAAAGTGAAAGAAGTGGAATGTTATGCAATGGCCAAGTCAATCACCTGACCTGAATCCAATTGAGCTGCATTTCACTTGCTGAAGACAAAACTGAAGGGAAAATGCCCCAAGAACAAGCAGGAACTGAAGACAGTTGCAGTAGAGGCCTGGCAGAGCATCACCAGGGATGAAACCCAGCGTCTGGTGATGTCTATGCGTTCCAGACTTCAGGCTGTAGTTGACTGCAATGGATTTGCAACCAAGTATTAAAAAGTGAAAGTTTGATTTATGATTATTATTCTGTCCCATTACTTTTGGTCCCTTTACAAGTGGGAGGCACATATGCAAACTGTTGTAATTCCTGCACCGTTCACCTGATTTGGATGTAAATACCCTCAAATTAAAGCTGACAGACTGCAGTTAAGGCACATCTTGTTTGTTTCATTTCAAATTCATTGTGGTGGTGTATAGAGCCAAACAATTTAGAATTGTGTCCATGTCCCAATATTTATGGACCTGACTATCTGTACACATTGCATCTATTATACCTCCTACCTCACATATCAGTACACTGCTGTATATACTATAAACCTGTACACACTTCATCTATTATACCTTGTACCTCATATATCAGTACACTACTGGGTATACTGCCTGTGTCCACTGCATCTATTATACTGTATATAATATATATATATATATAAAATGCAGCAGTATACTTATGTGAGAAGTACAAGGTATAATAGATGTGTAACACCCCAGAGTGGTGTTACCACTACTGCACCCTGCTACAATCTCTAATGGGCTAATATAATGTCATCTTATGTATGTATGTCCAGGTCCTATACACTGTGCATTCCTAATCTTTTTGCAACTGTTATGTTCATGTAATATGCCTGCTTCACCAGCAGGTGGCAGCAAATATGGCAGAGCTGTACTTAGGTAGAATGGAGCTTTCCATTCCATTATAACCCCCTCTGGAGAGAAGTGGGCTAGTCCTACTTTCTGCAGGAAGGGTGGGGACTAGTTAGTTCCAGTTTAGATCTTCCCTAGACAGGGGAAGGGTGTGCAGGGGCATGTCTCTGCTGGACGTGCCCAAGCCAGCCAGAGCACCTTAAGCTCTGCTGGCCATGGAGTCCAAAGATTAAAGCCTCAGGAGCCAGGAGTAAAGTTCCCTGGCATAACCTAGATTCAGACTACAGAGAAGAAGTGCTGCATACAGAAGAGTTATACAGCCAGCCTGTCGGTACATCAGAGTGAGAGAAAGGTATAGCCCAATTGAGTTTGCCTGCCAGTTTAATGCTAAAGCCTGCTGGAACCAAGACAAAGCCTGAAAACTTGGAGAAACGTTTATTCAAGTAAAGCTGCCATTGAACTTCATCTCAAGGTATTCTTTCAAATCCCTCAATTATTCCCCATTTTTATCGATTCGGAGCCAAAGCCTGGGGTCCAGCAGTATCCAGGTAGGAGCACCGTGACACATAAAGAGACATTTAGGCCGCATTACACCACTCGGCATTCCTACCAATCCTGGACGTGATATAGAGGGCCCTGGGGGGAGGCGCCCGTTGCAGATGCAGTGTGTACAGATATGTGTAGTCTATTATATATTATGGTTATTGTGTGAGGTACATGAGGTAATAGTGTTTGTAACTGTCTGCAGTTGATGTTCTGTGCCTTTACTAGATGCACAGGACCTGTGATGCTGAAGGTGATGTAATTACAGGTCCTGGCAGATGTTCCTATCTAACCTGGGAACTACACCATTCTTTGTGAAGTTCGTTTACTAGATGTACAGGACCTGTGATGACATCATCACAGGTCCTTTAGCTTTCTCCACTGATGATAGGGATACTATACTGGAGCTGGAGTGTAATTATGGGCCTTTGGTTCACTGCTGGCCCTTTTTCCCCCACAGCACCATAGCAGCTGAGTGTTCTGCCTGTATTGTCAGTACACCACTGATAGCAGTAATGCAGTTTACACTTTCATGTGTTCACCATTTACCTATGTCTTTGTGCAGTAAGCAGTGTGCTGCTATTTGTAGCTCTACGTATTGTGTTGCAGCCAAGGTAGCGTGCATCTGTGCCCCTTTTTTTATATATAATTTGGAGGTGCTGGTTTATTTTTTCATTCTGTCTGTCTTTCTCTATCTCTCTATCCATATCTATCTATCTATTGTATCTATCTATTTATCTATCTCTCTAATCTATATATCTCTCTATCTCCATCTATTTTATGTTTCAGTTCCTTATTATTGTCAAGATCTCACTCTGCTTTGGTTGAAACCTCCTACAAACCCAACAAGTCTCACAGTCGACAATGTGCTACAATGTATCCAGTCTAGACAAGCCCCTGTGAGCTAAATAGCCTGTACTTTGATACATTTCACCATCACTGATACATTGCAACAAACCATCTGGACAGAAGAGAGATTTGTGCTTCTGATATATTTAGGGTATTTTTCTCACTTGCGTTAAAGTTTTCCGGTATTGAGTTCCGTCCTCGGGGCTCAATACCGGAAAAAAACTGTTTTATCCTAATGCATTCTGAATGGAGAGCATTCCGTTCAGGATGCATCAGTTCAGTCTGTCTTACGTTTTTTGGACGGAGAAAATACCACAGCATGCTGCAGTTTTCTATCCGGCCAAAAATACTAATCACTTGCCGGATCCGGCATTCATTTACATTGAAGTGTATTAGTGCCGGATCCGCCATTAAGTGTTCCAGCAAAACGGATCCGGCTTTCCGGTCTGCACATGCGCAGACCTTTAAAAATGGAAAAACAATTAATACCGGATCCATTTTTCCATATGACACTGAAGAGACGGATCCGGTATTGCAATGCATTTATGAGACAGATCCGGATCCGTCTCACAAATGCATCCATTTGCGTCCTGATTGCCGGATCTGGCAGGCAGTTCCGGCGACGGAACTGCCTGACGGAATCCTATGCCGCAAGTGTGAAAGTACCCTTAACCCACAGAGGATTGTCTCAATTGGATACAACTGTAACAAGCCCTCAGCTGTGAGAAGTATTAGGGCATGTTCACACAGTGGAAATACCAGGAATCTTTTGCTTTAAGGCTCATGCACATGACAGTATTTTGCGTTCCGTATACGGAACCATTCATTTCAAAGGGTCCGCAAAAGATGAGGACAGCACTCTGTGTGCTGTCCGCATCCGTTGCTCCGTTCTGTGACCCTGCAAAAATTATGAGACATGTCTTATTCTTGTCCGTTTTGTAGACAAGAATAAGTGCAAATTGCGGAAGGCACACGGGCTGCATCCGTTTTTTGCGAAGCTGCAGTTTGCGGACCGCAAAAAACGGCACGGTCGTGTGCATGAGCCCCTAGGCCTCATGCACACAACCGTTGTTTTGATCCGCATCCGAGCCACAGTTTTTGCGGCTTGGATGCCCACCTATTTACATCAATGGAGCCGCAAAACGGCGGCTCGGATGCGGACCCAAACAATGGTTGTGTGCATGAGGCCTAAGGCTGCATGTTTCCAGCCTCCAAGAATGTTTCCGTTCACTGACAGCAAGCAGGGTTATTCTAAATGGCGAGGATAGAAGACGACTGCCATTTACCGTTTTGTCATCCTCCTTGGAGATGAACTGGATATGAAAGGACAGCATTCCTGCAATGAAGGAGGATTCATAATTGCTTTTCCAATGTGCGACCCCATTTTCTGGGTCTGTCAGGTTCACCCATAAGTCTGATGGAGGTTTCGGTTTAACTGTGAAAAAAAACAAAAAACATTGGTGGATTCCAGTTAAAAAAAAAAAACTGATCTGTGACAGAGGAACTGGACAAACTGGTTAGATGAGAGGAAGGGTGACGGGAAAGGCAGAGCCGTGTCAGTGCAGGACCTCGTCACCTTACAGGAGCCCACGAGACTATATCAGGAGGTGGCTTACATAGCGATTCCCCAGTATAACTATTGGAACTGATCCTATTGGCTGCAAGAAAACTTCTATAATATCATAAGAGGCCCTTAAAATCTCTGAAGCATTGACGTGTACTGTAAATCACCCCTTCTGAATGCAGACATGTTGGCAAGGAAGTACAGAGACTCGGGTCCTAATAATAGTGATCAGAGGGCCCCCAGCATTTAACATTTTATACCTATCTTGTGCATACGTGATATGCATTGCCTTGAAAAAGTATTCTATCTATTCTATCAAGTACCCTTTGAACTTTCCCAAACTGTCAAGATAATTATTCATTAATCAAATAAAATGTTGAAAACCATGGATCATTTTCTTTTCCCTTCACACAGACTTTGTGTTGGTCTATCACATAAAGTCCAATAAAATACGATTTAAATTTGTGGGTGTAATTTAAGAAAGTGTATAAATGTTCAAGGTGTATGACACTGTACATCACATATGCACAAGATAGGTATAAAATGTTAAACGCTGGTAGGTTGTTAGTAAGCAAAGCCTTAATGGCTATGGCTACCTTTGGATCACTTTTATAATGGATTGTATGTATGGGCTAAAAAGCATTTTTGTAATTCGTTTTTGGTATTAATTTTGGTCGGTGTCTTCTGCAGCTTGCATGTTTTACAATATGATGCCAGCTGCTTAAAGGGTTGTCTCACCTCAGACAACGGGGGCATATCGCTAGGATATGTCACCATTGTCTGATAGGTGTGAACTGTGGGACCCGCACCTATAAGACAATGAGGTCATATCCTAGCGATATGCTCCCCATTGTCTGTGATGAGACAACCCTTTTAAGGCTCTTTGGGGCTGACCCAGACGGTCAGTCTGCAGCATCTCTCTTTGTTACAGGGGTTGTCCGAGAATTAAGAAAATAAAAATACTTGAATATTACTCTATTATAAATATGTTCCCAAATACCTTTAATTAGTTATAATGGCTAGTTTTGTCTGGGGAGTAATCATCAGGGGAAATAAAATGGCCTCCGTCCTATTCGTACACACAGACCCTGTCCTAATCACACAGGAGGACAAGTTACTTCATAACACTGAGGTCAAGATCAGCCTCATTCTCCTCTCTGCTCTGCTTGTCAGGGATTATGATCCTGAATACAGATGATAAGATCTTCAGCTGAATCTCTGTAGGAATGGAGTTCATGAGGAGACATCAAGTACAGAGAGGACAGACTGTGGTGATGGAGACTGCATACAAGAGCTGCTGCTCATTACCCCCACCTACTCTCTGTACTTCATGTCTCCTCATGAATTCCATTCCTACAGGGATTCAGCTGAAGATCTTATCAGCTGTATTCAGGATCCCTGACAAGCAGAGAGGAGGATGAGGCAGCTCTTTAGTTCAGTGTTGTGAAGTAACTTGTCCAGCTGTGTGATTAGGACAGGTTCTTTGTTTACTAATAGGGCGGCAGCCATGTTATTTATTTTATTGCCACCACAGGTGAGAGAAAGTATTACATTCTTCTTATTGGAATCAATGAGCAGTCTATGTAATGAACTGACCTGCTGGGTCCTCCAGAACAAGAGGCGCCCTTTGTCACCGCTCTGGCTAATAGGTGAGGGTTCTGAACTCCCCCCACCCCCTTTTGTGAGCTCAAAATTCCATAATAGAGGTTTTCTATGTTTTTTTGAGAGCATACAACCCCTGAAAAGGTGGCAACCACCCTGCTATGCACTTTTTTAGCGATTTTTCTAGGATCCTCAGAAGTTGGGTGCAAGTTTAGCTGGAGATGTCTTACCAGTAGAGAAAACACGTACTGTTGTGTTGCCCACACTTTGCCCCTGTGATTCAACTTCTATGTGATAGTTTTCCTCTGCTATGAAAGCAGTCACTTTGATGTTGCAGATACATTTGTCGGGCAATCGGGTGTTCCCATTGTATTCATTATTTAGATCCCGGCAATACTCAGTTCTGCAAAAAAAAAAAAAAAACTTTCACAAATATTTTTTTTTTCTTTTTTCAACACTTTTCCCACATTAGAGAGTCGCGTCTCATCGCATCAGTGCTTTAGTGACTTACGTTTCCATGAAATCTGTGTATTTTAATTGGAAATCGGAACTGCAGTTGGTGTCTCCATTCATCACTTCCCAAAAACAAACCATTTTCTTATCAAAATCATTCAGACAGTCCAAATTGGTAATCTCTGGGATGTCTTGAGCTGTAAATAAAGGAAATACATAGTAATTAAAGGGGTTTTCCAGAACTTAGATATTGATGGCCTGTCCTCAGGGTAGGTCATCCATATCAGATTGGTGGCAGTCTGTCTCCCAGCACCCCCGCCCATCAGCTGTGGGGAGCCACCAGCACTGGAAGCAGACAGCTCCGTGCACTGTGTAGTGGCCGTGCTGGGGTACTGCAGCTTAGATCTCATTCAAGTGAATGGGAGCTGAACTAAAGTGCGTTGGCGCCAGACACCAGTGAATAGAGCCTGTGATCGATGGCATGCCAGGAGTCAGACCCGCCACAGATCTGATACTGAAAACCTATCCTGAGGATACATCATCAATATCTAAGTCCCATGTATCCATAAACTGATGGAATTCCGTATACAGATGATCATCATTACTTTAGTTCAGTGGTCTGCAATCTATGGCTCTCCAGTTGTTGCAAAACTACAACTCCCAGCATGTTCTAACACCCTGCAAGTGAGAGCCACAGGACATTTGTGCATCACATAAGGCAGGGATACCCAACCTTTGACCCCCCAGCTGTTGTAAAACTACAACTCCCACCATGCCCAGCTGTAGGCTGATAGCTGTAGGCTGTCTGGGCATGTTGGGAACTGTAGTTTTGCAACAGCTGGAGAGCCGCAGGTTGGGCATCCCTGACATAAGGCATCCATCATCATATGTGCATGCAAAGTTAGCAAGTACAGTAGCTCCAGTCACCTCCCAAATTTAGGGTGCTGTCACAAGTGCCAACTGACACTGGTTTTATGCCATGAGGACAATTACTACATAGTAAGACCACCAGTGGACCTTTCTCCTCTCCCGACATGTCTGTGTTAGGAACTACTTGCATTTCCCATGTAATAACAATTCTGGAGCATCTCTTCTTATGACTCTATGTTGTGCCTTTCCATTATTATTCCTACTAGAAGTTTATGAATGCATTTCCAGCAGTCTGCAGTAAGGGTACAGATGGGTGTTACCAGCTGGGGGTGTGTCCCTGCAGTCTGAAACTATCCAATCAGTGCTGCCAGTGTATGATTGTGCAGTAACATATCACAGCTGGTAACACCCATCTGGACCTTCATTGCAAACTGCTGCCAATTCATTCATAAATTATAGCAGGAATAATAAAGAAATGGCAGAACATAGAGTCACGAGAACAGATGCTCCAGAATTGTTATTACATTGGGGGATGCAAGTAGTTACAGAACCAGACATGTCAGGAGAGATGACAGCTCCTATTTAATACAAAATAATATGCTGGTATATCATGCGCCAAAATTATTGAAGGGGTTGTGTCATCTGGGACTTTGATGAAATGTCACTAGGATAAACTATGAAAGTCAGATAGGTGCAGGTCCCACCTCTGGGACCTGCACTTATCTCTAAAATCGGCTGCGGAAAGTGGGGAAGGGTGCGTCGCGCATACACAGCATGCTCTCCATTTATTTCTATGGGAGTTCCAAAAATAGTAAGTGAGCATGCTTCCCTATTATCTGGAGTCCCATAGAAATTAATTGGGGGCAGCCGCATGTGCACAGCTGCTCTCTGCTCACTTTTGGGTGTTCCCTTCTGGAGATAGGTGTGAATCCCAGAGGTGGGATCTGCAGCTATCTGACTTTGAAGGCATATCCTAGTGATATGTCACCAATGTCTCAGATGAGACAACCCCTTTAAGAAGCACGGCACAAAACGAAATCTAGGCCAGCAAGGTGGTCTACGTCAACAGAAGGGTCTCTTGGGTTCTTCCTTGGTGCCTGTCATTTCGAGGGGAAAAACACTGTCAAAAAAGGCAAAAATCTGCAACACAGGAACCTCGAGTGCAGATGTGAACAGAGCCTTAGGGTCCATTCACACGTCCGTGTGTGTTTTGTGGATCCGCAAAACACGGACATTGGCGATGTTCGTTCCGCATTTTGCGGACCGCACATCGGCAGCACTTAATAGAAAATGCCTATTCTTGTCCGCAATTGCGGACAAGAATAGGACATGTTTTATTTTTGTCGGGATTGGAATTGCGGACCCGGAAGTGCGGACCCGGAAGTGCGGACCCGGAAGTGCGGATCCGGGCAGCACATCGTGCTGCCCCATAAAAATGAATGGGTCACAAAATTGCGGACGTGTGAATGGATCCTTAACGGCACTGCTACATTGTTGCAAATCATCAGCAGCAAAGGACAGAGGTTCATGTGGGGGGTCTATGTGTTCAGACTTGATACAATGTTTAGACAACTGTCATCTGTGAGAAGTATTAGTTCTCTGGATGTAAACAAGAATGCTCCTGTTCACTGACAATAAGCAGGGATCTTAAAAAGGTAAACTGTAAATAAAACTGTAAACACAAAATATGTTAGAAATTTAATTTCAATATACACTGAAAAAAAAACTGTACTTAAAAGCTAAACCATTTAAATTCAGAAGCATACAAGAAGAACAGAGAATTTACCGCGACTTGGTGCAGTCAATGTAATCCAGATCAAGCTGATCTGTATAATCTCCGATATCACCTGTGAGGCTGCCATTGTCTTCACATCAATGAAAGTTTATAAAGACCCTGCGGATTGAGAAAAATGTATTAGATGTTATCATAGGAACGGGGTGTACAAATATCTCATAGGATCCATGGCAAAGCTTAGTATGGTCCCTCCCTGCCCCATCCAGTACACGTGTGACAATCAATCCAAGGCAACGTGGAGCAAAAAGTGTAAGACCCCCGATTAATCAGGAATGTATCATTGCTCGTTATTAACTGGAAGATATGTTCATTTAAAAAATGTAAGGAAAGAAAAGTGTAACAGGTGCTTCAGAAATATGACGCTCCGAACACCATATTTCTTTATGTATTTCCCATACAGATCTATGTCTATGGCTTCCCTCATACTGTGTATTATAAAACTGTCTGCCTGCAGCCACCACTAGGGGGAGCACAGGAGCTTATACAGTGACTCAAATGGAAGCTATGTACATCTCTTTGCATTGAGCTCCACCTAGTGGGCGCTGCTTGAAAATGTTTTTCATTAGATTTTCCCTAAAAGCTTAGTCACAGTCCTATAATGCAATGGAGTCATCAAAGGGGATTTAAAGCCGGAATCCAAAACACAAAAAAAGAACAACCAACAGAATGTAACATAATCTTCTTATGTGTCCTTGCTGTTGTTTTGTCAGACCATGAAAATTAAACTAGAAAAGCAGTGCATTGTTCTCTCAAGCTGTAGCCATGTCCGTACCCCGCCTTCTCCCCCTCTCATGCTGGTACACATAAGCCAGGAGGTGTTGGTGCAGGGTTTAGTGTGGATAACTTTTGTCTATACAGAGAGTGTGCATACAGTATTTTGTTGGAAGGAATCTCCTCATCTTCCTCTAGTGATATTCGTTATTACTCAAGCATGTAAGGCTGTGTTCACACCATCCAGATCCTACGTTTAACGTATACACATGACATATACGTTAAATGGCTGATTCAGATGGATGTCATACAGTGGCTTAAAGATGCTTAAAAATGGACCGTTGTCAGGTGCCGCTGGAGATGAAGAGTCTGGATGCATAGTCTTTAAAAAAAAAAAAAAAAGAGGACAGAACTACAACTCCTAGCATGCCCAGACTGTTATTATGGGGCATAGGGAGAGTGGTATAAGAGGATAGAACTACAACTCCTAGCATGTCCAGACATTTCCTGGAGAGGACAGAACTACAAGTCCCAGCAAGTCCAAACTATTATTGTGGGGCATCAGTGGCCGCCATTATATGGAGAGGGATTTAATAGAAGAGAACTACAACTTCCAGGTTTTCTAGGATGTCATTATGGGCTATCAGAGGACATTACAGGGAGTGAGTATAAAGAAAGAACTACAACTCCTAGTATTTGACAACTTACAAAGGGAATCACTAAACTTTCACATACAGCACAGGAGCTCCACCCACATGGTGACATCACTCAGGTCCTTCACCACTTCTCTGCACTGCTGAGCTCTGTCTTAGTGGGTAAATGGAGTGAAATGAAATCAACTGGAGTGTAATGAGCAAGGCAGGGAGGCTGATGATAGCTTTCAGGGGACTGGGAGAAAAAGTCCCTGTGGGGACCAAGGACAGGGACTGTAGATTAAATGTATTTGTATGGTTTATGTTTTTTTCAGGGTTTTGGTCCCCTTCAAATAAAGCTCAGTGCAGACATAGAAGCTTTTTCTCTAACCTGCCTTATAATCTTTATTAGGGATGAGCGAATCGACTTCAGATGAAACATCCAAAGTCGATTCGCTTAAAACTTTGTTCTAATACTGTACGGAGCAGGAGCTTTGTACAGTATTAGAATGTATTGGCTCCGATGAGCCAAAGTTATTGCTTTGCGAAGTCTAAAAAAACATTTCCCGATCTCGAGTTCGGTTCCAAGGTACCACTTGAAACCGAACCCTAGTTCGGGAATTTTTTTTTTACAGTAGAAATTGATTTATGAAGTTATTATGCGAAGTCTCGCAAAGTAATAACTTCGGCTCATGGGAGCCAATACATTCTAATACTGTACGAAGCTCCTTCTCCGTACAGTATTAGAACGAAGTTTTATGCGAATCGACTTTGGATGTTTCATCCAAAGCCGATTTGCTCATCCCTAATCTTTATCTATAATATTGCCATCTAGTGGTGAGTGGTGTTATAATGGGAGTACATTCAACCACTAGAGGGAGCTCTGAATCTAGCAAATACATAGCAATTCTGTAAGTGCTTGTTAAAAATCCCATTCTAGATGTATCGTCATCCTAAATATTTTCTTCCTTATATCTGTTTCTGAAAAAGCTGAGTAACAACGAATAGGACCACAATTAGAGCTCTCATAACTCTCTACAAGTGTCACCAAGCTTTCCAAGGCTAATACCAAATCTGCTCACTTGTGCAGTGATACATGACCCCTTCTATAATGCTGCCTCTCAGGACTCTGGGAAAGCTGGGTAACAACACGTGGAGCGGTAAAGGTTTGTTTTTTCACTAAGGTGTTCCAGTTGCAGACTTCTGGCAGTGTATTATCTCCCTGAGAACAAAAGGATCTGGCAGTTGAAATTCAGCTGTACCCTCCCTTCCCACTAGGTGGTGTCACCTGAGGAGAGAAGCTCAACTCGCCTCATGGCATATGTGCCCCTGCCCGCCTCTAATATGTAAGGCTTGCCCAAGTAAAATCACATTTTTAACCATTAAATTGCAGAGGAGACTTCAGTTACTTATGTTTTCTGACTGTTGTGCTATTTGTTTTAAGTCCTGCAACTTTTTGTGATCTTTGTAGAAATTTTTTATATTTTTTTTATACAACTTTTATTTATGCTTATATCATAAGTCTCACATTACAGGAAAACTATCAAGATAGGGGGGACCAGGTGGATAATACGTGTCATCTGTCCAGCAGGCCAATTTATTGACCAGATTTCGCATACAATCCACTCTACTCCCACTGAGCTCCCGCGGCCCTAACAGCTTCCCCGTGCTGAGATAGAGGAAGCTGTTCATTGGTGGTGATAGACTGGAGGCTACCAGGCCTATCACAGGTATGTTCTTATGGACGCCTGTTGGTGGCAGTGCTAAATAGGAATATACTGAATGTCCCTTACAGTACTGTAATTATACACAGTAGTGTTTGTGAGAAGTAATCTGAAGATTGCATGTGCAGGTCCCCTAGGGGGGCTTAAAAAAAGTTAAAAAATAAGGAAAATTTATTTTTAAATATTATGGAAAAATCAAGATAGACAAGTTGCCGCTTTTTTCATCTCGTCATCAAAAATATCATACACATCCCAAAATGGTATCATGAAAACTACTGATCACCCCGCAAAATAAATTGAGCTCTCTCACAAACTTAAATCTAAAAAAAAGATATGGGGGTCAGACTATGGCAAAGAAAAGAAAAAAAAAAACAACTTATTTTGTCCCAAAGTTTTTATTTTTTTAAAGCATTGAAACACAAGAAAAACTATTTAAATGTGGTTTCGTTATAATTGTACTGACCCAGAGAATGAAGGTTACAGGTCAGTTCTCCCGCACTGGGAACACCATAAAATGAAACCTGTAAAAGTGTGGCGGAATTGTGTGTTTGTTTTTACAATTGCACTTTTTTTTTTTTACAGCTTCCGACTACATTGTATGCAAAATTAAATGGTGCAATTAAAAAGTACAACTTGTCCTACAAAAAACAAGCCCTCATACGGCTATGTAAATAGAAACATTTAAAAAAAATATATTAAGACTCCAGGAAAGCAGGGAGTGAAAGACAAAAACGCAAAAATGGAAAATCGCTGTGTTGTGAAGGGGTTAAACAATAGATTTGACGACACGTTCCTTTTAAACTCTGCCATTTGTTGTAATTTATATGAAAAATACCCTGCAATAATAATACGTATAATAATCCTCCCTTGGCTCCTAGTATTACTGACTCCTGGCAGAGTTCTGCAGAACTGATATCCGTGTTTTTGAGTCCTCGTCATCGGACCAGATGTTCTTCATTATCTCTAGTTTTTAAAACCACGCCGGAGATCATTGCTCAATCCTTACCAGGAAACAGGAAGACGTGACTGCCCTGTGGAGCACGCTGCTGGCAAGGGCGTAGCTGCGGAGGTGTAAAGGTAGCAGGAGCTTTTAGGTCCGTAAGAAAGTAGCAGTATTATAGCTGGCACATGGTACAGTGAGAGAATGATAGATTCTGCATTCCTCCCATTGTATAGATGCGAACCCTCAGCAGAATACAGGTTAATATTTACAGCAGTCTATATTCTGCCTTGGCTGCAGATTGCAATAAATACAGCAGATGTGTATGAGGGAATTGCCCTGCATGCAGTTCCCTTATTATCATCCCTTAGAAAATAGGGATGCAGCTGTAAGCACACTGGCTGTAATTGGGTTTCTATATTAATCCACAATTTGGATTTTCCAATGCTTAGCTGGTCTAGTATTGGAGCGCGATAATATTGTATCAGAGAGGGGCACACCCCCTCCCGTCATCAAGAGTATTGCAGCTATAGTTGTGGGTTTGGACTGGTTTTAAACATTTTGCATAAGAGCTGACTGTATTTTCTTAAGAAAGGGGAGACTGTCGAAATTGTGTAGGTACAGTACTACAGAATTTTGGGCAGGATTCGCATTGTCACAGTGAACATGCTGCCTGGCCAAGAGATTTGATTCGTTCTTCAAACCTGATAGATCAGTTTTAATATTTGTTGGAATGTCATTTTGCATAAAAGTTTTGGACACGGAAAACATTAGGTTAATACTCAGATGAGTTTGAGACCCAACTGAAGGTTAATTTGCTTTGTAGATGATTGCCTTGGCGGTGAGACCCAGATTTGATATGTTACAGATTTTATCCTTACTTATTTTTGTTGGAACAATCCCCTTCACGATGCACTACATTCTTCTTGTTGAGGATATGGACCTTCATGTTGCCTCATCCTGATCTGAGGCGTTGGGCATCCTGTTGCATTGAGGGACACTTATGATATGAAAGCGACCAAATAAAATCTGTCCATGAAAACCTTAGGTAGGGTCTAGCTTTATCTCATGCTGGAAACCCCTTTGAAACAATAGCACACTTTTCCTGGGTTGACCTGGCTGACAAAATGTACACAACTTCAAGACAATCTCCAGGTATGAGAGTACAGGGTCCATATTAGGATATCCTCAAGTATCAGAGTCACACATGAAAATAACAAGTTCTTTACTACCTATAGTACCCTATACCTGATTCTGGACATTGACTCTGATCCCCTGATACTATACCCCGACACCTGACAATAACTCTTGACACCTCTTTACTCTGTCCATGAAAACCTTAGATAGGGTCTCAAGATGTTTTTTTAGCATGTAAGGAAAAACATGCACACCTTTCCTGGGGTATCCTAGCTCAAAAAGTCATTGAACTTTCACACAACATTGCATAAATCAATAGTACAAGCGACCACAAGAAACTTTGTAATATGATCCATGAAACAGATACCCAACATTGATACCTGACCATGAATCTGATATTAGACCTCAATATCTGATACAGATACTCAACATTGATACCTGCACCTGCATCTGATATTATACCTTTATACCGGATACAGATACCTGACACTGATATCTGAACTTTTTAATATGATATTAGAACATGATACCAGATACAGATACCCAACATTGATACCTGACCCTGAATCTAATATTTGACCTTGATACCTAAAACAGATATTCAACATTGATAGCAGTGATATTTGAGCCTGAATCTGATATTAGACCTTGATATGACTTTATTTGACCTTGATACCTGACACAGATACCCAATTTTTATACCTGATCCTGAATCCGATATTTGACCTTGGTACCAGACACAGATACAAACTATTGATACCCAACTCTGATATTCGACCTTGATACCTGTCAGATGCCCGACATTGATACCTGACTCCAATATTTGACCTTGATACCTGACACAGGTACCCACCATCATAGATATCTGTCCTTCATATCTGACCTTGACTCTGATACTTGGTCTTGATAACTGACCAGTATACCCAATACTGATACCTGCTTCAGGCAACCACAACTGTATTTTTACACCTCACTCTGATACCACTCTGACCACCGATACAAGATACTTCAAAGACCCAGGCTAAATGATGGCGTAGGCTGCAGACAGAATGCAAATTCCCACACTTAAGGCAACTTTTGTCACGTGATTGCCTTGTCCGCCATTAACTTCTGTTGTATCACAAGGAACTTGTGCCAAGTAGCCAAGTTGAATGGTACAATTGCAAAGAAATACCCAAATAAAGCAGCTTAAGTATTCATATCGTTGTGACTTTGGCATGACTGTAAAAGTAGGCATCAGTGCATGATCTAGCATAGAAACATACAAATCTACGCTACCTGTATAGTTGATCTGTAATAAAGTACATCACACTGCAAGTTTAGTGGCAGGGCCGCTGTGGTTACTACAGTCACAGTCTGTGTCACCTTTTTTTAGGGAAGTCCAAGAACAAGTCTGATGCCGCAGATAAAAGTGTGAGAGGCGGATAAATGATGAAGAAACTTCCCCTCGCTGTAAGGCTGGGTGCACATGTGTCAGTTTTTTTTATGTGTGGAGCAGGACCCAACCGATATATGTCCATGTGCACAGGTCTGGTGTTCATAGACTAGTCTAAGGGTGTAGGCATGATTCACCAAATGCTATTGAATGCAAAGTGTATTATTCCTGCAATCTCTCTCTTCTGTCAGTAGATGGCGACAAAGTACATATAAAGTTACAGTGGAGTTGTTCAGTATAGAAAGGTTTATATATGTTTTACCTTTCAAAGTTCAAATAATGTAAATTTTGAGACTTAGTAGGACCCTCAGGAGGGTGATAGTGAACTGTAAAAGATTTGTATCCAGTGGCTCAACTACACCCCGGCATGGAATAGGTGCACACACCTCTAGACACACCCAAAGTCAAAATAATCAATTCGTGAATAAATAATGAATGGGCTGGCACTCATTATCCAGTACTGTATGGATTAAGAAAAAAGTATAAAAAACTTGTAACATTTATATAAAACAATTATATTTATTAAATGTATAGGGGTAATTTAATAAATATAATTGTTTTATATAAATGTTACAACAGGTTTTTTTTAATACTTTTTTCCTAATCCATACAGTACTGGATAGTGAGTGCCAGCCCATTCATTATTTATTCACGAATTGATAGCGAACTGTAATAGCAGATTTAAGGCTGCACTAAGACATTAACTTACTGCATCACACTCTCCCTGGCAGGGGAGAAGTTCCGGTGCAGAGCAGGAAGTGGAGAGGCGAGTGCTGTCTCATGCTGCTGAGGACTTCAGGAGAGAACCCCTGTGGAGCCAGAAAAGGGATTTGCGGCTCACAGGGGAGACGGACCCAAGGAGACACTTGTAGCGTCGGCCCCAGGGAATCATGTGACTGTGCGGTCCGGTTCTGAGTGGACCGGTGGATCAGGGAGAGAACGCCAAGAGTCCGCCCAAGTATCCAAGGAGCTGTAAGTGCGGCTTCACCACGTCACATTACATTGCACTGTTCCAGTGACTCTTTGGGACCTATATGAAAGCTGCAGGATAAAGACTTCACCTTCTTTGGATTACAAATAGTATTGCGCAATACTTAGGGTGCACCCCAACATTAAAGCTTGCTCAGGAACATTCAGGCGCAGCCAGGCTGCTTTATGGACATTGGGGAAAATTACGCAAGTACTGGGTTAGTGTTAGGCAGTATTATCCTTACTGTGTGTTTATGCTCTGTTACCATTCTGTTTATGTATGCTCAGCTACTTGTTCACTATAACTGTTCAGTAAACGCAAGTGTTGTAAAAGAACCGCTGCCTGTGTCTGTGTGGCATCATGTACCCTCTGAATCTGTGGGCCCAGCCCTGGGTTCTCTTTCACTTGTAGCACCAGACAGAAAAATGCTGCATGCTGCGTTTTCCCCTCCAGCATTATTTGGCCTCCGGCATCACTCGTGATGTTCTGTTTGAATAGGAATGATTCCCTGTGCAGCGTCCCACTATCTTTGTGTGTGCACTGCTTTTAAAAAGCACTTTTTATATTATTACAAGCATTTGGTTGTTATGTATAACTTTTCATTTGTGTAACTGCAAAATCCCTGTTAACAGGCCTATTAGGTGCAATTTCTTCATCCCACCACTAGATGGGGATAAAGTGCAGGTCCTATATATACACTTAAGTCAGGCCTAGTGAGACAGATTAGTCAAGGCAGATCAGAGTAACTAGGATGTAGTCAGCAGAGAGCAGATCTGAGGTAGTCAGATCAAGTTGTGGGAGGAAAGATAGAGTGAAGACTTTGCAACACAGATTAGTGAGTGGAGCCAACTTCGCTAGAAGGTGTTTACTCAGATGTTTAGGCGCAGAAGAGCGTTTACCTTCTGTAGCTGGACTATAGACTTGCATCCCTGACCAGTAGGAGAAGAGTTTACCTCTGTCACGGACGGTGTACAGAAAACAAGACAAAGCAACATGCATAAATGACTGAGTGGATCCAAAGCTAAGGAACTAAAAGGGAGACCCCTGCACAAGACCTGAGACTTTCCCTGGCTGCTCAGCCTATGCAACGATCCCAGAGGTGGAAGGTTGCATAGCCACGTACCTCGACTATATAACCCCTGAACACCCTACAATAGTGAGGGGACACGACCACCGGCTCCCTACACCAGACACGGAGGGAGTCAGGGTCACCTGGGATCCAGCAAACAGAAAATAACAGATAAATGTTCAGCACTTAACTTTTGTAGCAGACTGGAAAACAAGATCAGCATGCACACACACTCCAGGAAGAAGTATAAGCCGCCCAGTAATGCATTATGGGGCGGAATTTAAAGGGATGCAATCAGTCCAACTCCATGACAGCTGAGAGAGGCTAACGAGATGAGGAACTGAACAGCACAACAAAGAGAACTCAAGGAGGAGGTTCTGAAAGGCCTCTGTCAGAGCTTCTCAGCTGTCTGGTTGTGACAGTACCCCTCCCTCTACGAGTGGACTCCGGACACTCAGAGCCCACCTTCTCAGGATGGGACCTATGGAAAGCCATGATGAGACGAGAGGCCTTAATGTCCGTCACTGGGACCCACATCCTCTCCTCAGGACCATAACCCTCCCAATGAACAAGGTACTGAAGAGAACCGCGGACAAGACGAGAATCCACAATCCTAGAGACCTGAAATTCAAGATTCCCATCAACCATAATCGGAGGAGGAGGCAAAGGCGAGGGTACAATGGGTTGAACATAAGGTTTCAATAAGGACTTATGAAAAACATTATGGATCTTCCAAGTCTGAGGAAGATCAAGACGGTAGGCAACAGGATTGATGACAGACAGGATTTTGTAAGGCCCAATAAACCTAGGACCCAACTTCCAGGAGGGAACCTTCAATTTGATATTCTTGGTAGACAACCACACCAGATCACCAACATTCAGGTCCGGACCAAGCACACGTCTCTTATCTGCCACACGCTTATATCTCTCACTCATGCTCTTTAGATTATCCTGAATCTTTTGCCAAATAGATGACAAAGACGAGGAGAATCTGTCCTCATCAGGTAAACCAGAAGACCCCTCTCCCGAGAAAGTCCCAAACTGCGGATGAAACCCATATGCACCAAAAAATGGTGACTTATCAGAGGACTCCTGACGACGGTTATTTAAAGCAAACTCAGCAAGGGACAAAAAAGAACACCAATCCTCTTGATTCTCCGCCACAAAACAGCGCAGATATGTCTCCAGATTCTGATTGACGTGCTCCGTCTGGCCATTCGACTGCGGGTGGAAAGCAGAAGAGAATGACAACCGAACCCCCAAGCGAGAACAGAAAGCCTTCCAGAATCTGGAAACAAACTGCGTGCCCCTATCAGAGACTATGTCTGAAGGAATACCGTGCAATTTGACAATGGGATCAATAAATGCCTGCGCCAGCGTCTTAGCATTGGGCAAACCAGGAAAAGGGATGAAATGCACCATTTTGCTGAAACGGTCCACCACCACCAGAATCACAGTCTTCCCCGAGGAACGAGGCAGGTCCGTTATAAAGTCCATGGACAGATGTGTCCAAGGACGGGAAGGAATGGGTAAGGGAAGGAGAGGACCTGATGGCCGTGAATGAGGGACTTTGGCACGAGCGCAAGTCTCGCAGGCTGCCACAAAACCCTCAACCGACTTACGAAGCGCAGGCCACCAGAATCTCCGAGCGATGAGATCCAGTGTGGCTCTTGCCCCCGGGTGCCCAGCAAGGACCGTATCGTGGTGTTCCTTAAAAATCTTGTGTCTTAAAGCGAGAGGCACAAACAACCTCCCAGGAGGACAAAGATCAGGAGCCTCTGACTGGGCTGCCTGCACCTCTGCCTCCAATTCAGAAAAGAGAGCAGAGACCACCACACCTTCAGCCAAAATGGGACCCGGGTCTTCAAAATTCCCGCCTCCCGGAAAACAACGTGACAGGGCATCTGCCTTCACATTCTTAACTCCAGGGCGGAACGTGACCACAAAATTAAACCTAGAAAAGAACAAAGACCATCTGGCCTGTCTCGGGTTCAGACGCTTGGCTGACTCCAAGTAGGCCAGATTTTTATGGTCAGTAAATACGGTAATAGGGTGTCTGGCTCCCTCTAGCCAATGGCGCCATTCCTCAAAAGCCAACTTGATGGCCAACAATTCCCTATCTCCCACATCGTAATTTCTCTCTGCGTTGGAGAGTTTTTTCGAGAAAAAGGCACATGGTCGCCATTTGGCAGGAGAGGAACCCTGAGACAAGACCGCCCCCACACCCACCTCAGAAGCATCAACCTCGACTATGAAGGGTAAAGAAATATCAGGTTGCACCAAGATGGGAGCGGAAGCAAAACTCTCCTTGATATTAGAAAAAGCCTTACGGGCCTCTACTGACCAAGAAGAAAAATCTACCCCCTTTCTGGTCATATCAGTGAGTGGTTTAACAATAGAGGAATAATTCAAAATAAACTTCCTGTAATAATTAGCAAAGCCCAAAAAACGCATCAGCGCCTTCTGATTCTCAGGAAGCTCCCACTCAAGCACAGCGCGGACCTTCTTGGGGTCCATGCGAAAACCAGAAGCGGAGAGAAGAAACCCCAGAAATTTAATTTCTGGAACCGCAAACACACATTTTTCCAGTTTCGCATATAATTTATTCTCCCGCAGGATGAGCAAGACTTGACGTAAATGTTCCTTATGAGTTTTGAAATCAGGAGAAAAAATCAAAATGTCATCCAAATACACTAATACAAATTTTCCCATCAAATGATAAAAAATGCTGTTCACGAAATGCTGAAAAACGGCTGGGGCATTCATCAAACCAAAAGGCATAACCAAATTCTCAAAATGGCCCTCAGGGGTATTGAAGGCCGTCTTCCATTCGTCCCCTTCTCTGACCCTGACCAGGTTGTATGCCCCTCTTAGATCTAATTTGGAAAAGACTTTAGCCCCAACAACCTGGTTAAACAGGTCCGGGATCAGAGGAAGCGGATAAGGGTCACGAATAGTGATATTGTTCAGCTCCCTGAAATCCAGACAAGGTCTTAAAGAACCATCTTTTTTCTTAACAAAGAAAAAACCAGCGGCAACAGGTGACTTCGAGGGTCGTATGTGTCCTTTTCTCAGACTCTCAGAGATATAAGCACGCATAGCGATCCGCTCAGGTTGGGAAAGATTGTATAAACGAGATTTAGGCAGTTTGGCGCCTGGGATGAGATTAATAGGGCAATCGTATTCCCTGTGCGGGGGCAAATCCTGAACTCCACTCTCAGAGAAGACATCCGAAAATTCAGAGAGAAAAGATGGTACAGTCTTAGTAGCAACCTCAGAAACAGATGTCGTGAGGCAATTCTCTCTGCAAAAGTCACTCCAACCATTTATTTGCCTCGCTTGCCAATCAATGGTGGGGTTATGTTTAGTGAGCCTGGGTAGCCCCAACACTAGAGGGGTAGGCAAACCGCTAAGGACGAAACATGACACATCCTCAACATGAGCATCACTCACAATTAAACGGATATTGTGAACTATGCCCTTTAATGATTTCTGAGAAAGTGGAGCGGAATCAATAGCAAAAACCGGAATATCCTTTCCCAAAGTGCGCACCTGGAAACCATGAGTTATCGTAAATTGATTATCAATGAGATTGACCGCTGCTCCACTATCCACAAAAATCTCACAAAAAATGCTCTTGCTCTCTAGCACCACGCTAGCAGGCAGGACAAAACGGGAACTACAAGCAAACGGAAAACCTTCAATTTCCGCCTCAACCCTGCCAATAGTAACAGACGGAACATTTTTAAGAGATTTTTTCCTGTTTGTTTCTTTATTACTCCCAGAAAACTGCCTGAATCTCCTAGAGGGACAAATATTTGCCCAATGATTTATACCTCCACAGCAAAAACAAACCCTCCCATGCGGGCTGAATCTTCTATTGTCAGAAGCAATCAACCCCAGCTGCATGGGCTCCTGCTCAGAAGGGGCTGACAGCGACTGAGACCCCTGCGCACAGAATGGGACTGCTGCACTGTCCTGGGACTGAGTATGACAGGAAGGGGACATCTCTCCTCTCTCTCTAAGACGCCTGTCAATACGAACAGCCTGAGACATAGCAGAGTCCAAAGAAATAGGCCTCTCATGAAAGGCAAATGCATCTTTCAATCCCTCTGAAAGACCATGGCAAAATTGACTTCGGAGTGCAGCATCATTCCAACCAGTATCAACTGCCCATCTCCGAAATTCTGAGCAGTATATCTCTGCGGATTGTTTACCCTGGCATAATAGACGTAGTCTAGACTCAGCCAGAGCAATACGATCCGGATCATCATATATCTGACCCAGGGCTAAAAAGAATTCATCCACTGAACGGAGAGGCCGTGCCCCCTCCGGCAGCGAAAAGGCCCAGGACTGAGCGTTACCCCTGAGCAGCGATATAATGATCCCCACCCTCCGTTCCTCATCACCAGAGGAATGGGGAAGAAGGCGAAAATGGAGTTTGCAAGCCTCTCTAAAACGCACAAAATTCTCACTACCCCCGGAGAACGTATCCGGGAGCGAGATCTTAGGCTCAGAACAAACTCCATGAACGCAAGCTGAACCGGTCACTTGAAGCTGAGAAAAAGTCTTACGGAGATCAGCTACCTCCAATGAAAGACTCTGAAGGCGTTCAGCCAAAAGTGAAACCGGATCCATGCTTGAGACGGTTTTGGCGGCTTATAATGTCACGGACGGTGTACAGGAAACAAGACAAAGCAACATGCATAAATGACTGAGTGGATCCAAAGCTAAGGAACTAAAAGGGAGACCCCTGCACAAGACCTGAGACTTTCCCTGGCTGCTCAGCCTATGCAACCATCCCAGAGGTGGAAGGTTGCATAGCCACGTACCTCGACTATATAACCCCTGAACACCCTACAATAGTGAGGGGACACAACCACCGGCTCCCTACCCAAGATACGGAGGGAGTCAGGGTCACCTGGGATCCAGCAAACAGAAAATAACAGATAAATGTTCAGCACTTAACTTTTGTAGCAGACTGGAAAACAAGATCAGCATGCACACACACTCCAGGAAGAAGTATAAGCCGCCCAGTAATGCATTATGGGGCGGAATTTAAAGGGATGCAATCAGTCCAACTCCATGACAGCTGAGAGAGGCTAACGAGATGAGGAACTGAACAGCACAACAAAGAGAACTCAAGGAGGAGGTTCTGAAAGGCCTCTGTCAGAGCTTCTCAGCTGTCTGGTTGTGACAACCTCCCTGGAAAAGAAACAAGCATTCCTAGGAATTCATCGGTGATAAGAGCCATTATTGAGGGCCACAGACACCTTTGCATGGTGGAGGTTTATAGCTTCAGGCAGCCACACCAACCTTTTGAGGGACAGTTGAGTTTTCCTGTCTATACAAATTTAGCTTGTAGGGAAAGTCAAGGAATAGGATCCAAGGGATCTAAAGGAACCAGGTACACCTAACCCACTGCTCCAAAACCAACCCAGCACCTGACAAGCCTTAAACAGTGGATTTGCAGTATCGTCTCTGTAACATCTAAAGACTGCATAATTGTACCACAGCAACTGAAAAGTCACCAAAGTAAAAGTTGTGAGTTGCATCTTACCACTGTCTACCTCATTATTACTACCTATGGTTGTACCACCATTAACGGTACTGGTGTCACGACAAAAATCATCAAAGGACTCAGCCGCAACAAGCACACTAAGCACCCTTAACATCAAGGCCACCTCAACCACCATCTTGGCTGATGCTTCCTACCACAGAGTGTGCCCCAGAGGATTTCGTGCTGTCCACCTCAACACTGTGCTGCCAGCCCAGGGAGGCTATCTGCTAACCGTGAGTAAACTAATGAACTGTGTGTTATACCATTTGACCCCTCATCGGTCTACCGTGAACCTCACGTGTACCCCCTGCGACTGGCTGGCTGCACCTGGTCAGTTATTGCACCATGCCGAAGGAAAACTGAGCCGAATCGGTGGACATATGTGAAAGGGCCCTCTGTGTGACATGTCCAGGCCAGAACATGAGGCGGCCGTGATCAACATCATCACATGTCTATTGTTACCTTTGTTAGGGCAGGAAATCTTCTTATCAGATTTTCATCACTGTCATTTGCTACATTTTAGTGGTCTGAAAAGCAGAGAAGGAGAGAAGGAAGTAACATTCACAGTCATTTCTGAAGGAACATATTAACTTTGTTTCAACCAACAAATGTAGCAGAGCTGAGCTTTCCACATTACTTTTCAGGAAAAGAAATGTATTTTTGGTCATCAGAGAAAACCCCTTTCAGAATATTACCACTGTACTGATCACCTGAACGCCCGGGTTCTTGGCAAACAGCTGATATTGCCAGGGAAATCCACTGTCGTCCAGGCCATCAGATCCATGACCACCCATGTAATCAGGACAGTCCTCCAAAATATGAGCTTCCCCAACACAGTGGCTCTCCTTTTTGGCTAGTAGATGGGGGTCCCCAGTGAAGATCCTCCCTTTGATGCCCTATTCCCCTACCATTGCAGAAATTAGGTCTGATTGTCATGTCATCAATTTCTATCTGTGTGCTCTCCAGACTTGCACCCCCATTGCACACCGCCCCATTAATGTAAATGGTGCAATCCACACTTCAGTTTAATGGCGCGGACTGACTCGCGTATCAGACTCGATCAGTCAAATGAATGGGTCCAAAAAAAAATTAACTCACACGAACAACATATGGACATCCAGATACATCTGTGTTGTGCAGACAGAAATCGGAATTGTTGTTTGAATCCCACCTTAAAATGAAATTTGCAGTAGTGGGAATGATTTTGTTACCAAAAAAAAATAGGGGTATGTCCCTTTTAGCGTCAACTACCCTAGTAGTGAAAAAACTGGGGAGATGAGGCGTGGGTTGTCCTGGCCATTTCAGGTTAAAGGGGTTCTCCAGGCATTTTCGTTAAAGCTTCTTTCACACTGTCGGCAGGAGTTCTGGCAGGCTATTCCGGCAGAGAACCGCCAGCCGGAGCTCTCTGGGTCCAGCATTACTGGGCGATACCAGAATGGCCACCGGACCCCACTATAGTCAATGTGGCCGGCGGGCATCCCAGTAATGTCCGGCAATGCTGGATCCAGATAGCTCTGACAGGCTGTTCTCTGCCGGCAGTGTGAAACTAGCCTAATCCATAGTTGCTAATACCTTGTGGAAAGAAGATGCTTAACATAGTACCTACCCCACTCCGCTGCTACCACCATCTCCACTTGGATCCCAACCGGATGTAACAGCTTCTTTTCCTGTAAAGCTACATATGCAGGAAAAGAAGAGGGCACCTCCAGTCGGGACCTGGTGGAAGAGCCTGTGGAAGCACAGCGAAGATGATGGCATTAGCGGATGCAGGTGACGGGTAAGTACTATGTAAATAATGTTGCTTCCACAGGTTATTACCAACTACTGATTAGCAAAAATACCCAGAGAACCCCTGCAATATAATGTGGTAAGTTTTGGTACCACCACAGATAACACATTGTGATCCCACAATACATTGTGCAGATGGCAACCTCAGCTCTGTTTACATTTTGTACATATAAAACCAGAGAAATAAGGTAAAATATGAAATATAATTTCAACATAACTAAAGTTTGATAGATTATATAGTTACCCCTCGAGCATGTCTGTGGGGTGGCTTGCTCTACAGTTCACTCTCCTGATCTGTCTTAAGCGATCTAGATGTCTCAGAACCTTATAAGTGTCAAAAATACAGCCCCCAATTGTCGACCACCCTATCCCGATCAGTTTTAGTAACCCCGATGAGTCAAACCTCCTCAGTAAACGTTCGTTGAAGCTACATAGTCCTCCTTCCACATGTTGATGTGATACCACTTATGAGGAGAAACCTACAGCTTGATCAGGTCTTTGACTTTGGTAAAGACTGGTCGTGTCTTCACCTATATTGAATGTCTCATGTACGTTGAAGGTTCCCAGACCTCAACCTTCTTAAGGAAAACTCCTATAGATACATGGTGATACGCTTTTGGGAAACTTACCTTCTGTTTTCCATGCGTCACCTGCTCGAAGAAGAAGTGAACTTATTTTTCCTTTCTCACATCTACACAGCCCAGAAATGTCTCTTCTGCTATTCTTATCGTCACATTGCGTGTATTTCCTCTTCATCTATAAGGAAAGGTTACTCGGCCTGCTGTTTTTCTCCTCCTATACTTTGAAACTGCATAGTTTCCCAGATCTGACACACGCATGGTGGGCAGGGACAGAATGCAAATTGACTCTTTTCTTTTCCTCCAGCTTGGAAAGTTGCTTGACGAGTCTCCTACGTGAAACCCTCTAGTGGCTTAGAGTCAAAATGCATGCACATTTCCCAAAAACCCTTGTGCTGGACTGTAGAGGGTTACAAATAAATTCTGTATGACGTGGATTTTGAGAACATGAACTATGGGATGATTGTTGGAATCGATCCCAGCCTTCAAGTTGCTTTGTTGCTCCATGTTCGGTATTTATCAGTGTAGGCTCTGGGTTATTTACTTGGTGTATGCTGTTCAAGCGATTAACCTGACTGCCTCATTGTATTGTTATTAATCAGTAGAGCTACAGTATTTAAAGCGATACTCACCCTTGGACAATCCATTGTGATTAGGTCCTCCAACGATCTCTAAGTTATGGGACGTTCCACTGCCTCAACCCCCAGCAAGTATTACACATTTTTGAATTAAATCAATAAACTGTTTCCAGGCATGGGATTCAGCCAGTTGTCCAGATCCAATGTTCTGGCGGCGGCAGGGCAGCTGGAGATGTTCGCTTCCATTGCTTTGCGCGCCGCTCCTTAGTTGGGGGATCCTGCAGTCCCTTGTGGGCATAGATGCTGCACCATTCACCATGCCATCTGGTGTCCTTGCCTTGTGTGCTACCACCTGGCCTTTTAAAGGGCCAGTATGCGCACTCACTAAACCTTCCCTAGCCAGTGGGTACCTGAGCTTTAAGGTTCCCTGTGACTAGTTAAGGTGTTTGTAAATTTTGTTTTGTACATGAACCCTATGAATATGTAAAGCGCTGCGGAATATGGTGGTGCTATATAAATAAATGTAATTATTATTTATTATATTGTTAGACTCTTGCGTTAGACAGTCTGGGTTCCGGTCTGTATTCCTGCCATGTACCCATCCTGCCTGTGCACTCCTGACCTCACAGTTCACCTTTCAGTTCAAGTCCATGTTTAAGTTCTCCTAGTCTGTGTACCCTGTCTGTGCTACAGTCTTGGTTCCTGCCTGCCTTGTGCCTGCATCCACGGCTACCCGCAAGCTGACCCAGTTCCCCAGTCATGTGTTGCCATTATCTGCAGTATTGGAGACTGTCCAGGCTGCTTCTGCGATTGTGGTGCAGTTTCCCTGCATCTCAGCCATCCGGCCGTTTCCTACGGTCAAGTTCTGCCAAAAACCACATAATCAGTATAAGTGACTGTTCAGACAGTACCTGTGTTTTTGGTGCGTTTTCTGCACCTAAAGCCTCTGGTGATCCCTAACCCCAGTGGGTCAGCTGCCAACTACACCGAGACTATTCTAGGAGGTAGCCGTCTGGTTGTTTACCTGCAGCAAAGTCCAGATCTCAGTACAGGGGTTAAAGGGTGAACACCAGTATAGCACCAGAATAACGACCTTATGGTTAGCCCTATGCCAGACCAGTTCATTGGCACAGTGGGTCCACACTCACTGATCTGTAACAGCGATACTGACGTAGCATTACTTTGGGGGAGGGATCTCCTGTTCCTTACAGAGATGTTTGTGCCTTTAATAGAAGGTATTTTGCAACTGTACGTGACCTCCACTCTTCTCAAATAAATGTTTGTAAACTCTGTAGTGTGGATGACATCCAGGCTCCTCTCACATGCTGAAGGAATTCGGCGTCTGCTCTCACCCTCCTTCTATGTTCCCTCCTCCTTCCTATTTGGCATCATTTCTCTTCCTGCTGAGATCTGGCTAGGCTTATTTCAAAGGTTCAAGTTTGATGCCCCAGCCCTGAATCTAAATACCGTAACAATAGTGGTTTGTCTGACACTGCGATTTCATACTGATTAGTGTTCTTTCAATATTCCTTTTGCCTGTTAAAGTGAGTCTGTCAGCAGTATTGAGCATGCTAAGCTGCTGACAGCAATTGGTTGCTGCTGGGGGAGCAGTACAAATATACTGTATTTTTAGCTTTATAAGATGCACCTAGGATGACCCCCAATCTTCATCAGACCCCAGATCAGGCCCCAGTATCAGACCTCAGATCAGACCCCCATATCAGATCTTACATTAAACCCCCATATCAGACCTCAGATCACACCCTGATATGAGACTTCAGATCAGACTCCCATATCAGACCTCAGACAAGACCCCAATATCAGACCCCAGATCAAATCCCCATATGAGACCCCAATATCAGACCTAAAATAACTAAATAGGCTTACCTCCCCAGATGGTGCGCTGTACTCACAGGTCCGTGGCCCTCTCCAGGCCCATGCTGCACTATGAGCTGACATTGCACAGCGTCAGGTTATACAGGTCCTTCTAAAAAAATTGCATATTGTGATAAAGTTCATTATTTTCTGTAATGTACTGATAAACATTAGACTTTCATATATTTTAGATTCATTACACACAACTGAAGTAGTTCAAGCCTTTTATTGTTTTAATATTGATGATTTTGGCATACAGCTCATGAAAACCCAAAATTCCTATCTAAAAAAATTAGCATATTTCATCCGACCAATAAAAGAAAAGGGTTTTTAATACAAAAAAAGTCAACCTTCAAATAATTATGTTCAGTTCTGCACTCAATACTTGGTAGGGAATCCTTTTGCAGAAATGACGGCTTCAATGCGGCGTGGCATGGAGGCAGTGGCGTACCGCCCATAGAGGCAGACCACGCCACTGCTATGGGGCCCGCGGCACTGGGGGGCCCGTAGCGCAGATAAGGCCCCGCCCACTGATGACCTGCAGCCGGCTATGCGGCTGCTTTTCTCCCCAGGGCCCCCCCCCCATGTTTAGCTGAATCGCCTCCCAGAGGCGCGGCTAAGTCCTCAACACCCGCCCCCCTCCTCAGCGCTGCGCTCTGAAACACCCGATCCTCCTCTCGTCGGCGTCCCAAATCCCGCGCAGGCGCAGTGCCGGCGATTGCCTGCGCCTGCGCTCTGATAATACGGCTGAGGGCAACAGCTTCAACATCGTCACTGGGCATGCGCCGAGCCCAGTGACGATGTTGAAGCTGTTGCCCTCAGCCGTATTATCAGAGCGCAGGCAATCGCCGGCACTGCGCCTGCGCGGGATTTGGGACGCCGACGAGAGGAGGATCGGGTGTTTGCAGAGCGCGGCGCTGAGGAGGGGGGCGGGTGTTGAGGACTTAGCCGCGCCTCTGGGAGGCGATTCAGCTAAATGATGGAGGCGTTAGTAGTTTTCATATTTAGGCGGGCACGGCACTAATCAGAGGGGCACCGTTCCTGGGCACCGTGGAGAAAGAAAAACGCCCCTCTGGGCTCCAGTCCTTACAGCAAGAATCGATTTTTAGAAGAAAGGACAAGACTGACATGGAAAAGAAGAACACAGATGGAAAAAAGGTACTTTATTAAACATGGATCCATGAGTACCTTTTTTCCATCTGTCTTTGGATTGTGAGTCTTGTCATTTCTTCAAAAAATCGATTCTTATGATATGTAAATGACGCTGTAAGGAGCCCAGAGGGGCGTTATTCTTTCTCCACTGTGCCCAGGAACGCCCCTCTGAAGTGCCGTGCCCGGCTAAATTTGAAAACTAATAACGCCTCCAAGTTCATCTAAATCGCCTCCCAAATCCGATCCTCCTCTCGCCGGCATCCCAAATCCTGCGCAGGCGCAGTGCCGGCGATTGCCTGCGCTATGATAAGATGACTGACGGCACTGCGCCTGCGCGGGATTTGGGATGCCGGCGAGAGGAGGATCGGGGTGTTTGCCGCAGAGCGCGGCACTGAGGAGGGGGGTGTTGAGCACTTAGCCGCGCCTCTGGGAGGCGATTTAGATGAACTTGGAGGCGTTATTAGTTTTCAAACTTAGCCGGGCACGGCACTTCAGAGGGGCGTTCCTGGGCACCGTGGAGAAAGAATAACGCCCCTCTGGGCTCCTTACAGCGTCATTTACATATCATAAGAATTGATTTTTTGAAGACATGACAAGACTCACAATCAAAAGAACAAGACAGATGGAAAACAGGTACTCTGTTAAACATGGATTCATAAAAAAAAAATTGGGGGTAAATTGCTAGTGACAGATTCCCTTTAAGGCTACTTTCACACTTGCGTTCAGAGCGGATCCGTCTGGTGTCTGCACAGACGGATCCGCACCTATAATGCAAACGCTTAGATCCGTTCAGAACGGATCCGTTTGCATTAACATGAACAAAAAAAAAAAAACAATTTTTTTTTTTGTTCATGATAGTGCAAACGGATCCGTTTTGACTTTACATTGAAAGTCAATGGGGGACGGATCCGTTTGAAAATTGAGCCATACTGTGTCAACTTCAAACGGATCCGTCCCCATTGACTTACATTGTAAGTCTGAACGGATCCGTTTGCCTCCGCACGGCCAGGCGGACACCCGAACGCTGCAAGCAGCGTTCAAGTGTCCGCCTGCTGAGCGGAGGACAGACGGAGCCATACTGATGCATTCTGAGCGGATCCGCATCCACTCAGAATGCATTAGGGCTGGACGGATCCGTTCGGTGCCGCTTGTGAGAGCCTTCAAACAGAACTCACAAGCGGAGACCCGAACGCAAGTGTGAAAGTAGCCTAACATGGCACCCCAAATAAGGAGACCTGCAGGCTGCAGCAGATATCCCATGTGACAGGTCACCCCCAGGAAACCCCTAACAGTTTCTGTAGGTCATGTATAAATTTATTTAATGGGGGTGTGGCATGGGAGGAGCAAAGTCAGGAAGTGGGAGGGGCCATGGTGGGTAGTGGGCGGGGTTAAGGGGCCCAATTCAGATTTTTGCTATGGGGCCCAGTGATTCCTATGTACGCCTCTGCATGGAGGCAATCAGCCTGTGGCACTGCTGAGGTGTTATGGAGGCCCAGGATGCTTCGATAGCGGCCTTAAGCTCATCCAGAGTGTTGGGTCTTGCGTCTCTCAACTTTCTCTTCCCAATATCCCACAGATCCTCTGTGGGGTTCAGGTCAGGAGAGTTGGCAGGCCAATTGAGCACAGTAATACCATGGTCAGTAAACCATTTACCAGTGGTTTTGGCACTGTGAGCAGGTACCAGGTCGTGCTGAAAAATGAAATCTTCATCTCCATAAAGCTTTTCAGCAGATGGAAGCATGAAGTGCTCCAAAATCTCCTGATAGCGGCTGCATTGACCCTGCCCTTGATAAAACACAGTGGACCAACACCAGCAGCTGACATGGCACCCCAGACCATCACTGACTGTGGGTACTTGACACTGGACTTCAGGCATTTTGGCATTTCCCTCTCCCCAGTCTTCCTCCAGACTCTGGCACCTTGATTTCCGAATGACATGCAACAGTCCAGTGCTGCTTCTCTGTAGCCCAGGTCAGGCGCTTCTGCCGCTGTTTCTGGTTCAAAAGTGGCTTGACCTGGGGAATGCGGCACCTGTAGCCCATTTCCTGCACACGCCTGTACACGGTGGCTCTGGATGTTTCTACTCCAGACTCAGTCCACTGCTTCCGCAGGTCCCCAAAGGTCTGGAATCGGTCCTTCTCCACAATCTTCCTCAGGGTCCGATCACCTCTTCTCGTTGTGCAGCGTTTTCTGCCACACTTTTTCCTTCCCACAGACTTCCCACTGAGGTGCCTTGATACAGCACTCTGGGAACAGCCTATTCATTCAGAAATGTCTTTCTGTGTCTTACCCTCTTGCTTGAGGGTGTCAATGATGGCCTTCTGGACAGCAGTCAGGTCGGCAGTCTTACCCATGATTGCGGTTTTGAGTAATGAACCAGGCTGGGAGTTTTTAAAAGCCTCAGGAATCTTTTGCAGGTGTTTAGAGTTAATTAGTTGATTCAGATGATTAGGTTAATAGCTCGTTTAGAGAACCTTTTCATGATATGCTAATTTTTTAGATAGGAATTTTGGGTTGAACTAGGCTTGAACTACTTCAGTTGTGTGTAATGAATCTAAAATATATGAAAGTCTAATCAGTACATTACAGAAAATAATGAACTTTATCACAATATGCTAATTTTTTGAGAAGGACCTGTAGTGTGTGCACTATGTCCTTACGCGGTACACAGTCGGGAGAGTGTAGTGCTGACCCAGAGAAGAGCAGGGAGCGGTGAGTACAGCCAGCGCTAGCAGTGCTACAGTCTCCACTCCCCGTGCCTCCTGTATACTCATAAGCACATCCATGTTGTTGTCATTAGACGCACTGCCATTTTCCCCACACTTTTATAAGGCAAAAAATACAGTAACTTTTGTGCAGTGTCGGACTGAAGTCCCTTGGGCCTGCCAGAAGAAATGATTTTGAGGGTCCACCCTCTATTTATATAGGACCTTAAGGGCCCTGATTTACAAGCGGTCAATTATTGACAGAGCTTGGGACCAGAGGATCCTGTGGTGCTCTGGTGGGCCAGTCCGACCCTGCTTTTGTGGGTTTTCATTTCAGGAGTAGTATGAATATGAACTTTTATTCTGTCAGATTCTGCTCCTGCAAGTGCCCAGAGGGTGGAGCTTCACTGTGAAGTGCTCTCTGCATTGGGCTGCTTCACAGCCTTTCCCCCTGCTCTGCACAACAGCTGTAGAGGTCTACTGGTTGGATGCTACAGTTGTCACTCGGAGCAGAGGGGAGGGGCTGTAAAGGAGTTCAATGCAGAGTGCACTTTACAGTAAAAGCTCTGCCTCCTGGGCACTTGCAGGAGCAGAAACTGGCAGAATAAAAGTTCATATATTAGTTCTCCTGATAAAGCTCCACAAAAAGTATGGGGCACATAGATATCCCTGTGCTGGAGGTGGATCGCCGAAGTTATGTAGAGGTGCCGACCTCCACATAACGTCAGCGTTTCCACCGCCGATTTTAAATGTAAGACAGCTAAACTAGATGCAGAAAATGATGAATGAGATGGGCCTCCTGGCCCATCCCCTTCCCTACCCATGCCACCCCTCCGTTTTTAGCCCTGGTGTGAGCGGGGAAGAAGTCGCAGATTCTGCCGCAACATGGCGTGCGACAGAATATGCACCAAAAAGTGGCATATATCTGTTCGTAAATGACCCCCTATGTTTTTGCTGCTTTACCCATCCCTTACCCTGGTGAATTAAAACAATTGTCAGCAGTTATGACCATACTACCGCGGGGATGGGCCTCGTCATAAATTAGGCGCATCCTCCGCCAGCGCAGGGGAAGCAAAAACTGGTGTAAAAAGTTGGTCTTTCTTAATGACCCCCATTTTCTTTGCCCCATCTTGCAGAACACAGCCTGTTACCCATATTTTACTTTACCTATTTATTTTGACCCCTAATGCCACATGTATGTTTATGGTTGGGGGAGGGACAATATTTTGGATTGCAGTGATACAAATGTAACATTGTCCCTTTTGTTGTTGCCATGCTTTATGTCCTATACATAGATGAATGTTCTTTTTAGTAACATTACAGCCATATTCATGACTTTGTATTGCCACCTCCCCTCCCCCTCTTCCCAGGCTTCCCTGCTGCTTTATCCACTGAGTCCTATAAGCAGACTACATATTAGAGTATTGCTATTTACCTTGCTTTTTGATACCTGCTTTGACATATTTTTTTTTGGTGCTTAGATTAATTTTCATTTCCTTTCTGCCGTATGCACACGCCTAGTTTAAATTTTCAACTGTCACCACTCGCCAACCATATGTTCTGTTAGAAGCTGTGGCAGTTATAAGGAAAGAGCTGCAGCAGAAAGGACACGCCCCCTGAGAAAGGAAACACCCCTGAGCTGCCTGCCTGAAATAAATCAGTTGAAGCAATGAATGGGGAGATCTCTGTATCCATGTGAGGAACAGGGCTGGTTCTAGCTTTGTTAGAAAGGTTACCGTCATGTACTAGATCAGGGATGCTCAACCTGCGGCCCTCCAGCTGTTGCAAAACTACAACTCCCAGCATGCCCTAATAGCTGTAGACTATCCAGGCATGCTGGGAGTTGTAGCTTTGCAACGGCTGGAGGGCCGCAGGTTGGGCATGCCTGTACTAGATGATGTCTGATTTTCATTGCATAACCTCTTTAACCACCTCCCGACCGCTGTACGCAGATATACGTCCGGGAGGTGGTTGCTTTACTCCTCCTGGACGCATATACGCGTCATCTCGCGAGACGCGAGATTTCCTGTGAACGCGCGCACACAGGCGCGCGCGCTCACAGGAACGGAAGGTAAGCAAGTGGATCTCCAGCCTGCCAGCGGCGATCGCTCGCTGGCAGGCTGGAGATCCGAATTTTTTAACCCCTAACAGGTATATTAGACGCTGTTTTCATAACAGCGTCTAATATACCTCCTACCTGGTCCTCTGGTGGTCCCTTTTGTTAGGATCGACCACCAGAGGACTCAGGTAGGTCAGTACAGTCGCACCAAACACCACACTACACTACACCCCCCCCCGTCACTTATTAACCCCTTATAAACCCCTGATCACCCATGATCACCCCATATAAACTCCCTGATCACCCCCCTGTCATTGATCACCGCCCTGTCATTGATCACCCCCCTGTCAGGCTCCGTTCAGACGTCCGTATGATTTTTACGGATCCACGGATACATGGATCGGATCCGCAAAAAGCATACGGACGTCTGAATGGAGCCTTACAGGGGGGTGATCAATGACAGGCGGGTGATCACCCATATACACTCCCTGATCACCCCCTGTCATTGATCACCCCCCTGTCATTGATCACCCCCCTGTAAGGCTCCATTCAGACGTCCGCATGATTTTTACGGATCCATGGATACATGGATCGGATCCGCAAAACACATGCGGACGTCTGAATGGAGCCTTACAGGGGGTGATCAATGACAGGCGGGTGATCACCCATATACACTCCCTGATCACCCCCCTGTCATTGATCACCCCCCTGTAAGGCTCCATTCAGACGTCCGCATGTGTTTTGTGGATCCTATCCATGGATCCGTAAAAATCATGCGGATGTCTGAATGGAGCCTTACAGGGGGGGTGATCAGTGACAGGGGGGTGATCACCCTGATCACCCCCTGTCATTGATAACCCCCCTGTAAGGCTCTATTCAGACGTCCGCATGTGTTTTGTGGATCCGATCCATGTATCCATGGATCCGTAAAAAATCATGCGGATGTCTGAATGGAGCCTTACAGGGGGGGTGATCAGTGACAGGGGGGTGATCACCCTGATCACCCTGATCACCCCCTGTCATTGATAACCCCCCTGTAAGGCTCCATTCAGACGTCCGCATGTGTTTTGTGGATCCGATCCATGTATCCATGGATCCGTAAAAAATCATGCGGATGTCTGAATGGAGCCTTACAGGGGGGGTGATCAGTGACAGGGGGGTGATCACCCTGATCACCCTGATCACCCCCTGTCATTGATAACCCCCCTGTAAGGCTCCATTCAGACGTCCGCATGTGTTTTGTGGATCCGATCCATGTATCCATGGATCCGTAAAAAATCATGCGGATGTCTGAATGGAGCCTTACAGGGGGGGTGATCAGTGACAGGGGGGTGATCACCCTGATCACCCCCTGTCATTGATAACCCCCCTGTAAGGCTCCATTCAGACGTCCGCATGTGTTTTGTGGATCCGATCCATGTATCCATGGATCCGTAAAAATCATGCGGATGTCTGAATGGAGCCTTACAGGGGGGGTGATCAGTAACAGGGGGGTGATCACCCTGATCACCCCCTGTCATTGATAACCCCCCTGTAAGGCTCCATTCAGACGTCCGCATGTGTTTTGCGGATCCGATCCATGGATCCGTAAAAATTATACGGACGTCTGAATGGAGCCTTACAGGGGGGTGATCAATGACAGGGGGGTGATCAGGGAGTCTATATGGGTGATCACCCCCCTGTCATTGATCACCCCCCTGTCATTGATCACCCCCCTGTCATTGATCACCCCCCTGTCATTGATCACCCCCCCCTGGTAAGGCTCCATTCAGACATTTTTTTTGGCACAAGTTAGCGGAAATTTTTTGTTTGTTTTTGTTTTTTCTTACAAAGTCTCATATTCTACTAACTTGTGTCAAAAAATAAAATCTCACATGAACTCACCATACCCCTCACGGAATCCAAATGCGTAAACATTTTTAGACATTTATATTCCAGACTTCTTCTCACGCTTTAGGGCCCCTAAAAAGCCAGGGCAGTATAAATACCCCACATGTGACCCCATTTTGGAAAGAAGACACCCCAAGGTATTCCGTGAGGGGCATATTGAGTCCATGAAAGATTGAAATTTTTGTCCTAAGTTAGCGGAAAGTGAGACTTTGTGAGAAAAAAACAAAAAAAAACCAATATCTGCTAACTTATGCAAAAAAAATAAAAAATTCTAGGAACTCGCCATGCCCCTCATTGAATACCTTGGGGTGTCTTCTTTCCAAAGTGGGGTCACATGTGGGGTATTTATACTGCCCTGGCTTTTTAGGGGCCCGAAAGTGTGAGAAGAAGTCTGGGATCCAAATGTCTAAAAATGCCCTCCTAAAAGGAATTTGGGCCCCTTTGCGCATCTAGGCTGCAAAAAAGTGTCACACATGTGGTATCGCCGTACTCAGGAGAAGTTGGGGAATGTGTTTTGGGGTGTTATTTTACATATACCCATGCTGGGTGAGAAAAATATCTTGGTCAAATGCCAACTTTGTATAAAAAAATGGGAAAAGTTGTCTTTTGCCAAGATATTTCTCTCACCCAGCATGGGTATATGTAAAATGACCCCCCAAAACACATTCCCCAACTTCTCCTGAGTACGGCGATACCACATGTGTGACACTTTTTTGCAGCCAAGGTGGGCAAAGGGGCACACATTCCAAAGTGCACCTTTCGGATTTCGCAGGCCATTTTTTACACATTTTGATTGCAAGGTACTTCTCACACATTTGGGCCCCTAAATTGCCAGGGCAGTATAACTACGCCACAAGTGACCCCATTTTGGAAAGAAGACACCCCAAGGTATTCCGTGAGGGGCACGGGGAGTTCCTAGAATTTTTTATTTTTTGTCACAAGTTAGCGGAAAATGATGATTTTTCTTTTTTTTTTATTTTTTCCTTACAAAGTCTCATATTCCACTAACTTGCGACAAAAAATAAAAAATTCTAGGAACTCGCCATGCCCCTCACGGAATACCTTGGGGTGTCTTCTTTCCAAAATGGGGTCACTTGTGGCGTAGTTATACTGCCCTGGCAATTTAGGGGCCCAAATGTGTGAGAAGTACTTTGCAATCAAAATGTGTAAAAAATGACCGGTGAAATCCGAAAGGTGCACTTTGGAATATGTGCCCCTTTGCCCACCTTGGCATCAAAAAAGTGTCACACATCTGGTATCGCCGTACTCAGGAGAAGTTGGGGAATGTGTTTTGGGGTGTCATTTTACATATACCCATGCTGGGTGAGAGAAATATCTTGGCAAAAGACAACTTTTCCCATTTTTTTATACAAAGTTGGCATTTGACCAAGATATTTTTCTCACCCAGCATGGGTATATGTAAAATAACACCCCAAAACACATTCCCCAACTTCTCCTGAGTACGGCGATACCAGATGTGTGACACTTTTTTGATGCCAAGGTGGGCAAAGGGGCACATATTCCAAAGTGCACCTTTCGGATTTTACCGGCCATTTTTTACACATTTTGATTGCAAAGTACTTCTCACACATTTGGGCCCCTAAATTGCCAGGGCAGTATAACTACGCCACAAGTGACCCCATTTTGGAAAGAAGACACCCCAAGGTATTCCGTGAGGGGCATGGCGAGTTCCTAGAATTTTTTTTTTTTGTCGCAAGTTAGTGGAATATGAGACTTTGTAAGGAAAAAAGAGAAAAAAATAAAAATCATAATTTTCCGCTAACTTGTGACAAAAAATAAAAAATTCTAGGAACTCGCCATGCCCCTCACGGAATACCTTGGGGTGTTTTCTTTCCAAAATGGGGTCACTTGTGGCGTAGTTATACTGCCCTGGCAATTTAGGGGCCCAAATGTGTGAGAAGTACCTTGCAATCAAAATGTGTAAAAAATGGCCTGCAAAATCTGAAAGGTGCACTTTGGAATATGTGCCCCTTTGCCCACCTTGGCAGCAAAAAAGTGTGACACATCTGGTATCGCCGTACTCAGGAGAAGTTGGGGAATGTGTTTTGGGGTGTCATTTTACATATACCCATGCTGGATGAGAGAAATATCTTGGCAAAAGACAACTTTTCCCATTTTTTTATACAAAGTTGGCATTTGACCAAGATATTTTTCTCACCCAGCATGGGTATATGTAAAATGACACCCCTAAACACATTCCCCAACTTCTCCTGAGTACGGCGATACCAGATGTGTCACACTTTTTTGCTGCCAAGGTGGGCAAAGGGGCACATATTCCAAAGTGCACCTTTTGGATTTCACCGGTCATTTTTTACACATTTTGATTGCAAAGTTCTTCTCACACATTTGGGCCCCTAAATTGCCAGGGCAGTATAACTACCCCACAAGTGACCCCATTTTGGAAAGAAGACACCCCAAGGTATTCTGTGAGGGGCATGGTGAGTTCCTAGAATTTTTTATTTTTAGTCGCAAGTTGGTGGAATATGAGACTTTGTAAGAAAAAATAAAAAAAATAAAATCATCATCATTTTCCGCTAACTTGTGACAAAAAATAAAAAGTTCTATGAACTCACTATGCCCATCAGCGAATACCTTAGGGTGTCTACTTTCCGAAATGGGGTCATTTGTGGGGGTTTTCTACTGTTTGGGCATTGTAGAACCTCAGGAATCATGACAGGTGCTCAGAAAGTCAGAGCTGTTTCAAAAAGCGGAAATTCACATTTTTGTACCATAGTTTGTAAATGCTATAACTTTTACCCAAACCATTTTTTTTTTTTTGCCCAAACATTTTTTTTTTATCAAAGACATGTAGAACAATAAATTTGGCGAAAAATTTATATATGGATGTCGTTTTTTTTGCAAAATTTTACAGCTGAAAGTGAAAAATTTCACTTTTTTGCAAAAAAATCGTTACATTTTGATTAATAACAAAAAAAGTAAAAATGCCAGCAGCAATGAAATACCACCAAATGAAAGCTCCATTAGTGAGAAGAAAAGGAGGTAAAATTCATTTGTATGGTAAGTTGCATGACCGAGCGATAAACGGTGAAAGTAGTGTAGTGCCGAAGTGTAAAAAGTGCTCTGGTCATGAAGGGGGTTTCACCTAGCGGGGCTGAAGTGGTTAATTACAAAGGAAAAGATTTCCATTGCTTCAGCCGAAACCAGGGTACGTAGATGTACTGCTGATATGAAATGACGGGTAATACTGTTCCAATAGCATTAGTATCCCATGTAGGACAGGGCTGTGACACCAGTGGCCGACGTGCTGCCCACTAGCATACCTTTGATAAAAAAATGTACAGGGTGAGGCAAAAGTCTGGACACACCCTGCAATGTGTGAGTATTAATTGGGAGGGAGGCTGCATTATTTGGTGGAGGAAACATTTTTTGCCGCCATTTTGAATTCAGCTCAGGGGGTCATGTCATACATCCCTCTTCTCTAGAATGTACTCAGAAGCACCACTGGAAGTGTCAGTTTTGACCTATCTTTACCCGTTTAGGAGTTAAGTGAAGTCACCATAGAAACCAATCAGATTCCTCCTTTCATTTTTGACAGCTCCTTTGGAAAATGAAAGGTGGAATCCGATTGGTTGCTACGGGCAACTAAGCCAGTTCTACTTTACACTAGTTTGATAAATGACCCCAAAAGTGCTTTACATGACGTGTTCTATGTGTCCGCTACTCTGCCGGATGCGCATGGTTAAATGTATAATCCAGTCTTCACAGGGGCGTAGCTAAAGGCTCATGGGCCCTAGTGCAAGAGTTCAGCTTGCCCCCCCCCCCCTTTACTCTACTCAGCTCTGCTGCACCTAGCTTTTCTGCTGCCCGAGGCAAAAATTGAAATGGCCTCCCCCATGCCAAATTCTCAACCTAACGCCTTCCTTCCAGTCCTACTGTTAAAGGGGTTGTCCTCTTTTTACTACTGATGACCTATCCTCAGGATAAGTCATCAATATCAGATCGGCCAGGGTCCTCAGAACCCCAGATGATCAGCTGTTTGAAGAGAAGGCTGTGCTCATATGAGAGCTTCTTTCTCTGCTCTGTTCACCTGCTCGCCGTAGCATTTCCAGTGATGAGCAGGTAAACAGAGCAGAGAAGGCAGCGCTCATACAAAAAAAAAAGGACAACCCCTTTAAAGACATACTAGGAAAACATTACATACAGCGCTACAGAACATACAGGGTCATACAGCGCCACATATGTACCTCTTACATCCAGTGACGTCTCCTCTCTGATGTAGAGATTCTCTTTCCTCTTCTTCTCCTGTCAGACCAGACCGCCATGGTGACTTCTTTCAGCCGCGCCTCATCTCTCTGCAGAGTTTAACAAACAGACCTCTTACTTTCCTACTTTTCCATCATTCTCCCACCTTCTCAACACCCCATCCTGCCCCCCCCCCCCAATACTGTGTCCACTGTGCTCCCCAATACTTTCCTGCAGAAACAGTCCCCCTGAAAATACTGGTACCACACAGATAGTGCGTCAGTGCAAAAACACCCCTTTATATTGTGCGCTAGTACAAAAAAATACCCCCTTCCTTTCAGATCAGACCCCCATATAAAACTCTAAATAAAATCCCCCCATCTCAGACCAAATCCCCTTTAGACATCTATGTCAGACCCCATATAAGACCCCAATATCAGACCTCAGATAAGACCCCCATTAGACCTCCAGACCCCCATATCAGACCTCCAGACCCCCATATCAGACCTCCAGGCCCCCATATCACACCTCAGACCAGAGCCCCATTACACCTCAGACCAGACCTCCAGACCCCCATTGGACCTCCAGACTCCTACTAGACCTCCAGACCCCCATATCTGCCCCCCATTAGACTTCCAGACCCCCATATCTGACCCCCATTAGACCTCCAAACCCCCAATCAGACCCCCATTAGACCTCCAGACCCCCAATTAGGCCCCCATTAGACCTCCAGACTCCCAATCAGACCCCGATTAGACCTCCAGACCCCAAATCAGACCCCCCAATAGACCTCCAGACCCCCAATCAGACCTCCATAACCCTATTAGACCTCTTGACCCCCAGTCAGATCTCCAGACCCACCCCCAGTCAGACCTACAGACCAACATTAGACCTCATCAGACCCCCAGTCAGACCTCTCCAGACCCCCCAGTCAGACCTCCAGACTCCCCAGTCACACAGAGTTTTAAGTCTGCCTTTGCATTGTGTGCCTTCGCCAAATTTATGAACTGGTGCACCTTATTAACATATGTGACGTGAATGTAATTTGTTTTACACTTTTAGGTGTAAAAATAAAGCAGCGGGTGCCTGGCGTAGGCTGCGACTTTTTTTGCAACTTTTGCAAAAGTTGCACATAGTAAATGAGCCATAATCCAGGTCTTAGCTCACTTTTAGTTCTTAAACATAGACCACTGTGAAAAATAGCGAGGATCATGAAATGTCGCAGTACACCACAAAACTGATTTCATAAATGACCCCGTCTCTGTTTATGATAGTGTTCTTTTAATCTAAAATTGGATATTTCAGAAATACTGAGAATGAGAAAAATGCGATCACACGATGTTGTACTTTCCGGAACTTTCCAGCTGGCATGTTCTCTGCTTATTAACCACAAACATTTGTTAAATTATGCTAGTGGTTTACATTGGGTGCACACTTTGGCCCTAGGGGCCCAACCGCCACTCTGCTACATGCAATGTGACTATACTTTAATAATCTCTGTACTGTGACATCACTGTGTATATTATCCCTGTACTGTGACATCACTGTGCTTATTATCTCTGTACTGTGACATCACTGTGTTTATTATTACTGTACTGTGACATCACTATGTTTATTATCCCTGTACTGTGACATCACTGTGTTTATTATCTCTGTACTGTGACATCACTGTGTTTATTATCTCTGTACTGTGACATCACTCTGTTTATTATTACTGTACTGTGACATCACTATGTTTATTATCCCTGTACTGTGACATCACTGTATTTATTATCTCTGTACTGTGACATCACTATGTTTATTATCCCTGTACTGTGACATCACTGTGTTTATTATCTCTGTACTGTGACATCACTGTGTTTATTATCCCCGTACTGTGACATCACTGTGTTTATTATATCTGTACTGTGACATCACTGTGTTTATTATTCCTGTACTATGACATCACTGTGTTTATTATCCCTTCACTGTGACATCACTGTGTTTATTATCCCTGTACTGTGACATCACTGTGTTTATTATCCCTGCACTGTGACATCACTGTGTTTATTATCCCTGTACTGTGACATCACTGTGGTTATTATCTCTGTACTGTGACATCACTGTGTATATTATCCTTGCACTGTGACATCACTGTGTTTATTATCCCTGTACTGTGACATCACTGTGTTTATTATTCCTGTACTGGGACATCACTGTGTTTATTATCCCTGCACTGTGACATCACTGTGTTTATTATCCCTGTACTGTGACATCACTGTGTTTATTATCCTTGTACTGTGACATCACTGTGTATATTATCCCTGTACTATGACATCACTGTGTTTATTATCCCTGTACTGTGACATCACTGTGTATATTATCTGTGTACTGTGACATCACTGTGTATATTATCCCTGTACTGTGACATCACTGTGCTTATTATCCCTGTACTGTGACATCACTGTGTTTATTATCCCTGTGCTGTGACATCACTGTGCTTATTATCCCTGTACTGTGACATCACTGTGTTTACCATCCCTGTACTGTGACATCACTGTGTTTATTATCCCTGTACTGTGACATCACTGTGTTTATTATCCCTGTACTGTGACATCACTGTGTTTATTATCCCTGTACTGTGACATCACTGTGTTTATTATCCCTATACTGTGACATCACTGTGTTTATTATCCCTATACTGTGACATCACTGTGTTTATCATCCCTGTGACATCACTGTTTATCCCTATACTGTGACATCACTGTGTTTATCATCCCTGTACTGTGACATCACTGTGTTTATTATCCCTGCACTGTGACATCACTGTGTTTATTATCCCTGTAATGTGACATCACTGTGTTTATTATCTCTGTACTGTGACATCACTGTGTTTATTATCCCTGTAATGTGACATCACTGTGTTTATTATCTCTGTACTGTGACATCACTGTGTTTATCATCTCTGTACTGTGACATCACTGTGTTTATTATCCCTGTAATGTGACATCACTGTGTTTATTATCCCTGTAATGTGACATCACTGTGTTTATTATCCCTGTAATGTGACATCACTGTGTTTATTATCCCTATACTGTGACATCACTGTGTTTATTATCCCTGTACTGTGACATCACTGTGTTTATTATCTCTGTACTGTGACATCACTGTGTGTATTATCCCTGTAATGTGACATCACTGTGTTTATTATCTCTGTACTGTGACATCACTGTGTGCAATAATCCTTTGCTAAGACATCAAAGTGACATTTTAAGCCTGCGGAAGGCGGCATGCAAAAGTTTGGCCTCCCTTGGTCAAAATTACTCTTAAAGGGAGCAGTTAAACATGTTATTAAGATGAAATGATCTCCAAAAGGCATAAAGTTGAAATAAACTTTTCAACATTTTAAGCAGTATCAGTGTATTTTGGTTTACAATTTTAGAGTGGTAAAAAGGAAAGGAGTACCTTGCAAAAGTATAGGAACCCAAGGAGATTTGATCGCCCAGATAACTTTGACCGAGGTCTCAGATCTTAAATAAGTGCACATAATTTCATGAAAAGAACACCTCTCCAACCATTAAGCATGGAGGTCAATCAATGGCACGGGGAACATTTCACAGGTAGAGGGGAGAATGGAGTCAATGAAATTCCATCAATTTTTGGAAGCAAACATAACACCAACTGTAAAAAAACTAACATTGGAAAGAAGATGGCTTCTGCAAATGGATAATGATCTAAAACACACCTCAAAATCCACAATAGAGGACCTCAAAAGGCAAAGCTGAAGGTTTTACCATGGTCCTCACAGTCACCTGATCTGGACATCATTGAAAATCTGTGGGTAGACCTCAAATGAGTAGTGTATGCAAGACGGCCCAGGAATCTCACGGAACTGGAAGACTTCTGTAAGGTAGAAAGATGTAAATCCCTCAAACCAGGATTAAAAGACTCTTGGCTGGCTACAAAAAGCTTTCACAAGCTGTGATACTTGCCAAAGGAGGTGCTAATAGGTACTAACCATGTAGGGTGCCCAAAGTTTTGCTTCAGGTCCTTATTTTATTATTTTATGTAAACGAACGATGAAAATAAAAAAAATGTTTTTGCTTAAAATACAAATGGAATGTGTCATCTTTAACTTTATGCCTTTTGGAGATCATTTCATCTTCAACTTGTTTAACTGTTCAGAGTAACAGTAATTTAGTCCAGGGGTGCCCAAACTTTATGTACATGCTGTAAGTCCTAAAACATATGATAACATACACTTATTTGGTATTATCACACAGTGAGTATATATATATTCTTTATAATGATTGGTGTAGACCAAAAAACAACATAAAAACTGCAGCGGAATTGCATTGTTTTCTGCCAAAGTAAAAATTAAAAGAATCACAAAGTACAACATATTATGACTGCTGGAATTCAAAGAGGAAAAATAAAACAATTGTCCTGGTCCTTAAGGGGTTGCGTTCATTTTCAAGGGAAACTTGTACAGTTATGGCTCTAGTGAGTGACTCAGTTAAAAAAACATTCTGCTGGCTTACAGCATATCCTGCCCCATCTCCCCTCCTGTGAACCTGATGGATCTCAGCAGCATTTATTTTCTGTAGCCTCAGTTAGTACAAACACAAATGTCCCAGTTGTGACTTTCCTCCTCCCGGCACTAAGCATTTTGTGCATTATTATATTCTGTCAGTGTTTTGTGTTATGTATCGATGTTTTATGTAACTTATTGTTATTTTTTCACTGTTTTCAGGTATTTCAGTGTCATATCAATTACTAAATTCACAGGAAATTCCAAATCAAATTACTCATTTTAAGAACTGTATAGTCAACTATCAAAGCAATACCTACCATACAGGCAGACACAATAGGACCTTCGGAGAAAGGGTCTTCAGCTTAGCCCACTTCCCTTTTGCTACCAGGTGAGAGAACACTTGCAGGTGGCCCCGCCCCAGAGGAACTGTAGTATTCGCAAACAATAGGGTAGGCATTCAGCCCAAGGTTCAAATATAGGGTGTGAATGGGAAGCAAAGATTGTCCTGGGTGCGCAAATCTTGACACCATGATAGGGGACAATTTTGATCCTTGGTTACCAGGAGACACATCGATCATATGGTTATGATTAGCTGATATGAAAGGTGAAAATAGCAATACAATGAGAATCTGAAGAGGTGATGTAACTTTGTAGTTGTTCTTTGATTTTAATGGTTCTTGTCTGATCTCCAGAACTGATAGCAGCTAATGGGGTCCCCTGGGTAGTTTAAGCTTCCGTAATGGGCCACATGTAATGGGCCGTGTTTAGTACTTAAAGGCTATAGACACTTTCACCTAGACACCACTAGAACGCCCCAGACGAAGCTGAGCGAAACCCGGGTCGGGCACTACCATATGTTTTATGTGATTTCCAAGACTACGATCTTGTGTGATTAACACAATCCTGTATTGCCCGTTGGTTTAGAGAATCAGAAGCTGCGAAGGAGGAGATCAGAGGAAGCAGGAAGCATTGGAAGCAGCATCACTTGGTGTTACCTCTAGGATTTCTTTTACTGCAGCGCAGACCCTAAATTTCTTTTTTATATATTCTTTGGTATTGAAGGTATTTGGGACCTACTTAAATTAAGGGACTGCAGCTTATACTAGCACTCACCCCGAAACACAAGAACGTTTTTTTTGTACTTTTTTATACTCATAGTATTTTTTATGACTGCATTTTACTCATTTTGGCCTAAAAATCATTTTTTCTCAATAGTTTTTTATTAAAAATTTCTGAGATACAAGGGTTAAAAAGCAGTCTGTTTGTAAGCTGTCGCAGTCTGTTTTCTTTAAATCCCATCATCTGACGGCTCATGTGTAGCTCTTAAAGTGCTTCTGTCACCAGGATCAATCTTATTAAACCAGACATACTGCCTAGTAGGGCTCATCATGCTGATTAAAACGATATATTTCTTTTGTCTGTATGTTAAATAGCTGCAGAGATATCTGTGTTTTATTCATATGCAAATGAAAGTTCGAGCACCAGGAGGCGGGGCTGAAACCTTTGGCACTGCTTTGTAACACCTCCTATGCTCTGCACACTCCCCCTCCCTTTATTTGACGAGGCTAAACATGCTGACGCAGAGTTATGTCCTAGTATCTACATACCATATACTCAGTGCAGTTTCTAGGTAAAATTTCTCTCAGGGCGAGTGTCAAAAAAACTCCCCCCCCCCATCAAAACTGCTCGATGAAATCATATCAGAAGAGTACTTGCAACCGTCTCACCATATTTTTTTTTATTTTTTTATGCTTAACACAAGATTTATTGAGAGCAAAAGAAAATCATAAATTACTGCATAAACTGCTAAAAGTCGGAGGCAGAGTGGTAGAGGAGAACTGCAGTATAAAGGAAGGCAATACCCTTAGAAGAGTAGTCATGAAATACAATCAGCAATAATGTGCAAAACAAAAAAACTGTCATGTTAGCATTTAATAACTAACTAAAACCCAATCACAGCAGGTCTCAACTAGCACACCCAAGTAAATGTACAAAAACCAAGTAACATATAAAACCAGATTCAAAGCATAGATGGCAAGGCGGATTACTGTATACTGTACATAAAATGTATGGAGATTACACCATGCCGGACAATAATACCTCTGTGCCATGCTGTACAATAAACAGTATAACCCCTATACAGTGTAGCGGTATACTGTATATTGTGTGGCACAGTGTAGAGGTATACTGTATATTGTGGGGCACAGTGTAGAGGTATACTGTATATTGTGTGGCACAGTGTAGAGGTATACTGTATATTGTGTGGCACAGTGTAGAGGTATACTGTATATTGTGGGGCACAGTGTAGAGGTATACTGTATATTGTGGGGCACAGTGTAGAGGTATACTGTATATTGTGGGGCACAGTGTAGCGGTATACTGTATATTGTGTGGCACAGTGTAGAGGTATACTGTATATTGTGTGGCACAGTGTAGCGGTATACTGTATATTGTGTGGCACAGTGTAGCGGTATACTGTATATTGTGGGGCACAGTGTAGCGGTATACTGTATATTGTGGGGCACAGTGTAGAGGTATACTGTATATTGTGGGGCACAGTGTAGAGGTATACTGTATATTGTGTGGCACAGTGTAGCTGTATACTGTATATTGTGGGGCACAGTGTAGAGGTATACTGTATATTGTGTGGCACAGTGTAGCTGTATACTGTATATTGTGGGGCACAGTGTAGCGGTATACTGTATATTGTGTGGCACAGTGTAGAGGTATACTGTATATTGTGGGGCACAGTGTAGCGGTATACTGTATATTGTGTGGCACAGTGTAGAGGTATACTGTACATTGTGTGGCACAGTGTAGAGGTATACTGTACATTGTGGGGCACAGTGTAGAGGTATACTGAATATTGTGGGGCACAGTGTAGAGGTATACTGAATATTGTGGGGCACAGTGTAGAGGTATACTGTATATTGTGGGGCACAGTGTAGAGGTATACTGTATATTGTGTGGCACAGTGTAGCTGTATACTGTATATTGTGTGGCACAGTGTAGAGGTATACTGTATATTGTGTGGCACAGTGTAGAGGTATACTGTACATTGTGGGGCACAGTGTAGAGGTATACTGTACATTGTGAGGCACAGTGTAGAGGTATACTGTATATTGTGTGGCACAGTGTAGCGGTATACTGTATATTGTGGGGCACAGTGTAGAGGTATACTGTATATTGTGTGGCACAGTGTAGCTGTATACTGTATATTGTGGGGCACAGTGTAGAGGTATACTGTATATTGTGTGGCACAGTGTAGAGGTATACTGTATATTGTGTGGCACAGTGTAGCGGTATACTGTATATTGTGGGGCACAGTGTAGAGGTATACTGTACATTGTGGGGCACAGTGTAGAGGTATACTGTATATTGTGTGGCACAGTGTAGAAGTATACTGTACATTGTGGGGCACAGTGTAGAGGTATACTGTACATTGTGGGGCACAGTGTAGCGGTATACTGTATATTGTGGGGCACAGTGTAGAGGTATACTGTATATTGTGTGGCACAGTGTAGAGGTATACTGTATATTGTGGGGCACAGTGTAGCGGTATACTGTATATTGTCAGGGCCGTCTTTACCAAGGGGCAAAAGGGGCAGCTGCCCTGGGCCCAGTTGCTCCTGGGGGGCCCAAGGCAGCTGCCTCTTGAGCCCTGCTAGCTACTGCCCCGGGTGTCAGGCTGTCGGCTACACAGGCATCATGATCGTACTGTGCTAATGATCTTAATTCTAGGACCTTAATGAGTTTTGCTCTAGGACCTTAATGACATCATTACCATGTGACCAGTAACCTAGCAATTACTGGTCACATGGCTATAAGGTCATCACAGGTCCTACTGAGTGTTGCAAAAGTTAACTGTGGAGCTTTTTTGTGTAAAGATTACATCAGAAAAAGGTGACAGGGGCTGTTATGGTAATATACTGTAAACTACTGTATAGTGGGGTGCTGTATACTGTGTGGTGGGCTGTATATTGTGTGGTGGGCTATATATTGTGTAATGGGCTGTATATTGTGTGGTGGGCTGTATACTGTGGGGGGCCTGTATAGTGTGGGGGGGCCTGTATAGTGGGGGGGGGGAGTGCTATACTGCTGTACTGTATAGTGTGGGGGGCTGTATCGTGTATAGTTTGGGGTGCTGTATACAGTGAGGTGTTGTATACCGTGAGGTGCTGTATACTGTGGGCTGCTATACTGCTCTACTATATACTGTGGGGTACTGTACAGTGTGGGGTGCTAAACTGCATACTGTGTGGTGCTGTATACTATAGGGTGCTATACTGCATACTGTGGGGTGCTGGGGTGCACTGTAACACTAGGGTGAGCCGAGCCCTGGTCTCCTTCCTGCAGAGCGGTGCCCACTTCCAGCCTGAGCCCAGCTGCCCAGAGCACTGATCCTGAGCCGCTGGAGTCTTCAGAACTGGAAGTATTTACAGTCATTCACTGGACTCTACCAGATGTGTGGATTTTTTGTGTGTGTGTTGTGGTGGAGGGCGTGATTGCCTGCTAAGGTGTGGGAAGGCGGGATCCAGGGGGCCCAAGTAAATTTTTGTCCAGGGTCCAATCAATATTAAAGACGGCCCTGTATATTGTGTGGCACAGTGTAGAGGTATACTGTATATTGTGTGGCACAGTGTAGAGGTATACTGTACATTGTGGGGCACAGTGTAGAGGTATACTGTATATTGTGGGGCACAGTGTAGAGGTATACTGTAAATTGTGTGGCACAGTGTAGAGGTATACTGTATATTGTGTGGCACAGTGTAGAGGTATACTGTATATTGTGGGGCACAGTGTAGAGGTATACTGTAAATTGTGTGGCACAGTGTAGAGGTATACAGTATATTGTGTGGCACAGTGTAGCGGTATACTGTATATTGTGTGGCACAGTGTAGCGGTATACTGTATATTGTGTGGCACAGTGTAGAGGTATACTGTATATTGTGTGGCACAGTGTAGAGGTATACTGTAAATTGTGTGGCACAGTGTAGCGGTATACTGTATATTGTGTGGCACAGTGTAGAGGTATACTGTATATTGTGTGGCACAGTGTAGAGGTATACTGTACATTGTGGGGCACAGTGTAGAGATATACTGTATATTGTGTGGCACAGTGTAGAGGTATACTGTATATTGTGTGGCACAGTGTAGAGGTATACTGTATATTGTGGGGCACAGTGTAGAGGTATACTGTATATTGTGGGGCACAGTGTAGCGGTATACTGTATATTGTGTGGCACAGTGTAGCGGTATACTGTATATTGTGTGGCACAGTGTAGAGGTATACTGTACATTGTGGGGCACAGTGTAGAGATATACTGTATATTGTGTGGCACAGTGTAGAGGTATACTGTATATTGTGTGGCACAGTGTAGAGGTATACTGTATATTGTGTGTCACAGTGTAGAGGTATACTGTATATTGTGTGGCACAGTGTAGAGGTATACTGTATATTGTGTGGCACAGTGTAGAGGTATACTGTATATTGTGTGTCACAGTGTAGAGGTATACTGTATATTGTGGGGCACAGTGTAGGCTATATGTGTATAACAAACATATTTCACATGAACACTTACAGTTACTTGGCTTGGCCCTTGGGGATCTCGGATGCCACTTCCACACTTTGGCCGGGGGCTCGGTGGAGCTGATGTTGTGTTTTATCCTAATGAGAAAGATTTCATAATAAGGATTTGGAGAAGGGGCAGAGGGACAGCAGATCAGGGAGAGGCTGGTGCTGCTACTAGGGGGTCATACCATGGGGGAGTAATAAAGCCCACCATAATTCCCCCCCAGTAAAAATAATTCTCCTTATAATGTGCAAAACATACCCCCTTGTAATGCCCCCAGTTGAGCTAATGTCCCCATAATGTGCCAATATAAAATACCCCTTTTCAGTGCCCCCGTAGATGACCCCATAGTGCTCCTCTCCCCCTTCCTCATAGTACCCCCCATAATGTGTCCCAGTATAAAATGCCCCTATACAGAGCCCCCCATATAAAATACCTCTTCATTTTAGCCTCAGTAGATGCCCCTATAGTTCCACCCAATAATGTGCCAGTAATAAGTGCCCCAATAGATGCCCCCCAATCATGTGCCAGTAAAATGTGCCCCCATAGATGCCCCCTAATCATGTGCCAGTAAGATGTGCCCCCATAGATGCCACCCAATCACGTGCCAGTAATAAGAGCCCCCCCACCCTCTTGTGCCAGTAGCCAGAGTGCCCCCCATCATGTGCCAGTAGCCCTCTTATGTGCCGGTAGCCCCCCTTATGTGCCAGTATATACATTACATAAAATTGCATGTAAACCAGGGCCGTCTTTAATATTGATTGGACCCTGGGCAAAAATTTACTTGGGCCCCCTGGATCCCACCTTCCCACACCCTAGCAGGCAATCACGCCCTCCACCACAACACACACACAAAGAATCCACATATCTGGTAGAGTTCAGTGAATGACTGTAAATACTTCCAGTTCTGAAGACTCCAGCGGCTCAGGATCAGTGCTCAGGCTGGAAGTGGGCACCGCTCTGCAGGAAGGAGACCAGGGCTCGGCTCACCCTAGTGTTACAGTGCACCCCAGCACCCCACAGTATGCAGTATAGCACCCTATAGTATACAGCACCACACAGTATGCAGTATAGCACCCCACACTATACAGTACCCCACAGTATATAGTAGAGCAGTATAGCAGCCCACAGTATACTGCACCCCACAGTATACAACACCTCACAGTATACAGTAGAGCAGTATAGCACCTCACCGTATACAGCACCCGAAACTATACACGATACAGCACCCACACTATACAGCCCCCCACACTATACAGTACAGCAGTATAGCACTCCACAATATACAGCACCCACAGTATACAGTATACAGCCCCCCACAGTATACAGTACAGCAGTATAGCAGTCCACAATATACAACACCCTCAGTATACAGTATACAGCCCCCCACACTATACAGCCCGCCACAGTATACAGGCCCCCACAGTATATAGCCCCCCACACTATACAGCACCCCACTATACAGTAGTTTACAGTATATTTGCATAACAGCCCCTGTCACCTTTTTCTGATGTAATCTTCACACAAAAAAGCTCCACAGTTAAGGCAAACTTCTACAGCAATACTCCTGGTAGGACCTTGATGACCTCATAGCCATGTGACCAGTAATATTGCTAGGTTACTGGTCACATGGTGATGATGTCATCTAAGGTCCTAGAGAATCACAGCTCTCACAGTACGCTGCCTGGAGTGCCGGCAGGCATGGCATGGCAGCACCCCCTGTGTAGCTGACAGCCTGACACCCGGGGCAGTGGCTAGCAGGGCTCAAGAGGCAGCTGCCCCTTTTGCCCCTTGTTAAAGACGGCCCTGATGTAAACAAGGGGTTATCCAAGACTATAAAATTCCCCCCCATATTCCGGGCCCCTCACATTAAATATACTTACCTGGCTCACTTCTCCCTGCGCCGCTCCTGGTCCCCACACTGCTGCTGCAGCTTCTCCCTGTGCACGGATTAAAACATCTGGTGTTGGGGGGGAGAAGCCAATGGCAGGAGGGGACAGGGACGAGCCTTCCTAGAGTCACCTAGAGAGACTCGTCCCCTGCCATTGGCTGCTCCCCCCACACTGGATGTTTTTATCCGTGCATGGGGAGAAGCAGCAGCGGCGGTGAGGGGACCAGGAGTGGCTCAGGGATCGGGGAGCCAGATAAGTGTATTTAATGTGAGGGGATTATAGTCTTGGATAACCCCTTTAAACAATTACAGATATCCCCAGGTCTGGGATACTGCAGGGGGTGCTGTCAGTGGACCTTCTGCAATCAATGCATTGGGTCCGCAACATTCATATAAACATGACTCGTCAACCCAACAGACTTTTACTGAAGTAATCTATGTTAAAGAGGACCTTTCACCGATCCTGACATTGTGAACTAAGTATACAGACAAGGAGAGCGGCGCCCGGGGATCTCACTGCACTTACTATTATCCCTGGGCGCCGCTCCGTTCTCCCGCTATGCCCTCCGGTATCTTCGTTCACTAAGTTATAGTAGGCGGAGTCTGCCCTTGTTCTGCTGTAGCGCTAGCCAATTGCATCGCAGAGCTCACAGCCTGGGAGAAAATAACCTCCCAGGCTGTGAGCTCTGCAATTGGCCAGCGCTACAGCAGAACAAGGGCAGTCTCCGCCTACTATAACTTAGTGAACGAAGATACCGGAGGGCATAGCGGGAGAACGGAGCGGCGCCCAGGGATAATAGTAAGTGCAGTGAGATCCCCGGGCGCCGCTCTCCATGTCTGTATACTTAGTTCACAATGTCAGGATCGGTGAAAGGTCCTCTTTAAAGGCCATCAATATCTGATCAGCGAGGATCTGACACCCTGCACCCACGCCGATCAGCGTCATGGTTTCTGGGAGAAAGTGGCCACGTTTTTTAAATATCATCCGACTCCTCTAAGACATGAATCTCTATGAGAGGTCCTATTTGTACAAGATATATTTTGTGCCATAAAATTCATTTTGTAAACCAGCGTCACAAAATGATACAACGTGACTCACGCGCACAAACGCATTTTCAGGTGATGATCGGGCTCTCAATGAGGCTGCCAGGAAGCCTGGTGATGTCACCGGCACTGATGGGCGGGCCTTAGCGCTGCCCTAGCCAGTAGGCTAGGGCAGTGCTAAAGCACGCCCATCTCAGCCGGGGACGTCACCGAACACACTGCCGGGCGGAAGCTTCCGCGCGGGAGTGTGTTATTGTAAACAAAAGAGCCCTTGCCCTAGCGCGATCTAGCGCAGGGCAAGGGAGCGCATCGAGCATGAGATGCTCCAGTGCAAACATCAGGGGGGCTGCCTGGGTGAAAATATGGGTATGTCCGGGTTCAGCTCTGAACCCGGACAACCCCTTTAAGCTCTTTCTAATCCCGTGCTGTTGAGTAGGATTTTGCACGTATGTCCACGCTACAGATATGATATGCGCTCGCTAACACGACAGAACAGGAAGAGGTGTTTGCCAACTCTCTAGAAAGATTAGTAACCAGTTTGTTTGCAAATTGATGCAAAGTTAAAGGGGAAGTTGTGAGCAATGCAGGGTGGTGCACTTTGCACTGTACTTCTGTTTACTGCAAAAGCAAATACGCTCCCACGCAGTCTACTTTTGTGCAGCCTCCAGTATCAGAGGTGAAGCCTGGAGCTTCTGGGATCTCATAGAAAATCTGGTCTCCTGGCGGCCAAGTGTCCTGGCCTCACACTGGATACGATATACTGTGTATACTTGTATTCATTGTGCACTTATCTCGATGTCACCTCTGCACTGTGTATTTTATTGTGCTGCTGCTTTCTTATCTTCCCAGGATGACAACACACCCATTATTTTAACCCCTTCAGGGCACCGCACATTTACACTGCGAAATGGATCGCTAACAAGCGTTCCTACGAACAACCGTTAGCGATTATCTGTCGAAAAAACGGGCAGTGTAATACAGGCTTTAGTAAATGTTGATAAGTATATAAAGTTGTGAATAAGACTGCTATAGTGACAATAAATACTGAAAATCCAGCATAATGGACAGTATCAAAGATAGCACTAAAGTAACCAAAGATGTAGCAAGTGAATAATGGCCCCAAATCTGGTCTAAATAAACCAGAAGGGTTTTACCAAAATAGTAAAAATAGTATAGCAGGCCCATGTGTCCCAAGAAGGAAAAAATAGGAAAAACATGCAAAAACTCAGTAGATCCAGCTGGTGCAGGTGAATAGGAATATAGCCGATGGTACCAAGGAAGGATATAATTATCTAAAAGAAAAAATATGCAAAATTATAAATTGGCACCTGAAGCAGTAGCATATATATATATATTTTTTTTATACACACACACACATGAATAATGCATGTAGAAAGCCAAGAATGAGACATCCCTTTCCTTCAATTCTCAATGTTTGATGGTCCCAGTCATCAGATAATAAAATATCCAACACAAAAATCCAAAATGATTCTCTATTGGCTAATACATTAAACCGTGAGGTACTGTACATAATGCCTTTTAAATGTAGATGTGGCTGGTGGCAGTCAAAGGATGGAACTGAGCATATGTGACCACCTCAGTAGGTGGTCATACATTACTTTGCAGATCAAACACCAGGGGGCGCCATTAAAATGAAGTATGGAGACTATCTCACAACAGGAGCATTTTTGGAACAGAAAGTATTTCTAGAGGAACTAGTTTTTCATGCTGAATTTGATTAAAATAACATTTAATGCTGGCACAACCCCTTTAATACAGCGTCCACCATGACATAAATGCACGAACACCGACCGTGGGGCAGCCGCAGCGGATCGCGGACCTATTCCCCGAAACGATAGGACATGTTCTATCTTTTTGTGGAACGGAAGTACGGGACTAAACCCCACGGAAGCACTACGTGGGGTTTTGTCTACTATCTCCGGATTTGCGGATTCATTGAAGTGAATGGATCCGCATCCGTGATGCGGAATGCCCACAGAACCGCACCCGTGTATTGCGGATCTGCCATGGGCAGCACACAAAAATTGGTTGTTTAAAAAAAAAATACAACACAAATGTGTAAAAAAAACACCATTGAAAAGGCCCTTGTCCCTGGTCTATGGGGACATATGGAATTCAAACAGTGAGAGTCCGTCACTTGAGATCCCCCTCTATGTGCCCACTCTGTAAGAGCAGCATCAGATCCTACTGACCCCGTGCATCTCTGCAATACTTGGGTGGCCATTCTTTTGAAGCATGCCTAATCTTGGCGTTACAGTATTTTAATAAAGGGTTATCTTCAGGAGACACTCGCTTGAACCCTTTGATTGCCTCAGTTAGTTGGTTTTCTTCGGACAGCCCTGCAAACTGGGATGCAAATTTGCATAGAAATTTGAGTTTATGGGAACATCTCAAAGTGGGACATAGGCAAGGCTTAAAATGTCCCAAGTTTTAAGATTCAGATATACAATGCACTTGGAAACTCTGTTCAGACCCTTTCACTTTTTTCACCTTTTGTTATGTTGCTCCTTGTGCTAAAATAAAATAAAAATCAAGCTTTGGTCCATCAGTCTGCACTCAATACCCCATAATTAAAAAAGTGAAACCAGAATGTTAGAAATATTAGAAAATTTAGTAAAAAGGAAAAACTAAAATGTTGCATAGACATTTCAAACCCATTGATATAACTAGAGATGAGCGAATTTTTCTCTTTTCAAAGAATTTTGTTAAAAAACAGCTATTTCCTGGCTGCAGAGAGCCTGTATAGTGGTGTAGAACCCTGTGCCTTGTAGTAACACGCATAGGGAGTCTGCTGTGGTAGTGAAACAATACTGTGAGTCCGCATGACATGCAGATCGATCACAGGTGTCTCTCTTAGAATCACTGCACACTTCACTTATTTGGGCAGTCACTGGGCCAAAATTGACCAAATAACTGCACTCCTTTTACACCGTCGTCAACTGATTCCACATAGATGTCTAGAGAACCTGTTCTATTAAACGCTTGTAGAGCCCCCGACAGAGTGGAGACGGTGTCAGCAATAAGTTTGTGTCGACGTCACTGATTATTTTGCCCTTCCTCTGATCCGTCAGAACAATAACCCCCAAAAATGGATCCTGTCTGTTGAGCATCCGCCTTCACTCGGTCAGCATTTGGTCAGTAATCCATCAGTATTGCTAATGCCAAGCAGGAGTGGATCCAAAACAGAGGTGACACGTGAACGGAATATTTGCATGTCTTCTGTGTTTTGTACCCACTCCTGCTTTTGGCTACCAAATCATATGCCATTCTGATGGGACCATACAGGCCTTACAGCTACTACACAGACAGGATCTGTTGTGTGTCTCATTTTTCCTTCCTTCTGACAGATCAGAAGAAGGGTCAAATAAATGATGATGTCAGCCAAGCCAAAAAGGCTAAATAGTGGCCCAGTCATGTAGTGGGGAGGGTGGGAACAGCATGAGAAGTCAACAGAGTGGCCCTATGACATAGTGGTGAGGTGAAAGCAGCATGAGGAGACCACAGAGTGGCCCAATGACAGAGTCTGGAGGTGGAGGCAGCATCAGGAGGCCACAGAGTGGCACAATGACGCAGTGTGGAGGTGGCGGCAGCATCAGGAAGCCACAGAATGGCACTATGACAGAGTGCGGAGGTGTCGGCAGCATGGGGAGGCCACAGAGTGACAAGGGTACATAGTGTGGAGGTGGCAGCAGCATCAGGAGGCCACAGAGTGGAAAGGTGACATAGTGTGGAGGTGGCAGCAGCATGAGGAGGCCACAGAGTGGCAAAGTGACATAATGTGGAGGTGGAAGCAGCATCAGGAAGCCACAGAGTGGCAAGGTGACATAGTGTGGAGGTGGCAGCAGCATCAGGAGGCCACAGAGTGGCACAATGACAGAGTCTGGAGGTGGAGGCAGCATCAGGAGGCCACAGAGTGGCACAATGACGCAGTGTGGAGGTGGCGGCAGCATCAGGAAGCCACAGAATGGCACTATGACAGAGTGCGGAGGTGTCGGCAGCATGGGGAGGCCACAGAGTGACAAGGGTACATAGTGTGGAGGTGGCAGCAGCATCAGGAGGCCACAGAGTGGAAAGGTGACATAGTGTGGAGGTGGCAGCAGCATGAGGAGGCCACAGAGTGGCAAAGTGACATAATGTGGAGGTGGCAGCAGCATCAGGAAGCCACAGAGTGGCAAGGTGACATAGTGTGGAGGTGGCAGCAGCATCAGGAGGCCACAGAGTGGCACAATTACAGAGTGTGGAGGTTGCGGCAGCATCAGGAAGCCACAGAGTGGCACAATGACAGAGTGTGGAGGTGACGGCAGCATGGGGAGACCACAGAGTGGCAAGGTGACATAATGTGGAGGTGGCAGCAGCATGATGAGACCACAGAGTGACCCAGTGACAGAGTGTGAAGGTGACAGCAGCATGAGGAGACCACAGAGTGGCAAGGTGACATGGTGTGAAGGTGGAAGCAGCATCTGGAGGCCACAGAGTGGCAAGGTGACATAGTGTGGAGGTGGCAGCACCATCAGGAGGCCACAGAGTGGCACAAAGACAGAGTGTGGAGGTGGCGGCAGCATTAGGAGACCACAGAGTGGCAAAGTGACATAGTGTTGAGGTAACAGCAGCATCAGGACACCACAGAGTCGCAGGTGACATATTGTGGAGGTAGCATCAGCATCAGGAGACCACAGAGTGGCAAGGTGACATGTTGTGGAGGTAGCAGCAGCATCAGGAGGCCACAGAGTGACCCAGCTACAGAGTGTGGAGGTGGGTGGCAATAACAGTACCCGCTGACGATGGTGGGTGTAAGAAGGGGCACTTGGGATAAGATGTGTGGCAACAGGCGGGTGGCAGCATCAGAATAGTAGCTGAGGCAGGTAGCCAGAAGAAACCGGTCTCTTTTGTCAAGGTTTGGGTGAGGCAGCATGGATGATTTAATCTGATGCATCAGGCATTGGTGGGTGGAAATCCTGGCTGATCCACGCCTGATTCATCTTGACAAAGTTCAGTCTCTCCACATTTAGGGTGGACAGGCGAGTTCTCTTTGGGGAAACTATGGTTCCCGGCCGCACTAAACACCTGCTCTGATGCCACACTACTGGCCGGTCAGGACAGCTTTTCCAGAGAAAACTCGGCCAGTTGCGGCCACAAATCCAGTTTGGCTGGCCAGTAGTCCAGTGAATTTTTAATGACTGATGGCTGGCAGGGTGCACTCCAGGTATGCCACCACCTGCTGGTTTAGGTTCTGCTCTATGTCTAGCTGCTGGTAAGTAGCTTTTTCACTATGCAGGTGAAGAAAGCTGCTCATCAGCGACTCTAGACTCAGGCTGCTGCTGATGGAGCTGGTACTGCTCCTGCCACTCTACCCCTCCCCAGCAGCCATGGCAGTGGAACGTGAGCACAAAGGGCCCCCCCGGTCAGACCTGCGAGAGGATGGACAATGGGACATATAGGCAGCGGCCAACTGACTACATAGGATGTCTCTATAGTAGTTCAGTTTGTCTTGGTGTAAAAAAGGTCCCCATTTTGGACCGGTAGCGAGGGCCCAACAAGGTGGAGAGCCAGAAGTCATCCCTCTACCAAATGGTGACAATTCGTCTGTCACTACGCAAGCAAGTGAGTATGCATCGGGCCATTTGTGCAAGTGACTCGGAGGGACTCCCTGCGTCCATCTCCACTGCATACTGCCACGGTGTGTCTGGGTCCTCTGCCTCATCTTCCTCATCGCCCTGTAGCTCCTCTGGCTGCTCCTGCTCCACCCATTTTGCTACACATTGCTTGTGCTCCAATGTCCTCCTCCTCCTCCAGTTCAGCCCCCACAGGGCTCATGTGGCCATGAGATCTCCAGTCCCCTGACCAGCCAGATTTACCAGCATCTGTTCCAGGACATGAAGTAGTGGAATGACATTGTTCATCCTGTAGTCCTGGCGACTGACAAATAACGTGGCATCCTCAAAGGGCCTGAGCAAACAGCAGGTGTCACACATGAGCTGCCACTGGCTGACATCGAAGTTACACAGGGGAGTACTCCTGTCCTCTTGGATCATCAAGAAATTGTTTATGGCCTTTCTCTGTTCGTATAGTCGGTCCAACATATGGAAGGGGGAATTCCAATGGGTGGGAACGTTGCATATCAGCCTATGTTGGAGGATGCCGTTCTGCCGCCGCAGCTCAAGGAGGGTGTGTTTTGTGGTGTACGAGTGGCTGAAGTGCATGCAAAGTTTCCTGGCCATTTTTAGGATGTCTTGAAGATGGCTGGAAGGCTTTAGGAACCGCTTGACAACCAGATTGAACACGTGTGCCATGCAGGGTGCATGGCTCAGCCCTCCTTGACGCAGCGCTGGCACCATGTTCTTTCCGTTGTCGGTCACCATGGTTCTGATTTTCAGTTGTCACGGAGAAAGCCAGGATTCGATTTCTTGATGAAGGACACGGAGCAGTTCCTCCTCTGTGTGACTCCAGTCGCCCAGGCAAACGAGGTGCAGGAAAGCGTGACACCGCCGTGCCCTGCACATGTGGTATGCTGGTGGGCCCCTGTGAATTGTCCCTGCAGTGGAGGATGAGGAGGCAGAGGCGGACATTGTCTCAGGACCAACAGTATGGCAACGTGGAGGCGGAAGCGGCGTCACCTGGCCAAGTTGCTGGTGTGGCTGTGCAGGAACCACATTCACCCAGTGGGCTGTAAAGGACATGTATTGTCCCTGACCGTCGTTACAGCTCCACACGTCTGCGCTCCAGTGCACTTTGGCAGACACCGACAGGCTCAAGGATTGGCCCACCTTCTGTTCTACATGTGTGTGCAGGGCTGGCACTGCCTTTTTGGCAAAGAAATGACGGCTTGGGACTCTCCACCTCGGCTCGGCGCAAGCCATCATTTCTCTGAAAGATGCAGAGTCCACCACTTGGAAAGGGAAGGACTGCAGCACCAGCAACTTGGACAGGAGCACATTCAGCTTCTGCGCCATTGGATGCGTGCACGCATACTGTTGTCTTTTGGCAATCGCTCCGGTGATTGATTGCTGATGGAATGACTGATGAGGAGTAGGTGATTTTACCATCAATACTCCGAGCTGACTGACTGCCACCGACTGTCACCGCCAGTTCTGTGAGAAAATCTGTCAGACATTTTTCTCTACCTCTTGTATGATGTTCTTTGTTTTGGTTTCACTTTCTCATCTCCTTTCCTTCTGCCAGGTGTCACTTATTTCGACTAATCGTCTTCCTTTATAATCCCTCCCATACTGCCTCACTTTGCGGTTTATACTACTTCCTAGATGAGGTGTTCACTGCTGGAGGCTGCTTCTGCTGTTTGTACAGATAAGGGCTCTTTCACACTTGCGTTGTCCGGATCCGGCGTGTACTCCACTTGCCGGAATTACACGCCGGATCCGGAAAAACGCAAGTGTACTGAAAGCATTTGAAGACGGATCCGTCTTCAAAATGCTTTCAGTGTTACTATGGCACCCAGGACGCTATTAAAGTCCTGGTTGCCATAGTAGGAGCGGGGAGCGGGGGAGCAGCATACTTACCATCCGTGCGGCTCCCGGGGCGCTCCAGAGTGACGTCAGAGCGCCCCATGCGCATGGATGACGTGCCATGCGATCACGTCATCCATGCGCCTGGGGCGCCCTGACGTCACTCTGGAGCGCCCCGGGAGCCGCACGGATGGTAAGTATGCTGCTCCCCCGCTCCCCGCTACACTTTACCATGGCTGCCAGGACTTTAGCGTCCCGGCAGCCATGGTAACCACTCTAAAATAGCTAAACGTCGTATCCGGCAATGCGCCGAAACGACGTTTAGCTTAAGGCCGGATCCGGATCAATGCCTTTCAATGGGCATTCATTCCGGATCCGGCCTTGCAGCAAGTCTTCAGTTTTTTGGGCCGGAGCAAAAAGCGCAGCATGCTGCGGTATTTTCTCCGGCCAAAAAACGTTACGTTCCGGAACTGAAGACATCCTGATGCATCCTGAACGGATTTCACTCCATTCAGAATGCATTAGGATAATCCTGATCAGGATTCTTCCGGCATAGAGCCCCGACGACGGAACTCTATGCCGGAAGACTATAACGCAGGTGTGAAAGAGCCCTTAGTCTTTTACTTTATTGTGTTTCCTTGCTGGCTTGATTCTAGGTGACCCTGACTCCGTCCGTATTAAGTGCAGGGAGCCGGTGGTTGTGTCCCCTCACTATTATAGGGTTTTCAGGTGTTACACAGTATTAGGTATGCGGGCATGCAATCGTCTACCATACAGACCCTTGCATGTGCATAGCAGTCAGGGAGAGCTCTTAGGGATTTATAGGGTTCATCTATAAGCTCCTTAGTTTGGGATCAAGCCAGTCGCTCGTTTATTTATATGTTCCAGCTATCTGCTAACTTCATCCGTGACACCGACGCTGCTTCTGCGAACCCCTGCACCACTACTTTCTGGTCAGGTAGGCACCTGCAAAACGGGTGGTCTACCCCGAGCAAGTTTTGCTCCCGACCTCCCACTGATGCCACCCTGCTGACTCCCGGCCACACTAGCGACTTGCTGGCTCCTCCACTTTCTCATGGGCAAGCTGCCAACCTCTTCTCCCGATGATGATGAAGCCCCTTTCGTCACCTGGCTCCCAAGTGCGATCAGCTACATAATCATCATCGAGTAGTGTCTGCACTTCCCTGATGTCCACCTCAACCGTCTCTGGGTCAGGAGCGTGACGGCTCGCAACACCAGCTCCCACACCACTCTCCTCATCACTACTTGCCTGCCTAGTGGAGGAAGCGGTGGATGTCTCCTCCAGATCTTGGCTGGGCAGTAGCTGCTGACTGTCCTCTAGTAGCTCGTCCTCACTGTATAGTGGAGCTGAGCCCACAGCATACAATACTTCTCTGGCTGAGGGAACAGAAAAGGACAGAGGCAGGTTGAGGACAGGTGAGGGCACAGGGCTTGCTCCCCGGCCATGTCAACTAACGGTTGTGTCTGACGAACCCACTGACTCTTGGCTGGGGTTGTCTAATGTCACTTGCCATGAAGTTTAAGATAGAGTCAACCACTCAAGAACCGCTGGATTGCTAGTCACAACACGACCGCTGACACTGGGAGCTCAGGCCGCTTGAAGTGACTCCTGTTGCCACGGCCCCTTACTCTGATGCGACCTCTGCCTGCACCAGAAACATTTAGGCCTCTGCCACTCCCCTGTGCAGGGCCTGGCACTTCTCTGTCTGACATACTGTTAGATCAAATAATCAAATGTTAGATCAAATATATTTTTATCTTGCCACTAATACACGGCAAACAGGGCTTCAGAATATATCACTGCACCACAGAACAGCAATTAGGCCCTAATTTTTTTTCTACTTTTACACAACACAAAAGGATTTTCAACAGATAAGTGCAACGCTGAACGGTGAATATATTTTTATTTCGCCACTAATACACGGCAAACAGGGCTTCAGAATATATCACTGCACCGCAGAACAGCAATTAGGCCCTAATTTTTTTTCTACTTTTACACAACACAAAAGACTTTTCAACATATAAGTGCAGCGCTAAAAGGCGAATATATTTTTATTTCGGCACTTATACATGGCAAACGGGACTTTAGAATAGATCACTGCACCGCAGAACAGGAATTAGGCCCTAATTTTTTTCAACTTTTACACAACTCAAAAGGCTTTTCTACAGATAAGTGCAACGCTGCACGGCGAATATATTTTTATTTCGACACTAATACACGGCAAACAGGGCTGCACCGCACAAGGGAAAACGTACTGTAGAAATATTTCCTTGTAATAAATCCTGTTAATGGCTGTATCACACAGCACTTTCACCCCAATAACAAGAACAGTTTCCTGGAATGACAGAGCTGTATAATGGCAATTTGGATCCCCAGTCAGTGCACCAAGGTTTAATAGGATTGTTCCTATTACCCAGCTTGTAACCTCCTCTACTGAACCCTGTTCTACATAAATGCTGTGGAACGATTCCTCCCTATCCTTTCCCTGCACTTATAAATCATTTTTTCACCACAATCAAGTCTTTCCTATCACTGTCCCTAGCGCCTGCAGACACATCTCTCCCTGCACTAAGTGCGCTGGTGAATGGCAGAATCTAAGATGGCTTCCGCTATTTATAGGGCTGTGACATCACAGGGCTGGGTGGCTGCTGATTGGCATTATGGGTGATCCTGCCTTCCCAGAGTTCCTTTCTCCATGTCCTCACACGTGCAGCAGCCAGTTTAGGAAAAAATTAGATCCGTTACCACGAAGCGCGAGGAAATTCGGCTTTAGTGCAAATCGTCAGCTTCGATTCGCTCATCTCTAGATATAACACTTGTAATTTAGCCCTGGGGTACTCCCATTTCTCTTGATCATATTTGAGATGTTTCTACACCTTGATTGGAGTCCGCCTGTGGTAAATTCAGTTCATTAGACATGACATGGAAAGACACAGCTCTGTCTATATAAGGTCTCACAGCTGACAATACATCCTGCGATACTAGGGAGGCTCGTCACTGTCACCACCTGCCATTGGCTGCTCCCTAACTCCCCCCCCCCTCCGCACATAGGGAGTAGCAGCAGCGGTGGTGCGGGGACCAGAAGCGGCGCAGGGAGCCAGGTAAGTAGAATCAGTGTTAGGGGCCCAGCATATGGGGGACCATTTGTTAGTGTCAGAGAACCCCTTTAATAAAAAACCTGATTGTCACGGACGGTGTACAGAAAACAAGGCAAAGCAACATGTATAAACGAATCGCTGGAACCAAAAACTAAGGAACCAAGGGAGACCCCTGCAGAAGACCTGGCACTTTCCCTGGCTGCTCAGCCTATGCAAAGATCCGAATGGTGGAGGTTTGCATATCCACGAACCTTGACTATAAAGCCCTGAGCACCCTACAATAGTGAGGGGACACGACCACCGGCTCCCTACACAAGATACGGAGGGAGTCAGGGTCACCTGGGATCCAGCAAACAGAAAATAACAGATAAAGGTACAACACTTAGCTTTGAAGCAAACAGGAGGACAGAGTCAGCGTGCACACACACTCCAGGAAGTAGTATAAGCCGCCCAGAAAAGCCTTCTGGGGAAGAATTTAAAGGGAAGCAATTAGTCCAACACATGACAGCTGAGAGAGGCTAACGAGAGGAGGAGCTGAATACCACAACACAGAAACTCAAGGAGGAGGTTCTGAAAGGCCTCTGTCAGAGCTTCTCAGCTGTCTGGTTGTGACACTCTGTCAGAGCTTCTCAGCTGTCTGGTTGTGACAGTACCCCTCCCTCTACGAGTGGACTCCGGACACTCAGAACCCACCTTCTCAGGATGGGACCTATGGAAAGACCTGATGAGACGAGAGGCCTTAACCCCTTAGGGACACCTTAGGACCAGGCCATTTTTTGCAAATCTGACCAGTGTCACTTTAAGTGATGATAACTTTAAAACGCTTTGACTTATCCAGGCCATTCTGAGATTGTTTTTTCGTCACATATCGTACTTCATGACACTGGTAAAAAAAAGTTAAAAAAAAAAAAATATTTTGCATAAAAAATGTCAAATTTACCAAAAATTTGGAAAAATTAGCCAATTTCAAAGTTTCAGTCTCTCTACTTCTGTAATACATAGTAATACCCCTAAAAATTGTGATGACTTTACATTCCCCATATGTCTACTTCATGTTTGAATTATTTTGGGAATGATATTTTATTTTTTGGGGATGTTACAAGGCTTAGAAGTTTAGAAGCAAATCTTGAAATTGTTCAGAAATTTACAAAAACCCAATTTTTAGGGACCACTACAGCTCTGAAGTCACTTTGCGAGGCTTACATAATAGAAACCACCCAAAAATGACCCCATTCTATAAACTACACCCCTCAAGGTATTCAAAACTGATTTTACAAACTTTGTTAACCCTTTAGGTGTTGCACAAGAGTTATTGGCAAATGGGGATGAAATTTGAGAATTTCATTTTATTGCCTAATTTTCCATTTTAACCAATTTTTTCCACTAACAAAGCAAGGGTTAACAGCCAAACAAGACTGTATCTTTATTGCCCTGACTCTGCCATTTACAGAAACACCCCATATGTGGCCGTAAACTACTGTACGGCCACACAGTGGGGCGTAGAGTGAAAGGTGCGCCGTTTGGTTTTTGGAAGGCAGGTTTTGCTGGACTGGTTTTTTGACACCATGTCCCATTTGAAGCCCCCTGATGCACCCCTAGAGTAGAAACTCCATAAAAGTGACCCCATCTAAGAAACTACACCCCTCAAGGTATTCAAAACTGATTTTACAAACTTTGTTAACCCTTTAGGTGTTGCACAAGAGTTATTGGCAAATGGGGATGAAATTTGAGAATTTCATTTTTTTGCCAAATTTTCCATTTTAACCCATTTTTTCCACTAACAAAGCAAGGGTTAACAGCCAAACAAGACTGTATCTTTATTGCCCTGACTCTGCCGTTTACAGAAACACCCCATATGTGGCCGTAAACTACTGTACGGCCACACAGCGGGGCGTAGAGTGAAAGGTGCGCCGTTTGGTTTTTGGAAGGCATGTTTTGCTGGACTGGTTTTTTGACACCATGTCCCATTTGAAGCCCCCCTGATGCACCCCTAGAGTAGAAACTCCATAAAAGTTACCCCATCTAAGAAACTACACCCCTCAAGGTATACAAAACTGATTTTACAAACTTTGTTAACCCTTTAGGTGTTGCACAAGATTTAATGGAAAATAGAGATACAATTTCAAAATTTAACTTTTTTGACAGATTTTCCATTTTAATATTTTTTTCCCAGTTACAAAGCAAGGGTTAACAGCCAAACAAAACTCATTATTTATGGCCCTGATTCTGTAGTTTACAGAAACACCCCATATGTGGTCGTAAACCACTGTACGGTCACACGGCAGGGCGCAGAAGGAAAGGAATGCCATACGGTTTTTGGAAGGCAGATTTTGCTGGACTGGTTTTTTTGACACCATGTCCCATTTGAAGCCCCCTTGATGCACCCCTAGAGTAGAAACTCCAAAAAAGTGACCCCATTTTAGAAACTACGGGATAGGGTGGCAGTTTTGTTGGTACAAGTTTAGGGTACATATGATTTTTGGTTGCTCTATATTACACTTTTTGTGCGGCAAGGTAACAAGAAATTGCTTTTTTGGCACCGTTTTTTTTTTTGTTATTTACACCATTCATCTGACAGGTTAGATCATGTGGTAATTTTATAGAGCAGGTTGTCACGGACGCGGTGATACCCAATATGTATACAATTTTTTTTATTTATGTACGTTTTACACAATAATTTCATTTTTAAAACAAAAAAAATGTTTTAGTGTCTCCATAGTCTAAGAGCCATAGTTTTTTCAATTTTTGGGCGATTATCTTAAGTAGGGTCTCATTTTTTGTGGGATGAGATGACGGTTTGATTGGCACTATTTTGGGGTGCACTTTTTGATTGCTTGCTATTACACTTTTTGTGACGGAAGATGACAAAAAATGGCATTTTTTACACCGTTTTTATTTTTCTTTTTTTACGGTGGTCATCTGAGGGGTTAGGTCATGTGATATTTTTATAGAGCCGGTCAATACGGACGCGGCGATACCTAATATGTATACTTTTTTTTTATTTATGTAAGTTTTACACAATGATTTCATTTTTGAAACAAAAGAAATCATGTTTTAGTGTTTCCATAGTCTAAGAGCCATAACTTTTTCAGTTTTTGGGCGATTATCTTGGGTAGGGTATGATTTTTGCGGGATGAGATAACGGTTTGATTGTTACAATTTTGGCGTAGATGCGACTTTTTTGATCACTTTTATTACCTTTTTTGGGAAGTAAGGTGGGCAAAATTCCAATTTCATCATAGTTTTTTATTTTTTATTTTTATGGCGTTCATCGTTCGGGTAAAGTAACATTACCGTTTTATAGATCAGGTCGTTACGGACGCGGCGATACCAAACATATGTAGGGAATTTTATTTTTTTCATTTTTAATCAGTGATAAATGTGTTTTTGGATTTTTACTTTATTTTCACTTTTTTCACTTTTTTCTTTGACCCAGACCCACTTGGTTCTTGAAGATCCAGTGGGTCTGATGTCTGCATAATACAGTACAGTACAATATATATTGTACTGTACTGTATTTTACTTACACTTTGTCTGAACAGATCTATGCTTTCAGCACAGATCTGTTCAGAACCATGGACAGCAGGACACCTGAGAAGGCGTCCTGTTGCCATGGGAACCTTCCCCGTCTGCTCAGTAGTGTTCAGAACTGCGCAGACGGGGAAGGGTAAGGACGGGGCTTGGGGGGCTGCCTGGAAGCTCTCTCCCTCTCCATTCGGGGGACTGCAAAGGCACAGCAGCCCCCCGATGGGAGAGGGAGGGAGCTCCCTGAGCTGTTAACCTTTTCCATACAGCGGTCCGTACGGACCGCTGTATGGAAAGGGTTAAACGGCTGACATCGCATCACCGATGTCAGCCGTTTATACCAGGGTGCCAGCAATGTGCTGGCACCCTGGTATACCCACTAGACGCCAACGATTACGCAATGGGAGGCGGGCGGGGGATCGCGATCCCGCCTACCGCACCGCCCGCCTCCCGCACCGCCCGCACCGCCCGCAACCCTCCCCCTGCACCTCCCACTGTGCTCAAATAACTCAGGGGTGCAGGGGGGAGGGATACTGGACAAAATTTTGAATCCTAAAGTTTCTGATCCCCGCGGTCAGGGACCGCGGGGATCATAAACTGCAGAAATCGCAGCAAACCGCAGGTCTGAATTGACCTGCGGTTTGCCGCGATCGCTGACATGTGGGGGTCACGGGACCCCCCCGCGCATTTAGCCTAGGTGCCTGCTCAATGATTTGAGCAGGCACCGGGTTCCGATCACTGCCAGCCGCACGGCAGTGATCGAAAATGCACAGGGCGTACATGTACGCCCTGTGTCCTTAAGTACCAGGGCACAAGGGCGTACCTGTACGCCCTGTGTCCTTAAGGGGTTAATGTCCGTCACTGGGACCCACATCCTCTCCTCAGGACCATACCCCTCCCACTGAACAAGGTACTGAAGAGAACCGCGGACAAGACGAGAATCCACAATCCTAGAGACCTGAAATTCAAGATTCCCATCAACCATAATCGGAGGAGGAGGCAAAGGCGAGGGTACAATGGGTTGAACATAAGGTTTCAATAAGGACTTATGAAAAACATTATGGATCTTCCAAGTCTGAGGAAGATCAAGACGGTATGCAACAGGATTGATGACAGACAGGATTTTTGTAAGGCCCAATAAACCTAGGACCCAACTTCCAGGAGGGAACCTTCAATTTGATATTCTTGGTAGACAACCACACCAGATCACCAACATTCAGGTCCGGACCAAGCACACGTCTCTTATCAGCCACACGCTTACAGTCATGTGAAAAAATTAGGACACCCTTTGAAAGCATGTGGTTTTTTGTAACATTTTTAATAAAAGGTTATTTCATCTCCGTTTCAACAATACAGAGAGATTAAAGTAATCCAACTAAACAAAGAAAACTGAAGAAAAGTCTTTTCAAGATCTTCTGTAAATGTCATTCTACAAAAATGCCTATTCTAACTGAGGAAAAAGATAGGACACCCTCACATGTATTCCCTCTTAAATTGGCTCAGATCTCACACAGGTATATCACACCAGGTGCACATAATTAGTAGATCGTTACTCTGCATGTTGAATGAGGCTTGCCCTATTTAAACCTCAGACATTTAGTTTGGTGTGCTCCTGACTGTTGAAGTGAGAGTGAGCACCATGGTGACAGCAAAAGAGCTGTCAGAGGACTTCAGAAAAAAGATTGTAGCAGCCTATGAGTCTGGGAAGGGATTTAAAAAGATCTCAAAAGATTTTGAAATCAGCCATTCCACTGTCCGGAAGATAGTCTACAAGTGGAGGGCTTTCAAAACAACTGCCAACATGCCCAGGACTGGTCGCCCCAGCAAGTTCACCCCAAGAGCAGACCGCAAGATGCTAAAAGAGGTCTCCAAAAACCCTAAAGTGTCATCTCGAGAACTACAGCAGGCTCTGGCTACTGTTGGTGTAGAAGTACATGCCTCTACAATCAGAAAGAGACTGTACAAGTTTAACTTGCATGGGAGGTGTGCAAGGAGGAAACCTTTGCTTTCCAAGAGAAACATCGAGGCCAGACTGACATTTGCCAGAGATAAAGTTGATCAATAATTCATCAATGGTATAGGGGGTCAGATCGTGAAATATCTGCCTTTTAGATTATCCGGGAAACAAATATCATTCTAGAGGAATAATCCTTAAAACATAACATTTAATGTCTTTGCTAATAAAAAATCCTTGATACAGTGTGCGAAAAAAGAAAGATGAATATAGTGAGATGAACACGGTATAGGACCATTAATGGCTGAGGCCCATGGTCATCTCAGTATATTGATATTAAATTAGAGTGCACGGCGGCACTGTGAGGGTAACCAGTGTGTCCTACCGGTACCCAGGGAGGGATGTCGGCTGCTTCAACACACGATATTCCGGTAGTCGTTCGTCCTGTATGGATGGTCGGATGAATCTGGTAGGGAGATAGCAACCGGCTGACAGTCTAACACATGTGTGTAGGGTCCCTAAGGAAATCCTATGGCTGTCTAACCGATACCCTAAAAACTAGAAGTGTGGTAGCAGCCTGACCACAGGGCACTCGTCCTTGAAAGGACGACCCTGTCCGGAACCTGTCCCTTATTCTAATAACTAAATGTCCCTAACTATGCATGAGCATTGTCCCTACAAGCATGTTTCACTGCCCGGACATTAGGCAGTTCATCAGGGGAGATGATATAAAGCAGGTCAATCCCAGATGGAATGGTAATACCTGATGACCCAAAGATGACACTGTTAGTCAAAATGGTCAATAGGTGCACGAAGATGGTCGGCTCCTGTGTGGGCTACCCCATAGGTAAGGGGTTAGGAATAATGCAGAAAAACCGATGTGTCTATCTGCATATGGGACGCCAACTAACCTGGCGTTCATTCCTGATTTAAATAGCCCGGTTCCCGCTGCTGATGACGTCAGTGCCAGACGTCAGGTGGCGCAGCGCACGCCCGCACATAGGCGTCGCGCATGCGCACAACACAGAGTTGGAACGAGGCTTGGGGCGCAGAACAAGTGCCTGATGCAAGATGCACTTCTGCGCATGCGCGAACTTGCGTAAGGTATCGCGATATCGCGGAAGCTGATGCCGGCAACCAGATAAGTTGGGGGCGACTAAGGTATATGATGCTTCAGAGTCTGCATATGCTGTACCCACGATCGGACATTCGTAGGTACAGCTAGGCATATTGAACCACAATCGGCTCATGATTAAAGATATTTGGGGCTATTCTTCCCAGGTAGGGTCGAATTCGCTGGTGGACAGTAAAAAAGCACAGCGACAGGTCATAGAAGATGGTCATAAGAAATAAGATAGTGTCTCATAAAGGTTCCTTGTCAACATGAGTACCCAACCTGTAAACTGATATTGTGAGGTTATGGTACATGTTGTTGTCAAGTGGGTATTAAAACTCACACATAAAATAAAGAGTATTGTCTCAGGTACATCAGAGATAACAAATAGATGGTTAGAAGAGATGGTTTGAAAGAGTGGTGAGAAAAGGTGGATGGTGGTTAGTACAACTACTGTAATAGGCGGTGGTGACGGTGGTATATATCCTCTGAGAGTGTCAGTCTACAAAAAGCAGCTGTAATTCAACTGTTCATTGAGACCATTCGGTGTAACAGTCTTTAAGAGAAATATCCACCGTGTCTCGCGCTGTAGAAGGATTTTATCCAGATCCCCGCCTCTTTTGGGGGGGCTAACGGTCTCAATGCCCATAACTTTAATAACCTTGGGATTGCCATGGTGTAGTTCGCAGACGTGACGTGCTACTGGAGTATCGCGACGCTTATCAATGTCTAGGAGATGCTCACCTATGCGTCTACGCAACTCGCGCTTGGTTTTCCCAATGTACTCCATGTGGCAAACACAGGTGATTTTATATATTACCCCAACAGTTCTACATGAGATGAAGTCTTTAATCTCAAAGTTACGCTTCAGGTTTGTACTATAAAAAGTTTTTCCTGGGCTGATACTACCGCAGGCCACACATCCGCTGCATCTGAAACAGCCCACAGGTCGGCGTCCAAGCCACATATTGGGCTTGGTCGGTGGTGCAAGATGGCTATGCACCAGTAAATCTTTGAGACTTTGTCCCTTTCTAAAAGTCACCTGTGGGTGTTCATGCAGAATTTCCCTGACATCTGGGTCCATAAGTAAAATGGGCCAGTGTCGTTTTAAGATCTCTTTTGATTCCTTTGCGGAACCGTCAAAAGTTGTAATGAACCTCACTTTTCTGTCACTCTCTTGCTTAGGCTTTGGGGTAAGTAGTGTCTCTCTTGGGGTATTTTTCGCCCTCTGAAATGCTCCTTTCAGTACCTTGTCAGGGTAACCCCTGGCCCTAAATCTTTGCCGGAGGTCTGCTGCCTGTCGTAGGAACTCTTGTTCTTCAGAACAGTTTCTGCGCAAGCGCAGATACTGTCCATAAGGTATCCCTCTCTTTAGTGGCAGAGGATGGCTACTCTGCCAATGTAGGACTGAGTTTGTAGCAGTTGTTTTGCGAAAAACAGTGGTAGAGAGCTCACCGCCAGAGGTCTTGGAAATACGGACATCAAGAAAAGGTAGAGAACTCTCGCCAATCTCGTAAGTGAAACGGAGGCCAATACTATTGCAATTGAGAGAGTCCACAAACTTTTTGAAATCCCTGGTGCCCGCATTCCAGACAATCAAAATGTCGTCGATGTACCGGGCCCATAAGGTGATGGGCCCGGTCATCGATTCAACTTCCCCAAAAACGACGGTCGCCTCCCACCAGCCCAGGAGCAGATTGGCATAAGACGGCGCACAGGAGCAACCCATGGCCGTGCCCCTGAGCTGGTGGTAGATGCGACCGTCGAATGTGAAGAAATTATGCACCAACAGAAATCTGAGTAACCGTAGGACAAAAGCGTTATGTGCCTAATACTGCTGTCCTCGCATGCTGAGGTAGTAACTTACAGCCGTAAGGCCAGCCTCGTGTGGTATGGAGGAGTATAACGCCTCCACGTCTATGCTGGTCAGCAAGGAATGATCCTCAATGTAAATCCCTTCCACCCGTTTCAGAAGGTCCATCGTATCACGGGTGTACGAGGGTAGTGCAGTCACAAAGGGCATAAGGATCTGGTCTATATATATCCCTATATTTTGACAGATACTCCCAATGCCGGCGACGATTGGTCTCCCCTTGAGTGGTCTAAGGCCTTTATGGACCTTGGGGAGACTATAAAACGTGGCCATAACGGGGTGCCTGGGATACATAAAGTCCAGCTCCTCTTGTGAAATAAGATTCTCCGCTCTCCCGGCTAAGAGAATCTCCCGTAACTCAACCACGTATGACGCTGTAGGATTGTGTGTCAGCAACTGATAACTATTGCTATCTTTCAGGATATGTTCACACATGGATTGATAATCAGGTCGATTCATGATAACCGTGTTTCCACCCTTGTCGGATGGCTTGATGACTATATCCTTGTCTTCTTTCAGAGACTTAATGGCACGATGTTCTTCAGAGGAACAATTATTGTACTGTGGAGGATGCTCTTTAGCCATCAAATCAGCACTGACAAGTTGTAGAAAGACGTCTACACATGAAACGTCACCAGTAGGCGGCATTTTATTGCTTTTGTTACGCAGAGGGGTAAATGGGCCAGCGCCCTGCGACGTTTGTTCGTCGTCTGCTAAGCTGTGTAGCAACTCGACATCCTTCAGAATATCTGCTGGTATGCCTAAGATATGAGCTCTCTTCTTTTCAACGTTCTTAAAATGTTTATGCCACCTAAGCTTTCTTATAAATAGATGGAGGTCCTTGACCCAAGTAAACATATCGTAATGACGTGTAGGGACGAATGACAACCCCTTTGATAATATTGCCATTTCGCTAGGGGTAAGGGTATGGCTAGACAGATTGATTATTTCTGGCCCGATGGATCCCGTGTGATGGGGCGGTTCCTCAGTGGGTAACTTACACCCTGATCTAAAAAACCGGTTTTATTTGGACCAGTTGTACCTCTGCCCCTCCCCCTACCTCTCCCTCTTTTGTTGAAATTTTTGGATTTATTCCGGTTAGGATTGCCCCCAGATTCTCTCTCACTGTCCGAAAGTTCGGTGTCAGTGGTAGAGATCTCGGAAGTTACTTCTTTAGGGATCACTTCCTTCAAGACAGAAATTCTTTGAAGGCAATCTTGAAGGAGGGTATACTCTTTTTTTGCTGATAAGATTTATCAGAAAAGACCTCTTTGGCCTCTTCAAACCATGTCTCTGTGTTTATGCCACTGTCCAAAAAGCCTGCCATATCAAAAGTACAATATGATCAATAATTCATCAATGGTATAGGGGGTCAGATCGTGAAATATCTGCCTTCTAGATTATCCGGGAAACAAATATCATTCTAGAGGAATAATCCTTAAAACATAACATTTAATGTCTTTGCTAATAAAAAATCCTTGATACAGTGTGCGAAAAAAGAAAGATGAATATAGTGAGATGAACACGGTATAGGACCATTAATGGCTGAGGCCCATGGTCATCTCAGTATATTGATATTAAATTAGAGTGCACGGCGGCACTGTGAGGGTAACCAGTGTGTCCAACCGGTACCCAGGGAGGGATGTCGGCTGCTTCAACACACGATATTCCGGTAGTCGTTCGTCCTGTATGGATGGTCGGATGAATCTGGTAGGGAGATAGCAACCGGCTGACAGTCTAACACATGTGTGTAGGGTCCCTAAGGAAATCCTATGGCTGTCTAACCGATACCCTAAAAACTAGAAGTGTGGTAGCAGCCTGACCACAGGGCACTCGTCCTTGAAAGGACGACCCTGTCCGGAACCTGTCCCTTATTCTAATAACTAAATGTCCCTAACTATGCATGAGCATTGTCCCTACAAGCATGTTTCACTGCCCGGACATTAGGCAGTTCATCAGGGGAGATGATATAAAGCAGGTCAATCCCAGATGGAATGGTAATACCTGATGACCCAAAGATGACACTGTTAGTCAAAATGGTCAATAGGTGCACGAAGATGGTCGGCTCCTGTGTGGGCTACCCCATAGGTAAGGGGTTAGGAATAATGCAGAAAAACCGATGTGTCTATCTGCATATGGGACGCCAACTAACCTGGCGTTCATTCCTGATTTAAATAGCCCGGTTCCCGCTGCTGATGACGTCAGTGCCAGACGTCAGGTGGCGCAGCGCACGCCCGCACATAGGCGTCGCGCATGCGCACAACACAGAGTTGGAACGAGGCTTGGGGCGCAGAACAAGTGCCTGATGCAAGATGCACTTCTGCGCATGCGCGAACTTGCGTAACCATCTCTTCTAACCATCTATTTGTTATCTCTGATGTACCTGAGACAATACTCTTTATTTTATGTGTGAGTTTTAATACCCACTTGACAACAACATGTACCATAACCTCACAATATCAGTTTACAGGTTGGGTACTCATGTTGACAAGGAACCTTTATGAGACACTATCTTATTTCTTATGACCATCTTCTATGACCTGTCGCTGTGCTTTTTTACTGTCCACCAGCGAATTCGACCCTACCTGGGAAGAATAGCCCCAAATATCTTTAATCATGAGCCGATTGTGGTTCAATATGCCTAGCTGTACCTACGAATGTCCGATCGTGGGTACAGCATATGCAGACTCTGAAGCATCATATACCTTAGTCGCCCCCAACTTATCTGGTTGCCGGCATCAGCTTCCGCGATATCGCGATACCTTACGCAAGTTCGCGCATGCGCAGAAGTGCATCTTGCATCAGGCACTTGTTCTGCGCCCCAAGCCTCGTTCCAACTCTGTGTTGTGCGCATGCGCGACGCCTATGTGCGGGCGTGCGCTGCGCCACCTGACGTCTGGCACTGACGTCATCAGCAGCGGGAACCGGGCTATTTAAATCAGGAATGAACGCCAGGTTAGTTGGCGTCCCATATGCAGATAGACACATCGGTTTTTCTGCATTATTCCTAACCCCTTACCTATGGGGTAGCCCACACAGGAGCCGACCATCTTCGTGCACCTATTGACCATTTTGACTAACAGTGTCATCTTTGGGTCATCAGGTATTACCATTCCATCTGGGATTGACCTGCTTTATATCATCTCCCCTGATGAACTGCCTAATGTCCGGGCAGTGAAACATGCTTGTAGGGACAATGCTCATGCATAGTTAGGGACATTTAGTTATTAGAATAAGGGACAGGTTCCGGACAGGGTCGTCCTTTCAAGGACGAGTGCCCTGTGGTCAGGCTGCTACCACACTTCTAGTTTTTAGGGTATCGGTTAGACAGCCATAGGATTTCCTTAGGGACCCTACACACATGTGTTAGACTGTCAGCCGGTTGCTATCTCCCTACCAGATTCATCCGACCATCCATACAGGACGAACGACTACCGGAATATCGTGTGTTGAAGCAGCCGACATCCCTCCCTGGGTACCGGTAGGACACACTGGTTACCCTCACAGTGCCGCCGTGCACTCTAATTTAATATCAATATACTGAGATGACCATGGGCCTCAGCCATTAATGGTCCTATACCGTGTTCATCTCACTATATTCATCTTTCTTTTTTCGCACACTGTATCAAGGATTTTTTATTAGCAAAGACATTAAATGTTATGTTTTAAGGATTATTCCTCTAGAATGACAGAGATAAAGTTGACAAAGACCAGGACTTCTGGAATAATGTTCTTTGGACAGATGAGTCCAAAATTGAATTATTTGGACACAACAGCAGAATGCTGTGTTTGTAAACCAAACACAGCATTCCAAGAAAAGAACCTCATACCAACTGTGAAGCATGGAGGTGGAAGTGTCATGGTTTGGGGCTGCTTTGCTGCAGCAGGACCTGGTCAGCTCACCATCATAGAATCCACGATGAATTCTACTGTGTATCAGAAGGTGCTTGAAGAACATGTGAGACCATCAGTTAGAAAATTAAAGCTGAAGCGGAACTGGACCATGCAACATGACAATGACCCAAAACATACTAGTAAATCAACCAAAGATTGGCTGAAAAAGAAGAAATGGAGAGTCCTGGAATGGCCAAGTCAAAGTCCAGATTTGAATCCCATTGAGATGCTGTGGGGTGACTTGAAAAGGGCTGTACGTGCAAGAAACCCCTCAAACATCTCACAGCTGAAAAAGTTCTGCATTGAGGAGTGGGGTAAAATTTCCTCAGACCGATGTCGAAGACTGGTAGATGGCTACAAGAACCGTCTCACTGCAGTTATTTCAGCCAAAGGAGGTAACACTCGCTATTAGGGGCAAGGGTGTCCTATCTTTTTCCTCAGTTAGAATAGGCATTTTTGTAGAATGACATTTACAGAAGATCTTGAAAAGACTTTTCTTCAGTTTTCTTTGTTTAGTCGGATTACTTTAATCTCTCTGTATTGTTGAAACGGAGATGAAATAACCTTTTATTAAAAATGTTACAAAAAACCACATGCTTTCAAAGGGTGTCCTAATTTTTTCACATGACTGTAGATGACAAAGACGAGGAGAATCTGTCCTCATCAGGTAAACCAGAAGACCCCTCTCCCGAGAAAGTCCCAAACTGTGGATAAAACCCATATGCACCAAAAAATGGTGACTTATCAGAGGACTCCTGACGACGGTTATTTAAAGCAGACTCAGCAAGGGACAAAAAAGAACACCAATCCTCTTGATTCTCCGCCACAAAACAACGCAGATATGTCTCCAGATTCTGATTGACGCGCTTTGTCTGGCCATTCGACTGCGGGTGGAAAGCAGAAGAGAATGACAACCGAACCCCCAAGCGAGAACAGAAAGCCTTCCAGAATCTGGAAACAAACTGCGTGCCCCTATCAGAGACTATGTCTGAAGGAATAGCGTGCAATTTGACAATGTGATCAACAAATGCCTGCGCCAGCGTCTTAGCATTGGGCAAACCAGGAAAAGGGATGAAATGCACCATTTTGCTAAAACGGTCCACCACCACCAGAATCACAGTCTTCCCCGAGGAACGAGGCAGGTCCGTTATGAAGTCCATGGACAGATGTGTCCAAGGACGGGAAGGAATGGGTAAGGGAAGGAGAGGACCTGATGGCCGTGAATGAGGGACTTTGGCACGAGCGCAAGTCTCGCAGGCTGCCACAAAACTCTCAACCGACTTACGAAGCGCAGGCCACCAGAATCTCCGAGCGATGAGATCCAGTGTGGCTCTTACCCCCGGGTGCCCAGCAAGGACCGTATCGTGGTGTTCTTTAAAAATCTTGTGTCTTAAAGCGAGAGGCACAAACAACCTCCCAGGAGGACAAAGATCAGGAGCCTCTGACTGGGCTGCCTGCACCTCTGCCTCCAATTCAGGAAAAAGAGCAGAGACCACCAGACCTTCAGCCAAAATGGGACCCGGGTCTTCAAAATTCCCGCCTCCCGGAAAACAACATGACAGGGCATCTGCCTTCACATTCTTAACTCCAGGGCGGAACGTGACCACAAAATTAAACCTAGAAAAGAACAACGACCATCTAGCCTGTCTCGGGTTCAGACGCTTGGCTGACTCCAAGTAGGCCAGATTTTTATGGTCAGTAAATACGGTAATAGGGTGTCTGGCTCCCTCTAGCCAATGGCGCCATTCCTCAAAAGCCAACTTGATGGCCAACAATTCCCTATCTCCCACATCGTAATTTCTCTCTGCGGAGGAGAGTTTTCTTGAGAAAAAGGCACACGGTCGCCAATTGGCAGGAGAGGAACCCTGAGACAAGACCACCCCCACACCCACCTCAGAAGCATCAACCTCAACTATGAAGGGTAAAGAAACATCAGGTTGCACCAAGATGGGAGCGGAAGCAAAACTCTCCTTGATATCAGAAAAAGCCTTACGCGCCTCTACTGACCAAGAAGAAAAATCTACCCCCTTTCTGGTCATATCAGTGAGTGGTTTAACAATAGAAGAATAATTCAAAATGAACTTCCTGTAATAATTGGCAAAGCCCAAAAAACGCATCAGCGCCTTTTGATTCTCAGGAAGCTCCCACTCAAGCACAGCGCGGACCTTCTCGGGGTCCATGCGAAAACCAGAAGCGGAGAGAAGAAACCCCAGAAATTGAATTTCTGGAACCGCAAACACACATTTTTCCAGTTTCGCATATAATTTATTCTCCCGCAGGATGAGCAAGACCTGACGTAAATGTTCCTTATGAGTTTTGAAATCGGGAGAAAAAATCAAAATGTCATCCAAATACACCAATACAAATTTTCCCATCAAATGATAAAAAATGCTGTTCACGAAATGCTGGAAAACGGCTGGGGCATTCATCAAACCAAAAGGCATAACCAAATTTTCAAAATGGCCCTCAGGGGTATTGAAGGCCGTCTTCCATTCGTCCCCTTCTCTGACCCTGACCAGGTTGTATGCCCCTCTTAAATCTAATTTGGAAAAGACTTTAGCCCCAACAACCTGGTTAAATAGGTCTGGGATCAGAGGAAGCGGATAAGGGTCACGAATTGTGATATTGTTCAGCTCCCTGAAATCCAGACAAGGTCTTAAAGAACCATCTTTTTTCTTAACAAAGAAAAAACCAGCGGCAACAGGTGACTTCGAGGGTCGTATGTGTCCCTTTCTCAGACTCTCAGAGATATAAGCACGCATAGCGATCCTCTCAGGTTGGGAAAGATTGTATAAACGAGATTTAGGCAGCTTGGCGTCTGAGATGAGATTAATAGGGCAATCGTACTCCCTGTGCGGGGGCAAATCCTGAACTCCACTCTCAGAGAAGACATCCGAAAATTCAGAGAGAAAAGATGGTACAGTCTTAGTAGCAACCTCAGAAACAGATGTCATGAGGCAATTCTCTCTGCAAAAGTCACTCCAACCATTTATTTGCCTCGCTTGCCAATCAATGGTGGGGTTATGCTTAGTGAGCCAGGGCAGCCCCAACACCAGAGGGGTGGGTAAACCGCTAAGGACGAAACATGACAGCATCACTCACAATTAAACGGATATTGTGAACTATGCCCTTTAATGATTTTTGAGAAAGTGGAGCGGAATCGATAGCAAAAACAGGAATATCCTTTCCCAAAGTGCGCACCTGGAAACCATGAGTTATCGCAAATTGATTATCAATGAGATTAACCGCTGCTCCACTATCCACAAAAATCTCACAAAAAATGTTCTTGCTCTCTAGCGCCACCCTAGCCGGCAGGACAAAACGGGAACTACAAGCAAATGGAAAACCTTCAATTTCCGCCTCAACCCTGCCAATAGTAACAGACGGAACATTTTTAAAAGATTTTTTCCTGTTTGTTTCTTTATTACTCCCAGAAAACTGCCTGAATCTCCTAGAGGGACAAATATTTGCCAAATGATTTATACCTCCACAACAAAAACAAACCCTCCCATGCGGGCTGAATCTTCTATTGTCAGAAGCAATCAACCCCAGCTGCATGGGCTCCTGCTCAGAAGGGGCTGACGGCGACTGAGACCCCTGCGCACAGAACGGGACCGCTGCATTGCCCTGGGACTGAGTATGACAGGAAGGGGACATCTCTCCTCTCTCTCTAAGACGCCTGTCAATACGAACGGCCTGAGACATAGCAAAGTCCAAAGAAATAGGCCTCTCATGAAAGGCAAATGCATCTTTCAATCCCTCTGAAAGACCATGGCAAAATTGACTTCGGAGCGCAGCATCATTCCAACCAGTATCAACTGCCCATCTCCGAAATTCTGAGCAGTATATTTCTGCGGATTGTTTACCCTGGCATAATAGACGTAGTTTAGACTCAGCCAGAGCAATACGATCCGGCTCATCATATATCTGACCCAGGGCTAAAAAGAATTCATCCACTGAACGGAGAGGCCGTGCCCCCTCCGGCAGCGAAAAGGCCCAGGACTGAGCGTTACCTCTGAGCAGCGATATAATGATCCCCACCCTCCGTTCCTCATCACCAGAGGAGTGGGGAAGAAGGCGAAAATGGAGTTTGCAAGCCTCTCTAAAACGCAAAAAATTCTCACTACCCCCGGAGAACGTATCCGGGAGCGAGATCTTAGGCTCAGAACAAACTCCATGAACGCAAGCTGAACCGGTCACTTGAAGCTGAGAAAAAGTCTTACGGAGATCAGCTACCTCCAATGAAAGACCCTGAAGGCGTTCAGCCAAAAGTGAAACCGGATCCATGCTTGAGACGGTTATGGCGGCTTATAATGTCACGGACGGTGTACAGGAAACAAGGCAAAGCAACATGTATAAACGACTCGCTGGATCCAAAAACTAAGGAACCAAGGGAGACCCCTGCAGAAGACCTGGCACTTTCCCTGGCTGCTCAGCCTATGCAAAGATCCGAATGGTGGAGGTTTGCATATCCACGAACCTTGACTATAAAGCCCTGAGCACCCTACAATAGTGAGGGGACACGACCACCGGCTCCCTACACAAGATACGGAGGCAGTCAGGGTCACCTGGGATCCAGCAAACAGAAAATAACAGATAAAGGTACAACACTTAGCTTTGAAGCAAACAGGAGGACAGAGTCAGCGTGCACACACACTCCAGGAAGTAGTATAAGCCGCCCAGAAAAGCCTTCTGGGGAAGAATTTAAAGGGAAGCAATTAGTCCAACACATGACAGCTGAGAGAGGCTAACGAGAGGAGGAGCTGAATACCACAACACAGAAACTCAAGGAGGAGGTTCTGAAAGGCCTCTGTCAGAGCTTCTCAGCTGTCTGGTTGTGACACTCTGTCAGAGCTTCTCAGCTGTCTGGTTGTGACACTGATCCAGAATGCTCTGGACCTCAGACTGGGCCAAGAGTTCACTTTCCAACAAGACAATGACCCTAAGAATACAGTCAAGACAACACAGAAGAGGCTTAGGGACACCATGTGAATGTTCTTGAGTGGCCCAGCCAGAGTCCAGACTTGAGCCAAATTAAACATCTCTGGAGAGACCAGAAATTGGCTGTCCACTGACTGTCCAATCCAATCTGACAGAGCTTGAAGGGATCTACAGAAAATCTCTAAATCCAGGTGTGTAAACTTTGTGGCATCATACCCAAGAAGACTAGAGGCTTTAATCGCAGCCAAAGGTGCTTCAACTAAGTCCAAAGCCTGGCCACAACAGTGAAGCGTCATCCATATTGGAAGTTTTTTGGCTAGCTACAATCAGGGGCGTATTGGCCATAGACCCTACAGGGAAATTTCCAGGTGGGCCAATGCTTAGGGGGCCACTCAAGCACTCTTAATGGCGGCAGGCCAGGTACACAATGATCTGATGCTCAACGGCCGCAGGTGCCCTCCTGAACTCAACTGTATTACTGTGGTCAAGGTGGTGATATAGTTGAATACTGTGGTGAGGGCAGCAGTATTTTGTGCTCTCCTGTGGTATTTTGTTCTGCTGGGGCGGTATTCTGTGCTGCACTACAGTATTGCATGCCCGCCTACTTCGGTTGTCCCCGCCTACTTATTTTGGCCCGTCTTTGAACCCACCTACAACATGGGCCCACTTTTTATTTATTTTATTTATTTATTTATTTTTCCAGGGACACTTTAAGTTCCCAATCCGCCCCTGGCTACAATGGACCACTATTGATAATGGCGCTGTGTTGCATGTATGTAATAGGAATCTCTGTTGGCTTTATTTTTTTCATTAGTTTTCTGAGGATGATTAAATAATTTATAATAACTCACATTGCTTCAATACTTGGCGTGGATTACTGTGTATAAATCATCCTGCAGGTGAAGTTGTATCGAAAGGTGCTGGAAGATTTGGGGATTTCCATAACAGTATCCGCAAAAAAGAGAAATTGTGTGATAGCTATAATAAAATAGACGCCTGTCTGTGGCTTGTGCCTGGTATTGCACCTTAGCCCTATTGAAGGGGGACGGGGCTGAGCTGTAATACCATAAACAACCTGTGGACAGGGGTGGCACTGTTTGTAAAAAAAACAGCAATGTGTTCTAATTCGGGACAAGGCACATAGGTGTAAGGATATGGAGGAGCCCCTTTTGTTTTGGGAGTTATATGTGTATTGCTGTTATTGCTGTTATTTTTGTGTATGTAACTCTTTCAGGTTGGAATGGGGTTCCATGGGCCCACCAGAGGAAATTATTCTTGGGGTCCAAACCCTTATATCCTCAAAAGAGTTTAATAGATTTTGATTGAAAGAAATAGACTCTATTGGCAGCTTATTGACTCCAAGACCAGCTACAAAAGTTCTTTTTCCTGGACCTTTGGGGCCCAATATGGTATCAGAGCCTGGGTCCACCAGAGGATCCTCTTGCACTGTGGTGGGCAAGTCCAACAGTCAACAGTTGGGTGCAGTGGGGGTTCAACAGCTGCCATTGAAAGGAGGAGGTCTTGTGGTGTCAAATTGGTCAGGGACAGGAAGTATAACACCATAACAACATTTAATTATAATGTCCTCAATTCTGATCAAGTTAATAAGTTTTTATAGCAGTCAGAGCTCTGTTTGTCTGATACATTGTTTCCATATCTGTTGTAAAGATATGAATTCTACAATTCTGTCTGGCTGTAACCACCACTAGGTGAAGCTCCCCTTGAACTAAATCTGTATGCAGTTAGCTCCCCCTAGTGACAGCTGCAGGCAGCCAGATTTCTATAATTAGTGGCTGTGACTATTCAAGACATTTGGAACCGGCACAAACCCCTGTATTGATATATAGTGATGCTAAACAGCGTATAATTTTGTTCCTAAAGATGAATCTACTTATAGCATACTGTGATATACATAAGTGTATGCCCTCGCCTGTTCTAATTTCTCTCCCAGCCCTGAAGCAGTTGGTGCAGAATCGGTTAAGACAACTAGCTGTCATGGCTGAGGATGGGGGAAACCCTCAGCCGTGCGATGCCAGCTGATGTCATAGCTGCTTGGCCAGGACAACAGGATTAGGGAGCAGGTCACCTCCTCAAGCATCCCTAACCTGACCCTAACTCCTACCTGCATGGGCCGACCTTTAAGGTAGGAGGACCCATGCGCAGGAACCTCGGAGCCCTGACTTACCCTCCGCAGATCCCTGAGCTAGGAGCTGGGTAAGACGACCTACTCCTCCAAGGTACGGAGGAGCGGGAGTCTCAATGGCCAAGCTGTTGGGAAAAAGGGGAACACATACAGCCTTACGGGTATGGCAGGCGAACTAGTAGTTCCACCAACCTGCCACAGCCTTGCTGACTGGATCCCTGTGCAAACAGGAATCCAGAACCGTAAGCTGCACCAAATCACAAGGAAGGTCCCAACAGAACATCACATACAACATCACACACAAGAAGACATAAACATAACGACAATATCTTTATGACCACAGGGGTGGCTCTCACTGGCAGGTAGTATAGACAGGAGGCTGCTCCAGCCAAGCATGACTGAAGCAACCCTCAGACCTGAACTAACAGTGAGGCTTTATAGGCCAAGAAGCCACACCCCACAGTCGGACACACCCAGTGACACCCACCCACTGGGAAGGGAGTTAACACTTCCAGCACCAGAGAAGGGAAACCCATATTAAAGGGAAAAGTGTCCAACAGTAGCAACACACTGTGGTTGTTGCTGCTGGCAACGACATGGGTGGTAACCGTGTCCTGGGAGATAGCCCGGAGGCCGGGACACTGCCACCACATGTACAGACAGCCAGACGTTGCCACGGGCAACCACAGTGCAGGGAAAGTGTCAGTGCACACAACACACTACACAGAGTGCACACAGACATACAACACAGTGAACACAATACACACACACCTAACATAGAGGTTGCTAGGTGCAACCGCATGCACAGCAGGAAAGCTGCAACATACATAGCGTTGTCAGCGGCAACCACAGGTGAGGCAAATACCACTGCCCTCATCTGTGATTGACAACAAAACCAAACCGCTGACAATCGCATGCGGTTGAAGAGTCACGGTCATAGCCATGGCCGTGACACTAGCAGAACAGGTACAGGTGTTATAGACCATGGCAGGGACTTCTTCCAGGACTAACATTTAAAAGTGGAAATCTTAAATTTCCCAAATAGCTTACAAATAAATGAAGTCCTACCACCTCTCAGTTGGAGTTCCTGAGAGCATGTGATAAGGTGAGCTTTGACAACTGTTCACATGGTGCGGTGCTGTGCAGCGGCCAGTGTTGCTCTGGTGCTGTGCTGGTGGGTTGGTGGGGCCCAGTGCCAGGGTGGCTCTGCCAGACAGTGGGGGCATGTTTGACTGCTGGGTCCCACTGCCTATTGGTGCAGTGCTGCGGCGATGGTGGTCACCGCACGGCGCCGTGCCAAATTTAGAGTAGGTTCCCACTTGAGGAGGCAACCTTGTCGTGGTGAGTGGGCCTATGCTTTTTGATCAAATTGTATATCAATGCCTCATGTACAGTATGCAACATAGGGGTAGGTATACTATAAATTGCGCTGAGAAGCCATGTTAATTATGCTGAGAAGCAGTTGTTAGATAAAAGCATAGTATTGAGGCTGTGCGATCCAGTTTCACTCTTATATGTTACAAATAAATGAAGTCATAGCCTTGTGTAACATGACGTAGGGCAGACAAAGCTAAGAGGATAAAATAGCAGTGAGGGGGTTGGTTTATGTAATGTCACCACTTTAGTATTCCGGTTTCCAGCAAGAAAACTTTTAGCGCCCTCTGCAGGGCATCTGTGTTCTAGAAAAATCAGGATTAATTAACTAATTAATCTGGAAAGGAACAATTCTGTTAATGCTGGAAGGGGTTTCCTGACTTTTTTATACTGTTGACCCATCCCCAGCATAAGTCATCAATATCTGTTGGGTGGGGGTCTGATACCTGGAATTCCCGAAGACCAGCTCCTCACCGGACCTCCTCCTTGCAGCTTACCTAGCCCAATGTCGTACATTGTATTGAGGCTGTACATGCTATGCCAGCTCAGCCCCATTCACTTGAATGACTGACGAATGAGCAGCGTGACAGATGAACGTGACGTCATTGGCCTAGGGCAAGCTGCGCGAATTCCGCGGCCTCCTCAAACAGTTCCAGGTGTTGGACCCCATTGATCTGACACTGATGACTTGTCCTGAGTATAGGTCATTAGTATAAAAAAAAAGTCGGAAAAACCCCTTGAGCTGTTGCTACCATCCTACTATCTAATTGCTTAAAGGGATCATAAACGTATAAATGAATGGTAAAAGTAAATCAAAAGACTTGCCCACAGTGTCAGTCTGCTCTATATTCTGCATATTTCTGACTCAAATGTTCATGGGAAATCTTACAGAGAACCCAGGTGTTAATAAAGTACCAACATTTGTCTTCAGCTGATGGCAGCAGCTTTGTATATCTGGTTTCCTATTGCAATGGGGGAGGGCTCCTGTTGCAGCCAGTTGCTTTACAGCCAGACAGGTTTGGAAGGTGAGGACGAGTAGGTAAATGGCTAAATCCCTGGTACACAAATAGAGGAAATCTCTATCGCATCTCCACAGAGCTGTGTCCCTGCTTCTAACTTACTGCCACAGAGTCTCCATAAACTGTCCGCCACCGGTATCTGCTTGATGATATTCAACACCAAATCCACTTGCTTTTGTAAACTTTGGTCGGCCTGCTTCCTGAACGTTTGGCCTGCACTCCATGCAGCAAATAGGCCTCCTCAGTAAAAGCATCTGGTCCGTTTCACCCCACAGCCAAGGGAAAGCCACCACAACCTGTCTATTGCAGCATGTCCTGTGAGGACCCGCACAGAAGGGCCATGTGACCTAAAGGTCCTGAAGCCTATAACACAACAAACAGCCCATGTAAAGTTCTTACCTGCAGCAAAATAAATGTTAGGTGGAAGCCTCTGCCTAGCATACTGAAAAAATGTCCAAACTATTGACATACTGTCCAAATGAAATACTGTTCATCTGGAAGGGTTTATATTCAATGCTAGGAGTGAGAGGTTCTGTAAATTGCAGTCTTACCACATTAAGCTTCTTTAGGGCATGGGACCCATATATTTATATTATACAGGGCCCACTATCTCTGCAGCTACTTCACTGGGGCTTTTAGAGGTGTAGTAAAAATTAAAGTGTATCTCATTATTTAACAACCTCTTATGAGTGATTAGAGCATGTGAACATAAGAAACTTTGCAATATATCTTATTAAAGAAACATGCCTCTATCTGCTTTTATCAGGCTGATTTGCTCTTTCCAGCTTTTAACATTGACATCTATGGAGAGAGGAGAGGGGAGGAGCAGGCTGCTGGATGAGAGACACACCAACTGCAGTTTCTTAGCTCTGCTATACTTAGCACTTTTGACTCTACTATATCTAGTAGGATAAGTAATAAATCACTTGCTAGCTGGTAGCTGCTCCTCATCTCTCCATCTTTGTCCATAGATTTGTGTGTGTGAGGCTGGATAAGGATATTGGTTCTATCACAGATGGGGCTGAGTGAAGGGAAGAAGGAAGAAGGCAGCTTGTTAAGCCCATGTGAAAGCATAATTATGTAATAAGATATATTACAAAGTTTCTTATATTCACCTGTACTATTCATTTATGAAAACTTGTTTATAGCTGGGGGAATATAAGAAATGCATGCATTCATGCAAGTAGCTGATAAGAAAAGCATCACCTTAAAGTAGTTGTCCACTCACAATGCAGGCATGAAATCTAAAGGCACAAGAAGTACAGTGTGGTGCCATAGTCCCCAATGTGTAAATCAACATTATTCACAATTTGCATAATACCAAAAAGATCTGTAGAAAAAGTCATCTTGATGAGTAACCCGTTCTGGTGAATGCATAGAACATAATATATAAACATGATAGTATTACTACAGTTAAAAGAGGAAATATGAGCAGCCACAGAAAAGAGAAAAACACATTGCTGGGGACTTTTTCTTCTACTGTGCTGAGATTGTTAGAAATGGAAAGATGTGGGCAGATAAACTCTATAGACATCATTCTCAGGTAATTCACTTCCTGAATAAATAAACCTCAAACTTACTAATTACTCAAATGACATATTGTTTCTAATATGTAACAGAACAATGAGCAGTTTTCATATAGGGTGCCAAATTTATAACCTAACCCCTTCCCTCCCGCCCTACTGTTAAAGACATATTTAGAAAACAGTACATGCAGCGCTACAAAACATACGGGGTAATACAGTACTACATACCTCTTGTGTGTAGTACTGTAGTACTGTCCCCTCTGATGTAGATGTTCTATTTCCTCGTTTTCTCCATTCAGACCAGACCGCCATGATAATTTCTTACCGCCATGTCTTGTCTCTCCATAGTTTCACAAACAGCCATCTACTTCCTTCCAACCGTCTGAACACCCCTTCCTGTCACTCCCAATACTGTGCCCACTGTGCTCCCAAATACTATACTGCAGAAACAGATAATCCCCTTGAAAATACTAGTACCACACATATAGTGCCCCTTCAATAATTATTGGCACACAGTGCCCTAAAAAATAACTGTGCCCAGCAAATAGTGCCCCTGACAATAATAGTTTTGTAAACGTAGTGTCCCCTAAAAATAATTGTGCTAAGCTCATACTGTGCCAGGGTACCTCCACAGTAATAGTGCTGACAAATCCCACCAATAGTAATAATAGTGATAACAGAGCCCCAGTTAGTAATAATGTCCCCATTGTGCCCGAGAAGTAATAATGTCCACATAGTGACCATATGAGTAATCATGTTCCCCATAGTCCCTCCAGTAGTAATAAAGTCCACCATAATGCCCACCAGTAGTAATCATTTCCCTTATAATGTGGGCCAGTAGAAAAATGCCCCCTAATGTGTGTCAGTACAAGAAATACTCCCTTATAATGTACACCAGTGCAAAAAATAATCTTTTATAATGTTTGCCAATAACAGTACAAAATAATGCCCCCTTATAATGTGTGCCAGTACATAAAACTCTTCTAATCTATACCAATACAAAAATACCCTTGTGTACCAGTACATAATGCCCCTTTTTAGTCCCCCAGTAGAACTAATCTCTCCATAGCGCAGTTATAATTATGTCCCTCATAGTGGCCCAACAGTATGCTGCCAAATAAAAATACCACCTCAGACATTGGGGGCATATCGCCCCATAGAAGTGAATAAACAGGTGGGTGCACTTGAATGGTCCCTCTGGGACTTTGACAGCTCCGTTCTAAGTATAGGTGCAGGTCCCAAAGGTGGAACCCGCACTTATCAGACATTAGTGGCATATCCTAGCGATATGGGCCCAATGTCTGAGATGGTACAACTCCGGTAAATACTTACCTCCATGCGGCTGTTAGGATACGGTGCAAGATACAGGCCTCTCTCGGCCTGTGTCCTGAGCTGTATGCAGTATGCTGCCCAGGTCAGGTGATGTGATGATGATGTCATTGCGCCGACTGCACTGGCCTCTGGTAGGCTAGGCACTAGGCCTGAAGCATATCACAGGGAACAGCTGGGCAGCAATACATTGCTCCTGTGCCTACGGCAGCATTCAACTGTATCACCGTCCTCATAAAAGATATATACAAAAGATGACATGCAGAGTAAAGTAAGTAACAGTCACCAAAGCCATGAACAAATGAGCGAGCTCCCCATCGACCATGTCCCAACATGCCACCAAGCTGACACCCATATGATACAAAGAGAGGTGGTAATAGCAAGACACATCTTAACCTGATGATGTCCTCAATGGAGCTAAACTCTTTGTTACATAGCTAGATGTTTTCTAGCCTCAGTAACAGTCACCAAAGCCATGAACAAATGAGCGAGCTCCCCATCGACCAGTTTTCAACATGGCACCTGGCTGACACCCATATCCTCAATGGAGCTAAGCTCTTTGTTACATAGCTAGATCTTTTCTAGCCTCCTAGTCTCTCCTAAAGATCTTTAATGTGCAGTACGCATGTACAGTTAATTCAGACTTCAGGAACATGGGCAAGTATCTGGTACCATTAACCAACTACATTGCAAGGAATTAAAGTGGAAAGAACCACTAAAATACCCTGCTACACAGTGGCGTAGATGGTTGGGAGCCAACAAGCCACTCTGCCTTGGCCAGTTTCTAGATAGGATAAATGTAAGAGGGTAAATTTTTAGCATGTGGTTCTTGGCCTGATATGGTACCCTACTCGAGGATGGTGTGGTAATGAGGGCGGGCACAGCACAATTTAAAGGAACAGAACTTTACTCCTGATGGGGCAACAAGTGTAATAGTTACAGACAATGGCCCTAGTTACAGTCTCAAATAGGTACACAGCTTGGCGGTTACAAGTAATGGCTCACAGCTTGGTGGTTTCAGTCTGTGTAGAGCATACAGCTTACTGGTTACAGTCTCTATTGGGCACACACAGCTTAATGGTTACAGTCCCTGCTCGCCTCATAGAGCAGCTGCTGGTATTTAGTAAATGCTGGGCCACCGTGGACTTGCCACCCAATTTCTTGTCGCAGGCCAGGATAATTTGATTTCCACCTGGCCACGGTACAGAAACATGCTGGTAGTGATCCTAAACCATTTGTAGCATAGTAGAAAAATCCAAGGTTTTATTAGATGATTAAAATCTCAGTGCATAAAGGCAGTGACTGGATGCAGAATAGAAAAAAAAAAAAAAACGCGTTTTGGACCCCAGCTGGGTTTTTATTCATAACCTAATGTCCATCTGGCTCAAGGGGCAAGATATACGCATGGGTCTACGGTCTAGACCTCAAAGCCTTTTTCCTGGCAGCAGTCCAGTACAGGATCAATGTGCTGGAAGTAGTCCGCAACCGCTCAGCAGGATTATCACCGTCATTGCCTATTCGGTGACCAATTTTGGCAGCACCCAGCTCTTCATAGATCTCCTCCACCGTCTCTGGCAAGCCTCTACTTGTCTTGTACATGACAGGTTCTCTGTACACTCTATACACACACACTATCTCACCAGAATCACTCACTATATACCCCGGTTCTATCTTAGTATGGAGCCCATGTGGTGCAATTGTGTCTGCGTGCATGAACAGAGACTTCACCAGCCCTCCGTGCCCACCAGTATACAATGCAGAACATCACAGCAGCTTCTAAGAGGCACGGTACTTGCAAAATACAGTAAAAGATGGTAACACGACATTAGCACAACAGGTAAACGCAACACGAATGTCCAGAAAAGTGTACTATTGTGTATTGTGCAAGGGGTGTGGATCAATGCCCTCTTCAGCTTGTGCGGGCGTTCTCTTACATTAACCCTATTGGATGTCAGGATGATACAATGTACAGGCCACAATGTTTCTGTGTGTCTTACTTGCTTTGTATCTTCTTTGTAAAAGAGGAAGCATCTTCAATTTTTTGGACCAAATATTACATTTAAGGAGCGATTTGTTAAAATGATAAGCTTGGGTGGAAGTACCGTATAATGTAGATAAATGTAAGGTTTTGCACATAGGATGAAAGAACGCATTTCAACACTATACAAAAACATTAGGCCGGACGGATATAAGGGTCAGATTACACAGACAGATAATGGGCGCCAGTCTACAATATACAAGACGATCGTATCTCATTTAAAGGGAACCTATCACCAGTTTTATGGTGTCCTAACTAAGGGCAACATAAATAAGTGACTGATTCTCTTAGCAAAATGCTCGGTCACTTTCTTTAATTGACCCAGTCAATCTGCCAACATCTTGTATTGAAAAACTCCAGCTGATAATGATGAGTCATGAATATTTATGAGCTCCTGACTCTCCCCGCCTACCTGCTGCTGAATGACAGTTTTTTTCCATATGAATCAGCAGCAGGTGGGCGGGGAGTGGCTATATCTCTGAATTAAATAAACGCTGGACTCAATGACATCACGCTGGACTCAAATCAGCTCATTAGCATGTGGTATCTTTGTGTATATTATGAGGTAACCATCTGTCACACCAGTAAGTGAAAACATCTAAGGCACTTTTTAGTAGTTAATGATTGTATATAATTAGTTAGATTATAATCAAATATCCACATGACAGGTTCCCTTTAAAGAGCCTGTCGCAGAAAGGGCCCGATGTAAAGTGAAAGAGGGATGCTAACAGCATTCAATAATAACACTATATACGGTATGCTAGTTTTGTCATTCAAAAACTATTTTTAGTTTTTTTATTTAACAGTATTTGTTTATAGCAGAAATCATACACTTTTCTAATGTACATATATTTAACCCTTTCAACACCAAGATCTTTGAATGCCTGACAGTCCAAAGCAAGTTTTGAATTGCCACATTCTAAGGATAAATATTTAATTATTTTTTTTTACATTCTGGCCAAATAGGTTTTTTCTTTTTTGGGGGAGGATGGGTAGGACGGCACAGATTGGGCTTTAACGTGTTGTTAAGATCAGGGACGGATTGGCCATAGACCTTACAGGGAAATTTCCCGGTGGGGCCACCTGAGCCCTCCTCACAGCCGGCCAGTGGAAGTTTTTGGGGATGTATTTTGCGCTGATGGCACTTTAAGTTCCCAGTCCGCCCCTGGTTAAGACATTGGTACCACATCTTTTACTTTTTATTTGTCAGAAATTGAGAAAACAATGGAAAAAAAATTGCAAATTTCCTTCATTGTATTTCCTTTTGCCATTTAACATAATTTAACCAGCCTCCAGATATGTCGCAAAATAATCCCCGCACTCTCCTGTGTGCAACAAAACGAAATATGATGATGATGATGATGTATAGTCTTGTGTACACGCAGTCTTACCCTTAGGGCCTCGATGCGCTTAGCTGGCTGATTCAACAAGGGAGGAAAAAGAAGAAGGCATGACACTGTGCCATGGGCCGCAAAGGCCTAGAGAATAAGGCGCCTAACAAAAAATAAGTGTTACATAGGAAGATCAAACGCCTGTTTGAAAAGTAGGGTTTTCAGTGCACGTCTGAATGAGAGAAGACTGGGAATCATTTTCAGGGCCAGAGGTAGGTGGTTCCAAAATCTGGCCCCTTGAGCCGAAAAGGATCTACCTCCACATCTGATCTTGTTAACTTGCGGGATGTTAAAATTCGCAGAGTTACTAGACCTCAACGGGGCGTACCTGGTTAATTTACGTCGCAGGTACAAGCGCCCCACACCATGGAATACCCTATGCACGAAGCATCCAATCTTGAACATCCCCCATTGTTGGACGGGGAGCCAGTGCAAGGCATTAAGAGAGGGAGTGATATGCTCTCGGCGGGCAACACCCGTTAGTAGCCTTGCTGCGGCATTCTGCACAAGTTGAAGTCTATGCAAGTTCTTCTTAGGGAGTCCCATGTACAAGGCATTACAATAGTTCAACCGACTGCTGATCGCTGCTCCGACCAAGGCTTTCCTGAGAGGGGATTCGATTAACTTTAATTCAATGTATTTTTATTTTAATATGTGAACTTGCTCCACCTACATCATTACTATATTGCTCAAGAACAAAGGCCTCCATTTTCTAGTGCGCCTCCTGCCTGGTATGCAGTAACTTTAAATGGGCGCAAAGACCCCAGATACTATTTTTTTTTTGTTTATTTGTGGGGATAGAAAGACAACATTAGTCACAGGGAAGGATTCATGTGGATTTTAAATAAGGCTACTTTCACACTGCCGTTTCTGGATCCGCCTGTAAGATCCGTTTTAAGGCTCTCACAAGCGGCCCAAAACGGATCAGTTTAGCCCCAATGCATTCTGAATGGATAATGCATCAGTTTGCCTCCGTTCAGCCTCCATTCTGCTCTGGAGGCGGACACCAAAACGCTGCTTGCAGCGCCGTGCAGAGCCAAACGGATCCGTCCTGACTTACAATGCAAGTCAATGGGGACGGATCCGTCTACATTGACACAATATGGTGCAATTGTAAACGGATCCGTCCCCCATTGACTTTCAATGTAAGTCAGGACGGATCCGTTTGACCTACAGTGCTGCCCATAATTATTCTTACCCCAGGCAAATTTTGACCTAAAGTTACTTTTATTCAACCAGCAAGTAATTTTTTGATGGGAAATGACATAGGTGTCTCCCAAAAGATAATAAGACGATGTACAAGAGGCATTATTGTGGGGGAAAAAATAAATTCTCAGCTTTTATTTACATTTGAGCAAAAAATACAAGATCTTCCGCACTGTGGAAAATCTCAGATCACGTGGTCGGAAGCCAAAAGTGACACCTATTCTGGCCACGAGGATAGTTAGACAGGTGAAAAAGGATCCAAGTATCACCACCAAGGCCATCCTGGTGAATCTGGGCTCTGCTGGTGGCAATGTCTCAAGGCAGACAATCCAACGGACACTGCACAATGCAGACCAAGGAGGACGCCACTTCTCCAGATAAGGCACACAAAGGCTCCTCTGTACAAAGAAGAAGACTTCTGGTCTTCTGTGTTATGGTCAGATGAAATTTTTTTTAAATTGTTTGGTCACAATGATGTTTCCTTTATTTGGCATAAAAAAGGAGAAGCCTTCAACCCAAAGAACACCATCCCCACTGTCAAACATGGTGGTGGGAACCTAATGCTTTGGGGTGTTTTTTCAGCCAATGGACCAGGGAACCTAATCACAGTAAACGGCACCATAAAAAAAGAGCAATACATGAGGATTCTCATCGACAACATCAGGCAGTCTGCAGAGAAACTTGGCCTTGGGCACCAGTGGACATTTCAGCAGGACACTGACCCAAAATACACAGCAAAAGTGGTGAAGAAATGGTTAGCAGACAACAACATTAACGTTTTGGAGTGGCCCAGCCAGAGTCCAGACTTGAATCCCTCTGTGGAGGGAGCTAAAGATCAGGGTGATGGCAAGAAGACCCTCCAACCTGAAAGATTTGGAGCTCATTGCTAAAGATGAATGGGCAAAAATACCTGTGGAGACATTCATAAGGGGGTCTGCAATCATAGGAAGTGTTTGATTGCTGTAATAGCCAATAAAGGCTTTTCTATTGATTATTGAGAAGGGTATGAATAATTTTGGACTGGACAGTTTTTGCTCAAATGTAAATAAAAGCTGAGAAATGTTTTTTTCCACAATAATGCCTCTTGTACATCATCTTATTATCTTTTGGGAGACACCTATGTCCTTTCCCGTCAAAAAATGACTTGCTGGTTGAATAAAAGTAACTTTAAGTCAAAATTTGCCAGGGGTATGAATAATTATGGGCAGCATTGTACACTTAGACTTAGACTTTTTTTTGACAGAGTAAGGCCTCATGCACACGACCGTTGTGTGCATCCGTGTCCGTTGTTCCGTTTTCTGTGATTTTCTGCAGACCCATTGACTTTCATCCGCATCCTGTCCGTCAAAAAAATACGGCCTGTCCTATTTTTTTTGACGGACAACGGTTCGCGGACCAATTCAAGTCAATTGGTCTGTGAAAAAACATGGAGGCACACAAGATTGTCATCCGCACCCGTGATCCGTGTCCGTTTTTTTTCCTATCATTTTCAAGGCAAACTTGACTTAGATTTTTTTTCACTTTTCTGGTCTGGTGATCCTCCAAAAATCAAGGAAGACACACAGAAGAAAAAACGGACACGGATCACGGAACAACAGAACCCAGTTTTGCGGACCGTGAAAAAATACTGTCTTGTGCATGAGGCCTAATGCAGACGGATCCGTTCTGAACGGATACCAGCGTTTGCATTATTGGTGCGGATCCGTCTGTGCAGATGCCAGACGGATCCGCACCTAAACGCAGGTGTGAAAGTAGCCTAATACATATATTGTGATATTGGTGCATTAGTTACATCATGTTCATGATGTCCACATACAATACATCCATGGCACAGAATATAGTCCCCCGGCAGTGTGTGTGGTTTTTGGGTGATATAATTTTTTTATATTCATATTTTTTCATTTTTTTTATTATATTTTTTTATTACATAGTTACATAGTTAATACGGTTGAAAAAAGACGTAAGTCCATCAAGTTCAACCAAGGGATAGGTGGGGACGTGAATCCCAGAAGGAAGAAAAATTATTCTTATTTGTTTTTTATTTTTCATTTGTTTGTTGTTGTTTTTTATTTGTGTGTTTATTTATTCATGTCGCTATTTATACATTTTTCACTTGACCTGTACTACCCCAGTATTCCACTATTAACCCCTTAAGGACTTATGACGTACCGGTATGGCATGTTTCCCGAGTCCTTAAGGACCCATGACGTACCGGTACGTCATAATTTTAAAACTAGATTGTGGCGCGACGGGGGTTAATAGGAACAGGATGTCCGCTGAAATCATTCAGCGGGCATCCTGTCACAACGCCGGGGGGGGTCATATGACCCCCCGTATCGGCGATCGCAGCAAAGCGCAGGTCAATTCAGACCTGCAGTTTGCTGCGTTTCCGGTCCATTTGGGTCTCCGGTGACCCGTTGAACCGGAAAAGGACGGTAATCGGTGGTGTGATTACACACCACCAATCACAGTTCGAGCATTTGGGGAGCAGCGGTGCTGTCCTCGGTGCTGATTGGTGCGGGGAGAGAGGCGGGAGATTCAAACTCCCGACGCTCCCCTCTCCCCTCCTCTTCGTGCTGCTGCTCCTGCACTGTGAGGACCGTTCTGCACCAGCTTCTGTGAACCCCCCTCCCCCCCCCCCGTCGGCACCCATCACCCTCCTGCACCCATCACCCTCCAGGTAGGTTAGGGTCAGTGAGGGAGAGGCACGATTAGGCAGGGATAGAAGGGAGAGTTAGTTAGGGGGAAAAAAAAAACTTTAACTGATTCAGTGTTTCTGGTGTTTGGGGTCCACAGCACTTAGCTGTGAGACCCTAGACCAGAGGCGGCACTCACACCCTTGAAAATGTCTAAGCCGTATCAATATGCCTTAGACTCTTCCTGCCATTTATCAGCGCACAGCATGCTATAAACAGCACAAGCAGCGCACTAAATGTAGGCAGGCTATTATAGCTAAATGATAGATATACTATACTGGGTTGTAGTATTCAGGTTACATTGCGGTGTTGGCACTTTGCGATAAATATGTGGGTTTTATGTTACAGTTTGGGCACTCAGTCTGTAAAAGGTTCGCCATCACTGCCCTAGACCCACCCAGGAATGCTGCCACTCTACAGTATGGCCATGACACGCCCCCGATTTGAGGCCATCCGGAAATGTCTGCATTATTCAGATCCTGCCTATGACTGTCTGTATAAGATACGGCCGGTCATCGATCACTTTGGGGCCACATTTCAGTAGGCCTACGTACCTGGAAGGGAGGTCGCGGTTGATGAGTCTCTCGTTGCTTTCAAGGGGAGACTCAGTTTTCGCCAATATATTCAAGGTATTGTGTGAAAATGTAAAAAATTCGTGAGAGTACCTCAGGGTACACTTACAAATTTTGTGTGTACGAGGGGCGAGATTCCCATATTGAACCCCCAGAATGTCCCCCCACTCTGGGTGTTAGCGGGAAACTCGTGTGGGACCTTATGTACCCACTGCTAGATAAGGGTTACCACTTGTACGTGGATAACTTTTATACCAGTATCCCCTTGTTCCAGTCCCTTGCCGCCAGATCCACGTCCGCTTGTAGGACCGTGCGGAAAAATCAGCGCGGCCTCCCTGCTCACCCCCTCCAGGTACCTATCCCCAGGGGTGAGACTCGTGCACTTACCAGTGGAAACCTGTTGCAGGTCAGGTATAAGGACAAGAGGGATGTCCTTATGCTGTCCACAATCTACGGTAACAGCACCACCCCTGTCCCTGTGCGAGGTACCGCGGCAACGGTCCTCAAGCCTGATTGTATCGTCGACTACAATCGGTATATGGGAGGAGTTGATCTCTCTGATCAAGTCCTCAAGCCATATAATGCCATGCGCAAAACCCGGGCATGGTACAAAAAAGTTGCGGTCTACTTGGTACAGGTTGCCTTGTACAACGCTTTTGTACTATCCCAAAGCGCTGGCAGCACAGGGACATTCCTCCAATTCTATGAGGCAGTCCTCAAGGCCCTGATTTTTTCAGACCGGGAAAGAGCAGGCCGGAGTACCTCGGGAACTGTAGGCGCCCGGATCGTCCCTGGCCAACACTTTCCAGGTGTGGTCCCCCATACTGGAAAGAAGGGACGAACCCAAAAAATATGCAGAGTGTGTCACAAGAGGGGGATACGGAAGGACACCACCACTCAGTTTGACACTCTGCGTTATCGATTGCTTCAGGGAGTATCACACTTCCATGGAGTACTAAATTTTCATAATCCCCAACAGTCCACTAGAGAACATAAAAAACTATGGCTCTCAGACTTTGGAGACACGGAAACAATTTTTTCCCCCAAAAAATATTAGTTTTAGTGCAGGTATCCTCAAACTGCGGCCCTCTAGATGTTGTAAAACTACAACTCCCAGCATGCCCAGACAACCTACAGCTATCAGCAGGGCATGGTGGGAATTGTAGTTTTACAACATCTGGAGGGCCGCAGTTTGAGGATGCCTGCTTAGTGTCTCCAAAGTCTGAGAGCCATACATATTGGGCATCGCGCGTCCGTAAAATTCTTCTCTATAAAAATACCCCATAAACTAACCCCTCGATAAACGCCGTAAAAAAATTCTAATAAAAACTATGTCAAAAAAAGCAATTTATGGTATAAACAAAACCAGTCCTGCAAAATCTGCCTTCCAAAACCCATATGGCGTTCCCCTCCTTCTACGTCCTCCCGTTTGGCCAAACAATAGTTTAGGACCACATATGGCGTGTTTCTGCAAACTACAGAATCAGGGCAAACCATATTGAGTTTTGTATATTGAGTTTTGTTTGGCTGTTAACCCTTACTTTATTACTGGAAAAAATGGGTTAAAATGGAAACATTTTAAAAAAATAGAAATTTCTAAATTGTTTCTCCATCTGCCATTAACTCTTGTGGAACACCTAAAGGGTTAACAACGTTTGTAAACCCAGTTTTGAATACATTGAGGGGTGTACTTTCTTAGATGGAGTCACTTTTTTGAAATTTCTATTCTAGGGGTGCAACGGGGGGCTTGAAATGGGACATGGTATAAACAAAACCAGTCCTGCAAAAAACATATGGCGTTCCCATCCTTCTACGTCCTCCCGTTTGGCCAAACAGTAGTTTAGGACCACATATGGGGTGTTTCTGCAAACTACAGAATCAGGGCAACCCATATTGAGTTTTGTTTGGCAGTTAACCCTTGCTTTGTTCCTGGAAAAAATATATTATATTAGAAAATTTTCCCAAAAATCGAAATTCTTAAATTTTATGTTCATTTGCCATGAACTCTTGTGACCTAAAGGGTTAACAAAGTTTGTAAAATCAGTTTTGAATACCTTGAGGGGTGTAGTTTCTAAAATGGGGTCATTTTGGGTGGTTTCTATTACGTAAGCCTCAAAACAATGACTTCCGACCTGGACTGGTCCATAAAAAGTGGGATTTGGAAAATTTCAGAAAAATTTCAAAATTTGCTTCTAAACTTCTAAGCTTTGTAACATCCCCAAAAAATAAAATATCATTCCCAAAATGATACAAACATGAAGTAGACATATAGGGAATGTAAAGTCATCACAATTTTTCGGGGTATTACTATGTATTACAGAAGTAAAGAAACTGAAACTTTGAAATTTGGTAATGTTTCAAAATTTTGGGTAAATTTGGTATTTTTTTATGCAAAAAAATTAACTTTTTTGACCCAATTTTAGCAGTGTCATGAAGTACTATCTCAGAACGGCCTGGGTAAGTAAAGGCATTTTAAAGTTATTCACACATCAAGTCCTTAAGGTGCAATAGGGGTTAAGGTGGGTTCGCGCATAGGTTTTTGCTGATGTTCTTTCGTGTTTTTAGTGATGTTTTGTTTTTGCTTTTTTGCACTTGTGTTTTTGGTGCATTTGTTTATTGTAAAAATGCCAGCTCCAGATATTAGCTAAAGGTTTATAGAAAATAGAGAGCTATTTTGCTCCTGCTGTTTTTGTTTTTTTATTTTTTTGCCTTTTTGGCTTCTATTGCCAGCATCCTCACATTCACGCTGCCATAAAGAAGACGCCAGTGGGCAAACAAACAGTTTGCATTAAATATTTACAAAAAAGCACACCTGGCGAGAAAAAAGGCATGCTATTTTTTGCGGGGTTCAGCTGGAAAAAAAAGCCATAGAAAATTTGTGTGTGTAGGAACACAAACACCTAAAACGGCAAGGATTTAGACAGTTCACATACATTTTTTTTTTTACTCATACACATTATGCTACTTTGCTTCCTTTCCTGTGAAAAATGTTTCTGCAAGAGGACATGACCTCCGTGTGAGTCACAACCTGCGGCTTCCCAAAATGGATAGGTTTCGGCTTGCTTTATCACTGCTCGTGTTGTAAGATGTGATTCTCTGGCATGCCGGGTTCAGCAGATTAGGTGGACAGCCCCTCAGCTAGGGAAGGAAGTACATGAGACCTGATGATAGGAGCAGCATTTGTGCCAGGAACACTCGCCATAGGCGGACAGTTGACGGAGACGGTAATGTAAGACTGTTTATTAAAGGGGTTCTACATGTCCGCAGGGCTGAAGCACAGAGAGACCTTCTAGGAGTTAAAGGGGTTGTCATTGCTGCAATTGCTCTGCTAGATTTATTTCAGGCTGGCAGCTTAGGGGGTGTGTCCTTTCTGCTGCAGCTATTTCCCTATAACACCTCAGAGGATTTTCCTTTGTGCTGAAGCTCTCTCCCTATAACACCTCAGGGGCATTTCCTTTCTGCTGCAGCTCTCTCCCTATCACAGCTCAGGGGCATTTCCTTTCTGCTGCAGCTCTCTCCCTATCACAGCTCAGGGTGTGTGTCCTTTCTGCTTCAGCGCCATCTCTTTCACAGCTCAAGGGGTGAGTCCTTCCTGATGCAGCTCGCTCTCTATCACAGCTTGGGCGATATGTCCTTTTAGCTGCAGCTCTCCCTATCACAGCTCATGGGGTGTGTCCTTTCTGCTGCAGCTTTCCCCCTGTCAGGCCAATTTCACAAGAGCGTATTCAGTCCCAGAAATACGCTTTGTGTGACAGCAGTATTACATGGACTGAACGCTGCTCCTATGACACAAACTCACGACATTATAATGATTTATAATGCTGTGTGTTCCTGCCTGACCTTGGCTGTACTGTATTGTACTCCATTAACGCCATCAGCACAGTTCAGTACAGCGAAGGCTGGGCGGGAACACGCAGCATTAGAAATCATTATAATACCATGAGTTTGTGTCACAGGAGCAGCGTTTAGTATGGGAAATACCGCTGTCTCTTACACACATGTGAGACTGGCCTAAGTCACAGCTTCTAACAGCAGGTGCTACTAGTGGCAGTTGAAGGCTGGAACTGAGCATATGCGACCACCTTAGTAGCTGGACGCGCACATTACTATACAGATTAAACACCAGGGGGCACCATTATAATGAAGTAAAGAGAATATCTCACCGCTGGAGCATTGTTGTAACAGAAAGTAAATTACAGAAGTAACTCGTTTTTCATAAACATAAACCACACCCACTTTTTTAGCACTATTCCAATAAGGCGGGTGCTGAAAAAGTTGCAGGTTTTTATGCAAAAACGGCATTGTGAGAATTTGGGACTTTATTAAGGCACAGTTTATGCCAAGCTCTGTGTTTGCAGTGTTTACGCTGCAAGGATTTCCCGATATATATGTCTACAAGAGATGCTTTGGATGTATGCCCCATGGCTTATGTTGCCCCCGGGGGCCCATGTTAAAAAATCCTATGCTATGTGGTATAGTTATCATTTTTTTTTTTGCGGGATGCCGCTAGAAAGAAGCGGCATGCGCTTTTCTATACATGTAAAGATTATTGATTTTATGTAACGTATACCGTATGGTGATTTCTTTAGGAATGTGTTTTCTATACATTTGTGAAAAAGATGTCACAGGTCCAAGGAGGCCAAAAGGACACGCCGTGGATGAGCTTGAAGTATGCCCCAAGACATATGAAGTTTTAATAATAATGGTGGACTCAGTGGACTCATTAAAATTCCATATATGTATTGTTATGTGGGTGGGTGGGGGGGGGGGGTTACCTGCCACTTTAGGCGGTACTGATCAACTGCAACGGGCCCACTAGGCCATGTCTGGGGTATCCGTTGCCCCTTGGGAGGTTTCTATGAAATATGTCCCTCTTATAGAGCAAGTAAACGTGACACCAGCTGCGATAAAGCAGCAGAAGCACAAGGCTCCCTTTGTAGATGGTAATGTTGATACCCAGGGGTAGGATTGCCAGAGTGGTGCAGGGTGGCCTACAGTCTCTGTAGATGTTATATACACGTGTCATGGTGTTCCTACCTGGATATCAGTGGATCCCAGATGTGGTGTGGTTCGAAGCAGTGCAAAAGGGGGTAGGTGAACTTGGATGATGAATAAGTAGAATAAAGTCCAGAGTCCAGACTGGTAGTAACATTAAACACAGCTTTACTTGGCATAAACGGCAATCCAGTTTCCAAATGATATCTTGGTCATCAGCAGGTATTGGTATTAATGGCAGGCAAATACTTCTCTGCAACAATCTCAGCCCTGCTATGCTAGCTGGAGTAAAGAGGAACTTTCCTCTTCTGCTGGAACTTAGTGTAGCTGTCTGTAGTCTGTCTCTTACTTGAATCCTAGGAACTTCTTGTGCTGGCTTTGGAGCACCTCAAGCTCTAGGTTCAGCTTGGATGTGCAAACCTCCAGTGATAAGGCTGGTGTAGGACTAACAGAACCCATCCAGACAGGACCGGGCCTGCTGCCTTCCCCTAGCAGGGGTTAAGTCAGACAAGACTCCTCACACAACCTCTTCCCAGAGGATGTAGGGTAGACTGACTTACCCACTACCTAAAACTCCTCCCTCTCTAGAGAGGTCTGGAAGTAACCAGAAGGCTCCTCTTCAGAGAAGCTATCTCTGCCTTGTTGCCGCCATCTGCTGGTGTACCAGGCAATTACATGAACATAAACAGTTTCATAGACATAAATATGCACATTGTTCAAAGATGACATGAAATACATTTTGATGACATATGTTAGCATATTGGAGATGGTAGCAAGGTGCAAACGAGTGGTAATGGCGCTCTGGGACATTACACAACCAACATCAGATATTAGGGGAGATGGCTTTCAACATGCCCAATAATTTTGGTCTCAGGAGACAAACCTGTCAGCTGTTTACTAGACTATCGCTATTAAGAGCACATGCATGCTCAGCCAAAGCCAAGTGTGCATGGGGGAGCTGGGACAGATATCTGTCGGCTAGATGAGCATTCGACAAACAGTTAAAGGGGTTGTTTCACAAAACATATTCTACATTGAAACCAGCACCTGGATCTGAATACTTTTGTAATTGCATGTAATAAAAAATGTAGTATAGCCGGTGAGCTATTCAATAAAATGTATCTGTATAGCGCCACCTGCTGTTTGTTCTTTTCCTTATTTTTTTTATCTCACTGAACTGGTCGCACGCGCTCAGTTTAAATCTTCAACTGCCACCAGCCATATGTTCTGTTAGAAGCTGTAGCAGTTACAGGAAGAGAGCTGCAGCAGAAGGGACATGCCCCCTGAGCTGCCATGCTGAAGATAATCTAGCGAGCAATCGGAGCAGTGGATGGGGAGATTTCTGGATCCATGTGAGGTACAGGGCTGGTTCTAAGCTATTGTCAAGTACTATATGATGTCTGATTTAAATTTTTCACATCAATCATGGCGTAACCCCTTTAATGCCTATGGCCGGCCTCCGCCCTGGGTCTAAGAATGAGAAGGAAGCTGAGCTGATCTTCTAGAACATTTGCTCTTTTCTCTCCAGCTCAGAACATTCACAGGATACAAGGTTTGGACTGTTTCAGTGATTTTTATGAGAGCATTGTTTGTTTTTGGGAAGTGGTCAACTCAAGCAGCGACTGCACCAAGGATTTCAACTTAGATTATACAGACATTTCCTACAGGTAATACATTTATTATCTTCCATGTGATATGCCTTTATTATGTAGCAGTTAGTGTACAAGTTACCTGCATATACTGTATACTCTATGTGTTGGGTATTTTGTCATTAGGTGATCGAATCAGTAGTCAGGCTGGACGTGCACACTAAAGGTGGATTTACACGGCCCGATTGTTGGGCAGATTATCGGGAACGACTGTTCCTGCAAACGCTCTTTCCAACAATGTGCCCATCTAAATGTGCCGCCGATCACCCGATGAATGAGCGAAATGCTCCGGTGATCCTGTCGTTCATGCAGGCCCTCCAATCAGCATTTCTGGGCAGCAGATCGTGCGCTGTAAACAGCGATCTGCTGCCCGGAAACAATGATTCTGTATGGGGATGAGCAATCGCTATAGTGATCCCTCGTCCTCATACTGTGAAGGAGATCGCTGCATGTAAATAAAGACTATCGGGAAAGAATGCTTCCATCCAGACAATCAGCTGTGAAATCGGCATAAGTACAGGCCGGACCTGGGGCTGCAAGCCTGGGGGAGGCCTGACATGACAGGGTTTGGAAGGAGTGGAGGTTAGGTATCTAAGGGGTAACGGGTGGGCAGGAGGGGGCGGTGGGGCTAGGGGAGGGGTGTAGGATCAAGGGCGGGAAAAGGGGCTATTTTGTGAGGACAGAAGATTAAGTGCAGCAGCCCTTGTCAGAGCTGCTGCTGTACATGTTAGTGTGTAGGCTGTTCACCTTTGTCCAGTATGTGGCTGGCGCAGCTCCGGGGAGCAGCGGAGAGCAGGGGACCAGAGTGGCTGCAGGCATTCGTTCAGGGCTTGCTACCGGGGTCGGGGAATTCGGCTGCTAGGCTCCCCCCCTTGCCGACTGCAGAGGACAAGGCCTCCGGCGCGCCTCAGTCCAGAGGAGACCCCGGGTGAGGAGCCCCTCCGGCACGCACCGTGGGTAAGCGCATGGCACCCCAGCAGTCGTGTGCCGGGTAGAATCCGACAGTGAGGCAGGACCCAGGGAGAGGGAGGCTAGACACCTCCTCCTCTGATGCAGGCGTTTGGGAGGCAGACTTGGAATCGGTAGGTGCCCCAGGCCGGGGTGACCGCGCCCGGCGTGGGAGAGAGATCCAGGGCCCTTCTGTGGGACGGCGGGGTCAAGGTGGCAGCCCTTTGCTGGCTTCCAGGGTCGGGCAGCACGTGGCTGGCTCAGAGTCGGCCTCAGCTACAGAGGTGTCAGCGCCTAGTGGAAAGGCTGCGAAAGTGCAGGCCTTGGCAGCAGCAGCAAGAGGGAGCACAGGCGGTGCTGAAGACCAGAGGACGGCCGGAGGGGAGACCAGCGCCAATCATGCTCTACTACCTCACTGTTCGGCTGGGGGAATCACAGCGACCATGCAGCTACGTGAGACACACGGGGATTCCCCAATAACGGTTTCTTATCTTGGGGGGTCTCCTGGCATTGGGGGGGCTCAGGGGTGTCTGTCTCGGGTGCTTTGGGTGAGTTGTTATTGGGCTTGCAGGATTTAGTAAAAGGGTTGGTTGGCGCAGGTTAGACGACGGGGTTGCCATTGGCAATGTGGGTTTTACAGAGGTCAGGAACAGCGGGTAGTAGCGGGGCAGTGGTGGCAGAAGTGGCTGGGGATGGTAGGGCCGTGAGCACAGGGGCCAGCGGTTCGTCAGGGGCAGCGTCACAAGGGTCGGTTGATAAGGAAGGGGGTAAGGAGGAGGGGGCTAAAGAGAAAGAGGGGGGGAGAGCCTCGTTTGGATGACTCGGGAAAGTGGGAGGTGTGTGTTTGCTTTGAAGGGCCTCTGGGGGCCCATTTGAAGCCGGAGGTAAAGGAAAGAATTTGGAAAGGGGAGCATGTGGACATTTTCTCGTTACACCCACTGGATTTAATCTAGATAGGGACCAAAAGGAGCATAAGAAGAAAGAGGATGAGGATAAGCAGCAGTACCATTTGATCCCCCTGACTTTTTCCAATTGGTTGCAGGCATTTGTGATCCTGGCCAGCGTCATTGGGGAGAAGGCGCCGTAATATTGGTCCGCGCTTTTCTGTTACCTGGACGCGATAGGTGAGGCATACCGAGTGTATGGGGGGGCAGGGGTGGTTGAGGTCGATGAACAATTTCGGCTGTGGAAGGCGGTTCGTTAAAGCATCCGTTGGAATCATAAAGACATTGGGCTGTGGATGCGGGTGATAGCTCCGGTTAGGGCAGGAAAGCCCTTTCCAGGGGGCGCCAGGGGTTCTGGGCAACCAGAGCGCACAGCGGCCGCGCAAAAGGGGCTATGTTTCCTGTTTAACGACGGCGGATGCAAGTATGGGGACAAGTGCAAATTTAAGCCTGGGTGTTCCTCATGTAGTGGGAATCATGGAGCACAGATGTCGTTCAAGGGACGTAAGGGAAAGGGTTGGGGGGATGCAGCTGGAAAAGGGGCGGATGCCAATTCGGGTAACCGAGATGCTGCCCTTTCTAAATAGGTACCCGAATGCAGAGGAGGAGGAGTTTCTTTTGGCAGGTTTTAGTGAGGGTTTTCGTATCCCATTCATTGAAGGGGAGTGTTGGCAGGGGGGAAAGAATCTGAGGTCAGCAAAAGAGTTACCAGGGGTGGCGTCTGAAAAGTTACGTAAAGAGGTGGAGTTGGGTCACATGGCGGATCCCTTTGGGGACTTACCGGTGCCAGATTTGCGTGTGTCACCTCTCGGGGTTATGCCGAAGAGGGAGCCTAATAAATTTTGACTTATACACCACCTTTTGTTTCCATAAGGGGGTTCGGTTAATAACCGTATCGCACCGGAACTGTGTTCTGTGGTGTATACATCATTTGATGAGGCGGTTCGTCGGGTTCGGGAATATGGGCAGGGAGCTCTGTTATCTAAGATTGATATTTGCCGGTTGTTTGCTTGGTTGTTTTTGGGACAGGGGGCTCCTCGTTGATCGGTGTTTGCCCATGGGTTGTTCGGTTTCATGCGCCTACTTTGAGACGTTTAGTAAGTTTTTGGAATGGGTGGCGATTGGTCGGGTTGGGGTTCTATTATCCATTATTTGGATGATTTTTTGTTCATTGGGCCGCCGAGTTCGAATTGATGCTCTGTGATGTTGCATTTCTTCTAGGCTATGTCGCAACGTTTTGGGGTTCCCTTGGCGTCAGAAAAAATGGAGGGCTCTACAACGGTGTTGAGTTAGTCATTGATACTGTTACAATTGAGTGCAGGGTGCCGGAGGACAAGGTTGAGGATCTACGACGGGTTGTGTCTGCGGCGTGTGGGCAGTGAAAAATGCGGCTTTGTGAGGTACAGTCTCTATTGGGGCAGCTTAATTCTGTGTGCTGTATTATGCCCATGGGGCAGATTTTTTGTAGGAGGTTAGCCTAAGCGACAGCAGGGGTACAGGCTCGTCATCACTTTGTACGGCTATAATGGGCGGTCATTTTGGATGGCTGACGTGGTGGTGGCAACCGATCTGAACTTGTTTATGGATTCAGCGGGGGGGTACGGATTTGGGGCATATTTGCAGGGTCATTGGTGTGTGGAGGAGTGGCGAACGCGATGGAAGGAGGACGGTTGGGTGAAGAATTTGGTGTTGCTAGAGCTCTTCCCCATCGTGGTGGTGTCCATTTGGAGGGAATTTTTCTGGAATAAAAAGGTGCAATTCCATTGCGACAATTGAGAAGTGGTGGAGGCCATTAATCGCCTTTCAGCTTCGTCGTAGTGTTCTTGCTGCAGCATTTGGTTTTGGGTTGTTTATCCTTGAATGCTTGGATAGTAGCGTCCCACGTACCTAGGGGGTGAGTAACTCAATTGCGGATGCCTTGTCTCGATTTCAGTGGGACCGGTTTCGGGTGCTGGCACCGGAGGCGGACGATCAGGGAGTAAGCTTCCCCCAGGATTTGTGGAATCTGCCATTTGGTCGGTAGAGGAGTTGGTGAAGGGATCTTTGGCCTCAGGGACCTGGGTGGCGTACAAGAGGGCATGGGGGTTATGGAGGAATGGAAGCAGCGTTTTCATGGGTGTGGGTTAGATGGGGGGATTGGCTGCTGTTGTTTGAGGGGCACTGTAGGGATGAGGGGTGGTCGATGTCCAGGATGAATACGTTTATGGTGGGGGTGGCTTTTGGTTATAAGAGTCGGGGCGTAATAGATGTGATCATTTTGGGTTTTGCAGGTGCTAAAGGGTTGGAGGAGGCGGTCGCCTGGGGTAAATCAGCATTGACCCATCTCTTTTAATTTGTTGGGGGGTCTGATGGGGCAATTGGGGCAGGTTTGTGTGTTCGTCGGAGAGGTAAGGTTGTTTCAGTTGGCTTTTTTTCTAGCCTTCGTTGGGGAGTTGCACTTTGGGGAGTTGGTTAATCCGAGCAAATGCCGGGCTGGAGGGCTACGAAGAGAGGATGTGGATTTTTTTCCACGATAGAGTGGAATTCTGTATTAGGAGGTCGAAAACTAATCAGTTGGGTCAGGGGTGTCGGGTGGTTTTATTCCAGGTGGATGGGTCAGCCGCGTGCCCCGTACGGTGTCTTAGAGAGTTTGGGGTGCGAGATGTTGGTGCTGACGGATTGTTGTTGGTCCATGAGGATGGGTTGTTTCTTTCTCGTTTTCAGTTTATTGCCATTCTGCGTTGTTTGGGGGTCATTCTTTTTATATTGGCATGGCCACTGAGGCGGCTTAGAGTGGGCTGGGGGACGAGGTTATTCGTAACATTGGATGATGGGAGTCCATTGTTTTCGGTCATACATTAGGCCAGTGTTGCTATAAGGGGTAATTTTTGGCTAGGGGTACGGGCATGTTGGGGGCCTTATGTTGTTGATTCGTTGTGTTTGTGTCACGGCTGAGGATGGGGAAAACCCTCAGCCGTGCGATGCCCGAAGATGTAAAGCGCTGCTTTGCCAGGACGACAGTATTAGGGAGCAGGTCACCTCCTATCGCGTCCCTAAACTGACCCTGACTCCTAACCATATGAGTCAACCCTGAAGGTGGGAGGACTCATACACCGTATGCCTTGGGGACCCTGCTAGCCCTCAGGATTGCCCTGGAACAAGGAGCAGGGTAAGACAACCTGTTCTTCCTAGGCACGGAGGAACAGGAGTCTCACTAGCCAAGCTGCAAAGGGAAGAGAACATAAACGGCCTATGGATATGGCAGGAGGATGAAAAGCACTTCCACACCTACCTGCCACAGACACACAGACTGGATCCCGTGCAATACAAGCAAGTGTCCACACCCAAACACCAATGGACACAGCACACACACAAACACACAGGAACCCAGATCCATAGGTGCATAACATAACAAAGGAAAACATCAAGTGGACATCAACATAAACCTAAGAGTCACAATTTGTTTATGACCACAAGCGTGGCCCCCACTGGCAGATGGAAATACCAGGCGGGTGTCTCCAGCAAAGCATGGCTGAAGCACCCCTCAGCTACTGATCTCCAACTAGGCTATATAGCCCAAAGTGGCCACACCCACGCGGACACACCCAGTGCTCACAGCCTAGGAAGGGAATTAACCCTTCACACACCAGACAAGGGAAACAGCAACTTAAAGGGGAAGTGAACACACAAACAACCCCGTGCACACCAAACATGGGAAGTGCACACCAATCACACAAGTCAAGTGCAACCGCATGCACAACATAGCAAGCTGCAAGGATACAGCTCAGGCTGCTATGCTGCCACATAAATACTGTTGCCAGCGGCAACCACAGGTGAGGCAAATACCACAGCCCTCACCTGTGATTGACAACAGACCAAACCGCTGACAACCGCATGCGGTTCAGGAGTCACGACCATGACCATGGCCGTGACAGTTTGTGTCCCTTTCAGGTGGTGCTGCTTGCCTGGTGTGGATTATGAGCCACTCCTACGTTTTTTGGGAAGAGTTGCATGCAGCGGTCAGGCTGAACAGAAGGCAGTTGGGTTTTCCAAGAGAGGTGGTGGTGATTCGGTGGTTGGGGATGAGAGGAATGCTGGGGAGTCGGGTTCTGCTGAGTTTGACAGGTTTGTGAGGTTGGATACACCCCAGGGGTCTTGGTGTTGCATGTAGGGGGTAATGATTTGGGGGTGCGCCCCTTTTGGGAGCTTATGAAGGATATTAAGTTTGACTTGCTTCATCTTTGGGCTCAGTTTTCGAGGGTGGTTACGGTTTGGTTCGATATTGTGCCGTGGAAGCAATGAAGGGACGCCAGATCGGTGGAGAGATTGAACAAGGCAAGGATAAAAGTTAATAGGGCGGTGGGTCATTTTGTGGTGCGGAATGGCGGTATTGCTGTGCGTCATAGGGAACTTGAAGCAGGAGAGGGGGCATTCTGGAGAGGGGATGGGGTGCCGTAGGCATTTACTTGTGGTGTTCAGGATTACAGGACAGGATTGAGTTGGCGCTGCGGGTGTGGCGAGACGCAAGGGGGTGAGGGTTCCCCCCCCTTGTGTCATGGGCAGTGGTGGGTCATTGGAGTTATTGGTTATGGTGGCTCTGGCGTGGTGGGGAGGAGGCCAAAAGGGGCTCTGGACTCCCCAGGTATTGGATTTGGGGGGAAGTGATATGGCGTGTATCTGCCCATGTTTGTTGCCCATGGTTAGTGGGTTCTGCCTCTGAGCTGGTGTTTTATCGGCTAGAGGTAATTTAAGTGAGGGGCGGGGCAGTTATCCGTCAGGTTTATTGGACCCTCCCTGTGCTGTTACTCAGGGTATCGGTGGTTTGGTAAGGTTCTAAACTTGCAGGATGACAGGCCGAACTGGATGGACAAATGTCTTTTTTCGGCCTTATGTACTATGTTACTATGTTACTATGTGGTGGGAAGGCCTTGGGTAGGTTGTTATTTATGTCTAATAATAAAATGGCTGCTGTGGCCAATAAAATCCACTTGCGGTGTCGTGTTTTTATTGGCGATGGAATGGGGGAGACGGTAAGGAGAACGACTCGACAATACGCTAGTCATGTAAACCTTAAAAACCTCTTATCAGAGGATCAGGTTGCTGGCCTGTCCACCCTCCCCCTAATACTTTGACTGTAGCTCTGTCTGTTCTGTTTGGCTGGGGTTTATGAGCACAAGCTCACCCTCTCTGGTTAATAAGTGCACAGAGAGTTGAGTCAGAGTCAGACTAGCCCACTAGAAAAATTTTACTGTCTTGTATTACTTTGTATTAGTGAGTTTGGAGACACAAGTGTATCGGAAGTCTTCCTTTTATACAATGACCGTCTTGTCTCCAAATGTAGGTGGAAAAAACAATGGTGGGATAACATCCCCGATCCTGCAAAGAGCAGCTTGACCACGGTGATACAGGTGAGCCAATATCAGGAGACATAAACACGTGCTGATATAGCAGAGCTAAGTTTGTGTTAGAGGGTCTTTCCCAACTATGTCTGATAGATTGGGGTCCCACCTCGGAGATACAGCAGCTACAGGTAACCTCACCTGGTGGAACAAAGGTTGGGAACTTAAGCGTTTATGGCATATGGCCATTGTTTGCCAAAGTTTGAGCACACTTATGCCTCCACAAAAGTATACTCCCCTGTTGCAAAACCTCAACTCCTATCATGCTCTAACAGCACCAGGCTGTCCGGGCCTGATGGGGGTTGTAGTTTTACAACATCTGGAGAGCCACAGGTTAGGGAACAATGATTTAGATGATCACATGATCACATCTAAGGTATGATGATGTCATCTTATGCCATATGTTGCTCTTGTCCAATTATGATCTCACTTTCGAGAGGGTGAGAAGGAACCTATTGAAACCCGTACCTTTGGTGATATTGCATTGTGCACAGAGGCCATTACTACCAAGTTCTGACATTTTGTGACGGCGCCCTGTATGCTGATCTAATGGTATTACCATATTATTAATTTAGAACCAACATGGCACTTCCAATGAAACATCCAAATCAGCAAACCCGTGGTAAGTGTTGATTCCATACTGTACCTTTAAAGGGGTTTATGAGATTAAGAAAAACATGTCTGCTTTCCTCCAGAAACAGCGCCACTATTCTCCATGGGCCATTTCTAGTATTGCAACTCGGTGTCAATACCTGAGCTGCAATACCAGTCATAGCCATGAGTGGTGCTGTTTGTAGAAGAATGCAGTCCACTTAAAACATGTCTGTTTTACTATTTGCATTCCGCATGTAATAATCCCAGAACATCTATTGTTGTGCCATTGCTCTATTATTCCTACTAACGCTATGAATGAATTGCTAGCAGTTTGCAATAAAGGTCCAGATGGGAGTTACCAGTTGAGGGTGTTTCCCTGTACAGTCTGACTCTATCCAATCAGTGTTGCCAGTTTCAGACTGTGCAGGGACACACCCCTAACTTGTTACATCCATCTGGTCCTACATTATTGCAAACTGCCAGTTATTAATCCATAACTTCTAGCAGGAATAATAAAGGAATGACACAGCATAGAGACATAAGAATAGATACTTCAGAATTGTTATTACATGGGGAATGCAAGTAATTACTAAAACAGACAGGAGAGGAGACAGCTCTTCTTTAAATCTAAAGTCATAAAAAAAAAAACTTTTTTAAGTGGAGGTTGTCTGAAGAACGTTTCCAAAGCCCATGGGAAGCCTCAGGCAGGCCTACAGAGGCAGAAGATCAAGGTTAAGTACAATATCAGAGAAAACTGTACATTAGAAAAATATACACCGGAGAATGAAGTTGTCGTAGTTTCTTTTGAACTTTGCTCACAAGAAAAAGAAGACAGAATCTTTTCAGTCCATGAAGTCGTCTCAGAAAATGAAGATGCACCTCATCTACCAAGCATCGACTCTTCTATCTGCAGCATGTTCCACGATATTTTAAATGACTCCTCCACCCCAGAGATGGGAGCTTTTGAAAATCTGACCACAGGAAATATATCATGGGGTTTTCAAACACAAGAGACACGCCTGCCATCTTCTGAGATCTTACCGGAGGTGGGATGTCCTAGTCATCGTTCTGATGGATGCTCTGTGGAAGATCTCCAAAGAATAGCCTTGACAGATTGTCCTTACAAGGCTGAGGCATGTAGTGATGAGGAAGACAGTTCATCTTGCGTCCCATCAGTCAGTAGAGGCACCATAGGGATGGGCTGTTTATTCATGAATTTTAGCTATAACATTTCTGCAAGTGCTAAAGAGACATAGGTTCCTTATGCAATGGAAGATCACATATGGTAGACTCTGTTAAATTTTTTGCTCTCCATCATTATACTTACCAACATTTGAGCTCCAAAGAGTGGAACATTAGAAAATGGCTTTAAAAGAATAAGAAACGCCCATTTTGTTGCATATTAGACTACACCGCCCAATGGTCTGTCCAGTGAAAATGTCCAAGAATGCATCTGCGGTTCTGGTACTTTTGACCTTGAGAACAGAGTAGTCTATAAAGCCATTGATGCCACCAAGAATACTAGACCGCCAACAAAAAACAAGAATTGGTCAAGTCAATGGGATCTGCTCAAAAATAGACCCCAGCTGTAGTGTGAACAGAGCTATTGTTTCGCTTGTCTATTTTTTTGCCGAGTATGAAGTCATATGGAAGAGCAAGTTGGTCGAAGCCAGATCTCAGATGTATTGAAGAAGATTTATCCAACACTATCCAATGGAAAACAGAGATTATAAAGATTCTGGATCTTATTTTCAAAGGCCCTCCAGCTGCGGCCCTCCAGCTGTTGCAAAACTACAACTCCCAGCATGCCTGGACAACCTATAGCTATCAGCCTACAGCAGGGCATGGTGGGAGTTGTAGTTTTACAATAGCTGAAGGGCTGCAAGTTGGGCATCCCTGGTTTTGACAAATCTCCATAAGGGAAGGCACAGCCTATAACCATGCCATAGACGCTGATCTCACTTTGGGTAAAAAAAAAAACTGCTCGATTTTACAATCCAAGGGTGGATTTGAATACGAAGAGCTTGCCCAAGGACTGAAGGGAAAAGTGGACGTTGGATGAGGTAGACCATTCTGACCTAGGTGGCCATACACATTAGATAATTGTCGGCTGAACCAGCTGATTTTGATGGGACTGGCCAACCAGGTAATGTGTATGGGAGCCTCCCAACAACTCTCTCCTGACGGCTGATGGGAGGCGAAAGCCGGATCGGGCAGTTGGATTTCAACATGCCTGATCATTTGGTTCTCAAGGGGCATAAGCTGCCACTAGAAGCGCTTACAGCGGCTTACTCTCCTCTCTCTCTAGAGAACACATACATGCTCCGTCAAGCCTGTGTATGAGGGGGGCACGGAGGAATGGCGGTCAGCTATATAATGTGTATGGCCAGCCTTTAGGGTTCACACATCTTGTCATTGCTCCAGAAGAAACTTTGCATAGATATCCACAATTAAATCAGTTTGTGCTGTTGAAGATTTGAAATCAGAAGTGAAACTCTGCGGCATTTCCACAACATGCATGTGTAGTAGCCCAGAATATGGTACTTGCAAAGTTATTTCATTATGTAATATTACTTCATGCTATTTGATGTATTGCTGTATTGCATACTCAGTATGACTTTGTATGGATCAGTTGGGGTTAAAAATCCTGACTCTGCCCCTGTAGGAGGCTAGCAGTCCCTAGTTCAGTCAATCAGTTTCTGGCCTCTTGCACACAAACGTATTTTCTTTCCGTGTCCGTTACTTCAATGGTTTCACAAAAAAAAAAGGAAGTTACTCCGTGTGCATTCTGTTTCCGTATGTCCGTATTTACGTTCCGTAAAAAAAATAGAACATGTCCTATTATTGTCCACATTAAAGACACGGATAGGACTGTTCTTTTAGGGGCCAGCTGTTCCGTTCCGCAAAATACAGAATGCACACGGCTGTCATCCGTATTTTTTGCGGACTGCGAAATACATACGGTCGTGTGCAAGAGGCCTCTAGCTGATGAAGTGGGAGAAGTTACATAGTCCTCAGAGGACTAGGCCTACATCCCAAAGAACCGCTATCTCTAAGAGATCCACAGAGAGAAATCATCTCTACTTCACAGTACTCCAGAGAGAGAAAAGTAAGGACTAGAAGGTCCAGAATCTGCATGGCCAGGCACTGGAGGCAGTCAGTAAGGGATTTGCTGTTTAAAGGGTTTCTGTCCCCAGAATTAACCCTATTAAACTAGCTGACATTAGCAATGTGCGAATGTCAGCTGAACCTAACTAGTCTATTCCTACTTTTATCTATGCCCCCGTTACTCCAGAAATATTACTTGTATAATATGCTAATTAGCCTCTAGGAGCAAGGGGGGGGGGGTTGTTCCTGCTACTAGAGGCTCTCTTCTCCCACCTCTGGCAACGCCGTGCTACACTAGATTGACAGGGCCAGGCAGCGTTGGTCTCCTACTGCCGGCGCTGTCTGCCGTATAAATCTCGCGCTTGCGCCGTCCCGTTCAGTTTTCGGCGCAAGCGCCTGCGCCGAATACTTAACAGTGCAAGATTTCCCCAGTGCACAGGGCCAGCAGTTGGAGGTGAAGGCTGCTTGCCCTGTCAATCTAGTGTAGCAGGGCGTGGCCATAGGTGGGAGAACGGAGCCTCTAGGAGCAGGGGCAACCCCCCCCATCTGCACCTAGAGGCAAATTAGCATAATATAAAAGCTATATTTCTGGAGTAACGGGGGCATAGATAAAAGTAGCAATAGACTAGTTAGGTTCAGCTGACATTAGCACATCGCTAATGTCAGCTAGTTTAATAGGGTTAATTCTGGTGTTTGATGTACTACTCTTATTCTGCACTTTAGTAAAGACTTCTCTCTTTTCTACAACTGGCCTGGTTACTGACTCCAGCACTATTCGCAAGCCATTGCACCCTACACCTCCTGCCTTGCACCCGTACAACACTCATAACACCAAGGGCACCTCAACTACCATCAGGGTGTGCCCCAATGGAAGAAAGGGCCTTTGGTGTGAGGATTACCACTACCACTCCCGTCCTCCTCTCCTCTGGGGCTTGCAGCACTCTCTTACAGCAGGATTTGGCACAGTTACTGGCTGGTCATAGGAGACTCAAATGGGCTCCATAGGTGGAGACAAAGTGGCGGCAGTACTGACTGTAGCAGTAAGCCTCCTAGGCCTGACTTCTCTGAACCTCAGGCAGCTTCCAGGGGAGCATGTAGGGTATACTTGGCCCAGCAGAGAAGGCAATACCAGGACTCACATGGATGGTATTACTGGTACCAACAGCAGCTGTGGACGGTGCCAGCAAGTCAGGAGATCAATGGCCAAAGTCCCTCGCCGATCACTGCCCATGCAAGAGTCCATAAGCGAGTTCGGAGACCTTGTGTCTCTGATGGCGCCGTGTTGTCTTCTCTGGTGTTCTGGTGGGATGTCAGTGGCTTAGATAGGTAAGTCACACCCACCACAAACCATATTATCTCGATGGACCGCCGACTGACCAGGATCTCCTATGCTGATTCATCATCTTGAAGGATGCCAAACCCATGGGTCATGGTGAACCAACGAACGGTTCCCGTTTGGTGGATCTCCCAGGTGAGGATGATCAAGGATCCGGAAAAAGTCAAACTCTCGCCGGATTTTATCATCTAGGGCCTCCTGTAGCCGAACCTACATTCGTTGCGCCAGCTCAGTGATGGTAAAATAAGGTCTGGAACTTTGGCGCAATTAGGGTTTCTATACATTTTTTGGGCTTGCTTGAAAAGGAGGCAGGACTTAGCGGGAAATAGGTATGGCCTAGGATGCAACATTCTGCATTACATGAACGTCCTAGACGACTTTCATAAGGTCTACGTTGTAAAGGCAAGTCAGGACACTAAACTATGGTGGTCATTTATGAATCTGAAATACTCCGATATTAGGCGTATTTCAGGCGCAGATGACGTCTCTTCATAACTCCGGTGGAACCACCACCAGCCATATGGCTTTATTAAGACCAGCGTCTAAAACGCCGGTCTCAATAAATGGCCCCCAATATGCTTTGCCTGAAGACTAAACACAATTAGGAGTTATGATAGGAATGAGAAAAAGACAAATCATTACAAAATTAAAATTCTTTACTGGATATTGCCAGCCATATTTACAGCCCACAGTTGATGGAGAGATATATAGTATATAGAAACATTATAATAAATAACAGCAAAGAAAAAAAGTGATTTCTAGTGGTGGTCTTGGGCTCCCGTCGTCGTGTCATCCTTGATACATTTATAAAGTGTCCAGTCTGAATGTTCAGTGATGGGGATCACCAGCTCATTTGTAGTCCATTATCAGCACTGATAAGAAGCTTTCACTGGCTGCCGGTCTTTATCGTGTTGATGGTTGGATTTCTGAAAAAATATAAATACAAAAAATGACAAATGGCAAATTACAGAAGCTAAATTACTTAAAGGGGTTATCCAACCCCCAAAATGCCTCCCCTACTGTCCAGGCCCCCGAGATTCTACTTACCCTGCTCCCCGGCTCCTGTGTCGCTTCTGGTGCGCCGCTGCATCTCCCTGTCGCACAGATTAAAACAACCAGTGACCGGGGGGAGCAGCCAATAGCAGGCCATGACTGGGACGAGCCTCCCTAGCGTCACCCGCGATGCTATGGAGGCTCGTTCCGGTCACGGCCTGCTATTGGCTGCTCCCCCCTGTCACCGGATGTTTTTATCCGCACAACAAGGAGATGCAGCTGCGGTTGTGCCGGTATAAGAAGTGATGCAGGAGCCGGGGAGCAAGGTAAGAAAAATCAGCGGGAGGAACCCGGGCAGTAAGGGAGGCATTTTAGGGGCTTGATAAACTTTTAAAAATAAAAAAATTCCAGCAATTGACGACATTCTGCAGTTACTTACAATTTACATAAAAAGAGGTGTAAGGATCTGTTGACGTCAGAGCTGTTACAACGGACAGCGGCAACCATCAGACCCCAGTGACTCAGATGCAATGTCAGGTGTTTTGACTGGAAAACTACACTGTATTCTTCCCACCAGAAATGATGCAATATGCACCCGTTGCCTCTGATGCACATGTGAACAGAGCCTGACTTTATAAACACTTTAGGTAGACGAGTGTCTTCTTCTCAATTTATGTCTAAAGCTAAAAGCAGAATTCTGCTGGTTTCTTGCTGCCAAAACGGCAGGGTTTGCAAAATCTGCAATTTCAACTGAAAGCAGTGTGCAATACGCAGACAACTCTCCGCTGAAGGTCGGCTTACCTCACTACAAAATCCTTTGACCGTTCCCTAGATTCATTTCTTCTCCCAACCTAAAGATTGGCTGTGAGATCACTTTACCAAATTATTGGAGGGCATGCAATACATTATATCCTGTACCCAGCAAAAGGCTTATAGGGGTGTTCCTATGTTATAACATCATGGCATAATCGATAGGCCATCCCTTGGGGCTCTTTCACATGGAAGAGTTTTCCGTCCAGATGCGAAGCATGTAGCAAACGCATAGAATCCGGGCGGAATCCTGACCCATTTATTCCAATGAATCTGTGTACATGAGAGTAATTTTTCATGCATTATCTTTGCATTTGGGGGAAAAATAAAATAAAAAAACTGCATGTTCTATATTGTGCACTTTTCACGCAGCTCTGGCTCCATAGAAGTGAATGAGGTTTGCGTGAAAAACGGAAGGCATCCGGATGTAATGTGTTCTTCACAGTTCAAGTTGCTAAGCGATGCGGATTGTTATTCTTAAGTCTTTTTCACGTTTTCACACACGTCAAAACCGCATGCAATCTGAAGCACAATCCACACGGAAAACACAAACACTGAGCAAAATTGCTGAATTTTTTTTATTTTTATTAAACTTGCCTGCGAAACCATTAGTTTTTCCCTGAACAGATCCTGACACAATCCGTATTGTGCCTGAGAAAGAGGCCTTCAAGAGGTTGTAAACTCAAAATGTACCTTCACATCGGTGTCCAAATAGTCAATAAAGCAGCCACCTTTACTATTCTCACTCCAAGCAGACAATCCCAGCATCAAACACAGCCATGTCTCTCTATGTGTGTCTAGCTGGCAGAAATGCCTCTAGGTCTTCACCACCCTCACACACACAAGGCAATGGCACCCACTTAATTATTATGGGTGAAGGGTCTAATTTACAAACAGGTTTGGATTGATATGGGATTTATACTGCACAAAAAACATGTCCGTGCCTTACAATCACTTTAAGGGTTCTTTCAACCGAGTGTTTGCAGTCCAGAAATCAAGCTCCGTGTGCGAGCGTGATCCTCTCTTCTGGACACTGCTCGTCTTGCATCATACTGATTTTTTAATGCTACGTGCTCTCCTGATGCCGGCTTCCTCACTGTGACGTAGTCGGCGCAGGCGCAGTGAGGAATCCGGCACCAGGAGCGCATCATTCACTCACTGCGCCGAATACAGAAGTGAACGGCGCAGGATTTCGTCAACGATGCAGCGAACCGTGCCATCAATCAAGAGGAGCTGGGCGGGCAGAACAGGGGACCTGGGCGGGATAAAGGGTGAGTAGACGGAGCCTCTAGGTGCTGATTTTACGCCCACATAGCACCTAGAGGCTCATTAGCATATAATAAAAGTGCTTATTTTATCAGAACGGCTGCAGGAAGAAAATGTCAAAAACATACTGTTAGCGCATCGCTATATCAGTCAGCTACATAACAGTATTTCTGGTGGTAGAAGCCCTTCACTATCCATCTCTATCACACTTACCTGAGAGTCAGCAGGTTGTTTATTCCAGCTTCCAGAATTGACAGCTCTAGTGCCCTCTGCAGAGCTTCTTCTTCACTCTAGAAGAGAAGTAGGATTTTCATGTTGGATATTTGGACAACTACGCGTTTCAGAATTTAGGCAACTGGCATTGGTTCTTGGAGTAGGTCTTTCATTCAGTAATTTACCATGAGTTCACACGCTGGATTTGAGCACCTGCAGAAGAGGTAGCCGCCCCTTGACAATCCCCCATGTTTTTGCATGGAAAAGCCAAAGCCAAACATGTAAACCCATTTGCATGTATGGATGCAGACTTATCAGTTTTGACTCGGATTTCCGAACAGAATCCGTGATAAAATCTGTGACAAATAATCTTACACTTGTGAACAGTACCACGACTAACAAGTGTTCTCCTTTCCAACATGGGCTTGTATTTATTTTTATTTTTTTATGGAATAACACAGTTATTACCATACAAATAAGACCTAAAATCCTGATGGCCAATATCAAATTGGTGGAGATCTGATAACCTGCCGATAAGCATTTTAGTTGTAGCGTTGGTGCAAGAAGTCAGCATCGGAACTACACAGCTCTGTCCATTGTGCAGTGGACGGAGAGGAGAGCCCCCCCCCCCCCAAACTGATCCTGAGAATAGGCTACCAATATCAAAATCCTGGACAATTCCGCTAATGACCAGGCCAAAATCGTTGTTTGGGGAATCCTAGACAGATGGCTAGATAATAACGAGCTATCCAGAGGATAAGTAATCAATATCTAAACAGTAGAAAACCCTGTTTAAGCAATACCCACTTCCAGTCTTTCATTTTTACCCCTTTTGTACATCTTGTATGTTAGAATATAGCCCACTTTTACTAGAAAGACAAACACCACTCTTTTGGAAAGAGACGACACCACCACGCAGCAGAATGTATATCAGTATGTGTAAAAGCTTACCAATCCGTTGTGCAGGCCAAAATCAGACATCACGGGTTCTGCAGAGGCCATTGGAGGGCTGCTGGACAGAAGAAATGTAAAAAGAAGCACATCAGAGCAAGCTAATGTGAAATGGTGTCAATCATTTAAAGGCTATGTACACCTTTGGGGGGTAATTACTTTTATGATTGCATTGTACTCATTTAGAGCTAAAAAAAAAAAAAATCATTTGGTCTTTATTAAAAATATGGAGCCCTTTTTTTCTGTACAGAGCCGAGATGCTCTAGTACAGGGGTGGGCAACCTCCGGCTCCCAGCTGTTGTGAAACTACAATTCCCAGCATGCTCCATTCATTTCTATGAGAGTTCTTAGAAGAGCAGAGCAAGTATGCATACTGGGAGTTGTAGTTTCACAACAGCTGGGAGCCGGAGGTTGTCTACCCCTGCTCTATGTTGGGGAGCTGACTGCTCCTTATCTATGACTTTATAAACACTCATTGTTCAGTTCTTATCTTAATGATAAGAGTTAAATAAGTGTTTATGACCTCTCAGTAGTTTAGCGATAAGGTTTATTAGATGACCTTCACAAAGTGAAAGTACCAGTCACACAGCTAGAAAACAGTTATCCCTTTGTGGCAGAACTGCTTAATATTTTTAATACAGGCCTATGGAAAATATGATTTTTAGCAAAAAATGAGTAACATGCAATCATAAACAAAAATTGCTTCTGAAGGTGTTAAACATGGTGTCTGAGCTGAAGGTAGCATGTTATAGAGCAGGAGGAGCTGAGCAAATTGCTAAATAGTTTTATAGGAACTTGTATTTCATTCATTTAAATTCCTGCTCATTCTGGGCTTTGACGTCAGGAAGGTGGTCCTATCAGTGACTGACAGCCTTCTCTTCATGAGGAGGCGGTCCTATCAGTGACTGACAGCCTTCTCTTCATGAGGAGGCGGTCCTATCAGTGACTGACAGCCTTCTCTTCATGAGGAGGCGGTCCTATCAGTGACTGACAGCCTTCTCTTCATGAGGAGGCGGTCCTATCAGTGACTGACAGCCTTCTCTTCATGAGGAGGCGGTCCTATCAGTGACTGACAGCCTTCTCTTCATGAGGAGGTGGTCCTATCAGTGACTGACAGCCTTCTCTTCATGAGGAGGTGGTCCTATCAGTGACAGGACCTCCTTCTCATAGAGGGAAGGCTGTCAATCAGTGACTGACAGCCTTCCCTTCATGAGGAGGCGGTCCTATCAGTGACTGACAGCCTTCCCTTCATGAGGAGGCGGTCCCATCAGTGACTGGCAGCCTTCTCTTCATGAGGAGGTGGTCCTATCAGTGACTGACAGCCTTCTCTTCATGAGGAGGTGGTCCTATCAGTGACAGGACCTCCTTCTCATAGAGGGAAGGCTGTCAATCAGTGACTGACAGCCTTCCCTTTATGACTGTGTATACAGAGATAGCTGTCAATCACTCATAGGACCGCCTCCTTGACTTCAGCAGTCAGAATGAACAGGAATTCAAATAAATTAAAATACAAGTTATACTGAATCTTCTCCCATAAAACTATAAATCATTCTGCTCAGCTCCTCCCGCGCTATAACATGCTGCCTGTAGCCTACATTGCATTTTCATCCAGACAGGTTCCCTTTAAGACATTACATTTGTGTTCTCTAAAACACAGAAAACACTAACAATGTCTGGAATCTGGATGCGCGAGTCCGGACTGAAGCTACGGAGGACGCTCAGGGAAGGTAGCCTCGGTTCACAGTTCAGGAGATTATAGATAAAGCGCTAGAGAAGTTATATTCACTGCAGCAGCTTTCACTTTTAAGCAAAGATCTTGTGTGAGCCTTATCTTCTTCCTTTGCGGACGCGTTGGCGGCATGCAGTGAGCCACAAGCACGCGAGCTTGAAGTAACTCACTTTTTATTAGAGACTATTTTCGCTCACTCAATATTTTCCCTGCCCACACAGATTTAACCCCTATTTAACAGCCATTTCCAGACGTTAGGACTCAATGAATGTGTGACAGATTAAAATGTTGGGTCACTTACGTGATCTGACCCAATCGTTATGCTAAAGTCAGTACTGACCGGCTCCAGCTCAAAGCCGAGTGCTGGAGTCCACGGAATACAACGCTCAAGCCCCCCAATAATCAGGAGCTCCCTGCAATCGCCATGCTGTAGGACGATCATACTGGACAGCGGTCTAGACCATCGGGGAAGAATATGACAAGCTGGAGGCTTAGAGATGCCACAGTCTTTCCCTGCCAAGATGCACTCTTGCACCAATTGCTTTGGAGGGAATCGCACCACAATCCCATTCACGTGAAGAGAAGGCGATGGCATGTCCGCTTTAAGCTAATGTACAGTGTGTGCAGAGGGGCCAGCAACAATATCTGCATAAGACTATGCTACCAAATGACATTACCTTTCACCTATATCTCTGCACATTCCAGACGGCTTTGCCTCCTGTGCCTTAAAGGGAGAAGCGATGGCTGCTCTGTTTTGCTCTGAAGTCTTCAGAGATCTTATCAAGGCGGCATATCTGCAAGGAGGAAGCACATAGTGAAACTCCAGTCATAGTGAGAAGAGGTGAGACACACACTACCCACCCGAGAACAATGGGTAAAAGAATTACCCAGCCTTAGACAGGGCCTGCCCTTTTGACTTGCAGTCGTGATCCAATGGATGTCTGTGAGAAAGGCAGAAGTTACTGTGACACTGGTCGCATTCAATCTTCATCAGCTCTTTCTTCTTGCATCCTGGTTTATGGCATCGATTTTTAAAAATCTTCAGGTAATTGAGAATAAAAATGATCATTTAGAAATCATTGTAGCAATTTACAACTATTATTAATGAACAGATCTACCGATAAGCAACGGTTCAGTGGGAAAGCTGGGGACAACCTGTACAGCTGCCACCTGAGCCGTCCCTCTGCTTTCCCCCACCACACATAAAACTAAGAAATAGATAAATAGGATTTTAATAACCTAATAAAAGGGGAAAAGTCAATGAACCAATTATAAGAATAACTCTAGCAACTTGCTACACTGACGGCTGGACTGGTGCATGGCATCCAAAGAATACCGCCCCATCAAGCCCTGCACTAGACACAGTACCATATATCAATTTAAAGGAATTTTATTTTGTTTAATTAAGTACCTTTACTTGCGGGGTAGCCTCCGTTGATGCTGCCATCCTTGCTTTTTTTTTTTTTTCCCCAAATACTTCTTGCTTGTCTCGCTGTGCCCTCCTGCAGTTTTCGCGCCCAGTATGTTAATACTGAGCATCGGTACAGGGAGGAGGAGACGCCAAAGTTTCTCAGTGGGTGTCTCCTTCTCCCTGGCCAGGAGAGCGTCACAGCTAGGGAGTAGGAGACGTCCACTGAGAAACCCTGGCATCTCCTACTCCCTGTACCGATGCTCAGTAATATAATGGGCGTGAAAACTGCAGGGGGGCACAGCGGGGCATTTTAAAAAAAAGAACAAGGATGGCAGCATCAGCGGAGCATATCCCCCAATAAAGGTACTTAAATAAACAAAACAAAAATGCATGAAAGGTCCTCTTTAAAAGGGTATTCCCAGGAGAGGTCATTAATGGCCATTTTGTGGTGGTCCAACAGGTTGGACCCCCAGCGATCACAAGAATGGAGATCCAATGTTCCCTTTTGAAAGCACTGGCGGTCGTGCATGTGCGCTACCGCTTCATACAAATCACTTATCTATTCTGTAGATAGCTGACGATTATGGAAAAAGTCCTCTATTTAAGACGATAAATGTAGATATCTAAGTCATACAGAGCTGCCTGTCAAAAAATAAGCCAAGGAGTACTCAAGCTCAGCCACAGCTCCGGACATATCTCATCAGTGGAGGGAGAACATCAGTACCTTCTGTTTCCGCTTAGAAGGCTCAAAACTGCAGTTTCTGTCAATGTGCTGTCCAACTGCAACGTCTGCCAGTTCTCCTCTCTTTACTGGTACTGGGGCGCCACACAGTGGACAAACAGGGACTTGCACATCCTAAAAGAGAGGGAAGGAACGCAGACAATAAGTACATTTTTTTTAGCTGTAGGACAACACCTTTAATAAAGCGCTGTGTCTCATACACATCTATGACAATGTGATAGCAACAGTTTGTCCTAAATCATTATTTATGTTTATTACATAGTATATCAGCTGGTATTTCAATCCTTATACTGCCACCTTGTGGCCGTATAGATACACATACATTTGAAAGGTGCTGTCACATCAGGACAACTTGCAACTTGCCCGTTAGGACAAATGGACGACAGAGGCGGAACGTGCAGTGGTTCTCACTCTGGACATGGGTGGCCTCTCCTTTGCATTGCTGCCATGTAATACTACTTTTATACAGCAGCGGATACCAGCTGAATTTCAACCTGACAAAATTAGAGGCTTGCCAAGGGGTTTGCCATGAAAGCTCTCCGATTAAAGGGGTTATCCAATGTCTAACACATTCCCCCTATTTCTCTGTGCCGAGACAATCCTTTTAGAGGGGTTGACTCATCATGGACAATGGGAGCATATCGCTAGAATATGCCCCCCATTGTCTTATAGGTGCACATGCACCTATATCGAGAACGGGGCCCCGCAAGCGAAGGCGGGCGCACTGCGCTTGCGCAGCCGCCCTCCATTCATTTTCTATGGGGCCGTGGAAAATAGCCAAGCGCTGGCTCGGCTATTTCCGTCGGCCCCATAGAAATCAATGGGAGTAGGGGCCGCGCATGCGCGGTACGCTCCCATTCACTTCTATGGGGAGCCGGCTTGGTGGTGGCCGGACCGGAGTCCTCCAGCCACCATCTTGCGGTGCTCCGTTCTCGATACAGGTGCAGGTCCTAGCGGTGAGACCCACGCACCTATAAGACAATGGGGGCATATCCTAGCGATATGCCCTCATTGTCCATGATGTGACAACCCCTTTAATTGCAGAGGTTTCTGCTTGTAGCTCTGCAGCTGGTGAGAAATCACTCTGCCCACGCTAGGAGTTGTAGTTATTTCACCTGCAGAGCCACAGGTTGAAGACTCGTCTTATTAACTGCTCCACATGGATCATCTTTCTTTGCCACCTTCTACTGCCCCTGCGAGGTAATCGTATCCATGCAGGGCATCATATCGTACCTTCTTGTAAGCAGAAGAACACTTATGTTGGTCGTAGGTTATGTGGTCCTTACAAAAAACATCCTCGCAAGCATCACACGTCATAGGGAGGAAATCTACAAAGAAAAGTTTTGGTACAAAGTTACATTTTCTTCATATAACAAGACAGTGCTCCCCCCGATCCGATCCACCGAAGGAAGTATTCCCTGACCCACTGCTTCACCCCAGAAATAACTGCTGATAATACAGGAAGTTCCAGCAGTAGTACCCCTTCCCCCATATAATAACCACGGCAAAACATCTTAAAGGAGTTCCCCGGGCTTTTAATATTCATGACCTAACCGACACCCTGCCGATCAGCTGTATGAAGGGAAGGTGCGTGCATGCCGTCTCCTGTACGCTTCTGCTAGGTCTATGGCAAGCAGGAAGAGAGACAGGAGACGGCATGCACGCACCTTCCCTTCATACAGCTAATCGGAGGGAGTGCCGGGTGTTGGACCCCCGCCGATCATCAATATTAAAAGCCTGGAGAACCCCTTTAATGAATGATACTGATGCTTGGGATATATAGCATTACTTCAAGATAACCACATATACCCCGTAGCAGCAATATACATGGCCTGCAACCAGCTCACATGCAGCAGAGGACTGCGGCGGTGACTGGCTCCCCTTACGTCATGACAAATACTCACATAACACAATGGGCTCCGGTCACCGCTGCTGCCAGCATTTGGCTGCAGGCGGCATCAAGCTGAATGTCTTCAATGAGGGAGCGCAGCTGAGCATTGCAGGCCGGGAGGAGAAGGAGCGAAGATCCATCACCAAGAAGGAACGAAGGAAGGTTCCCCTTTACAGGTGTGGCCAAGTGTGTGTGTGTGTGTGTGAGGGAGGGGTTTGCCTAATCCCCATACAAGTAGCCAGAGTGTGTCGGGGGTCGGTAGAGCCCTGTTCTGAAGATACGGGGGTAGGTCTCAGAGGAGGGGGCCCATATGGCATATCCTCTGGAAATACCCCTTTTTTAACCTATCCCTTATACATAGGATAAGGGATATGTATGAGATTGTTGGGTGTTTGTACGACTGCTGGGATCCCCACTGATGCCAAGAACAGAGGCCCCTACGGTCGGGAACCCCACCAGTCCGATAATCATCTCCTGACCTCATAAACACTCATTATAGCTCAATTCTTATTAAACCGATAAGAATATGCTTTAAATAAGTGTTTATGAAGTCAGGAGATCAGAGATAAGAGCTACACACGAGCCGCCAGATGACAGGATTCAAAGAAAACAGAAAGGGACAGCTTACAAAACAGACTGATTTTTAACCCTGTATCTTAGAAATGACTTGAAGCGAACCTTTCACCTCATTTTCACTTTTCAAACTATCAACAGTACGTTACAGATTACATTTAGTGTGTTGTTATCCATGTTAGGTGCGCTTTCCTGCGCTCTTTATTCATCCAGAAATCGGCTTATAAAGTTCAAATTTTGTGCTGTAACAGTCAAGCAACAAGTCAAGGGGGTAGCCCTTTCCTCTCCTCTGGCCGTACCGCCCCTGCCCTAACGCCGCCTCTATGCCATGTAATTGACAGCAGGCTCACTCGCAGGGACGGCGCTTCTGAATCCTGCGCATGCGCCGTCCTCCTCATTCGCCGCTCGCTCCCGTCTTTCTTGCGGACACAAGCGTGACCATGTAAGAGAATAGCGCATGCGCCGTACGCGATTCCTGCCTGCTTCTCTTCTCTACCTCCCGTGCACGCGCTCCACTATCTTCATGCTCCAAGTGCCCCACGTGATCACTGTAGACTTGTAACCAGATTGCAAGCCAGTGAGCATCGGGAGCGGAGCTTGTGTCCGCAAGAAAGACGGGAGCGAGCGGCGAATGAGGAGGACGGCGCATGTGCAGGATTCAGAAGCGCCGTCCCTGCGAGTGAGCCTGCTGTCAATTACATGGCATAGAGGCGGCGTTAGGGCAGGGGCGGTACGGCCAGAGGAGAGGAAAGGGCTACCCCCTTGACTTGTTGCTTGACTGTTACAGCACAAAATTTGAACTTTATAAGCCGATTTCTGGATGAATAAAGAGCGCAGGAAAGCGCACCTAACATGGATAACAACACACTAAAGGTAATCTATAACGTACTGTTGATAGTTTAAAAAGTGAAAATGAGGTGAAAGGTTTGCTTTAACATTTTTAATGAAGATCAAATGTTAAAGATTTTTTGCCCAAAAAGAGTAAAATGCAATCAGAAAAAAAAAGGCCCCAAAGGTGTACATTGCTTTTCATACATCTTTCGATGTTGCTGTGGATGATTTCCCATGAAATAATAATAAATGTTACTGCCACTACTGTCACCATACCTAGCTGTTTGCACGTGACTTCGGAGCAATGTTTTCCTAAATCTGGAAACTCCATTGTTTAGAGCCGTAAAAATCTTTGAAAGATGAACTTCCTGTAAAGTAAACAAAAATTAAAAACATGAATTCACAGGGCACAACATTTCGATCTTAGGCTCCGTTCACATTGCCGCTGGTCTCTGTTGCTTTTTGACTAAGCTACACCTTCAGTATAAAAAAATAAATAAATAATAATAATAAAATGGGCCTATGAGAAGTCAGTGGGGTCCATCAGAACCGTAAAGGCCCACTACCATAGGTCCATACAGATGGATGGCTGACTGAAGAAATGGAACTAAAGGGGTTTCACCAGAGGATAGGGCCGGGGGGCCCCCACTGATAATGAGAACGGAGGCGTCACTGCTCCTTTCCCTTCCATGGTACGGCTCTCACACCATCCCCGCCAGATGCATACACGTAGACAGAGCGAATGGTCACACTTAGGCACCACCTTCCTTGTGATCGCTGGGGGTCTCAGCAGTTGGACCCCCAGCAATCAGATACTTACCCCCTATCTTGTTGGTAGGGAAAACCCCCCCCTTTATCCGTCCATGGAGACAAGTAGGACCAGACTCTTCACAGCTGGGACCCGCTGGCAGATGCTGAGTGATTCGGAAGGGGCGCAGCACTCAGCAAAGCGCCTGACTGGTGAGGGTCTCAGCAATCAAATGCCCCAGACCATTAAAACTTACCCGAGAACCTTACCCTTTAAGCGCATGAGCCCCATCCGCAGCGAGTGTCATACGATGCTGACCCGGCTGTTTAACCCCTCAGATGCCACGCTCACCAGCGACCATGGCATCTAAGCGATTAGACAGTGGAGGGGGCTTCCTACGGAGCTTAAGGGGAAAGTGGGGGCGATGGGTTTCCATGGCAGCCAGGCGCTTAACGGAGGGTCCGGTTCTGCCATCTTCGTACTGCCCCATTGCATTCTTTGCTATGACTCCAGTACCAGATGTTCAGCCCAGGTACAGAGATTACACAGACAGAATCCCCACCGCCTCTCCTGCCGTGGTGGGACTACAACCCCCAGCATGTTTACCCACACAGCTCAGCTCTTACCTGTCGGACGTGCGGCAGTTTTTGGCCCCGACCTCCCGCCCTCGGTATATATATACACGTCCCTCATGCTGACTCACCGCCGGCCTAAGTTGCGGAGTCATCCTCCGTCCTCTCCTCCCACCGGTCCCGGAAAGTTCCAGACAAATCCTCTGGTCTACCTGCGCTGTCATCGTTCTCTGTCCCGTGGTGATGACGTCACGCTAGACTCTCTGTAGAAAGTGCGCTGTCATGTCGCTGTCCCGCCCTGATGACGTGCAGGCCAGCGCGAGGTTGTTGTTGTTTTGCTGAATAGAAGGAAGAGGTAACCATGGTGATAGCCACGTGGTGTATGGCTGCGTCATTGAAATGGAAAATCTGGGACGGTGGAGTGCGGGAATGAGTAGGACATGGAGCTGGCAGCAGCAACCAATCATGTTTCTGCTTTCGTTTTAAAACTAGACCTGGCACAATTAAACCTTGTATCTGATTGGTTGCCAAGGGCTTTGTTTTATATCTATCTTTTTTTTTTTTTTGCACTGTGGGTCATTACAAGGAAGGGTCATATTGTACCCATAATAACCATGTAACATGGTGCTGTATAAAAGTGATATGGCAGCCCACAAAGTGACACATTTTTTTTAAACTGCTTTAAAGTTGCCCCTCGGCATGAGTATTCTACTCTGTGGGGCAATAAAGGGCCAATAATGATGTATGGGGGCATTAACAGGGCATTGTACTGTGTGGGGGCACTAAGAAGGCATAACCGCTGTGTAGAGGCACTAAGGGGGCATAACTACTGTGTAATGGCACTGAGGGGCATAACTGCTATGTGGGGCACTAAGGGGCATAACTACTGTGTGGGGCACTAAGAAGGTAAAACTACTGTGTGTGGGCACTAAGGGGCATAACTACTGTGTGGGGCACTAAGAAGGTATAACTACTGTGTGTGGGCACTAAGGGGTATAAGTACTGTGTGGAGGCACTAACAGGGCATAAGTACTGTGTGCGGGCACTAACAGGGAATAAGTACTGTGTGGGGCACTAACAGGGCATAAGTACTGTGAAGGGGGCATTGAGGGGCATGCTTATGTGTGGGGCACTAAGGAGGTATAACTACTGTGTGTGGGCACTAAGGGGCATAAGTACTGTGTGGGGGCACTAACAGGGCATAAGTACTGTGTGGGGCACTAACAGGGCATGCTTATGTGTGGGGCTCTAAGGAGGTATAACTACTGTGTGTGGGCACTAAGGGGCATAAGTACTGTGAAGGGGGCACTGAGGGGCATGAGTACTGTGTGGGGCACTAACAGGGCATTCTACTGCACTCCAATGAGTAAGGTGATATCATAGTATATTTTTCTTATGCAAGGCAACTGAAAGTGAAAATGTCACATTTCGGTCAATTCTGACCTTTTTCAAACATTATTATGAGACAAGAATACAAAATATTATAAAGTATTACAAAATAAACATAGATCAGTAGATATGGATATACATGGATGTGTACAGTCAGGTGTCTGGAATATGCATGGATATAGGTAAAGTCCAAATATCAGGTATACACAATCCCTAGTACATAGTAGTACGTAATAGAAAAACTAAAGAATAAACAATGCATTGGCAGTCAATAGGGCATGCTCCTAGGATAAAGGAATACGTGAAGCGACACAAAATGGCCCAGTATTATCACATTTGTAGGTAAGTATGCTTTCATTGATTTTACATTTTTTCGCATTCATGTATTTAGTCTTAGTTAAGTATACACCATATGTAGCAGATAGGTTGAATGGTCATGTACTAATTAGGTCAAAACAGGAAAACAAAAAGACAAAATTGACAAAACCATGGTCATATATATGGTTCTGGAAAACAAGTAGAGAACAAAATTGCTGGAATTTTGACTTTATCTATATCCATGCATATGCCAGATACCTGACTGTACACATCCTTGTATATCCTGTGACACATCGAGGGGTTTTGTCTGGGAAGGCAGGTATTTTCCTTCCAACATGTGCGGCTGGGCTGGTTTCCAGCCAGGTGAGGTCAAATACCGGACCGGAGTTTAAGTGCCGTTCCGGGTTTTGGCAGCACCTGGCTGTCCTTAAATAGGCAGCTGGGCTCAGAAGCTAAGTCTCTGTGTTGGGATCTAAGGTTTTGTGCCGGACTAGAGGGCTGAGACCCATGTGCAGGAGGAACAGGCCCCCTAAAGCCTGCTGTGGACTACTGGAGGCAGAACTGCCAACAAGGTGACTTGTGCAATATGAACTTTCCATTTGTGTGTGAATTAACACCAAAGACTGCAAAGTGACGTATCGTTTTATGCCGCAAGTGTGAATAAACACTAAAGTTTGAGTTAAGAACTTGTATTTTGCTTCTGTACTGCGTCCGCTTACCCTATATGCCAGAGCAAAACCCCACAATTGGTGGAGCATGCGGGCAAGTGCAGTGAGGCTGGCGTGAAGGCCGAAATATTATTAATATTTTTTTCCGGGCACGGTTGTATGTCTTACATCAAACCAGCGAGATTACAACCCGTGTCCCTCGACAAAATGGAAGCTGTCATGAAAGCCCTCGTGTAGGCTAACCTGCAGAAGCGGGAGGCTAAAAGGCAACAGCAAGAAACAAACTAGCTGCTGTTACAACATGTGATGGCTTTACAGGTGGCAGGAGCATCCCAGAGTGTCCACGATGCCCGGAAAGCAGTCCGTGCGGCGATCCCCAAGATGACCCCCTCGGATGACGTCGAAACCTATCTGGCGGTCTTTAAAATGGAGTCCGTGAGGGAGAAGCTACCCTGAGATCAATGGGCTGAGGTCGTCGCTCCGTTTCTGGCATCATGACTCCAGCAGGTGTGTTTCGACTTACTGGACGATCAAGCGGCCGATTACCCGACAGTAAAGTGTGAGATTCTGGCAAGACTGGGGGTGAATGTGTTGGTCCGGGCCCAGCGGTTGCATCAGTGGGAGTTTAACCTGGCTGAACCTGCAAGACCTCAGTATTATGATCTATTACACCTGTTGCAAAAATGGCTGCAGCCTGACATGCTGAGTTCCACTGCTATGCTGGACCGTCTGTTGGCTAATGTATTCTGTAGGGCTTTGCCATACTCTCTCCAGCACTGGATCGGCCAGGTGTCTCCTGGTAATGCCCTTGAGATGGTGGACCTGGTGGAAAGCTATGAGGCTACCTGGAATCTACAGGGGAGTTCTTTTGATAGAGGGGCAGTCAAACCCCAGAATTCTCCACCCCAGGCCCGGCGACTTATGCCAACAAAACCCGCCCTGGATGTACCCCCTACGGACCCGGCTCTGATAGTCTGCTGGCTGGCCATGTAAGGGCTGACTGTCCCCGTCAGGGTGAGCCCGTGGACACTAACTATGGCTACCACCACTCATAATATGCCAGGAAGCTGTGTGCCTCCGGTACCCCAGAGACTATAGACAACAACCACTTGTGCTAGGTAGAAGTAGGAAACACTCTGGCGGTGGCATTGCTGGACTCAGGGAGTCTGGTGTCCCTGGTGAGGGCTACACTGGTACAGCCCGCTGAGTATACTGGCCGGAAAGTCGGGTAATGTGTATTCATGGAGACTTAAAAGACTACCCCACCGCTATGGTGTCTCTATCCAAGGTTGCCGGCAGGTGAACCCACGAGTTGTCCGTCGCCACCAATCTACACTATGAACTAACAATAGGGAGAGACTTCCTGGCACTGTGACCTGCTACAAGAATTACTGATACCCATGAGACAGGGGTAACCTTAGCAGAGTGGCCCTGCTCAGGGGGGAGAGCAGAACCCTGGGAACCCGAGACCGAAGGGCCAGCGGTAGGAGTGACCACCACTTCGGTGGAAGAGGGGAAGACAACCCTGCTATGTGTGATGGTGGGAGACGTGGAGGACTTGCCGCCTGGGTCCTGAATTGGCAGAGCTCAATGTCTCAGGAGATAATTTTGGTACCGCTTAACGTCGGGACCCAACCCTATCCTGAGCCTGGGAAAATGTGTTAATAGTAGATGGTGAACCACAACAACCTGGGGCAGAGTCAGTGTTTCCCCGTTTTGTGGTTCATCAGGATATGTTGTATCGGGTAAACCAATTGCGGGGTGAGCTTATTGAACAGTTGGTGGTCCCCAAGGCTTATCGCAAACTCGTGTTAGATCTAGCCCACCAACACGTTCTCGGGGGTCACCTGGGGCTGCAGAAAATTTAGGATCATATTCTACAGCGGTTTTACTGGCCCAGCATATTCAGAGAGGTGGAAGAGTTTTGTAAATCTTGCCTGACCTGCCAGATAACTAGCCCCCAGTGTCACAGCGGCCGAGCACTCAGACACACAGATAAACCAGCAACCAGGCTCTAGGCGAGAAGCAGGGGAAGGGTCACCTCCTAGCTAATCCCTGACCTCTCTCCCTGCACTGCTCAGCCCACATTCAGACCTTGGTGGTAGGAATGATGTGTCCCCGTGCCTGGGCTAAAACATCCTAGATTCCCTGAGATGGTGAAAAGGGGAAATAGGAGCAGCCTGCTCGCACAGAACCTGGATGAGAGAGATGACACAAACACAACTAGACAGCAAACAACAAAAACAGAAACCACACTTATCTTTTCTGAGCTGGAACAGACAACCTTCCTTCCTTGCTTCCAAGGCCAGACTGATTTCTATAACCCGCTCAGAGCACTGTAATTGAGAGCCATTTAAACTAATGACCCCACCCAGTGCACCTGATGGGAGGCGGATCCAGCACGACTCCAAAACAAACACTGAACACGTGCTGCTATTCTGGCTGACCTCCGCACATAGTCAGAGCAGGGCATGACACCCAGCCACATTTCCGTAGTCCCCTAGTACCTCTCCCGATTTTCGAGGTACCGTTTGACCGAATAGCTATGGATCTCATAGGCCCAGTACCGAAGTCTGCCAGAGGGCATCAACATATCTTAGTTCTCCTAGACTACGCCACTCTGTACCCGGAGGCAGTGCCACTGCGACATACCTTAGCCAAACTCATAGCTAAGGAGTTAATGGAATTGTTTTCTCAAGTAGGACTACCTAAAGAGGTTCTGACCGACCAGGGGACCCCTTTTATGTCTGAGGTAATGAGGGAACTCTGTAAGTTGCTGCACATAAAACAAGTACGGATGTCCGTTTACCATCCGCAAACGGATGGTTTGGTAGAAAGGTTTAACCAAACATAAAAAAATATGTTGAAAAGGGTAGTGTCTAAAGACGGGAAGGACTGGGACCTCCTTCTGCCCTATCTCATGTTCGCAGTGCGAGAGGTACCCCAGGCCTCTACTGAGTTCTCGCCCTTCGAACTGCTATATGGCAGACACCCTCGTGGTCTCTTGGATGTGGCCAAAGAGGCGTGGGAACAACAACCCATTTCACATAAAAGTGTCATTGAGTACGTTACCCAGATGCAATATCGGATAGAGACAGTGTTGCCTCTTGTTAGGGAGCATATGGAGGCCGCTCAGTGAGCTCAGAGTCAGGTATATAATCGGCAGGCTCGGGTCCAGATCTTTAACCTGGGTGATCAGGTTTTGGTTCTGGTGCGACCGTGGACAGTAAATTCCTGGCTAGGTGGCAGGGTCCCTACGAGGTAAAATTGTAGATGTAAACTACAAGCTACACCAGCCAGGGCGGCGAAAGCCGAGCAGGTTTACCATGTGAATTTACTCAAACCATAGAAAGATAGGGAAACCTGTACTCAAGACAGCCCGCAGCCGGGTTTTCTAGGAGAAGAGGTTCCGGCCCCTCTGATGTTTGAAACAGCAGAGACCGTCGGCTATGTTGCCTGCTGCACTCGAAAGCGGGCGCCATGTTTAAAGATTGCTTCAGCGTCGTACATGTACGGCGCTGGTAGCAAATGGGTTAAATGGGTTGCCTTTTGTTTACCTGCTATTGAGGCCATTCGAATCCATGATGCTACGATCCCATCAGAGTGCTGGAATAGCAAGGGATCCGATAGGTGAGCTAAGGGGTGGACTGACCATAGACCCTACAGGGAAATTTCCTGGTAGGCAGATGCCCAGGGGGCTGCTCGAGCCCTCGTCATGGCTGCTGGATGGGTACATAAAGAGCTGATGCTCTCAACATTAATTTAGAAGCCTCATGTACTCATGCACCTGACCGCCAGCACTGTGATATTTGGTTCTGCAGGGGCGGTATTTTGTGCTGTAATACGGTATTTCAGGCCCAGACTACTTCTCTGGGTCGGATGTTCCGTTAGGAGACTTTGTCGCACATTCCGCCGCGGATATTTTTTTCTTGGAAAACCGTGAATATCCCACAGACCCCATTATAATAAGTCAGGGGCTCCATCAGGCACGCTCGGTATCTGTTGAGAGAGGGATCCGCCACGTCATCTCGGTTTCCTTTGTAAACGGCGCAGATGTGAACAGAGCCTTAAATATATTTTGCTCAAGACTTTTATACAAACAAACAGATTTTCTGATTTTCATTTCTGCAAAACACTTGATGTGCTGTGCAAACCGATTACAATAATGTGTCAGGCTGCAGACAGATCACAGCATTGTCTGCATGTGCAAATGTATTTTACAAGCGTCTCCAAAACAATTTGCTACATAATTAATTTTGCCTTCTTTAAACGGTATAAAATATTTACTTTGTTGGTAAATTAGGAAGTTGTCAGATAGGAAGCAAAGCATCCGCTGAGAGCACGTTGCCGTGCAGCCGTAATGTATGGCCAATGTGGTTTGTTTGTTGCATCTCATTATTGTGATGCCCCCAAATCCGCAACCTGTGGGGGGACTTATCAATACTGTACATCACTTACCTGGGATACAAAAGTAGCAGTTTTTTTGTACAAACCATTTGCAATTTTTTGAGCATTTTCTGACGCTTATGCGTATTGGTAGGCCTTCCTAAACCTGATACATTGATCATAAATTAGGCTAAAAAATTGGCCTACAGCTGGCTTAGATTTTAGTCATTTGAACCCAGACAGTCCAAGACGCTACACATTTACTAAAGGGCATCTGTCAGCAGTTTTGTACCTATGACACTGGCTGACCTGTTACATGTGCACTTGACAGCTGAAGGCATCTGTGTTGGTCCCATGTTCATTTGTGCCCACGTTACTGAGAAAAATGATGTTTTAATATATGCAAATGAGCCTCTAGGAGCAACGGGGGCGTTACCATTACACCTAGAGGCTCTGCTCTCTCTGGAACTGCAGAGCCCTCTGCACTTTGATTGACAGGACCAGGCAGTGAAAATGTCATCAGGCCTGGCCTGTCAATGAAAGTGGAGAGGACGCGGCAATTGCAGAGAGGGTGGGTGTAAAGGACACGCCCCTGTTGCTCCTAGAGGCTCATTTGCATATAATAAAACATCATTTTTCTCTGCAATGCGGACACATAGGAACATGGAACCAACACAGATGCCTTCAGCTGCCAAGCACATGTAACAGGTCAGTCAGTGTCATAGGCACCAATCTGCTGACAGATGCCCTTTAAGCCATTGGCTTAGCGGACAGTCAAAACCGTTTCTGGCATGTTGCATCAGAGAACATGACGTGAAGAGGATTGGGGACTGGAGCAGCCTCCAAACAGTAATCAGTAAGGTGAGTACTCACTGTTTGTTATTTTAGCTTTCTCTGATACCATTTTTATTTGAAATTATGCTACTAGAATACCCCACTGAAGCCAGTCATTGGCTGCAGCGAAGCATGTGACAATGCCCATACTGTGCCAGATGTAAACACTGCGGGGACCGGAACATGGACACACCAGAGGCAGCGCGGAGGACCGGAGCGGCGGGGAGCAGGTAAGTATGAATCCTCAGCTTAGTGAGGCAGGCTGCTAGCAATTGCTAAAATGTCATTATGCCTGGAGAACCCCTTTAAGCATTGAACAGCTCACAAGAACAATTGTTTGTTGCCATCTAGCATTAGTATGACATTATAACGAACTTTGTAGTCGCCAAACCTACCTGGGAATGTCCACTTATGGTTGGGGCTTACATGAGCCTTGCCGATGTTTGGTCTGTGATGTCTTGTTTTTGTATGGATTGTCTCTGAAAATTAGGCACTGTCCCTGCAAATTCAGGACAGTCAGCAACTACTGTATGTTATAGGTGGTCAACAATTGTTCTGTATGGGAAAAGCATCAAAATGCATCTACTGCCCATAGGAAGTTTTCAAGCTTTTATTAAGAGATAGCCTATGCTCATGATAGGCTGTCACAAGCTGTTCAGTGCGGAGGGGGTCCAACACCTCGCACCCAGGGGCGTAGCTAAAGGCTCATGGGCCCTGGTGCAAGAGTTCAGCTAGGGCCCCCCTTCCCCACCCAGGGGCCAGGTAGCACATTGCCTTCATTCTGCCTGTGGCAGAGGACTAAATTCTTAACCTAACGCCTTCGCTCCAGCCAGAAGTATAACTTGACCAGCGTGCACTTCTATAATACCGGTGTCTTCTTTTGCGACACGAGGGTCTTTGGGCCTGGTAGTGACTGCTACCTCTGCACCCCCTATAGCTACACCCTTGCTTACACCCCTACTAATCAGTTGTTTGAGGGTAGCTACGGAGCTGGAAGTTGCCACTGAAACTAAACAGCACGGTCGGCTGTGTAAGGGCTCAAGCCCGCAGCCGTAGTTTTGGTCTACATCCGATGCACATTTTTCGCGAATCGGATGTGGACCCATTCATTTTATTGGGGCTGAAAAGAGGCGGATCCATTCTGCAGCCCGCAAAAAAATAGAACATGTCCTATTATTGCCAATTTTTTGGACAAGGATAGGACATTTCTGCAGGAGCAAAAAAAAAAAAATTCTCACATGCAATCGGCTGGTATCCGTGTTTTGCAGATCTGCAATTTGCGGACCGCCAAACAGGGCCGTGTGCATGAGCCCTAATGGAGAGAGCTTGCTACTACAGAGCTGCTCCTATTGACGTCAGTGGGAGCAGCGCTGCAGTGACCAGCTACTCCCGAATAGCTAGTGATGGCCTGTCCTGAGGATCGGCCATCACTTAGTAAAGGCTGGGCAACCCCTTTTAGTTGGCCTCAGACAATATAAAAGTACAGTCAGGTCCATAAACATTGGGACATCGACACAATTGTAACATTTTTGGCTCCATACACCACCACAATGGATTTGAAATCAAACTAACAAGATGTGCTTTACCTGCAGACTGTCAGCTTTAATTTGAGGGTATTTACATCCAAACCAGGTAAACTATGTAGGAATTACAACAGTTTGCATATGTGCTTCCCACTTGTTAAGGGATCAAAAGTAATGGGACGGAATAACAATCATAAATCAAACTTTCACGTGCCCATTGTTTTTTTTTCGCGGCCTGTATGCGAAAACTATTCACTTCAATGGGGACTCAAAAAAATGGAAATTACTTCATGTGTGTTCCGTGTCCATATGACCGCATGGCGGTTCCTCCCAAAAAAATTAACGTCCTATTATTGTCCACATTACGGACAAGGATAGTACTGTTCTATTAGGGGCCGACCCCTCCGTTCCGCAAAATGAGGAATGCACACAGCCGGTATCTGTGTTTTGCGGACCGCAAAACAGCCAACAGTTGTGTGCATGAGGCCTTGATCTGAAAATCGGCTCTCTTCATTTCAACGGCGTCTTTGCTGCCATAGGTGCATTGATTTCTGCAAAACCCATTCAGATAAATGAGACAAACTGGCAACAAATCTGCCGTGTTTGAATACACCTGATCAGAGTCCGTTTCAATAACAATGGCTGCCAGAGGTTTAGGCTACATTCACACGACCGTGTTTTGTGGTCCGCAAATAAAACGGGATGACGTCCGTATGGCATCTGTTTTTTTTTTTTTTTTGCGGATCCATTCTAACAATACCTATCCTTGTCCGCAAAACGGACAAGAATAGGACATGTCCTATTTTTTTTGCGGGGCCACGGAATGGACATACGGATGCGGAGAGCACACGGTGTGCTGTCTGCATTTTTTGCGGACCAATTGAAATGAATGGGTCTGCATACGATTCGCAAAAAAAAATAAAAAAAACGGACACGGAAACAAAATATGTTCGTGTAAATGTAGCCTTAGACGCACACAGGTTACTAATGAAAAGTGTAAGAGACCTTTAGGGCTATTCCCTATTGACTATTGCTTGTTCCGGGGCTTCTTGGGCAGGGAACAAGTGATTCCAGTGGAAGGAGAGTTAAGATTTTTTTTAAATAATTTTTATTTATTTTTTTGGACACCCCATATGATCTGTATTCAAGGCACAGTAAGATCCAGTATAGGCGCAAGGTTGTCGATCGCACAATAGTCATCTATGTGGAGCAAGTCCTCTCTATTCTCTATGGCAGGCGTTGCGCTTGTACTTGTTACACGCACCGAACAATAGGACAGGGAAAACACAAGGCTTGCACTTTGATCCCTCTTGTACAGAAGCTCATTTGCGCATTCAACACAACAGGCACTGGAGTAATATACAAGCCCCAGAGAACGAACCCTTGTGTCCATATAGATTTTTCATTAGATATTTCCAGATCCAAGCCACCGCCAATTATTTTTTCAATCCGCCAGATGTCAGTACGTTACGGCAAACTCGTTAAGAGAACGTTATCGATTCGGAAATACCGGGTGATCTAATTGAATATTAGAGGTGCCCAAGTTAGGAAAATGTAATCCCCCAAATTTGCATCGTTGGCACAATGTGATCGAAACTAAAACAACTACTAAATCCAGTTCTGCCTGATTATGTGTAATGAGATGCGGAAACACACCAAAGTGCAAGCTATTTAAAGCGACATTACTATTTTACTGCCTTTCCCCCGAGGCCAGTCTATTAAAGCACAAACATAGGGAACACGCAGTGTTGTGCGCCGTGTACCCTTCATCAGGTCTGGAATCAGTATGAACGAATGCTTACATTAGCATATGAATAGGCCGCTATAGTTTAGTTTTTTTTTATGTCACTAATAAAATTAAGGTTCCTAGCTGAAATCAGCTGATGGCAACATTTTTCTTCATTTTCTGATATGTTTAAAGCCATCGTCCCATATGGAGTTCCTTTTTTATGGAGGGAGGTGCCATCATCCATCGCAGAGAGGGCAAGTACACAACTTTTTATGCATATACCCTATTAGTGCATATGGATGACCTAGAGGAGGGGGATGCCATGTTTATGACTCCATTTTTAAGCCAGATCTGGGAAGAGTGGCTTCAGATTTGACCCGGCAATATCAACTGATTGTCATACGTTTCACGGGCCAGTTCGATCTTTTTAGGGAAGTGGCCTCATGTAACGTCCGTGTGGCGGCCGGGACGGATCGAGACCCATTGAACTTGAAAAGGTCCGTGATCCGTCCTCACCGGAAAAAAATAGAACATGTTCTATTTTTTTGCAGTGAGGAGGCACGGACAGAAATACCACGGAAGCACACCGTAGTGCTTCCGTGGGTTTCCGTGCTTCCGTTCCGCACCGCAGCTCCGGATTGTGAACCCATTCAAGTGAATGGGTCTGCATCCGTGATGCGGGGAGCACATGGCCGGTGTCCACATATTGTAAGTCTAGTAAGGGTATTGGTCCCGTCATAAAGAGTATAGAAAGCACATAATTAAACGATAAAGACACAACAGGAAATCAAATTCCGACACCATTGTACTGTGAATTCTTTAACAGAATGCAGGTCATTATTTACTACAGCCTGTATTGTGCCTAAACAGTCAACCATACATGACAACAGGGGAAGGGGTAACTTGGTGTCATGGTAGAGATCAGTGAAGCCCTGAACTCCAACCACACCACTCTCCTTCCTAAACAACTGCCCCCAACTGGACGACAGTACCTTCCTGACTAGGTGAAGGGGTCTAGGCGGGAGCAAGCAAGGATAAAATAATAAACGTAGTTATAGACAGGCACAAGGAATATAAACAAGTATCAGCGTTAACTAACAGACCAAGTCAAAACCAGGAGAGACAATCAGAGCCAAATTAGAAGACACAAGCAAATACGATACCAAAACTAGGTCAATACTAAGATGACACACGTCAGGTTCCAAATTGTCAGGCAAAGGCAGAGTTGATGGTCCAGGCAAATAAAAAGCAGCAAAAACGCAGACCTTATTCCCAGGCATCTGTGGCCAGCAGCTGCCTGTCTAAATAGGCCGCACTTTAGTCACCTGGGATGCCCGGAGTCACTTGTCCCACTTGACATCTTCAGCCAGAAGTGCTGGCGCTCCCTGTGATTGACCGGCGCGCCCTTAAACCCAAAGGCCCAGCTTGGTCACCATGGAGATAAGACACTGGCAGCACTCCCTACCAACCATCACTACTGCTAGCGTCTCAGGTATGACACATGGTAGGGCTCCATAGAAATGTAGTGAATCTCTCATAGAGTGCAATGGGAGAAGTGATCAGATGATTGCATGTTAAAGTCCCATGGGGGGACTTTAAAAAAAGTGAAAAAAAAAAGATAAAAAAAAAGTCTTTCAAAATATATCAAAATTGAAATCACCTCAATTTGCCCACATTAAAAATAAAAATAAATGAAAAATAAACATCATTAGCACCGCCTCATCCCAAAATACCCATATTGTTAAACTATAAATGTATTTAACTCATACAGTGAACTAATTCGCCATTTTTTCATTGCTTCATCTCCCCAAAAATATTGTATAAAAGTGATCATACAAAAAGTTATACACATTCCAATACGGTATCAATAAAAACTACAGATCGTCCCAGAAAAAAAGAACCTTCACACAGCTCCATGGACGTAACAATAAAAAGTTATGGCAGCCAGATTATGGCGATGCCAAGAAAAAAAAAATATTTTCCAAATTTTAATCCAAAGATTAAAATGTTACCTGTCTTGCAATTTTTCAGCGTTCCTGTGCTGACCACACCCAGGTGCAGTTAAGTCGTCATTTAAAGAATAAAAGTCGTTTAGTTTTTTTTTTTAGAGAAAGCCACAATCGATTTCCACAAGAAAAGTATCTTGTCACCAGAATCGACCCTACCAGCAAGTATGTCTGGTTTAATAGGGTTGATACAGCAGACAGTGCTTTTTAAAATCAAAATTGAGCAGGCCTTCAAGGGTTAAATCTACTGGCAACCTTTTCTCAATCATTAGAAAATAATAGATCATAATTTATTCTTTTCACTGAATAATTTTAACGTTTTGTTCCTCAGCGATCAACATCATATAGTGGCAGGTTTTTAACAATTTTTTTTTTAAAATATGACTTTCTGATTTCAGTTTTCATATTTGAATTTGTGGCGTCAAGTGGTGGACGGGTTACTGTAAGTAATTTTAACATTTTTGGTTAATTTCAGATAAGACTAGATAATGTTGTAAAATTATTCTGGATTCTTAAGGGTCGCTTATAAAAAGTCAACCCTTGACATTCACGAGAGTCTGTCAGATGTGTAATTTTAATGACTTTCACTACCTAACAAGTCTCCCCAGTGGCCAAAGTAATACCGCTGACAGGTGCATTCATATTCATAAAGCCCCCAACATTTACTCTGCATCATCAGAGTCCTTCTCTCATTTATTACGTGGCCCAAAATAGCCCCATTCTTCCTGAATATAGCAACCATAGATTTGCTCACATTCTGTATCCTTGAAGTTGAATTTCAAGTGTCATGGTGAGCAAATTCCTTATTTTTATGGTAAATTTTAACCATGAGGGTTATCTTAAAGGGGTTGTCTAAGCATGACCAGTGGGGGTTCCGACTCCTGGCACCTCTTCGGTGGGGGTTCCGACTCCTGGCACCTCTTCGGTGGGGGTTCCGACTCCTGGCACCTCTTCGGTGGGGGTTCCGACTCCTGGCTCCTCTTCGGTGGGGGTTCCGACTCCTGGCACCTCTTCGGTGGGGGTTCCGACTCCTGGCACCTCTTCGGTGGGGGTTCCGACTCCTGGCACCTCTTCGGTGGGGGTTCCGACTCCTGGCACCTCTTCGGTGGGGGTTCCGACTCCTGGCACCTCTTCGGTGGGGGTTCCGACTCCTGGCACCTCTTCTGTGGGGGTTCCGACTCCTGGCACCTATTCGGTGGGGGTTCCGACTCCTGGCACCTCTTTGGTGAGCGCCGCGGCCTCCTCACAGCATACCAAGCACAGCTCCGTCCATTGGATAGCGGTGTACTTAATTTAAATGGGACTGAACTGCGCCTAGGTCATGTGACCGATGACCGTGACACTGGCTCAGGAAGAGGCCACAGCGCTCACAGTGTGCCGCGGTATCTTCAAATAGTTGATCGATAGGGATGCTGGGAAGTTGGACCCCCACGGTCAGATACTGATGACCTATCCTATGGGAGAAATGATCAATCGCATGTTAAACTCCCTTAAGGGGGAGTAAAAATAAGTGTAAAAATAAAATAATTAAAAACATAAAAATTTTAATTACCCACCTTTCCCCATAAAAAAATAATACTAATCATTAGCATCACTGTGTCCCAAAACGCCTGAACTATTCAAATAGAAAAATAAAAATCGGGGGAGGTATAGGACGGCTCTTCCTCTGATTGGGGATAGCAAGGTGCACCAATCTGATGTCGCACTCCGATCACCAAGAGAAATTGTATCAAAGAAGTGAATGGGCACTCTTATATCCGGACCACAGGTTTAATATGATAACACTATCTTTATTTATTAATAATATAGTATTAATGCACAGTAACATAAAAGTATATATATATATAGCGCACAGATCCGAATCAAAAATATATATGGATAGCCATGCTAGTATTCCTAGTATATATTAAAATTAACAAAACATCATAAATAAAAATACAGGCCTGTAAATACACAATAAAATACAATACAATAAGGTGCTGGTTATTGTGGATGCTGAGAATACACTGTAGATTCCAATCCTAGTTGTTGCGGATTGGATAAAATAACTTCTGAAGGCAGATAACACGGTCAGATAGATATTGCAGATAAGCTGAGTCCGTCCAGTCCGCAGAGTGGAATAAATGTATGGACACCCCTACTGCAATACACTGATATAGGAAAGTGTCCGAATATATGTGAGTCCCTATAAGTGTAAAAAAATCGAAAATCCAAAAGCGCTAGTAGTAAAAGATCACAATCCATCCATATATTAACGTGCTGAAACAAATTGAAGCAAATTTATAAACGTGCATCAAAGTCCAATAGTGTAACATACAATGTGTCAATGTGCTCAGAAATGATACGATATTCAGTCACAATATTAGATCGTGTATTGCCCACGGTCTGTAGGGGTTCAGCAATATTGGTATAGAGACAGCGTCTCACTAATCACCGCTTTCCTGGAAGTGAAACTTTTGCTAAAGTGTTACGATCTAGAGGGTTTCGATTCAGCTCTATAGGTTAAGCGCAGTTTTCTAGCAGGAGATCTCCATATCGGATATTCAACGATATTTAGATGTCTTATTCTTCCACGCCAGACGCGTTTCGAAGGCTTGCCACTGAGGAAGAAGGCAGGATAGCCTTCGAAAACGCGTCTGGCGTGGAAGAATAAGAGACCTGGATCTGGCAATAGCCGGCGAAATTGAAATAACAACATTGCTGTACTAGCAGTTGTTTGGAGAAAGCGCTTTCACGCGAAAGGAGCTCCAGACCTTTCGGCCATAGTCTGGCGATCTACGGATAACATCGGGAAGCTGGTGAAACCAAATCACCTGCACGAGTGCTGCGGGAGGCATGAGAAACGCCCACTACAAATAGAGGACTGGACCGTGAACCTGCTGTGGGATAGACAGAGACAGACCTCTTACCTGCAGCCGGACCTGTGTAACAACCAGAACGGACCACGCGGAATCTATTCGCAACAGTAAGGCATTACCGGAATTTTGCCTTCAAGAGGTAAGCTTACCTTCTACTCACGCCACGTGGGGCGCCACGGACTGGACACCATTATTGTGCGTGAGTACTAAATTGCCCTATGACATCTAAATATCGTTGAATATCCGATATGGAGATCTCCTGCTAGAAAACTGCGCTTAACCTATAGTGCTGAATCTAAACCCTCTAGATCGCAACACTTTAGCAAAAGTTTCACTTCCAGGAAAGCGGTGATTAGTGAGACGCTGTCTCTATACCGATATTGCTGAACCCCTACAGACCGTGGGCAATACACGATCTAATATTGTGACTGAATATCGCATCATTTCTGAGCACATTGACACATTATATGTTACACTATTGGACTTGATGCACGTTTATAAATTTGCTTCGATTTGTTTCAGCACGTTAATATATGGATGGATTGTGATTTATCATCAGTGATCTTTTACTGCTAGCGCTTTTGGATTTTGATTTTTTTCCCTTATAGGGACTCCCATATATTCGGACACTGTCCTATATCAGTGTATTGCAGTAGGAGTGTCCATCCATTTATTCCAATCTGCGGACTGGACGGACTCAGCTTATCTGCCATATCTATCTGCCTGTGTTATCTGCCTTCAGAAGTTATTTTATCCAATCCGCAACCACTAGGATTGGAATCTACAGTGTATTCTCAGCATCCACAATAACTAGCACCTTATTGTATTGTATTTTATTGTGTATTTACAGGCCTGTATTTTTATTTATGATGTTTTGTTGATTTTAATATATACTAGGAATACTGGCATGGCTATCCATATATATTTTTGATTCGGATCTGTGCGCTATATATATATACTTTTATGTACTGTGCATTAATACTATATTATTAATAAATAAAGATAGTGTTATCATATTAAACCTGTGGTCCGGATATAAGAGTGCCCAGTCACTTCTTTGATAAAAATAAAAATGTTATGACTCCTAGAAGGCAGGAAGAAAAGAAACAAAACAAAAAAAATAAAAATTGGCTGGTCCTTAAGAGGTTAAGCAAAAACATACGGCAATTCCATATGTGTGCAGGACTTTTTCGCCCATCTAAAATAACGGATCTCTGAAGGAACTGAAAAAAAAACGGATGCAAAATGAGCACAACAGAAGCTCAAAATAAATTATTATTTTTTTTTTTCTATTCTTCTGACGAATCAGAGGAGCCGAAAACAAAACGGTGATGTGAACCCAGCCTAATTTATACATTTACTGTAAATCTCTTTTTATTCTTACAAGTCATGTGGGCGGAGCAGCTACCTTTGCATGACTAAGAATGTCAGTCTGTCAGTCACTGTCAGAAGGCTGTCAGTCAGTAAGTAGGGCCGCCCACAGGACACAGGACTCCAAAGCATAAAAAGGGCAGAGGTTTAAATGGGGTTTTCCGGGCTTTTACTATTGATGACCTATCCTTAGGATAGGTCATCAATATCAGATCAACGCCCAGAACCACCTCTAATCAGCTGTACAAGGAGATCGCGCATGTGCCGTCTCCCTTCTCTCTTCCTGTCTTCTGCTGTGGTCTATGGTCTTTGCCATAGACAGCAGCAGTGGACCAGAAGAGAAAAGGGAGATGGCGCACGCCTTCTCCTTATATAGCTAATCGGCAGGGGTGCCAGGTGCCGGATCCCCGCCGATCTGATATTGAAGACCTATCCTGAGGATAGGTCATCAATAGCAAAAGCCCAGAGAACCCATTTCAATCTTTTTACCATAAAACGATCTATCAATCTGTTCAGCTCCTCCTGCTCTATCACAGGCTGCCTGCAGATCGCATTGCATTTTCTTGGTGACAGAATTGGGCACCGGAGCAGCAGCCAAACAGCTATGGTGGAGGATCGGTAAGGTGAGTACTCACTGTTTGTTATTTTATATCTCTCTGATCCCATTTTTATTGAAAGTGGTGTCACTAGATTACCCCTTTAAATGAATAAAATACAAGTCTTACATAATCTTTTCCCTAAATACTAATCTGCTCAGCTCCTCCTGTGCTACCACAGGCTGCCTGCAGATCGCATTGCATTTCCATGGTGACAGATAGAGCCGGATGATTATGACTAGATTCAAAATTGTTACTAATTGAACATGTTAGGCTACTTTCACACTAGCGTTTTTCTTTTCCGGCATAGAGTTCCGTCACAGGGGCTCTATACCGGAAAATAACTGATCAGGCATATCCCCATGCATTCTGAATGGAGAGTAATCCGTTCAGTTTGCATCAGGATGTCTTCAGTTCAGTCGTTTTGACTGATCAGGCAAAAGAGAAAACCGTAGCATGCTACGGTTTTATCTCCGGCGAAAAAAACTGAAGACTTGCCTGAATGCCGGATCCGCCATTTTTTTCCATAGGAATGTATTAGTGCCGGATCCGGCATTTAAAGTACCGGAATGCCGGATCCGTTTTGCCTGATGACACCGGAAAAACGGATCCGGTATTGCAATGCATTTTTCTGACTGATCAGGCATTTTTCTGACTGATCAGGATCCTGATCAGTCAGAAAAATGCCTGATCAGTCAGAAAAAATGACATCCGTTTGCATACAGTTTGCCTGATCAGGCAGTCAGTTCAGGCAACGGAACTGCCTGCCGGAATCAAACAACGCAAGTGTGAAAGTACCCTTACCTCAATTACGATTAAAACGATTATTGTGTTTTTGTTTTTTGCTGCCTCCAACTGTTGAGGTGGCCGCAGTTGGTGCAGTGGGAGGAGGTGGCCGCAGTTGGTGCAGTGGGAGGAGGTGGCCGCAGTTGGTGCAGTGGGAGGAGGTGGCCGCAGTTGGTGCAGTGGGAGGAGGTGGCCGCAGTTGGTGCAGTGGGAGGAGGTGGCCGCAGTTGGTGCAGTGGGAGGAGGTGGCCGCAGTTGGTGCAGTGGGAGGAGGTGGCCGCAGTTGGTGCAGTGGGAGGAGGTGGCCGCAGTTGGTGCAGTGGGAGGAGGTGGCCGCAGTTGGTGCAGTGGGAGGAGGTGGCCGCAGTTGGTGCAGTGGGAGGAGGTGGCCGCAGTTGGTGCAGTGGGAGGAGGTGGCAGCAGTTGGTACAGTGGGAGGAGGGGGCCGCAGTTGGTGCAGTGGGAGGAGGTGGCCGCAGTTGGTGCAGTGGGAGGAGGTGGCCGCAGTTGGTGCAGTGGGAGGAGGTGGCCACAGTTGAAGTTTATGTTTGTTTGTTTTTTTTGTTTTTTTTATTCTGTCTTATTTTTTCTGCCACAGACAGAATTATAGCATTAAATGCCCCACATTGCTTGTAGGGGTGAATATCCCTCTTGGACTGAAATCACACAGTATTTTGAAGCATTTTATGTTGTGTGTTCATTGGTGATTTCTTTCTATTTTTGGCCAAAAATGCTACGTACAGATGCTGCTTTTTGTTTGATTTTACACAAAGCAGGTGATTTTGGAAATATAAAAACACCACTGCAGTTTTTTTTAAGCAAAAGCCAGAAGCGGATAGAATGGGAAAAATGAAGGACTTTTCCTTCCTGCTGGGTCAACATCTGGAATACATCACCTACTCACAAGATAGATGATAATTCTCTGATTGGTAAGGATCCACCTGCACGAGAACGAGTCCCTGAGTGGATAGAGTAATAGTCAGGCACGTGTGCTGCCGCACCTCTCACCTCTATCAGACTGCCAAGGAGAAGTCGAGTCCATCGCTTGTGTGACCATCGCAGCATTCAGTCCAGGGACTCAGAAAGCCCATTCCCCTGATCTGTGGGAGTCCCAGTGATCAGACCCTCACCGATTAGACACTTATTCTATGGATAGGTGGTAATCTTTTTGGTGGGACAAGCCGTTTGTCTGTATCAAACTTTTGAAAAGTCTACATACACAGCCTTTTTTATTTTGGGTTTTGTTGACATTTTTTCAGAAAACAATATGCTCTGGGTAGGTTTTGTTCCATAGGCTTCTCTAAAATCATCAGAAAAAGCAAAATACAAAAGAAAAATGGCCACCACTAATGCTTGAAAAATGTTTGAAATTCATGCTGTTTTTGCAGACACAAAAATAGTGTCTACACAGGACAGAAAACGCATGGAAAAAATTTGACGCAAAAACTGCATCTAAGGCCTCTTGCACATGACCGTATGCCCTCCGTCCGTGAGCGGGCCATATGTCCCAGAGCGGCATTGATCGTGCTCGCGGGAGTACACAGCATCATAGATTACAATGATGCTGTGCATGTCGGGCTGCCCGTGGGGCTATTGTCCCGCACTCCTAAGATCATATGAGTGCAGGACAATAGCCCCGCGGGCGGCCCGACGTGCACAGCATCATTGTAATCTATGATGTTGTGTACTTCCATCCGCACTATCAATGCCGTTCCGGGACATATGGGCCGCTCACGGGCGGTATGTCTCGGAGGGTATACAGTCGTGTGCAAGAGGCCTAATACATGTGGTTTGGGTTTTGCCACAGAAATGGCTGTGGATTTTATTCTCTTCATTGCAAAGGGTAAAACCCATGGTGGAGAACCGCAACCTAATTTGACATGCTTCAGATTTCAGATCTGCACCTCGGGTCAATTTACACTGTATTTTTTTTCCCTAAAATCTGATCCACTTTGCCAGTACTGTTCAGCACTGCAGATGTGTCATGTGTGAACCCATCCTAAATGTGTCAGTCTTTTCTGCATGCTTTGCATTGCTTTTGTATCTACTCTTGACTTTGACTCAAAAAACTGCATCAGAAACTGCACCAAAATGCTTAAAAATTGCATGTGTCAATACAACCCTATGAGGCACTGTTCGGAGGCTTCTGTACAAATTTCATACATGAAGCTATATGATTGTAGTCATGACCAATATTAAAACTACGGAGCAAATTTACGAATTTGAGTGTGTCTAGATCCTGTCTAGCATTTGGCACATTTATGGCACATAAAGCTGCATTGAGTTTTAGACCTATTTATGAAGAAAATACTAAAAAAGGAATAATCCACCTGGGACGTGAATTGGTGGAAGGAGGGTGTGGCTTAAGATGCGCCATGTGTAAAAATCAAGCCAAAATCTTGATGCAAAGTAAACCAGCCATTAAGTTTTGTAAAGTTAGACTAAATTGTCTAGTCATAGAACACATTTATCATCCAGCATGAGCCACTGTCATAATTTTGGCGATCTCTACATTTTAGATAATAAAATCTGCCCCAACATCTTTAAGTTGAAATCACACATGGAGTTTATGTGGCAGTTTCTTTGAGCCAAAGCCAAGAGTGGATCCATAAAATAGGAAAAGTTTAACTGAAAAAACGGCATCAAAAACTACCGGTATATGTGTGATTCCAGCCTTATCAGGATGAGTAAGCTCAAAGGAGTTATCCCATGAGGAGTATTTATTACCTGTCCATAGGATAGGTTATAAATGTCAGATTATGAGGGGTCCAACCACTGGAATCCAAAGCGATCCTAAGAACAAAGTGTCCTGAGTCCTGTCTGAATAGTGTGGCAGTGTGGATGTCGGTCCACTGCTCAGTCTGCTTCTATGAGACTAAGGGCTTATTCAGACGGCCGTATGCAGTATTTTTGCGGACCCATAGACTTCAATGGGGCCATGTCCTGATTTTCACGGACAAGTATAGGACATGTTTCATTGGTTTTGCGGAACCGTGGAATAGAAAATGGCCCCATAGAAGTGAATTGGTCAGCATCTAATCCGCAAAAAAACAGATCCGCATTTTTGCGGATAGCATACGGCCGTCTGAAAGAGCCCTAACAGAGCACTGTCTACATCAGTCAAATAAAACTAAATGGTGTGGCGGTGGACTGGCATGAGCAGGAGAGAGGAAACTTCTCATTATTGTTATCACTGGTGGTCCAAACAGTAAGGCCGAGTTCACATCTGCGCTATTGAATTCTGTTATAGATTCCGTTATAACAGAGTTATAACGGAATGTAATGGAATTCTAGGACGGAACGCAAAAGGGAAACCTTTAAGAGGCATTCTGTTTTGCTCCGTCCTAATACCTGTCTATGGGGGCACCTAACGGTTCCATTTGTTTCCATAATACATGACGGAAAAAATAGTCCTGCCGACAGGACCCCCATATACATGTATTAAAGACTTCCGTTTTGCATTCCGTCCTAGAATTCCATTATATTCCGTTATAACTCTGTTATAACGGAACCTCTAATGGAATTCTATAACGTCGATGTGAACTCAATGATCTTACATTTATAACCCTATAGAGTAAATTCTGTGAGGTTCAGAATTCACCTGCTTTGGACGACCCAATTCGTTCATCTACATAACCAATTTTTATTGTGATCCCTATCTCCATACATGTATTGCCTCCAGTGAGGCTCTTTCAGAATGGCCGCTGTTAATGGGAGACTTCATTAGTCTTGCACATGCGCCGCTGCTATGAGTAGCGGTGCATGCATTAATGTATTACATAACAAATCCAAATCCTGGGTTTGTGGCACATGCCCCAATCATTAACGAAGCTGAGTTCGGATTCGTTACATAATACATTAATGCATGCGCCACTACTCACAGTAATGTCGTAAGCATGAGATTTCATTAGTTAACAGCGGCCATGTTAAAAGAGCCTTATCTGAGACAATACATTTTATTACATGTATGGAGATAGGGATCGCAATGAGAAATAGCAACAAATCGGATTCATCCAAAGCAGGATGAACCGGTTCATTCATCACTACTCTATAATTTAGAGGTACTTTTTTTTAGGGACTGATCGATCAGCACAAAAGGGCAGCACGTTGGCTCAGTGCCTTGGTACCTTGCAGCGCTGGGGTCCTGGGTTCAAATCCGACCAAGGACAACATCTGCATGGAGTTTGTATCTTCTCCCCGTGTCTGCATGTGTTTCCTCTAGGTACTTCGGTTTCCTCCCACACTCCAAAGACAGACTGATAGGGACCTTAGATTGTGAGCCCCAATGGGGGCAGTTGGATGCTAATGTCTGTAAAGCTTCTGCAGAATATAGTAGCGCTATATAAATGCCTAACTCTATTTAAATATTAAGCCCCACCCACTTTTAACTCTGTGTAGTCTTAACATGGGGTTTATATTACATTTTTATACATATATACATTTATATCTTTATTACATCTAGGCATAATCTTCTTCTTTTAACTAGTATAGTATTGTTTGGTAAGAAAATGCGCAAACCTCACCTCACAGCAGACAGTTTAGGAAATAGGAAATAATAGATAAATAGCCCCAAGCATAGAAGTAACTAATTACAGTCATACATATAAAAGAGTCTGTTTTACATTGCTTACTCATGCAGTCATTTAATAATTTATGTGTAATTTTATAATATACGAGCCTCGTGTTCCTAATATCAGGTGTTTTTGTGCTCACAACTGCACTGCCCTTTGGCTGTTAAGTTGTTTAACAGTGAACCAATAATTACCTGACCAAATTACTGAATAATCCAATTACTGGTCTAATTTTAGACCTGTAAGGGTGAATTCACACACAGCAGATCTGTTGCAGAATTTTCAGCGACTGTCTCATCTGAATGCAGCTTGCAGAAATCCACGTGCATGAAGTGCCTTAGCTTCTCGGTAGTCTTAAAATGTGTATATATATATATATAGAGAGAGAGAGAGATAAAGAGATAGAAAGAGTCTTAAATCTGTATACACATTAAAACTTTTAGTCTATTGCATGGAAAAATATATGTCACATTTCATTTTTCAAGGAGCCCATACTTATCATGGCTTAAAAAATAGCATCTTATTTTAGATTCAAAAGAACATATTTCTTTTAGAGATTTAACTATTGTTAATATTTGATTTTATTAGTTTATCATTTATTTTTATATTTTTTTTAATTTGGATAGTTAGATCTTATGAGAATTTTGCAGAACATATTGATTTATAGAAAGTGAGAAGTGACCAAAAAAAATTACCTAGAATCATAATTAACTAAATGAAAGGAAAAAAGTGAATTACTTATTGTAATTATTTCTGACAATTAGTAATGGATGATAATAATTATATTATTATTATGACTAATAACATACTAATAATTTTAATATTATATTATTATTATTAGTAGTAATATAAGCCTGCTTGCAGGTTTATCAAATGTGTAAAATAATTATAATAATATTAAGTTATTAATATATAATTCATTATAACAAATATTGCTATTGCTATTCATTATTATTTATAGCAATAAGAATAATTATTTCATTATTAATGCTGATAATAACATTAGCAGCTTGTGTTATCATTAATCTGTTCTAAAATATATTTAATAAGTAATTGATACCACAATGCAGGTATTAATATTTTATTTTTATTATTACTCTCTGCTGTGCTCTCCGAAGGCAGTTTTTGTAGTTGTTTCATGAGACTTGACAGCTTCCAGGGGTCTCTATGTCTGGGGCCGTTGGAAAGACTAGGAGACAAAGTGGAATTAGCCAGTACACAATACATTCAATAAAGAAGCAGATCCCATTTCATCTCTTTGTCGGGGAAGCCCCCCGTGCCGATGAGTTAATGGGGCAGAAGAGATTGCCAATGGTGGCAGAAGTGACCATTGAAATGAGGGTGTCAATAAAAGGAGGAGAGACAAAGACAAAACACACACAGGCTCATAGAAAGGAACAGATGGGGTGCAAGGGGAAAGTGGAACAGGAGGAAAACAATTAACAATCAATATAGTAAGAGCTTCATAATTCATCACTAAATCAAAGGACTCCAGAGTCGAGAACAATGCTTAAACAATTACCACTTGGTTAACAGACTTCATAGCCAAGCCTGATAACCATATATACGGCAACACACACAAATAAGAGCAGTATTAATGACATGATACCACATGTCATGGGGCAGAGCTATGCATCATTTCTATTATAAATGATCAAATATAACCATACAAATATAACAAAAAGTGGTAATATAAAAGTTATTAAGGTTCTTATCACGGTTTCTGTAAAAGTACAACTCCCAACATCAGCTGATAGCCTTAGGGATATGCTGGAACTTTTAGTGCCATAAAATCTACGTATCTATGCATGAGTTCCAAAGAAAATGCAGCTATAAATTAGAATGTTTATATGAATTACTACTTTAAATGAACACCTTTCCAAAACAATGAATAATTGTAAATTCTAATGAAATGTAACATAAGTCTTTTTATTCTTGTAAAGCTAATTTCCTCCGATCTTTTCATTCAAGGGTGCAGTTTCATGAAATGACCTCTAGACGGCAGCATTTCTCCTCTTAAGTTTGTCCAACTCGAAAGAAAACATTTTTTTTTACTCGCCTTCGGTTTTAATTAACGTGTAAATTGGGTAGATTAAATGACTCTAAATAATTATCCACAGATCCTATAAACAGGACAACATATTTAATTAAGCCGCTATATGGATTTTGAAAACTGTTACTGTTACATTATGTTTTTAAAGTGTTTTAACCTATTGTTTACCAGATATTTTTGCGTGTCATTGTGCTTTTTATAGACACATTTATTTTAATACCAATGAGAAGAAAACATTTTACAAAATATAAAAGAAAAATCAAAATAATAATTTTTTTCCGTTTTTAAATAAGACTGGTTATATTCAAGGAATTTCCCGTTAAGGTTAAAGTTATTTTATGGGTGCTGGGGAATTAGTAAGGAGGAATGGATAAGGTAAGTGAAAATAAAATCCAATTTCATTATATCAATCAAATTTAATTGGCAATTTGTATAAGCAATGGACAGGCTGGCTTTAGGTAAAACTATTAGAGTGAACTGGGGTTGTTACAGAAAATTTTGCTTAGTTAATTAGTGTCTGAACTGCACAGTGAAAAAGATCCTTAGATTTACTCTCTACAAAGAGAGAGCAGCATAGACAATTCATTAAGCAGGCGGCTTGTAAATTAGAGCTAAGTTAACCTGATTTCCCTTAATTAAAACATCTTTTCTCGTTTACGATGTGGATATAAGTAGATCTCTAGGGTTTTGAATTTTCTACAACAGCAGATGGTCAAGCTAGAAGCAGATAATAGTTAACGCTTTCTTTCTACTAGATCAGAACAACGTGAGCCATTGGCCCATTGGAGGATTAAAATTAGTGATTACAAAGAGCTGTTAACCCTGTAGAGTACAAGTCACAGAAGGGAACCCATCTCAATTGGGCTCCAGTAGGCCAAGGCCTCCTCTAGAAGCTGCGGAGAATAAGGTGGAAGGAGATAATGGGTCTAGATTGACTTGTGCACTCTACCGCTCGACACTTCATTTGAAAACTCAAGGGAATTGACAAGAAACAGCAATTTGACATTTAAATTGGCATCCAATAAACAATGTTATATGAGTTGAATGAAGAATTAAGGAGTAAAGTCTGAACGGGCCATAGACGGTACAATCTTTTGTGAAGATTTAACACAAATACAATATTTTCTAATGAATGTTGTTCATGATCAGTCACTTAGTATTATTTTTATGCTGTGATTCATATTCTTCATGTATGTAATTAGGAGTTTATTTGGATATGGATTCACAGTATCCATCTCAGCCATCTAGATTTCAAAACTTTTGTAGAAGGAATAGGATAAAACATTTCTACTGATGGGTAGGTAGATAGATACACAGCCAGACTGTTAGATAGATGGACAGACAGATATATACATAGATAGGTACATACACAGCCAGACTGATAGATAGATAGATAGATAGATAGATGACATAAATAAATAGACATTAGATAGATAGAGGATAGTTTTTTTTAGATAAGTGATAGATGGCAGATAGATATTAGATCGTTTTCTAACAGATGACATGATAGAGATAGAATATAGTTTTCTAATGGATTGATAGATACTGTAGATAGATAACTACCGTAGATAGATATTAGATAGATAGATGATTTATACCCGATATCTACAGCAATGTGATGTCACACCAATAAAATATGAATTACTGTATATCTACTGGATAATTATGTGATCACAGTGACATATGTGCTAATTAGAAATGACTGATTTCAGTGAAGACTTACATTTTATAGTATTATATATATGTATATATATATATATATATATATATATATATTGGTCAGTGAAGATAAAACAAGATCTTCTCACAAATCAGTCTCTGAATGTGAAAATGGGAAAAGTGGACCCTGTTATTGGAGATTTTAATCTAATTCCAAAATATGAGAATATAAATTGTAAATTATTTTTTTTTAATGACAAAGGGATAATTAATGAGATTTCATACTAACAACAAGGAATTTCAAATGGATATTATCAATATAGTAATAATATTTTTTAATATACTAATGATATTGATTATTTTATCAACTTACTAATATTTATTGTCAATATATTAATTATGCAGATATTTTTTTCAGCATATATAAGAAATTGCCAGTATTTTTTAGATTCTTAATTAAAAATGCCAGAATTGTAACTGGTTTAGAATGTAATTTTTATTTAGTGGTCTGCTTGCACTCTTTTTTATTTCTCATGTTCTGAAAGCCTTTATTTTTTAATTCATTTATTAACCTTCAGTTAAAATAATGTAAAAAAAAATATTGCACTGTTTATGTTTTGATATATAGTTCTTGTTTTAAGGTAACAGCCTCAAGACTATGTGCAAGGGCAGATTTTTTCTTCTTCTATGCTGCCTTTAAAGGTATTACTAGTTTAACTTTTGATTGGACATCGACATGAGGCACATTGTGAATCAAATCTGTGCTGTATTTTCTTAACCGAAAAACATGTTCTTCCAGGTTAATGGTTAAAAAATGGTAAATTATTTTGTAGAGACCTATACAAACATCCACTGCAGTTTTTGATGCCTTTTTTTAGCCAAAGCCATAAGTGATTCCAACAGGAATGTTTGCTACAGATTCACCCTAAATATCTTACAGTCCCTTGAGAACGAGGAATATCACTATATTATATACGTATATTATATATCAGCTTGACAAAGGCCTCATTGAGTAGGCCGAAACGTTGCTGGGGAATTAAAGTTTGGGGTCTTCACCCTTTCACGACAATCTGGAAGTGTTGCCTAGTTTTTTGGAAATTATATATATATACATATATATATATATATTGTAGGAAGGTGCATGGGTCCGTCGTTGACGGAAGGTATGTGTCACCGAGGTTCCTGGCCTCAGTGAAGTAAGAGAAGGTATTTTCAGGTGTCAGCGGCAGCTAATGCTGATTGACACTTTACTATTTTAGTATGGCTGTATAGCTGATCCGGGACGGCTCTTACTGGGAGTAGGCAAAGTGCTGGGTGGGTGACTACTCCCCACGTTCCAGGCCGGGTCTTGGTTTTGGGCTATAAAACATAGGCAGCACTGTCAGGTGGTGTGGATTACTCCTCTCTGACAGTGGAGCTCTGTCAGCCTCTGTGTTGGGACCTGGGAGTTTGGGCCTGGATTAAGGCCTGCTACCTTGTTGGTGTGAAAGCAGGTGGATTCTGCTTTGTCCAAGGACTTCTTCTTTGCTGCATGGTGTGAACGAACACCAGTATCACAAGGTGACTGTTTTCCTTGAAACTGACTTTTTGTTTTGTCACTTACTTAGGTCTCATGCACGCGGCCGTGTTCCGCAGCCGAGAGCAGACCAGTGGAAACCCGGCCGGGATTCCTCCTGACAGCATGAGCACACGGCGTCATTGGTTGCTATGACGCCGTGCGCTTCATGCAGTTGCTCCTGTACAGTAATACACTATACTAGTGTATTACTGTACAGGAGCGGCTGCATGAAGCGCACGGCATCATAGCAACCAATGACGCCGTGCGCTCATGCTGTCAGGAGGAATCCCGGCCGGGTTTCCACGGTCCGCTCTCGGCCGCGGAACACGGCCGTGTACATGAGGCCTTAATGTGTGAATAAACACTGAACTGTTTAATTTAAAGACTTTGTTGTTGCCTCTATACTGCGTCCGCTAACCTGCCTATCAGAGCGAACCCCCACAGTATATATATATTATTTGGTCAGTTGCTAAAGTTTATTACCCCAAATCAGGACCATAACATTTTATGGAAACCTTTTTCCTTAAAAATATATCAACACTATAGTAAATCGAGCCCAAGTATTTTTGGTAAATCCAATCATGAAGAAGAATAAACTGAATAAAGATTATGGTATTTCAAAATCCTTTACTTTTTTTGGTCCAAAAAGTATGTATAAAAAATTAAGCATAAAACTTTTCTTTACGTTTTGCCCAATTATTGGGCAGTGGGTTACTGAAACTAGAGTATTTAAGTGGTAAATGAACATCTCTTCCCTGGTTAATAAGTAAAGTGTGGCCTACAAGATGAAGTACGGACAGCACAAAAGAAAGTACATTTCACTTCCGAGCCTTCTTAAATGTGCCAATAAGTGTCAATTACTCCGTCCTCCCTTTTACTGCTAATTGTATTCTAAGCAGTGTTGGAGGATTGTGGTTAAGTGCACAAAACCAATTTGTGTTGTCATGCCTCTAAAAAGTAGCCCATAAGGCAAAACTAACAATTATGCTTGCCCCTTCCACTCTGTTTTCCCAGAAGCCGGCTAGCAATTAAAGGAAAATGTTAATAAACATATTATATGCCCTAAAATACACAGCTCCTGTGAAACAAAGTTCCTAGAATTCTGAAAACACATGTACTAGTCGCATATATACAAGACAATAAGGTGGCCCATTCACAGACAGAAAAAATGAATCCAAAATGATGTGTTGGTTGGGCCTCGTTCATTAAAACAGGCCATGTTGCCCAAAAGCAACCAATCAAAGTGCAGCTTTCATACTTGCACAACAGGTTTAGAATGTAAGCGGAGAGGTTTTTGATAAAATAAGCCCATATGGGTGTTGTCTGTTATGTAATTATTTGCATACTTTCCAACATTGCAGTAAGTAAATTAGGAACAAATAGATACCGCCCCCTGGGAATGCCTAAAAACTGGATATGACCACCCATTTATGCATATAGCTTAATAATCCCTACTTATTTTTGGCCCGGGACCACCTGAATTTGCAGGGACTGTCTCTAAAAACTATGGACAATACCGGCAAATTCGGGACTGTTGGGACCAAGTTTTTTTGGTTCAAAGGAAGCTTTGTGTTACTTGCTTTTCGATCCTGGAGTGAGATTTTCTTTAGGTGACAGTCAAATACAGCAAAGAAATCAGTTTGCTAAATTTTCAAAGAAAAAAAACTAAAAAAATGCAGAGGCCAGAGTTCAAATGTACTATTGAATCCAATAGCACACGATGATTTCTATGCTATATTGTGTTTTCATGTATAGCAAAGAACCCAGACCAGATTCAAAATGTGTTGCGACTGTCAAAACAAATAGAGCATCTTTTAAACTGAAGAAGTCTTCCTTCTCTTTTTCAAATTCTTTTTATTGATTTTCAAAAAAGAAGGGAAAATACAAGACAAGTCGCAGGACATATCAGCAAAATAGTCTTCCTGAGAATCAATTGAAGCAGCACCAAAAGAATAGATCTATTTGTCCTGCATTCATACTATTGCACTGAGCTGAACCCCACTGCGAATACCAGGAGTGGTCAGCAACAGAAACTCCAAAAACTGCATCCTGACTTTTAAAAATACTATCTTGATAACTGGCAATCCTGCCCATGAGGTGCTTCCCTCCTATTTTTTCATAAGAGAATCTGCATTGTTTTGGTTTGGGCCATATACTTTGTTTAAAGGGGTTGCTCACTTCCTGAGCTTTTTTTCAGACCCCCCCCCCTCCCCCCGTGTGCTTGGACCCATGGTGATAAACATACTTACCTTACCATCGTATTATGGCTCCATCGTACCCCTTTGGATGCTCAGGTCCCAGGTCTACTCATGTCAACAGTCTGTTTGATGTGGGCCACGTGACCACTGCAGACAATGACTTGCTGCAGTGGTGGCCTGTCACATCATTGGGTCACGTGGCATATGGATGACACCTCACTGCTGCAGCCAGTCATCGGCTGCTATCAGGTGACCCACATTAAACAGGATCTTGTTGTGGGTAGACCTGGGACCTGCGGCGCCCAAGAAGGAGCTATGGAGCCCGGACCCAGAGGGGATCAGGTAAGTATACTCGCCACTTTGAATCCGGCCATGCTGGAGGGGTCTGAAAAAAAGCTCCAGAAAGTGGACAGCCCCTTTAAATGGTTCACATTGTCCATGGCATCTAAGGGCTTATGTAGACTGCCATACGCATGTAGTCTGTAAGTTTTATACAGCTCCATACTACAGAGCTCTAGGCAGTTACATCCCGCTATATGGTACCCATGTACAGCACCACATTAAGCTTTTTCTGCTACTTGAAACAGATGAAAAATCTTTCTCTGACTCCATATAAAACTGGAGGCATACAGAGATATAGCATGATATAACCAGACTTCTGTTGGTGTTGTATAAAGAAGATACCCTTAAGAGGTATATAGAGGGGGCATCAAGAGCGGCCATTTTATACTGCCCAGGACCAGAGTTGGCAATTGAGTCATGGACTGTTGGGATATTTGCTCAGAGCCACAGACGGACAGAAATGTCATTGTGTTGGTTGCCCAGCCGTCTACTTCAGCCCCCCCCCCCCCCCCCGAATGCCAATCTGTGGAGCGCCATATTTTGGACGCTCTCATCAACCATAAGATTAACCCTTTATACGTAGCATGCACAGCGGTATTTGTTCTCTTGAACCAGTGTATAATTGTAATTCTTATTGTAGTAACGAGGAGCCATACTTGAACCCTATGCATAGAGCAGCTGGTGACTGCCTCTGTCCAATACGCTTACACTTATTAGAAGGTTTAGGTCAGAGGTCCTATGTGAAGGGGAGGACTCTGTGGTCTCTAAAGCTGATCATATGTGTGATGAGTATTGGCAGATGATATCATTACCATACGTTGTTGTACTCTCTTATTATAGCCATTGGAGCAGCTGCATGTCCCTGGGTACGAGTTAACTGTTTTATAGAGAGAAACCATATCAATGTTGTGTTCTGGTAGGGGTTCTCAGAAACCGGGATCCCCTTGCATATGTGGACTATAAGTGTGATGTGCCATCTACACACATAACCGACGCCGAGCAGATAAACAGTGAAGAGAGCGCAGAGCTCAAACAAGCGCTGTGGTCTCTTCAATCAGTTGATTGGCGGGGGTGCCGGGAGTCAGACACTCGCCAATTTGATATTGGTGACCTATCCTGTGGACAAGTCATCAATATCAAAAACCGGACAACGCCTTTAATGAGTTATCAAGTTATATCTTCTGATGTTGTCCCCCGAAGTGCGTGGTCGCCTTGTGGTCTTCCCCTTACATAAACAGCCTGTTTTTTTCTCGTTACCAACACTGAATGCCGAAACGCATGCTGCACCGCAGTTAGGGATTCAATTTTGCAGAACGCGAAATGCTTTCTGTTGCAGAGTCCCCACCTTGAGAATAGCGGTTTGTGGTTGCATTGATACGGTATAGCGAATTCAAATTGTGTCCCTCATTTTGAAACATCCTGTATATAACAATGGCATAGAGTGTTGTGTGTCCCTATGTATTACTTAAAGGGTTATCCCATCATAATGATCACTGTTAAATCTGGTAATAATTTGGCATTTTTGTAAATATATTTGATTAACAAATTCCCACCGTTTAGGATAAAATTCATCCCCACTTACCTCGTTGTTGTCATTTGGTCTCCCCTGGTTACGGCCACCGCTCTTCTACGGAATCCCGGTGACAGCACTTGCGCAGAAGACTCCTCCTTTTCTCCTGGCCGGGCTGCTCGCTGTCCTGAACGCGCACGCCACCGCGCATGCGCGATGGTGACTTCTTCCTGGCCAGAATAGTACAGAGCTCGCCGGCTCTGTACTATACTGGACAGGAATGTCACCATGGCGCAGACCAGCGCGCGGCCCGGCCGGGAGAAGACTTAAATCAAGATGAAGCCCGCCCCCAGCCAGAATCCAGGAAGTGAACGGCGCGCTGGCAGCAGGTAAGTATGAAAAGGCGAAGTAGGATAACCCCTTTAATCTAGCATTTACAGTATCTGATGCTGGATTATCACATATTTTAGATGATCAGACGGTAATAGAAAGTGTATTAAATTCAGGCTCTGTCCACATTCCAACATAATATTGTATAATATCGTGCTCATAGAGTTTTACCACCCAGATGTATGCCAAAAGAGCTTGCTTTTGAGTACAAAATGTGTATCCCGTGCAGGGTTGCAACCAGAATTTTTCTTTTTTCTGCACAACTTATCCCAAAATCACGAACAGACAACCCTTTTTACGGACATATTGGAAAACCATAATGAGTGATAAAGATTCTAAGTAATCCATGTCTATAGCTCAATATACTGATATGAACTCATTACCAGCATTTACTGTGAGCTGTAAAACGATGATAATTGCCACCAAAATATCCTAGTCAAGTACCACCAGAGTTCATGCAGTACTTTTAGTCCGGCTGCCTCTCGGCGTGCGCTGCCGTGCTGCTGCCGGAACTCCGCTCCCATTATAGTCAATGGGGACGGAGCGGCAGTCCGGGGGCACACGTGAACTAGCGGCAGGACGGATCCGATAGGCTGTTCACCCGCCGGAACAGCCTGCCGGAGTCCCCTGCCGCTAGTGTGAAAGTACCCTAAAATGGGCATGTCAGGAGAGGGGACAGGTCCTTTTTGCATTAGTTGGCAATTTTAATACAGAATATTCGGATCACTATGTATGGGCCTCATGCACAAAACAGTGTAATAACAAAAAGGTCAGTGCATAGAGCCTGTATAGTGACAGACAAAGTCCCTATGACTTCATAGCTGTGGGCACTAAATGTATCGCCGTGTGGTCCCTATAATAGCATTACTGGCCAGTGCTTGTAGAGGACAATACCTCTGCTATAGGGCATCTGATGGAGCATACCCTTATTACTGATTCTGTTGGATACATATGGAATCCAACAGAAAAAAAAAAAATCTATGCTGTCCCATTTACACTCATTGGATTTTTGGTACGATAGAAACAGGTCGGCAGGAAAATTTGTTTCTTATCGTATCAAAAGAAAACCCTGCTATTCCCCATAATGGGATTTTCTGCTTTAACATCCTTTAATGTGCTACGCGTAGCATGTGACAGTGATAGCGATCGCTGCAGTAATGGTAACCGAAGTGGACTTTATTTTTACACGATAGTGATCAGAGCCATACGATCCAATAGATGCGATCTCCTGGGGGTTTACTCGTCATTTTGGGGTAACATTATATTTAAAGAGGTTATACAGTATTAGAAAAATATGGCCGCTGTCTTCCAGAATCGGCATCACAGGTTGCGTCTGGCATTGCGGCTTGCTCCCATTTATTTGAATGGAGCTGGGTGGCAAGAACAGATACAGCAAAGCGTCAGAAGGTTAAGAACGGTATTTAATTTAAAAAAACTGAGATATTTTACAATATTCTGCAGCTTTCCCTTAGAAGATCGAATATACGTAATAGAGCTGATTTTGACATTTAGACTTGGACTCCATAAATTCAGGTGAAATCGCGACATAACTTGAATAGTTTTCTAAGGGCGACTACCACAAGAAATGGAAAAATTTTGCAGCAGTTACTGACAACAAGGAAACAAGTGAAGTTGTGTCGCCAGCTTCTACAGTAAATATACTTTTGCAGAAATTGACTAATATGCCAGCTGTCAGGCCCTGCCAATCCCCATCTCAACCAACATTCTTAGATTTTTTTTATAAATACATTTTGCTAGAGACCTTAAAGGGGTTATCCCATGATGGATGTAAAAAATCATAAAAAATAAGACATCATATAGTGCATGACAAAGTTAGAACCAGCCCTGTACCTCACATGGATCCAGAGATCTCCACACTCATTGCTCCATTGCTTCATTGTGTCAGGCTAGCAGCTCAGGAGGGGCATGTCCTTTTTGCTGCAGCTTATGGAATGTATGCAGGGGTGCAGCTAGCCTTTCTGCTGCCTGAGGCGAAAACTGAAAAGGCGCCCCCCCATGACAATTTCTTAACCTAACCCCTTTGCCACAATGAAAGCGCTAATTGTCCATGGCCCTTCTGCTGCCCCTCTCTTGTCCCCTCCTGGTGCTGCCTGAGGCGATCGCCTCACCTAGCCTCATTGGTGTTGCACCCCTTGATGTATCAATTCTCAGGGGATTTGTCCTTTCTGCTGCAGCTCGGGGTGTGTGTCCTTTCTCAAGAGATGTGTCCTTTCTCAAGAGATGTGTCCTTTCTCAAGAGATGTGTCCTTTCTCAAGAGATGTGTCCTTTCTCAAGAGATGTGTCCTTTCTGCAGCAGCTCAGTAGATGTGTCCTTTCTGCAGGGGGGTGCGTGCTTTCTGCTGCAGCTCTCTCCCAGTACTTGTCGCAGCCTTGAATGGTGGATTTGACTGGTGAAATCTGATAGATGGAACTGAGCAGGTGCAATCATGCTTATCCAGCTCAGTAGGTGGACGTGCGCATAACTATACAGATTAAACACTAGTGGGCGCCCTTATAATAAAGTAAAGAGAATATCTCACAACTGGAACATTTTTTTTAACAGAAATTAAAAGACAAATATAACTAGTTTTTCTTGCTGAATTATGTTAAAATAATATTTAATGGTGTTATGGGTGCTGTTCGGGTCCTGCAGTCTTATGTAAAACCACAAAGCGCATATCACAACAACATGACCATATAATGACATATTAAAATAAAATGTAATTCATTCTAAGTGTAGTATAAGCCTGTGCAATATGTGGGCATTTGTGGAGGCAAAATCCATGACATGAAGGCCATGTCTGGCTGTGCACTGAGAAAAGTATCCAGAAATGTGCTAAATGTTCTGTGCAGAGTACGCAGCACTTGGCACCAGTATATTAAGATATGTTGATGTAGTGTCATTTGCATCAGTAAGCAATATGGGGAGTAATTGAATGACTTTGAGGCTATTTACTTTTGCAACAGTTAAAGTAAATGGTTTACTAGAATTTGGAAGCCTGCAATAATGTATAGTCTCCTAATTGGAGTGGGACAGATTAGGGAAGCTGCCAATGAAAAAAGCTCATTGCTTTGAATAGGATTTCTTAATTGATAAATCTAAAGTGACTGCTTGCACTCAGTGATGCAATGGTGCATTATGCCATGAGGGGGTATTTAGGGTTACATATGGTGGCCATCCTGCTGGAGGACAGGTATTTGTACAGTCCATTAACCCCCTCACACTAGGTTGTGTATGATGGATCAGTTTAGTGTGTACAGAAAGAACTACTCTATCTATCTACCGGTATCTATCTATCTCATATATTTTATCTCATATCTATCTATCTATTTAGTTATCTATTTATTAAATTGAAATAAGCTTTATTTGTAGGACTAAATACATATTAGCATTAAAGGAGTCCATGGTATATCACCCTCCCCTCACTCTATGGCAGGCACTCAGATGTTGTGCTGCTATAGGCGCTGTGTTCCCCCAGCATTATGGACAGTCTCGGTTCCTCCTTCATGGAGGTGAAGTCTGTGAAGAGATCAGACAGTCTCCTGAAGTTATTGCCCCTCACTCCTGAGTATTTGAGGCACTGCAGCAGGAAGTGGTGCTCCGCAGTCTCCTGGTTGCACTGCCTGCACATTCTGCCCTCCCTGTGCTTGTACTTCTGTTGGTGCCGCCCAGATTCGATGAGCAGGCTGTGGGCGCTCAGTCTGTACCGGCTCAGCATCTGTCAGTCTCTAGGGTTGGGTAGTTTCTCCAGATATTGGACCAGTTTGTACTTCCTGTGTAGGCTCTGGTATATTATTAGTTTCTGTGATGCTCTAATGTCGTTCCTCCAGACGCTGACATATTCCTCTTTGCCTTTAAGTATCATCTACTGGATGGTACCTTTGGTTGGAGTACTGGTTGGCGCTATGGCTAGGCTGGGTTTGGGTGAGTTGCTCTGGGATGCTTTGTTTTTCTGGGGCTCCTTGGTGCAGCAAGGCTTTGTGATGGTAGGAGCTTGCAGCAAGATGTAATAGGGAATCTTCCCAGCTCTGCACGGCAGGTACTATTTAAGGTGATGCGATGGACTTGAAGAAGGTGCTTGCAGAATTCTAGGTGGAATATTTCTGTAAGGCCAGAATCCCACTTTGACCGGTCTGGGTATGTTTTTCAGACCCAGGACTTAGTTTCCAAACAGGAGGATTGGGTTGATGATGCTGTCAAAGATTTTAAGCTAGGCAGTCACTGGTGTTTTGAGATGGTAAAGACACCTTCTGATGGCATAGGAGTTTTGCATGCCTTGTCTTTCAGTATTTCTATGGCTTGTTTAAAGCTCTATGACTGGCTGATTTCTAGGCCTAGGTAGGTGTACCTGTCAGTTTCTGTAAATGGACAGTCGTTTAGTAGGAAGGGAGGATGCCCAGCTGATTTCAGGTTTCTCTGTCTGAAACACCATGATGTTAGTTTTCTTTGGATGGATGGTGCTGAATTTCTCCAGGATTTGCAGGTTGTCTTGGATACATTTCTCGGTTGTTAAAAGCAGCAGGAGATCATCTGAATATAGCGGACATTTCACCTGTCAAGGAGGGTGAGACCTGGTGCTGAGAAGGACTCCACAGCCACCGCCAGCTCATTGATGTAGATATTGAAGAGCATTGTGCTGAGGCTGCAACCCCTGTCTGACTCTTTGGCTCTGCTGGAAATAAGCTATTCTCCTCCCATTTACCCTCAAGCTGTATCTGTTTTCAGTGTAAGAGCTTCTGCTGATATCATATGTTTTTCCTCCTATTCTGCTTTCCAGAAGTTTCAGTAATAGGTCTGTGTGCCACAATGAGGCAAAGGCCTTCTTAAAGTCCACAAAATCAGCATAGATCTTTCCATGCTTTGTATTGTGGACGTGGTTCTTGATGACACTGTGCAGGGTGTAGATATAGTCCGTGGTGCGGTGGTTTGGCATGAAGCCTGCTTGACTTTTGCTGAGGACATTGTGCTCGGTGAGGAAGCTGAGGATCCTCTTATGCAGGATGCTGTTGAGCAGTTTCCCCAGGTTGCTGCTGACTCATATCCCTCAGTAGTTGGCTGGATCGTACCTGTCTCTGCTCTTATATATGGGTTAATGAGGCCTTGGTTCCAGCTCTGAGGAAAGTAGCCGACACTCAACATTGAAGAGTTTTGCTATTGTGGCCTGGATACCTGTCAGGCTGTATTTTATCATTTCTGGGAGGATCTTATCTGGGCCGCTGGATTTTTACTCTTTATCAATGAGACCCTTTCTGTTATGTCCTGCAATGTGATTGGTTTATCCAGAGGCTGTTCCTGACTGCTCCCTCTATTGGAACAAATGGAAATTTTTAAATAATAAATTTGCATTGACAGCTCCAGTGAGTGTGGGCGACCTACCTTACTATTAGGGTACCTTCCACTCGAGCAATGGAAGCAATGGAGAGCAATGGTCCCTGGGAAAAAGTATGCAAAATAGTTCTACTCTGGAGGACAGAAACTTTCCCTCTGATGCCCCCTAGAGGTGACTACCCTGTGAGGCTTTAGATAGCTGTTGGCAGAACACTGGACCCCCACACAGACACATGCACTCTCGGCTGAGTATGCATGTGTTCTGAATGGGAGAGAGGATGCTGACTGACACCTT